>NC_092382.1:99362058-100042058 GCF_030028105.1 Mobula birostris
GGGATAGCAACCCAATCACGTAAAATCCTTGTGATGAACTGAAAAGTTAGGGGGTTGATTGGTGAAGGACATACAGGGTTGGGAGATGGGGAGTCTGATGGGAGAGGACAGAAGGAAGAAATAGAGGAGGGGCATCCGACCGCTGGAAAACGATGCTGGAGAGGTGGACTGTGGAAGCCGCGAGCAGTAGGGTGAAAGTTCCAGGTTTCAGGTGACATGAAGTGCATGAAGTTGCCATGACTAGAGAGAAGGTTCTTGAGAAAGTGGAAGGTCTGAAGGTAAATAAATCACCCCGCCGAATCTTACCAATTACCAGCAGCCAACTCCTTTATTCCCACTCCTGCCACACGGCCGCCGTTTTATCCATGCTAGAACTTTCCCTGTAATACCATGGGCTTCTAATTTGTTAAACAGCCTTATGTGTGGCACCTCTTCAAAGACCTTCTGAAAATCCAAGTACACAATATCAACCGAATCTCCTTTGACTATCTCGTTTGTTATTCCTTCAAAGAGTTCTAACAAATTTGTCAGGCGCGATTTTCCCTTAACAAAACCATGCTGACTTTGGCCTCCGTCCTAATGTTCCTTCATTAACCCATAAAACCCCATCCTTAACCACTGAAGTCAGGCTAACAGATATAATTTCCTTTAGTCTACCTTCTTCCCTTCTTGAAGAGTCGTGATATTTTCGATTGCCCGGTTCTCGAGAACCACGCCTATTGAATTGCAAGATACTGCTTCCAGAATCTCTTCAACTACCTCTTTCAGAGCCCTGGAGTGTCGTGCATCTGGTCCATGTGACTGATCTACCTTCACACCTTTCGATTTCCCAATAATTTTCTCCCCAGTAGAAGCAGCTGCACTCACTTCTGCCCCTGATATTCTCGAAATTCGTGCATGCAGCTAGTGTCTTGCACAATGGCGACCGATGCAAAATACTTATTCTCTATTTCCGCGTACCCGGTCATTTTTCGGTGGTGCTATATCTACACTCTTTATTTCGTTTATATATATGTTGGTATCCTGTTTGATATCATTGGCTTGCTGACTTTTATACTTTATCTTGTCGCAGCTATATTTTTAGCTGCTTTCTGTTGGCAGCAAGTGAACAATGGTGGTGCAAGAGGCTTGGAATTGCTTGAGGAAGCTGCTGCTAAATTCAGAATTGACATGCATAATATGTGTATGTGGTGTGTGTGTGTGTGTGTGTGTGTGTGTGTGTGTGTGTGTGTGTGCGTGTGTGTGTGTGCGTGTGTGTGTGTGCGTGTGCGTGTGTGTGTGTGTGTGTGTGTGTGTGTGTGTGTGTGTGCGTGTGTGTGTGTGTGTGTGTGTATGTGGTGTGTGTGTGTGTGTGTGTGTGTGTGTGCGCGTGCATAATATATACATATGTACATAGTTCATTATATATTTATAGGCATCCGTTAGTCTAGCGAGACAATGGATTTGCGCCTTGGAAGGTTTCCAGGGCGCAGGCCTGGGCAACGTCGTATGGAAGACCAGCAGTTGTCCATGCTGCAGGTCCCCCTCTCTATGCCACGGATGTTGTCCAATGGAAGGGCATTAGGACCCGTACAGCTTGGCACCGGTGTTATCGCAGAGCCATTTGTGCTTAAGTGCCTTACTCAAGGACACAACACGCTGCCTCCGCTGAGGCTCGAACTAGACGGACCCCTTAACCACCTGGCCACGCGCCAACTTATCTTTCGTTACTAATAAATAATTTTAACAGCTCAGTGGTGTTCGGCTTTGGAGTTGGCAGATGCCAGTCGTTAACCAATCCTGCAAACCATCGCCGAGCACAGTCAGCCGTCTGAGGGGCTGAGTTCGTTGCTGGTGACCTACCCCAGCCCCTCTCCTTCTTTCTCCCACCACCGCGTCACCTCTTCGACTCCAGTAAGGTCTGTCTGCGGAATGGATGTTTGGGAACTTTTATGTATGCCGGAAGCAAGAACGGCCACACCGCCTTATCCAATCAGGAAGCAGAGCAATATTAGGATAATCCTGAAGGGCCATTTGGAGAGGTCAATTAAGTAAAGGGAGTAGTCAACTTCGAAAGGCTATATAGGAGGCACTAACAACCTGAGGAACAGATTCTGCCCCATCAGCAGAAAACAGCATCTGACATCAAGGATTGCTTCCATATCGGCCATATACTCGTCTCTCTACCGTCATGAGGCAAGAGGCCCAGGAGCCTGAGGAGCCACAGCAGCAGGTTCAGGAACAGTTATAACCTTACAACCAACAGACGCACAACCGGAGTGGATAGCTTCATCCGTCTCCACGCAGGACTGATTCTAGGACCTGTGGACGGGTTTTCAAGGATTCTCCAGCTCATCTTCTCAGTAGGATCTCACTATCTTGGGAGTAGTTAGAGAGGGGAAAGATGCATCAGCTCGCTGCGGACTCGGGTGGAACGGGAAATCACACCCTGTTTCTTGTTTATTCTCTGATTCCAGAGTCTCAGCACTGAGTGTGTATGGGAGTCCTCAGCTCTACACTCACTGGTACACCTGCTCGTTAATGCGCATATCCAATCGGTCACGAAAATGCACTCAGTGGACAAGAGGTATCTGGAAAAGTGTCAACTTAGTGTCTACGTCACCGTAAACTACCCTCAGATTCATTGTCTTGTGGGCATTCGCAGTAGGACAAAGACATTCGATCACATCAATGGCAAACCACACGGAGAATAGACTGGGCAAAGCACCCATACACAAATATTGTAAATAAGCAATGCTGGCATTCTGAGTTGCAGAGCCCTGGAAAGTGAATGGAAACCGTTCATATCAGAGGTGAGTGAAATCTTCCACGCTGGTCGTTCAGGAAAATTGTAAATCCAATGTACGTATGCATTCATTCCTGAGGAGCGACCGAAATCCACAATTATTACTCGTTTCTTTACCTCTTTTCACATCATTATCCGGTAAAATGAGGACAGTGCTGTTGTTCTCACTTTAACTCAGTGAGTTACAGTCAGTGGGACTTCAGAGCGGAGGCGGCAACTTCCATTTTACGCCATTGTGCTCCCGAACAGTCCGTGATTTGTGATTGCAACTGTGCGGGTTTTTCGCGGCCTGGCCGAGCAAATTGTAACTCTAACAAAAGCGGCTCTAGAGAAGCGGATGCAGAAAGTAAAAAAACATACAAGCTTGTAATTAAAACAAAGGTGATGATAGGGGCGGGTACTGACAAGGAAATAATGTCTAAGTGTGTTTTTTAGCGGGAAATCCTCGAGCACCGGAATATTTTTAAAATACACTTTCCACCATTGGCCAGGGTGGATCAAATAATGTTTACCGAATTTACTATTCAACATTTCAGAAGCTGCTTTCTGGAAAGCCTCGTCTATTATGTATGTATGTATGAATCTATGTATCTATCTATCTATCTATCTATCTATCTATCTATCTCTCCACCTGTCTGCTAATCTATATGTCTGTCTGCCTGTCTACCTATCCATCTGTCTATCGTTCCACTTCTCTGTCTGTGTTTATCTACTTATCCATCGTTCTTTCTTTTTCCCTTCCTTTCTCATATCGGCCTCTGTCTCTTTCCTTCTGCATCTGTATCTCGCTGTTTAAGTCTCCGCCGCTCCATCCACTCTTTCTTTCCGTATTTCCTTCTATTGGCGGGCGTCCTCTGTATTATTTTATGCACCAGTATTTATACCAAAACACAATATCTGTTCGGACGTATACCTCCACAGCTCAAGTCTAATTGGCAAGTGGCAAGTGTACCTCAAAATGCGGACATTTCCTAACTTCTGAGAGAACGCCTCCCGAATAATGAGTTCAACCCAGATAAGTGTGAGGTGTTTCATTTTGGTAGGTCATGTGTGATGGCACAATTTAACATTAATGGTAAAATTCTGGGCAGTGTGAACGATCAGGGGGATCGTGGGATACGAGTCCATAGGACATTCAAAGCTGCTGCGCAGGTTGACTTTGTGGTTAAGAAGACTTGAGGTGCATTGGCCTTCATCAATCGTGGCACTGAGGTTACAAGCCGAGAGATAATGCTGCAACTATAGAGGAACCTGGTCAGACCCCACTTGGAGTACTATGTTCAGTTGTGGTCGCCTCACTACAGGAAGTATGTGAAGTATGTGAAAACCACAGAAAGGGTGCAGAACAGATTTACAAGGATGTTGCCTGGATTTGGGAGCATGCTTTCTGAGAGTAGATTGAGTGAACTCGGCCTTTTCTCCTTGGAGCGACGAAGGATGAGAAGTGAGCTGATAGAGGTGCACAAGATGATGAGAGGCATTGATCGTGTGGATAGTCAAAGGCTTTTTTTCCCAGGGCTGAAATGGCTAACACGAGAGCGCATGGTGTTAAGATGCTTGGAGGATGGTAGAGAGGAGATGTCAAGGGTAGTTTTTTTTTTTTACGCAGAGAGTGTTGAGTGCGTGGAATGGCCTGCGGCAGCGGTTACGACTGGGTCTTCTAAGAGACTCCTAGATAGGCACATGGAGCTTAGAAAAATAGAAGGATTCGCGTACCCCTAGGTAGTTTCAGGGGTGGGGACATGTTCGGCACAGCTTATTTGGCCGAGGGGCCTTAATTGTGCTGTAGGTTCTCTATGTTTCCATGTTTCTCACGCAGAAAACACATCTGGCGAGCATGTGGGAGGACTAATTTGGAAAAGTATGTCCAGTTTTGGTCCTAGAAGGGAGCTGCAAATAATGCTGAAATAACAGAGAGAAACTTTACAAGATGGTGCCGGGACTGCACGAATTGTGTTGTATGGACCTATTTCATAGTTTCGGGCTTTAAACTGTGGAACGTGAAGATTATGGGGAGATACGATAGGGGTATAGTCAGTTATGAGGTGTATCGATTCAAGCAGCATTTTTTTCCACTGAGGTCGGGTGAGACTCAGTCATGTTATGTCATGACTCAGGGGTCATGTGTTGGGGGCGAAAGGTAAAATATTTGAGATGAACTTTAGCAGGAAGTTCTTCATGGCGCTTGGTGAGGAGGTGGAACGATTTAGCAGCGGAAGTGATGGATGTGTTGTGTATTTCAGCATTAAAGGGATATTTGTATAAGTACATTGATTGTAGGACTTTGGTCCAGATCTATTAATAGATGTGTTTGCGTCTTGCCGTCGAGTCTTGGGTTTCGAATCTGCTCTTGCCCCTGTATTTCCTTGTTACCTTACATATATACCGGTTAAAGCCTCGTGCTGCCTGTTTTTATCTTGTCAAGTTAATTATGATTGGCACGGGTTTCCCCACATTCTATGCAGCGGGGTCCCTGTGTGTTTGCGGAGAATTATTCGTCTCTTTCGCACACATATTTGTAGGAAATACAGGTGCAGATATGGTTGATTGATTTATTCATTCATTCATTTTACCGCGGTGTATTTCCTTATGCGACCGGTGATCATATTGCACGATAAACAGGCAAGAACAGTGTACTTAATAGATAGAGCCTGCTCGACCACACATAACCCACAGAATTTAATAAGTTGAAAAACACCAGAAATATACCGAACTAAAGAGGAAATTGAAAGTCTATGAAACATTCTCCCAACAGTAATAGTTACAATTTATATCATTCCAATGGTACGGCAGAACATAATAACACAGTTAGTTCTTCAGAAGGACACAGCACTAAGCATAGTTTGACCACTCGGAAAGTTCCGAACAACTGGGATATATGTCTGCTTGGCAATGGCCATACTTCAAGTTTTACCAAGTGGAGCCGAGAAGAAATTATAATAATTATTATTATAGATACTAATAACAACATAATAATAGATAGCGTGCGAAAAGGCTCAGTCTGCAGCCGCTGAATATATAGAGCTTCTTGGGGTCTAAGGCGGTCGGATGACGTATCACGTCACCTCCCGGCAGCTTCTGCAGCGAAACTGATTCCAAATGGGCTGCTTCGCATTCCTTTGGACCACATCCGCGAGGCCGAGAGGGCGATCTTGATGTCTGGGCGGCCCAGGATCTCCATATTTATCGCCCAGGTCTGCGGCCCGGAAAGGGCGCAGCCATTGTCTACTTTGACAGACGGAGCCATGATGATTGGGCAATAGAAGGTGTTCTACAAGAATGACACAGGTAGAGGTTCTCTATGAAAAATCACACATGGAGCGATGCAGTCAATAAATTGAAGCTATTATTAAATTAAGTCTGTTATTATTATTATTGTAGTTATTATTATTGTTATTGTTGTTGGTATTATTATTATTGTTGTTGTTGTTATTATTATTATTATTATTATTACTATCAGATTCTAAGACTATAATATTTAGGAACAGAATCAGGGATTTAGCCCGTCAAGCCTGCTCCACCATCTCATCCGGTCTGTTGTATTTTCATCTCAATCCCAATCTCCTGCCTTCTCCCCTTATTCATTCAAGCCCGAACCAATTAGGAATCTGTCAAACTCTGCTTTGAATATACGTAACGCCGGAAATTCACTCCTTTCCAGCTGAAGAAATTTCTCTTCATCTTCATACTAAAAAGATGTCCCTCTATTGCGGGACTGTGTCCTCCAGTCTAAGGCTGTCCCATGGTTGGAAACATCCACTCCGCATCCACTCGATGAACGCCTTTCACCATTAGGTAGGTTTCAATCAGATCATCCCTTATCCTTCTGAATACTAATGAATACGAGCCCAAAGACATCAAACGCTCTTCATATGACAAACATTCAATCTTGCAATGAATTTCGTCAACCTCCTTTGAACGTTCTCCAGTTTCAACACGTCATTTCTCAGTTAAACTTCCCGACCTGCTCCCAATACTCCAAATGAGGCCTGTCCAGCGCTTCATCAAGTCCCAAATTCTTTGAGGAGATTACAGGTAGGATAGATAAAGGAGATGCAGTGGATGTTGTATATTTGGACTTTCCAAAGGCCTTTGACAAGTGCCACACGTGAAGCTGCTTACCAAGTTAGGAACCCATAGCATTGCAGGAGAGTTACTAACATGGTTAGAGCATTGGCTGTTTGGTAAGAGGCAGCGAGTGGGAATAAAAAGATCCCTTTCTGGTTGACTACCAGTGACGAGTGGTGTTCCGCAGGAGTCGGTGTTAGGACGACTTCTTCTGGTGCTATATATAAATGATACATTTTAGATGATGCAATGGATGACTCTGTTGCCTAGTTTGCAGACGATACGAAGATTGGTGAAGGAGCAGGCAGTGTTGAGGGAACAGGTAGGATGTAGAAGAACTTCGACAGTTTATGAGAATGGGCAAGAGAGTGGAAAATGAAATATAATCTTCGAAAATGCATGTCCATGCACTTTGGCAATAGAAATAAAAGTGCGGACTATTTTCTAAAAGATAAAAAAAAACTTCCAGGAACCTGAGATGCAGAGGGACTTGGAATCCTTGTACGGAACACCCTGATGGTTAACTTGTAGGTTGAGTCGGTGGTTGAGGACGGCAAATGTCATGTTAGCATTTATTTCAAGAGATCTAGAATACAAGATTAGTGATGCTGAGGGTTTATAAGACACTGGCGAGGCCTCATCTTGAGTGTTGTGTACAGTTTTGGACACCTCATCGTGGAACAGATGTGCTGACATTGCAGAGGTCCAACAGGAGCTTCACAAAGATGATACCAGGAATGAAAGGGTTATCACAGGAAGAACGTTTGATGGATCTGTGTCTCCACTCGCTGGAATTCAGAAGGATGAGGGGCGATCTGATTGAAGAGCTTTCGAATTTTGAAAGGCCTAGACAGAGTCGATGCGGAAAGGATATTTCCCATGGTAGGAGAGTCTAGGACAAGAGGGCACAGCATCAGGATAGAGCGGTGCCCTTTCAATACGGATATGCAGACAGATTTCTTCTGCGAAAGTATGGTGAACTTGTGGATTTTGTTGCCACATACAGCTGCGGAGACCAGCTTGTTGGGTCTTTGTAGGCAGCGATAGATATATTCACGATTGGGCATGGCATCAAAGGTTACAGGGAGAGGGCCCGGAACTAGGGTTGAGGAGGAGATAATAAAGTATCAGCTATGATAGAGTAGCGGAGCAAACTCGATGGGCCAGACGGCCTAATTCTGCTCCTATTGACTTATGGTCTTAATATTATAACACTATAACAATACTGTACTCCAAATGAGGCCTTACATCACACTCAGCCAAATCACATTTGCCAGAGATGCTCCCAACAAGAAAACAGCATCCACTATGAAAGACCTCAAACATCTCGGCCATGTTCTCATTTCCTGTCTGCAGTTGTTACAGGAGCCTTTAGTATCGCAATATGAGAATCCTATGGGCTCACTCTCAATGATTGTAAAACTCATGACTATTGATGTTTTGATTGATTCCATTATGATTAATACTATTGATATTGTTATTTTTATGCATTCGTTCATTTTTTCTTCTTTTTGCACATCAGTTTTAGTTCATTTTTGCGTGTATTTTTTCACCGATTCCATCAATCGCGAATGCCGGCTAGAATATGTATCCCAGGTTCTTAATGTACAATCAGAATTAGAAAATAAACAGCTATAGATAATTACCTCCAGACGCCATTTAGATTTTTAAACCCCGCTCTCCCACAAAATTATTACAGAGTTTCTACTACTGGAGCACCTCAGTTCATAGACACACCGATATCCTCGAAAACCAAACGCTCCCTCCCGCTTCTGAACCATAATCCGGTCCGGTTCACTTCTATGCATCCGCCACTGCAACTATCACCCCTCCTTCTAAAACTCCCGGGGATTGCCTGCCCTCTCTCGATCGGCACGCACGCACCTACGTATCCATGCGCGTGGATTTGGGAGCGCGTTCCGGATGTGGCCGTGTCACCGAATTTGGGAGGTTCAGCGAGTATCAAAGGTGCTCAGATTTTGGGCTGTGGCGTATTTCAAGGTTATATAATTTATACATGCTTTGACAATGAATTCTCATTTCAAAATTGACCTTTCTTCTTGCTATTTTTGTTATCGGCGGATACTGGGTGTCAACAGGTTTGGTTGTGTCTCGGGTTAGTGGCCGCGGGCACATTTTGGCGTTTCAGCGGTTTTCACGGTATTGGTGAATATTGACAGGTGACCGGGATTTGGTGCTGAGCTGGGATTACGGGCTGTGAAGATTTGTGGTGCGCACAGATTTGTAGGATTCGGCGGATTTCAGGTTGTCGTCGGATATATGGGGGGTGTTGTCACCATATTTTGGTCGCACGCGCATTTCAAGTACAACAAATTTGAGGGTAACAGCAGGAATTGAGCTGTCACCGAATTACTGGATGTCGGTGGGCATGAGGATGTCAATAGATCTGAGGATTTTGCGCAAGGGGTGACTCGTGTGGATTTGCGCGTGTCAGCACCTTTGCGGGGTGCATGCGAAATTGTGGATAGATACTCGAGAATTTAGGGGTGTCAACCTAATTGCAGGTATCAGCAGAATTTGAGGTGCACCAGCGATCTCGGATTGCAATCAGAAATTGGATTCTCAGCAGATTTTGGGAGTTGTGAATGGCGTTGTGTGCGCGCGAATTTAGGGGTGTAAGCGGATTAGGGCGTGTCAGGAGAATCTGGAGTGTCATCGGATGCGAAGGTGAGCACGGATTTGTGGGTGCCAATCGATTCGGAGCATTGCTGGTTTTCGGACTTGTCCGGGATAATTGGAAGTCACAGGATTTAGGGGTGTGCACGAGTTCGGGTGTGTCGGTAGATTTGGGGTTTAGGGCTGGGGATTCGACGGATGTGGTAGTGTCACCGGATTTGGGAGTGCTCTGATAATGGGATTTTGACGAATTGCAAAGTTGTATCATTGATGTCTCCTTTGATAGTAAAAGCACTTGCCACTTTGAGATCTGAAGATGGGGCGGCCATTTTACGAGACCTTACTGTCCTTGCAGACTGTAAATTTGAAAGCTCTGACCTGATCCGTGCTGTGGCATAATCTGATGTGGAGTTTGTGGATGTTATAACAGATAGATAGATAGATATGCAGATAGAAAAATAGAAAGGGATAGTTCAGAGCAACAGAAAAATAAGACAGGTAGGCGCGCATGCAGGTTGATTGAGGGTTCAGAACGTCTATTGAGCGAGATACGATAAATGATAGATCGACAGAGACACGGAAAAAGTAACGAGATTGGTTTCATAATTCCTTCATTTGAAGTGACATCAGTACATTTCGATGGGCAGAATGGGCTGCCGTTCCCGTCTCGGGGTGCACTCTCTGTCGAATCCCGTGGTCCAACAGCGCCCTCTCTCGGGCAAATAGTTTCCGGAAATACTCTTGCCGACGTAGCTGATTGGTTGACTGCTTCATGGACCATTTTACCATGGTTTATTTTCACATCGGTCCGGATATAATATTACACACTGAACAAGCATGAATGCAATTGATTCCACAGAAACATAACATGCAGAAATCATGTCAATAAATCGGGATTGAAGGTGAGTGGAGTGGGTGTTTAAGGAGCCTTTAAAATGTTCGGTTTTTTTAAAAAAGTAATAAAATCGGCGGGAGAAGCACCGAAGATTGCAAGCTTCAGAAGGTCTTCTTGACCGGTACATGGAATGGAAAGGTTTTGAGGTTAACACGCGAACCTCTGGCTAATGCGATGGGCTTCGATAACAAAGCTGCCCTACGCAGAAGAATGGGGCCGAGGGGTTGTATCTGCACCGCCTGGAACATGACTACAGGCAAGTGCCATTTCTGTCCCAAGCAGACGATCAGATAATGATGTCGTCAGCAGGAGCTCAATCGGCAATTGGTGTATGGACAGTCTCGACGTCATATCCGGGAACACTCTCGACCGACAGAGCTCAGTTGAAGAAGCGAACGAGGCGCATTTGCTGTCGAACAGCGCTGCAGAATCGCGATGCATTTCCCTCCTGACGTGCCCCTTGTCTGCCTAACTTTATCCCTGACACTCTTGCACAAATGTGAGTTTTTTTATTGATCAATTATTTTCTCACAGCGGGGTCGAAACCGCCGATTCAAGGACGATCCCAAATCGTGTTTTAAATAGCGGGATACTATGCCGTTGTCATCCACTTGACCATGAATTTCTCTCTCTTGCATGTTAATCCAGGTCTGTCGGCTGCACCAACAGTGGTCCAGTTACCTACCGCGGCCTCGGTTCGGCCGGGAGAACAGTTCAGTTTTAAGTGCAGTTTGGAGGGAGGCGGCATGAGCGGCTACACCATGTACTGGTACAGGCAAGTCGGTACGAGCCTGGAGTATGTCTGCAACGAGTATGGTTCATGCGACTCACAATTTAAACCGCGGTTCACCACAAAGCTCGAAGCTGCACAGAACAGCTTCACTCTGCAGCTCAGCAGCTGCGAGGAGACAGACTCGGCGACCTACTTCTGCGCAGCGAGTCTCGCACGGCGGCTCACGTCTCGGGCTGCCTCAGACAAAAACCTCCCCCGTGATTCGGAGAACAGTCAGCCCATGACAGCCCGTTGCCCGCCACTTTCTCTGCGTCCATCGAACTCATCTCCAAGTACAATCTTTTTTATCAGTCTCCCCTCACACGCACGTCCATCTAAAGTTCATTTGCGTGAAACGCTGCTGGGAGGAAGCTGAATCTATTATGAAGTCCTCCGCCGTCAATGTTATCAACTCCCCATTACAGTAGATCCCACAACACTAGGTACCGAGATGGACTAACTTTCAGGGTTTGGACAATTCCTTTCTATTCATTGATTGATATAGTCGATCATTATGAATATAAGGCCGTATGAACCTAATATATACGAGCAGAATTCGGTTATTTGCTCCAGCGAGTCTATTCCGCCACTTCATCTTGGCTGATTCAAATTTCCTTTTCAGCCTCAATCTCCCTCTTTCTCCCCTTACCTTCTCATGCTCAAAACAATCAAGAATCGATCAACCGTTGCCTTCAATAATTCAAAGGATTCGCCGCTCTCTGTCCAAAGGAATTGCTCCTCACCTCCGTACTTCTACTTTGACACTGTGTCCCCCGGTCTAGGATTGTCGCACCTTTGGAAACATCCCCTCCGCGTCAAGCTACCAAGGTATTTCACCATTGGGCCGTTTTCAATCAGATCATTCCTCATCCTTTTTTGAGTTCCAGAGCAATCAAAACCTCTTTAAACCATAAACCTTTAATTTTCGGATCATTTTCGTGAAACTCCTATGAAACCTCTACAGTTTCAGCACCTCTTTTTTGCTAAAACAGGAAACCGACAACGGCACACGATCCTCCAAATGAAGCCTCGCTGGCTCTTCATGAAGTGGGCCACATTATATTCTGGCATTTGTATTCTAGTACTCTTGAAATAAGTGCTATCATCACATGTGCCTCCCTCACCACAGAATGCACCTAAATAAATTTTTCATGAATCCTGCGCAATGGCTGTGAAGTCCCTTTGCGCCTCAGTTTTTTGGCGTATCCTATCCATTTAGAAAATACTGTAGAATTTCATTTCTTCTGCCAAAATGCATGGCCATACACATACCGACACTGTACTCCATCTTGCACTTCTCTGTCCACTCTTCTGATCCTGTGCTTTGGTAGCCTCTCTATTTCTCTCAGTGTAGGAAACATCCTCTCCACATCCATGATAACTAGGTCTTTCAATATTCACAAAAATTGCTGGTGAACGCAGCAGGCCAGGCAGCATGTATCAGGAGAGGTACAGTTGACGTTTCGGGCCCAGAACCTTCGTCTGCCCAGGACTGTAACGCTTCCTACAGATGCTGCCTGCCCTGCTACGTTCACCAGCGTTTCTGTGTGTGTTGCTTGTATTTCCAGCATCTGCAGATTACGTCGTGTTTGCGCCTTCAATATTCGATAGGTTTCAATGAGGTCCCCCCTCATTCGTCTAAACTCCAGCAAGTACAGGCCCAGAGCTATCAAACGCTCCTCATATGTTAACCCTTTCATTCCTTGAATTGTCGTCGTTAATATTCTGTGAACCCTCTCCAATATAAGCAGATCCTATCTAAGATAAGCTGCCCTAAACTGCTCACAATACTCCAAGGTTGGCCTCACCAGTGTTTTATAAAGCCTCAACATCAAATCCTTGCCTTTATTTTCCAGTCGTCTCGACATTTTCTCTTTTGCTTATCCCGCTTGTTATTTCTTTCGGAATTCCCAGAAAGTTGTCAGGCAAGATTTCCCTCGAGGAAACCATGCTGACTAGGTCCTATTTTATCAGGTTTCCCCAAGTACACTGGGACCTCATCCTCAATTTCCGACGCCAACAACTTCCCAACCACTAACCTCAGACTAACTGGCCTCCAGTTTAAGTTCTATCGTACTTGCCGGTGCTTCCGTGCATGCCGGCGGGAAAATAAATCGCAGGTAGTACACGGTGACACATACGTAAGATCATACTAAATTTAATTTGAAATTTAAATGCTGAGCCTCCCAAGTCGGAGGAACTGTCGGCGATACCGTCGACCTTTGAAAACAGCAAATTTCTCTCAATAATTTTCTCAGTTTTGATCCGACTCAGCGAAAACTTTGAGCGCTTTACTCTCAGGCATTGGTGATTGATACAACAGCAGGGGGCAGTAGAGGCATTTCGTTCGCTGTTGATGCGCTGGCCCTTGATGAGGGTGCTTCACCTGAGAGTCGGAGGTCCAGGGGTAGCATTACAGGGTTCTATACGCTCATCGACAAGGTTGAAGGTCAATGTCTCTTTGACAGGCGGTCTGAACCGAGCAGGCGTTCGTTTAATGTAGATGGATAAAATCTCACTCCGCCTCTGAGTTTCTGTTAATTACTGCTCATTTTTTCCGATCGGACCCACGGACTGCAGCCTCCTCAAAGCCCCTCGCTCTCTGTGTCGCCGTGGACTCGTTCGCAATTATTAATTGCCGTCAACGTGACACCACGCCGGGTACTGGTATAGGGGCACCGCCGAGATCCCGGAGACTCTCTGACCTGGAACGGATATATTGGTGGGCGCACGAGATGAGCTTTCAAAAGAAGTGATAGAGATGGGGTAGAATTGCAACGCACAATTTACATTTGAAACAGGTGGCTTCGAAGGTTTCCCAGTGACCGTACTTGGCGCAATTTGTGAGTTTTTGACCGCCCAGCGTCAAACCTGTAACGGGATTAGGATGGGACAGCACAAAGTTCTGCAACGTACGACGGCGAAAGCAAGACCGGTGGTGTTGCAGATGCCCGGTAAGGAGCGCAGCAGTTGTGCGTGAGATTTGGGGAACCGGTTCAATGGGGAAGCAACCACTTCACTGTGTAGCTCGGCGGCTATACGCAGGCAGACTCGAAGGTCTATCGCTGTGCCGCGAACGCCACCCAGCGGCAAGAATCCGCATATAGCCGACCGCCAATGAGCGAAATTCATAGTTCGTTTTCTTACAGGCATTCCCAGAAAACTGAAGATACAGCAGATGAAAAACAATACATAACTGATGCTAAGACAGTTGGGCAGAATCTGGTAAATCGTGCAAATAATAAAACCAAATACATTGATAAGAACACGAGTTGGAAAGTGAGTCCGTGGATTGTGGAATCAGTTCAGCCTTGACGTGTGAGGCTTTCCACGCCGGGCGGGTGTCAGACCTAAGGCTCCTGTGCCGACTGTCTACTGGAAGAATATTGTGAACATCAGGACAGTACAATGGTCTCACACTGTCCCGATGTATAACTAGGGGACTGAAGACATTTACACAATACTGCAGTAATTTTATGTACTGCACGGTACCGCTGCCGAAAACAAATAAACAAATTGACAGATGTTGGTTTTAGTAAACGTGATTCTGATGCGGGTCTCTTTAGTGGGATAGTAGTGGGAAGCGGGGAGAGAGAGTGTTATCATGGTTGGGAAATGGGGAGAGAGAGAAGCACCAAGAAGATATTCAATAATGATCAATAAATCAATTTACAGCTGGAGTACGAGAGTTCTAAGGAAAGATTGCAGACGGCGTAGGTTGATTTAAGATGGGGTTTGCGTAAGTAGCCTTCTCGCAGCTTACAAATTTCCGAGGAGAAGAGATGAGGTGGTTGACCGTTGTCGTGTTGCGGCGATTGGGCTGTCTCGAACGAATGGACACAGGGTTGAAGTCAGACATGGGGTGCTACACTTTTCAGGCAGAGGCCGGTGGGAATGTGGAACGAGCTGTCAAGGAATGTCATATCCTGCACACCAGTGTCAAGGAAACGAAAGAACAGCAAGTCCGGACCGATATAGTGAACAGAAGAATAATAATGAACGGAAACAATAAATTGTTGTTGTTCGTTCATCGTGACGTCGAAGAGGACATCGACACCATAATGATGGTGTCGAGACTAGCGCGTAATTTAGATTTAACTGAGGGAGAGTTGCGCAGCGTCAGCCTCACTCTCTCTTCCCAATTCCCATCTGGATCCAGTGGCAAGGTAGAGTCTAGACGGCTGGAGATGGGACTAGGCGCAGTGGATGACCAGGACGTCTTCTGTGTCTTGTCCTGCTCTACACGTTCCACGACGTTTGCAGAGACCGCCTTCTTGACCATTGGACCTGCCATTGGTCTCGTCCGCTCAATCCGCCGGAGTCTGTCTTCACATGCTGGGGTGGACAACTCCCTATCTCACCGAGGGTTTGAGACCCGTCGGCTACCTTCACTTGGTTTAGCCGGCTTGTCGAAGCCGTTGCTCGGGGTGTGGCCGCTGTCGCTTGCAAACAACTACGGGGAGCCACAGATGAGAGCTGAGTGCCAGGTGGGGATCAAAGGTGGACTAACCGCCCTGAAAAGGACACGACATGTTCCGGGGAACATGTCGCGAAACAATTAATACAAATACATAAAATAGCTGATATCAATCCATGAGGTTATATTAGGCTTTACATACTCTGTGACTGACGGGAAATAATAAGAGAGCAGTGATAGTTGCGGGAAGAGGGGGGAGGGGTGGGTGAGTGGATGGAAGTATCGATCAGGCACACTGTTTGGGGAAGGGAATTGTTTTATGAGGCTGATAATCATGGCGCGGATGCAACGTATCCTCTTCCTTGCTTCGATTGGAACAAACAGTCCATGAGAAGAGTAGGCGAGATCATTCATGATGATACCGGCAAGCTTGCCAGCGCCTTTCTGTATAATTGTCATTGATGGCGGGGAGGAGTTTGCATGTGATGTGCACAGTCAGGAGTTCGAAACTGCTCACAGTGTAGACTGTTGTGCCATCGGTGTGAAGGTGTTTGTGAATGCGGCGATTTCTTCTGAATTTGATTTGAAAAAATCCCTCTTGTCTTGTTGACGTTGTTATATGCCTGAACCCAGGCCTCGATGTCTACCACCCCCTCTACCACGCCTCGTGCAGAGTCGCTTGGGTGACATCGGGGAACTTGTCAACGTGATTGGCCGGGTGTTTGGCCGTGCGGTCACGTGTGTAGAGTGTACAGCAATGGGCGACACAAACTGCCCTGCGGGATACCGGTGCAGAGGATGATGGGGAGGGAGTAGCAGTTGTGCATCCTGGGTATGTGAGGTCAGTTCGTCAGGAAGTCCAATTCACAGTTGCATTGTGGGGTATTTCTATCGATTAGTCGATGTTGTCACAGTTACGACATTTCAGTGACTTTCCGATGAATGGGCAAGCTGCACTGTCGCGCCTGTTTCTCTGCAGGGTGACAGCAGGGGGCGCTCTAAGACCAAACGGAGCGGCAGTGACTTCTGAATCGGGAAGTAGTCAGTCGCCGATCTCGACCTTGCAATGCAAAAGTCCACATTTTCAAACCAAGCATCGTCACAGCCCAGCTCTCACTGGGGAAAACAACTTCACCTCGTTTTTTGACACTGAGAGCGGTGTTGTCGAACCGAGGGACGGACCGCTTGAGGAAAGCATGTTTTTGACGTACAGAAGCAGGTGTGTGCAACGGCAGACAAAGCTGCAACGGGAAACTCGGACGGATGGCCAGATAGATGGATTTATAGAGAGATACGTGGCAAGATAGTTTGCAAGATAGACCGATTCATACAAATATATATGCATACATAATACACACAAACGTACGTCGGCACCGTACCGTACTAATCAGCGCGTCGCTACACAGCACCAGCAGCCTGGGTTCCGCTCCTTCGCCGTTTATAAGAAATTCGTAAGTTCCTCGCAGTGACGGCGTCAGTTCCCTTCGGTGCCCCAACTCCACCCTGGAAGGACGTAAGGGACAGGAGGTTAATTGATAATATTTATTTATCTGGACGTGGGGGGGGGGGGGATTCACTGGGTTGGACGGTTCTGTTACCATTTTTCTTTCATTTTTCTTTGAATGAAACTGAACTACCTATACGTTGAGAGACAAACAAAGCGGCAGAAACTGTGCCCGAGAAACGGACACACAGGTCACACAACGAGAAAAATAACCCCTCATTTCATGTTTTGTCCCGCACATTTGCTCCGGCGGATACAATGAACATATATCGACCTTGTGTCTTCGCGCACTTCTGGTTTCTGCTCTGAATGCAACGTCATGCAGCGAGGGAGGGATGGGGATGCCAATGACAGAATCGGGGACGGGGCGTTGCAAGCCAGACTGTAACCTTATACAGTCATTATATCTGTCCTCACGCTCCGAACAGGCTCTGCTCTTCCTGAAGGAGAACTTTACGTGAAGGATGCTTTTGTTAATGGCGTTTGTGACCTGCTTGTACAGCAAGGAATATTCAAATCCAATGTTCCCTGCTTCCGTGTTTGCATTCCGTCTTTCTCATTCTGTCTTATCCACTTTTCCACATTATCTTTACGTCACGTCCACTTCCTTACCCTGTGAGTATCATCTTTATGGACCCCTGTTCTTCCTCCTGCGTATTTTCCGAATTTGCTCTGCCATTATTTCCGCGCTTGGCCACTTTCAGAACTTATCCTGTCTCATCCTCGCGTTGCCTCGCACATTGCCTCCAGCTAACTCTCTGCATTTTCGCTCTCCTGTCTTCTCCGTCTCTCGCTCGCCCCACACCGCTCCTGTCTATCCATCGCTCTCAACCTCACCCCCGCTCTTCCTACCAGCTCAGCTTCGGCGCGTACCCTGCCTCTCCATTTTCCTCTCACCGTCCCCTACTGCTGCCATCTCCACTCTACTTCCTCCCATTTCTTTATTTATCTGTCTACCTTTCAATAATTATCCCTCCTCGCTCCTTCCCTCCGCTTCGTGCTTTGACTCGGCACCGCCACACCCTTCCCTCATCCTCCCTATCCATCTATCTCTATCTATAAACCAGTCTTATCATTCTCCTTATCGATTTCTCCATATCTCTGTCTCATCTCTCCCTGGCGCGCTCTGGTTATTTCTCGATCACGTTCTGTTTTTCTGTACCTGCCTCTATTACACACAAACATACGGCGGCACCCTCACGTACTAGTCAGCGCGTCGCTACACAGCACCAGAAGCCTGGGTTCCGTTCCTTCCGCCGCCGATAAGAAATTCGTACGTTCCTCGCAGTGAGGGTGTCAGTTCCCTTCGGTGCCCCAACTCCACCCCGCAAGGACGTACGGGACAGGAGGTTAATTGGTCACATCTGTGTAATTGGGCGGCGAGGCTTCATTGGGTCGGATGGTTTTGTTAGCAAGTTTTCTATTTATGTTTTGAGTAAAACTGAAATGCCTATGCAGAGAGAGAAACAAACAGGCAGAAATCGTGCTCGAGAAACGGACACACAGGTCGCACAACGAGAACAATAACTCTTCATTTCATGTTTTGTCCCGCACATTTGCTCCGGCGGATACAACGCACGTATGTCGACGTTGTACCTTCGCGCACTTCCGGTTTCTGCTCTGAATGCGACGTCATCCAGCGAGGGAGGGATGGGGATGCCAGTGACAGAAGCGGGGGCGGGGCGTTGCAAGCCAGACTGTAACATTATACAGTCATTATATCTGTCCTCACGCTCCGAACAGGCCCTGCTCTTCCTGAAGGAGAGCCTTACGTTAAGGATGCTCTTGTTACTGGCGTTTGTGACCTGCTTGTACAGTAAGGAATATTCAAATCCAATGTTCCCTGCTTCCATGTTTTCATTCTTTCTTTCCCTCATCCTAATTCTGTCTTATCCACGTTTCCACATTATCTTTACGTCACGTCCTCCTCGTTCCCCTGTGAGTATCATCTTTATGGACTCCTGTTCTTCCTGCTCCTCATTTTCCGGCCTTGCTCGTCCATAATTTCCGCGCATGGCCTCTTTCAGCACTTATCTACTCTCATCCTCGCGTTGCCTCGCACGTTCTCTCCAGCTAACTTTCTGCATTTTCGCTCTCCTTTCTTCTCGGTCTCTCGCTCGCTCCACACCGCTCCTGTCCATCCATCACTCCCAACCTCACCCACGCTCTTCCTGCCAGCACAGCTTCGGCGCGTACCCTGCCTCTCTATTCTTCTCTCTCTGTCCCTTATTGCTGCCTTCTCCACTCCACTTCCTCCCATTTCATTATTTATCTATCTACTTTTCAATAATTATCCCTCCTCGCTCCTTCCCTCCGCTTCGTCCTTTGACTCCGCACAGCCATACCCTCCCCTCATCCTCCCTATCCCTCCATCTCTATCTATAAACCAGTCTTATCTATCTCCTTATCGATTTCTCTATATCTCTGTCTCATCTCTCCCTGGCGTGCTCGGGTTATTTCTCCATCACGTTCTGTTTTTTCTATACCTGCCTCTATTACTGTCTGGACCTCTCTCCAGCGCACGGAGTCGCTGCCGTTACTGAATGTATTTATTTTCCCCCCTCGTTTGTTCTTTAAATCACAAGCCGTGACTTCGACGGTGATCCGCCAGACACTCCACGCTGTTTCCGAGTCCCCCGGCCCGAAACAAACTCGTCACTGCACGGTCGAGGGCAGCAGCAGCTACTGATTGTTCTGGTACAGACAATACCCGGGGAAGGATATTGTCGATGTCTGTTTTACTCGATGGCTGCTCCAAGCGTGGCGCCGGACGCCGAGGTGGACGGGTTTACAGCCAGTCGACCGAAAAACAATGAGTTCACTCTGAGCGTCAGCCGCCTGCAGCTGAACCACACGGCCACATATTTCATATGACATTGATAGGAGCCTCGAGCAAAAACCTCAGACAGCAGAAGGTGAGGAGAACGAAGTAAGAGTAACTCTTGCACCCAATTCCCGGTAACAGAAATGATCCACACTGTGGTGGGGAAACATTCTCAGCTTCTTCATTCCAGTTCCATATGCAGTGAAGTCCGCTGATAGCTATGACTACCGTTACACCCGGGGTGGGCTGGGGACAGCCTGCCAATGTCGCCGCACATTCAGGCACCTACCTAGCAGGCCCATATTGTTCAATAGAATATCGAAAAAAGAACATTAAAGAAAAATGACAGAATAGACCAGAGCCCAAATGCAGCCACTTAAGTTCCTCCCTCCCACCCTAAAGCACATGCCCAGCCATCTAACTCCAAGGAAAGCCGCCTATCTTTGGGATTGCAAGTACGGAGGAGGCTGCAAGGGGCGCTGTTGCACCAGGAAACACTGGAGCTGAAGAGCGCCGTGTCGATTCAGCACCTGTTCTGATGAGGCTGTCTCCTTTAGTGAGGTCGTTAATCCTTACCGGACAGCAAATACGGGCCATGTTTACAGGGGGTTTTCGGAGCTGGCGGGTGTTCAGCTGAGCAACGAAACCTTTAGAGTTTCGAAGAATGTCGTATTCATTTATGTATTTGTCTATCTACCTTTCTATCTATCTATCTATTTATTTGTATATTTTTACTTGCTTTTTTTTTTGAAATACAGTCCTTCAAGCCGCCCCGGCCACCCATCTAAGATTTCACGCTCGCCTAATCACGGCGCAGTTTGCAACCAGCAATTAATCTACCAACCAGTACTGCGGGAAGAAAACGGACCATGGCGGGAGAACGTAGAAAAATGTTACATACAGCGGCGTCACCTTATGTACCTGATGCCCCTCCCTCGCCTTCCTCCAGCCTCTTTTCCCATACACCCTACTCCTCTCTTCATTCATAATCTCCTCCTCTCCTTCATCTTCTTTATTCCTGTTGCTCTTATCTCCTCTCCCCTCTCTCCCACTTACTGCCGTCCTCCTCATCTTATTAATCAACTTGCCTTTCACATCCAATGCCCGTCGTCTCCTGCATATCTCCATCATTGTTTCTCTTCCGAGTTCAAGCATGAAATTTGTAGCATGGAACCACAGCCTTGGCAACAAAAAACTAACTTCGACCTTTATAATTTTGTAAACCGGTATGTCGTCAGCCGTTCCAGTGAAAATAAACCAGCCGATCATTCTTCAATACATCTGCAGTCGTCTTATCCTGGAAACACACCTATGAATATCCCGTCCGCTCTTCCTATTGTCGCAACACGATTCCTGCCCAAGCTGTGTTAAATATTGCGCTTGTGGTCCAACCCAGCACGACACCTTTCACCTTACACTCAGTGCTCTCCACCAGGAAGAGGAGGCCGTTTGTTCCTTCTCAGGGATGATGGTAGCAGGACGAAGTACCGTCCCCATTGAGATAAACATAGTTTTAACACAGAACTATGGACGATGAAATTCACAGGGAAAATTTTAACTATAAATGCGATCGCAAGCAACAAAAAATCAGCTGTGGTTATACAAGTTCTGTTAATGATAGGACTTTCAAAAGCAGGAAGGGCGTTACTTCTGGAAGAAAGCAGGAAAATGCAGTCGTCGTGTCAGGGAAGAATCAAGTGAACGTCAATGTAATGAAATCCCACTGTGTCTTTTCCACCTCACATTCAGGTAAATCGGCGTCAGTTCGGGGCCTGTCGGAGTGTGCTGGGTGTGCTGACGTCACAAGGCTGGTGTAAGAGCTTGCATCTTGCCGGAAGATCGGCCACCTGCTCTCTCCTCGTTGTTACCAAACCGTCTGCTTACAATCCACATCGCGTTTCCTCTGTCAAACAAAACAACAAAACAGGACACGGCCACACGGCCACGTGTGCTCGCCTCTGCCACGCCGTTTACATGCAGTCTGGGGTTTTTGTCGAGCTCTTCCCTCTCGGCGAGTCACTGTGAATACTCCAGGCGCAAAAGTACACGGCCGAGTGATTCCCCCGCAGGCTGTTGGTCACCAGTTTGACCTCGTTAGCTTTCGGCGTCTGCAGGGTAAATCCATCGACCTCCCCGTCGGGATTCTTAACGTTAGCACCGTAGCTATAGAACATGAACTGCGGCTCCTGCCCTGGGTACTGGCGGTACCAGTGCACCTCATAAGTGCTGCTGCCCTCCAGGCTGCAGTTCAGGCTCATCAGCCTCCCCTGTGAACCGGAAAAAGCCGGAGGCGTCTGCTGGATCGTTTGCGAGTTCGCGGCTGGGGAAGAGAGGAGAGGGGTATGACCTCAGTAGGCAGGGAGACTCGGATCATGGAGACAGGGAGGAAAGAAGGAGAAAGAGAGATGCAGGAAGTAGAGGCATATGGGGAATAGAGAAAGAGATGGGGAAGAAATAGAGAGAGCGAGAGAATAAAAGAAAATAATTATAATTGGATGGACGGAGGTGAGAACTAAATATCAAAGGAGCGCGACGATGGAATAAGTAAGAAAGAAACACAGAAGAGCGATGGGGAAACAAATATTACAAGAATTAACGGAGCACAGGAAGGGTAATGTAGAACTTGTTCCTTAAAATGCTCGCAAATTGAAACTGTCCTTTACCGTGAAGCCAGACCAGCAGCTCCAATAACACGAACATCTTTGAACTTAGACCGTTTCCTCCAAGTGGAAGGGAGATCGTAACGAACAACCTTTTGAATGCCTTCTCAGGTCATGGGCGAACGCATGAAGCTCCGCCCCTCACCCACACGTCACCGAGTTGCGACACCGGAAGCTTAGAGCTTGAATGGTGTGTGGATCAAATCATTTGCCGATTCGGATGTCAGTCGAAAGGCCGGGCCCCATTCCAATTTCAGCAGGACAACGGGAGCTGTCCCTTCAGTCCCGGACACGACGATCTAACCTCAATGTCACAAACAGAGTCATTGTACCAATTTGGGAGGCGGAGAGAGGAATATAAGGAGGAAGGTACAGATTACGTTCAGCAGAAAGACAGATTAATTTCGTATATGGTGGATCAAAGTGCCTTTTCCCGTGTTGTTCATGAATTGAAAATAACAGAGTTGTAGAATATATGTTACAGACTGTGACCTCTCGGCCCAAATGTTTATTGCTTCAGAGGTGTAAATGGTAGCGTCGTATACTAGTGCAATACGGAAACAATCGCTTTGGTCCAACTGGAAACCTCATATAAATAACCTCATAACTCCCGTCATGCAAGCTATGATCATGCCGTCCATTTGTCAGTGATGACGATTGCAGTAGACATTGAAAGCGTGTAGCACGAAATTTTCCAGAAGTCAGCGAACAAAGCGAAGCAAAAGTGAATACCTGGCAACCAATTCGGCTGCGCGTTATATTTCGAGAATGGGATTAACCGTCAAGCAACCGCTTTACTCTGCGACCCAGCAGCTGGGACTTGGACAACCCAAAGTCTTACTCTTGTGTAGAGTGCCACCGTGCGGCGGTAATAAGTATAACCCCGAGACAGCAACTTGTGGAAAAGAGACAGTCACGACTACTGCGGGAATATTTGGCCATAAATGATGGTGCTGTGATGGAATCGACTGCGAGCCCACTAATCCTAACTATAACCCGCTCCCTGTAAATGCCTGCAAGAAAATGAATCTCTGGGTTGTCTATGGTGCCGTGTACGTACTTTGATAGTACATTTATCTTGACTGGGACCTTGATTTTATCAAGGCCTGCAAAAATCTCCGGGAGCGCAGATAAGATGCGTCATCATTATTTTCCGGGGGTAAGAGGGATTAGCCCCAAATTGCAGAATTTAATATTGAGGGACATCTGTTTAAGCTCAGATGAAGTTAGACAGCTGGAATGAATTGTTGGATGAAGCAGTAGAGAAGGGTACGTGTACACCATTCAGGCAGGTACACCGATGGTAAAGCTTCAAGGATGTGTTGAGTAAATGGAGGTAAATAGAATTAAAATAGACAGAACCATGAGGCACCTAAGTTGCTGGTTAACTTGACTATGAAGATGATCTCTCTTTATCTCTATTCAGATCTTGAGGATGATCCGTGACTCCTACAGGGGGCGCTGTTGAACCACGAATGCAAATCCTCTGTCGGTAGAGGATCTCCATTTTGAAAGCCTCCCTTTGCAGCTGAGGTCGTGAATCATTTTCTATCATCGGGGATGTGGCTTCCATTCACAAAGATTTCTCGGCGGGCTGGCTGTTCCGCAGAGTTTGCAATATAACCGTCGCCGTGTCAATGAGAATGACCTGATAATCTTCATTCAGCCCCACCATCGTTCCCCTGGGATATGGCTCAGTAACTCCTTCCTTGTCTGTGATACTGAAAGGCAATAGAATAATTGGAAAAAAAAATTGATAATCAATGTCCAAAAGATGATAAATAGATAGATAGAGAGATAGAAAGAGAGAGAGAGAGAGAGAGAGAGAGAGAGAGAGAGAAAGAGAGAGAGATAGAAAGAGAGAGAGAGAGAGAGAGGGAGAGAGAGAAAGAGGGAGAGAGAGAGAGAGGGAGAGAGAGAGAGAGAGAGAGAGAGAGAGAGAGAGAGAGAGAGATAGACGGATGGATAAATATATAGATAGAGATATAGTTGGATAGATAAATAGATAGCTGGATGGAAAGGTACTTAGAAAATTTATGGATAGAAAGAAAGATAGATAGATGGATGGATAGACTTGTGTGAATCAAGAAGCAGTGGATAGGTTTTTCCTTCTTGCAAGAATTTCATGGTATCATGAAAATAATCGGGAGAAATTACAAAGAAAATAATATCAAAATTGTGGTTCCCTTCTTAATTTGTAATACTGCATATTTTCCCCTTCATGATTACTAAACGAGAAAGCACCAGGGCGCGATGTGTGTCGCTTTTCCGTCTAGAACCGCTGCATCGCTCCTAATTCGCCACTGCGACAACTTCCCCACGTTCTCCCACCCCTCCCCATCTCAATTTGAATGGCAATCAGAGAATGAACCAGGCGGCAACTACAGAGGAAATAACGTAGCGCCAATCAACCAATCCAATAGCGCCAAAAGCTATCAGATGGCACAATCTTCTGCTTCGAAAAGTTGGTCTTGAAACGCACTCCAATGCTAATCGACATCTCGTAAAAATAATGGTGCGTGGAGAAGATTGCGTTCTCTTAATCATGGATTTGATCCCGTGTAAGCCAAAACAGCAGAAGTTCAGAGAAAGGGCTACTATTCATTGGGAGATATTAGAATCTATTCGGATTTATATCTTATAAGGATTCTGTCCACGTACGTGGAGCAGTCGCCCCGTTCCCTGCAGCTTAATTGGGGAGATTCAACCACCATCCAACGCAGGCTGCTTAATACGTGCTACACCATTATGGATTGTTAAACACCTCGACACGTCAAGGCAATAGGATTTGGATACAATTTAGAAAACACTGTGATTTACTGAGATTCTCCCTTTCTAGTCACAGTTTCCTAAAACTATTTTTAAGCCTTCTATGACCGCTGTAGTCTTTAAATAATGGGAAAGATTAGGCATTACATGCTTCCGGGATCTGTTTGTGGGAGGAAGTCTTTCTTCGTTTGAACAATTGTCAAGTGAATATAGTTTACCAAAAGCCCACTTTTTCGGTACTTACAAATTAGAGATTTTCTGCGATCTCAATTATATACATTCCCTAATAGACCTGATAAGAACATATTAGATGGAATTCTTAATATGAAACTATTCTATAATTGTTCAATACCCAATATTTATGATATGTTGTTGGGAATGAGAAATGCCTCTTTAGACAAGATTAAAATCTTTGGGAACAAGATTTACAGACCTGAATTTCTGAAGAAACTTGGAACGAGATTTTTAAATTGGTTAATACTTCACCGATATCTGCTTGTCATTTCCTCCTACAATGTAAAGTGGTTCATAGGGCTTATATGACCAAGGATAAATTATCTCGTTTTTTTATAGGGATATATCTCCCTACTCTGATCGGTGTAACAAGGGAGAAGCTTCACTGATTCATGTGCTTTGGACTTGTCCAAATCTTGGAAAATATTGGAAGTATTCCAAACTTTTTCTGTACTCTTGAAAGTAAATTTAAGCCTGATCCTTTGACTGCCCTATTTGGTATTGCTGGAAGGAAAGATACAATTTTGAAGACATCTGATCTGCGCATTGTTTTTATCTCTCTTATGGCTAGAGGGGCGCTTTTGTTGAAATGGAAATATGCTGTTCCGCCTAATCATGCCCAGTGGTTACGGGATGTTATGGCACGCCTAAATTTAGAAAAGATTCGTTGTTCAACCTCTGAATCTAACCAAGATTTTCAAAATTTGTGGGGGTCGTTTTTAAATTATTTTCATAATCTTTGACTTCTTGTTAGGGTATAGAAGTTGATTAATAGTATATTTTATTACCTGATAAGTTTCTTTTTTTCTTTTTTTCCCCCAAACAGCTTCGACTTTGGTAGTGCTTCTTTTAATAAAATTGTTTATATTCTAATATACGGATTAATCTAATCCATATGAATATAGACTAAGGAGTTCGTTAACGTGATTCAATATACTGTATTTGGTATTATTATATTCTTTCTTTTGTTTTATATGTATTCTCTTGAATTCTGTATTCTGCTATCTAGAAATCAATATAATATTGAAAAAGAAAAAGAAAGAAGAAAGAAATCACACAGACAAGCAGACGAGCGTCTGATTATCAGCTGGGTCTCAATAGGTTGCAGGACTGTATCCGTGCGGTGTGCGTCTACATTACAGACTGCAGTGCAAATACTTTCCTTACCACAGCAGTTATATATCAGTCTAAACTGCCCTGATAGTCATGTTCTTGTGTGTATTTACATTGGATTCGAAAAAGACACTATAGTAAATGAAACAACACACACAAAGCCGGACAATCAAGATGCATAAGAACGCAGACAACACAATTATAAATAACACACATCGTCATCAATAAATGATATTCAGAGCATGAGCTGTAGAGAGCTTGAAAGAGATTCTGTGAGTTTTGAAATAGTTCCGTGTTGAGGTGAATGAAGTTATCCACACTGATACAGGAGACCGAATCTCCGTGGAAAACTTCACTGACCTCAAAACTGAAGAGCAAGATAATTGCTTCACTCAGGCTTGCTATGAGGATGTGACGAATGGCGAAGAATTTCTGTCGTGGAAGTGATACCATGATTTCGAAATGATAACAGTAGTAAGTTGGAGCTCTGAGCAGACTTATCAATTGGATAGAACCTGCATCCCATGGGTATGTGCCTCCCGGTTTCGAATCATCCAATCGCATCTGCTTGGCATGAACTCATCTCGGGCCTCGTCGGCAGCTTCTCAAAATGCCAACCGTCCAAAGGCGACAACGTGCGGAGGAAGTGAATTAATTGACACAGAGCCAACTCGAAACCAGCTGCTTCGATATGCAGCGGCTTTCCGGCTATCCGCTACTGGGCTTCACTTGATTCCATATGGCGGAAGTGTCCTCGTCCTGTACACTATAGTGTGGGAAAGATTCAGCCTGCCGCTGATTGTGGTGGTGATCCCGCGTAAGTTAAAATCACAGGTTTATGGGAAGGGGGTTGTAGAATGCTTTTTGTGGAATGACGTACTGCAGCATCGGACGTGGTTAGGGTTGGTAGATTTCCTCATCAAGCTGTCTCCGTTGCAACTCATGGCCCGACAACGTCTGAACACTTATAAATGATTGCCGCGCTTGTCAGACTGTCCCACTGTGGAATAAGGCATTCAAAGGACGGGTTTCCCACAGTTTCGCTTTTCAGTTTGGAAAAGGACCTCGGGGGTTTCTCGGAGGGTGCATAAGGCTCTATCCAAACTTTGTTCCAAACTTAAAAGCGGAAGAAAAGCTAGTATGCTCAACGGATATTTAACACCAATTCCAAACTGCGGTGCACTGCGTTTCGTTTTGCCTGACTTGGAGTGCGCGTGTGTCAGTGTTACTCTGCGTTTCGCATGTTTCACTGGGGGCTAAATGCTTGGAGTTGATCGCAGAGTGGCCAGTGTCTCTCGGGAGCGTCAGTCCCTTCTTTGTAAACACTGTTACGTGTCAAAGTAATGAGTGAGAGAGTGAGAGACAGAGAGAACGATAGAGAGAGAGAGAGAGAGAGGAATGAGGGAAAGAGAGTGAGAAAGGGACAGAATGGTTATTCAGCTCAGCAGAGTTGGACTAGTCTGCTCTACCGGATCTGTTCCACCATTCAACCGTGGTCAGCGGGGGAGCATGGTGTTTCGCGCCCAGGACACGGCGCGCAATTGTGTGAATCGTTGAATCAATCGAAGAGTGGCCACGGTCCTTCGAGATCGCGAGCCCTTCCTTCTGTCTGGCCTCCGCGCACTTTGAACTGCAATTTCAATACATTAAAATTCAAGCAACACACATCTAAATTGCTGGTGAACGCAGCAGGCCAGGCAGCATCTCTAGGAGGAGGTACAGTCGACGTTTCAGGCCGAGACCCTTCGTCAGGACTAACTGAAGGAAGAGTTAGTAAGATGTTTTGAAAGTGCGAGGGGGAGGGGGAGATCCAAAATGATAGGAGAAGACAGGATTGGTAAGGATGGAGCCAAGAGCTGGACAGGTGATTGGAAAAAAGGATATGAGAAGATCATGGGACAGGAGGTCCAGGGAGAAAGACAAGGGGGGGACCAGAGGATGGGCAAGGGGTATAGTTAGAGGGACAGAGGGAGAAAAAGGAGAGAGAGGGAAAGAATGTGTGTATACAAATAAATAACAGATGGGGTACGAGGGGGAGGTGTGGCATTAGCGGAAGTTAGAGAAGTCGATGTTCATGCCATCAGGTTGGAGGCTACCCAGAGATTAAGGTTCAATAGGTTTCTGTTTTACAGGGGTTCTGCCCACGTACCTGAAACAGTCGCCTTCCTCTCTATCAGTCACAGAGGGAGAGGCAGCCAACGTCTACTGTACGCTGACGAATACGGGCTATAATGTTATGTATTGGCACAGACAGCGTTCCGATCGGGCAATGGATGCTCTCTTCTATTCAGCTGTGCATGGTTCCGTTACGAACTACACATCCGATTCCTACACAGCGACAAGATCCAGCAGCACTCTGCTTAAACTGGAGCTCAGTCGGGCATCGGCCTCCCTGCCACCGTTTACTACTGCGCTTGTAATAGCGCACAGAACCTGAGATAACGAGTCTCCCACTACAAAAATCTTCCAGCCGATCAGAGGGAAGTTTGAACGTTCCTCTTCCACCGCACGGCGGCAGCACCGAGCTGTATTAGACTGCTCCTTTCTATCCCGAACGGGCAGCGCTCGGCTGGCTTTCCGCCGGTGTTTCAGTTTCCTCAGGGATCACAAAGACAAGCGTTCCATTTGGATGCGTAACTGCTCCACATCAGCTCTGCATTTGACAGCAAGATACTCCAGGGAGACGTTCACATGCCCCAGCACAGCGTGGAAACATCTCTCTGTCTGTACATCTGGTTAGCTCCGTAAAATAACGAGCGTAATCAAAGATCCCAGCCACCACTCGAGCAGCTTCTCTCTCGTTTGACTTCCGACTCTGAAACAGGCCGTTTGTACGATCTCAGGCTGCAATAATGTAGACTCTTCCCATCAGAAACTGTCTAATTATGATCTTCGTTCTTTCTTTAGCTAGACACTTGTGGCCATAATAAACTAATATAATAATTTACCTTGTTCTCCCTCAATCCACAGTGCGAAGCAATTTGACGCTCTAACTTGCTCTTCAAGTGTAGGTAGGTCAGCAATATTTTTTTTATCGCCGATCGGTGTCCGATGATTTGCGAGAACTCAAAAGTTATGTGTTGCTGCAGAGTTCAGAGTCCGAAGTAAAATTCTAATCAAAACAGGAACGCGGCACGAGCTACCCTGAGGTTAAATTTCTGGACAATTACAGCACATACGATGAAAGATAACAATAAAGTCCATGGAAACTCAGGCACAAAGATGGACAAACAGTATGCAAATGAAGGCAAAATGTGCAAAGACATATTAAGCAAAAAACAATAAGTGTGGAAGTAATAAATATTATTGAGATCACAGTGGGTGAAAATCTTGAAAAAGATCACCTGGGTTTTCAAATAGTTCAACGTTAAGGTGGGTGAAGTTGTCAACACCAAGCGAAGAGCCCGAACCTGCGGGGAAACGTCACTCACCTCAACACTGAACGAAACAAGATGGCGGCTACACGCCGCCTTGCTGTGCGTTATGGCGAAGGGCCATTACTTTCTGCCATAGAAGCAATTCCCCTATCAGCGAATCCCAAGTAACTGAATTGAATCTCTAATCTCGTAATATATTCGTTTCATTCGGGTGAATTTACCGATTATTTGAAACCTGCTTCCCTTGGACATGTGCCTCCCAGCTTGGAATTATCCAGCCCCTTCTTGAGGGGATCTCGACTCTCCTCGCCAGCTTGTCAGCACTGCTTTGAGCTCCAAAGAGGGATATCGCTGCGGAAGTGACGCAATTGGCAGGGAGCCAATGGGAGAATTGCTTTATCTGGCCCGGCGGTGAGTCTTCCCCGTGGATTGATACTGAGCTTCACTCGATTCCACACAGCGGAAGTATCCTCACCCTGTAAATGATGCTGAGGGACTGGCTTTGCCTTCCGCTGATCGTGGCGATGATCCCGCGTAAGTTAAAATCACAGGTCTGGGGTAACGGGGTGTAGAATGCCCTCTGTCCAACTACATTGTGCAGTGTCGGATGCGGTTGCTTGATAGATATTCTCCTCATGAGGCCGATGATTTGATGCCTCCCTTTCAGCTCATTAGCCAAATGACAAAACGTTTTCTGACAGGTAAATCTTTACCGCGCTTGTCAGAGCGACCGAGTGTGGGGTCCTTCAGTTCTCTCACCTGGCTCTGAGGGGGTGCTATGGGTGTCTCATCTCACAGTAGTTCATTGTATTGATCGCAGAGCGACCGGTGTCTTTCGGGAGTACAATCCCCTTCTCCGCAGACATTTTGGGTGCGTGTCAGTGCTACAAGAAAGAGAAAGGGAGAGAGAGAGCTCGTTTGAGTTAGACTATTCAGCCCATCGAAACTGTTCCACCATTCGGCCAGGGTCATCGGGTGAGGATCGCATAGCACGCCGATCTGCAGGTTAATCGGAGAGTGGCCGTGGTCTGCCGATCACACCAAACTCTTCCATGTGTCTAGCTTTCGCGCTCTTTCATGATCAATTCGGATAAATTGACAGAGTCTAATCTCAATTCTGTCCTACAGGGATTCTGACCGCCTACGTGGAGCAGTCGCTTTCCTCCCTGACAGTCCCGGAGGGAGAGACGGCAACTCTCTCGTGTACGCTGCTGAATACAGTCTATACAAACATGTACTGGTACCGACAGCGGTCCGGCCGGGCAATAGATGTTCTATTCTATTCTGCTGGGCAAAATTCAGCTATGAATTACACATCTGATTCCTACGCGGCGACAAGGCCCAGCAGCACTCTGTTTAAACTGGAGCTGAGACAAGCATCGTCCTCCCACTCCGCCGTCTACTTCTGCGCGTGTAATAGCGCACAGAACTTGAAATAACGAGTCTCCCTGTACAAAAACTGTCGAGCCAATCGCAGCGAGCTTCAATGATCCTGTTGCGCCTCTAGGTGGTAGCACGCGATTGTCTTTCCCTCTTCTGTCTCCTACGGGGAACAGGCCTGCATATCTCGGGTATAACATACAGAAGCATAGCGGCTTGTTATTGGCTCTGCTCTGCAATTAAAGGAAAGAATATCGAGAGATGTACAGAGCTGAGTTGATCAGATATCTGTCGACACAGCCCGTTACCTCAGCCAAGTAGCCAGCATAACAAAGGCTCTCTGCTGCTGTTTCCGACTCTTCTGCGAGGGGATGTTTTGATAATGTGCTCTCCTGACCTTACTATGCAGTTCCCTGTGGTCTTGTTCACCTGCACTGCATTTTTTCTCTGTCACTGTTAAACTTTACAGCTGAACCTTGTTCTGCATCAGTGCGCTGTGTCATTATTTGACCGGTGTGAATGTGATGGAGGAGGATTCTTTCACTGAAGCTCGATACATTTACGTTGTTCCATCTGAATGCACCGTGTAATAAATTGATCTCTCATCACTGCATAACTGCTTCGGCAGGTCAGTGCACGTTTCTGTTCAAACCAGCATACCAACTGCCTTCGTTGCCTGCCTCATTGCTCCCGTATCACCGTAGCTTCCCCATCAACCCACAACGATTTCCCTGTGATTTCTATTCTGGCTTTGAGCATGAGTGTGTGTCGGATCATGGTTAACACAAATGCAATATGAGTAATTCAAGAAGATAGGTGTACGGATAGATAGATAGATATCCAGTAAAACAGTCAGGCAAACATACAGACCTGGCAGCAAAATATCGTGTGCTGGTGTTCCCCCGGACACAGCCCATGATCTCTTCCTCCTTGAGATGATTTATTCCACTGTCGTCACTGGTATTTGGGATCATATTACTTAGACTTTCACTGTCGTCCGCCCTTCCTTACATGCCTTTCGTTTGTTCGTACAACTAATGCTCTGTTTTGCTTGCCCTGGGTTCATCTGCCTCTCAAGCACGTCTGCCTCCCAGCTTCGAATCATATAAACGTATCTGCATGGCATGAACTCATCTCGGGCCTCGTCGTCAGCTTCACCACAATGTCAACCGGCCAAAGGGGGCAAGGCGCCGAGGGAGTGCGGTTATTGGCACAGAAGCATCGGTAAACCAGTCCGCTTTTTCAGACCACGCCGATAAACTTGAACGTGAGAGCTGATACTGAGCTTCACACGATTACACATAAATATCGTGCCCTGGAGATGATGTTGTGGTGGACGTTTTGCCTCCCGCTGATTGCGGCGATGTTCCCGAGTAAGGTGACATCACAGATGGTGGGGAAGCAGGTGTAAAATGTCCTTTGCAAGCGGAAATAGTGCAGCATCTGACGTGATTAGGCTTTATAGATATCCGCGTCATGACGCAAAAGATTTGAGGACTCTCCTTCAACCATCGAGCCTGATGACGAAGTGTCTTATCACTGATAAGCGGTTTCCGCGCATGTCAGATTGCCCCAGGGTGAGATAGGGCATTGAATTCACGGATATTCCTGAGTTCCTCTACGATACCTGTAAGAGGAGCTCGGGGGTTCTCGTTTTTTTTTTACGAGAGATTATGCGTCAAAAGTAAATGCGGATCAAATGCGAATATGCTCTTCAGCATTTTACCCCAATTCCTCACTTGTTGAATGCATCTCGTGTTTGTCTAAATTAGGGTACGGATGTGTCGGTGCCATCGTGTTATAGCCGGAGATGTAATTGGGGACAGCTCCCGCGTCGTATTCAATTCTCCACATGTTATGCGCTTCGAATACCCTCTGACAACCTAGTCCAGGTCCTGGTCTTCACATGTGGCTGAGCGATTATGCCAGGAGAATCTGTCTCTGCTGACATGAGAAGGGAAGAATGGCGGGATACTGGCGCCTTAAAACCAGTCGCTTCGGGCAGATGGGGCTAGTCAGCCGCGGTTGGCATTTCATCTTGGGGAAGGAAAACTCTGATCTCAAACCTCCGCTGCTTTGCGACTGTACCCATCCATGGGGAGGGTTTCAGTAGTGATTCCCCGGGGACAAATCCGGAGCTGCAGCCCCTAAATTAATCCTCTGTCGAATTTAAAGTTGACTGGCAGCTCCTGGGACGCCGGAGGTACCGAAATATACCTGTCTCTGTGGGGAAACTTGCTACATGGGCAACAACTTGCTCTCCATAACATACTGACCGGGATTGCGTGTAGAGATAGAGCATAGAACATAGAACATAGAATAGTACAGCACAGTACAGGCCCTTCGGCCCACAATGTTGTGCCGACCCTCAAACTCTGCCTCCTATATAAGCCCCCAACTTAGATTCCTCCATATGCCTGTGTATGACGCAGCACCCATAGTCGACCATGCACGAACGGGGTCTCGCTCTCTGACTCACTCGTCCTGCATGGATGCTATCTGACCTTCTGGAGTCCTCCAGCATTTATGTCTTTTGATAGATAGATAAAGAGAGAGAGTATGAGAGAGAGAGAGAGAGAGAGAGAGAGAGAGAAAGAGAGAGAGAGAGAGAGAGAGATGAGAGAGATCTGAAGATTTTGTGTTTTTTTTTCATTGGTGGTAGATGATGTAGGTCTGATGCGTTAACCAATTGTATTTCCTATGTATGTTTGTTCAACTGTAACCGAAACTTTCGTTCGATATCGGCTTCTGAACTGTAATAACCTTCGTGGTAAGACGCGCAGGGAGTGACGCCTTCAACAAAGGGCCAATGGGATTTCCGTAATCAGATAGGAGACAACGCGTTTCTTCTGAATACCGGCATTGCGCTGCACTCGATGACAAAGTGAGCCGGTATCTCTTTAGAGTGGATGATGGCTTGTGTAACGCCTTGCATCCTCCTGATTTTGCCGTTGATACCAAGTAAGTCAAACCATCACAGATCCACGAAAAGCGGTGTGGTTTTTCTGTTAGACTTATGCAGTGCGGCATTTTCCTTCCTTCAGCTCGGTAGAGGGTATCAAATTTGAAATCCCCTCCCGATCTCATGTTCCAAAATGGAAAGATCAGACCACTGATGACAGCCGGTACGTTGGGTTTCGGAATTGAAATGACGTCCTCTCCAGTGGACAGGTCTGAACGTGGAAGTGGTGACATGTATGTCTGTGCTGCACTGAGGGGGCTGAGGTACTGATACTAAATACGGATCAAATGCCAGCAAGCTGTCCAGTTTTCCGGTTCAATTCCCCAATCTGGTCCAATGGCGGCTGATATGGCCCACGGAGCCGTTCACCACTGTGACATTTCTCGCACGTTACTTACTAGTGATTGGATATCATCCCGTTGGGTTTTGCTGAGGGTGGCCAAAGGATTTTAGATACACGGGTTCCTTCTTTTTGAACATTTTAAACAATATCTGGTTGACTATTGAGATTAATTAGAGACTGATTGAATTCCTTTCTTGCAGCGATTCTGGCGGCTTACGTGCAGCAGTCGTCTTCCTCCCTGTCAATTGGAGAGGAAAAGTCGGCCAGCATCTGGTGTACGCTGCTAAATACGGGATATCCAGCCATGCTTTGGTACAGACAGCGATCGGATCGGACCATAGATGCTCTCTTCTATTCTGCTGGGCAAGGTCAGTCTATGAACTACACATCCGATTCCTACACGGCGACAAGGCCCAGCAGCACTCTGTTTAAATTGGAACTGGGCCGGGCATCGGCCTCCCACGGCGCCGTCTACTACTGCGCTTGTAGTAGCGCACAGAGCTTCAGATAACGAGTCTCCCACTACAAAAATCTTCCAGCTGATTGCAGGCAGGTTCAGAGTTCCTTTTGTACCAGCAGGTGGCAGCACAGGACTGGTTGGCGTTCTCTCCTGCTCCAATAACGGTCGATATCACCAGGACAAGAATTCTACCTGATATGGCAACTGCTCTACAGTTACCAGCAAGAAACTCCAGAAAACAATACGTCCGCACAGCTCAGCGGATCTTGGAAACGTCCCCTCGCTAACATCTCCTTCTGTCAGAAGAACAAAGACGCCAGCCACCAGTCGGTCAGAAGACTCAAGATCTGAATATACATACTAACAGTCGCAAAGCAAACCTTTTCTCCCGCTGTTATTCAACTCTCGAGTGGCCCATTTTCTACGGTGCGATGGTACAGAAATGTGGGCCGCTGACGTCACAATGAACCTCGTTTTGGTCCTGTACGTCAGTTCTGCTTTCTCTCGGCAGCTCTTAAACTTTATTGTCGTGCCTTATTCTACATCAGTGCACCGTGTGCTGATTGTATATCTGTGAACAAGCTTATCACTGCATCTTGTTACAGGTGACAGTAGCAAGTCAATGTCAATACCAGCACCGATACCCTCCAGAGCTGCTGACTGACCCGCTAAGTTTCTGCACTAAGTTGACGGTGACACCAAACTGAGTGGAAAAGCAAATTGTCACGGCTGAACACATGAAGCCACACCCCTCAACCGTACGTTAGAATAATACCGAATATCTTAGTCATCACCGCGCTCTTTACGAGCAATGTGCTATGAAGTGGGAGACCGTGGTCTACCCAGGACCATGATTAATCCTGCTAATTGTTTCTACAGAAGTGCTTTCCCTTTGTTTTATTCTTGGCAGTGTCTTTCCGAAACATTTTACCCCAGCCATTTCCAATCGTCATTAGAGATGTTCTGCCTGATATTAGTGGTTGTTCAAATAGAAACTGATAGACGAGCAATCCACCGCCTGTTCCCAATGCTTCACGGGACACCGATCGGAATTCATTCAGTTGCGACACCTTGCCTAAGGGTGCCCTGTATTCTAGCGGAGGGAAGGAGCGCCTTAGACTTCCTTTGGAAGAGACTCACCTCCTTTCGTCACCCACAGTACCGTGGTATCATGTGGAACACACGTTGGAGTTAAACAAGAGGCCGCGGGATAACAGAACCGGATCGGTTGATGCGAATGGAAGCAGTCGCGCTTGAAGGTATTGTGCGATCAGGCGTGGATCAAACAGGCCGCTTGCTTTGAGGTTATGGCGAAGTGGGGAAGCCTTTCTGGCATCGATATGTTAACTGGTTGAAGCTTTATTCTGTTTGCATAGTCCCTGCCGTCGGGTACATTGACCAAACATGTTAAACCGGTTTACCACGAGTGTGCGCCTCCCAGTTTCAAATTTGCATTGCATGAACCCATCTCGGGCCTTGTCGTCAGTGCCACGAAAATAAAAAACGACCCAAGGTATTTACCGAGGCGGAAGTGACGTAATCACGACAAAGACAGCGGGAATCTAGTTTCTTCACTGCACCAGACAGATAGACTTCCCTGAGAGCTGGTTCTGAGCTTCACTCGATCCACACAGAGGAAGAATCCTTATCCTGTAGATGATGGTGCGGAGGACAATTTCCCTGCCGCTGATCGTGGTCATGATCCCACGTAAGTAAAAATCACAGATCTCGGGGAAAGGGGTGTTGAACGACCTTTGTGTAACGACATGGTTCAGCATTGGGCATGGTTACGCTTGGTAGATTTTCTCGACAAGAGGCCGAAGATTTGATGCCAACTTGGCAACTCATGAGCCGAATGAGAAAGCACCTTCCACTGATAAGCTTTCCCGCCCTGGTCGAACTGACCCAGTTGACATTGCGCGCTTCCTTCAGTTTCGCTAAACCTGGGAGATGATCTCGGGGTATCTCCGGGGATGAGTGGGGTTTTGCGTCAAAACTGAACGCGGACCAAGTGAGATTTGTACGATATTTAACCTCAGAATCAAAGCGTTTCGAAGAATCTCAATTTGTCTGAATTGGAGTTCGTGTGTGTCAGGATGGTGTATCGCGCCTATGGCACGTCGCAGAATAATGCGAACCTTGGGGTTATCCTGAGAGTGGATGGCATATTTCGGGAAAGCCAGCCCCTTCCTTCTGTCTAGTTTACGCGCGCGCTGATCAACAACTGAGGGACATTGGAGATTAATCGATTTTCTGCCTTACAGGGATTCTGGGCGCTTTCGTCGAGCAGTCGCCTTCCTCCTTGTCAATCGGAGAGGGTGAGACGGCTAGTGTCTCGTGTACGCTGTTGAAAACGGACTATACACCCATGTATTGGTACAGGCAGCGGTCCGACCAGGCAATAGATTGTCTCTTCTATTCTTTTGGACAAGGTTTGGTTACGAACTACACATCCGATTCCTACACGGCCACAAGACCCAGCAGCACTCAGTTTAAACTGGAGCTGAGAAAAGCATCGCCCTCCCACTCTGCCATCTACTACTGCGCTTGTAGTAGCGCACAGAACTTCAGATAACGAGTCTCCCACTACAAAAACCTTCCGGCCGAACGCAGGGAGGTTTCGCAGTTCTGTTGCACCACTAGGTGGCAGCACAGGATTGTGTTTGACTGTTCCTTTCTGTCACGAGCCAACAACATTCAGCTGGCTCTTTTAAGATGCCCCAGCTGCATCAGATATCACAAAGGCGAGAATTGCATTATGATGTGTAACTGCTCGATGTGGATAATGCACTGCAATTGAAGGCAAAAAAAACCGCAGAGAGACGCGCACCTGTCTCAGCACATCGTGGATACCTGCTTCGCGCCTATCCATCTCGATAGCTCAGTAAAGCAACGAGCAAAACCAAAGATCCCATCCACCACTCGAGCAGTTTCTCACCCGCTGTAACTGGACCCTCGAACGGGCTACAGGATGGTGCAGTGACGTGCACTCCTGACGTCACAAACTACCCCATTAAGGTCGTGCTCACCTGCGCTGCAATTTCTCCGTCGATTTTAAAGTATCTAGATGAACCTTATTCCACATCAATCCACAGTGTGTGATCTTTCGGGTGTGTGTGTGTGAGTGTGTGTGTGTGTCTGCACGCGCGCGCTGTCCGGTACCCCTGGATTCCCCCACTGAAACGGCACTGAATAAAATGTGGCTTTCGCTCTCTCCTTTCTGCTTTCGAATGACAGCTGAAGAAATGTGTACCGCTTACAACTGCACCGGAGGGTAAAGACGTCATCCGGCCTATCGGTTCCAGGCAATGATTCGGCAGCGATGTGTATGTCATCTGAAAGCAGCTCATGAACAACACTCCATCCCGAAGCCCGTCAGCTTCCACCCTGTGAAAGATTGGTGCGTGGAACACATTGTCCTGCGCTGATCGTGTCCTTGATACCGCGTCAGTCAGCAAAACAGAGGTTCAGGGGGAAAAAAACTGGCGTGCACAGAACGAGCGATCAATTCCTGAGAAAAATAAGACTCTGAGAGAGTTTTTTTTTCAGCAGTCTGGTAAAGACTCTGGCTGTATACGTGTATCAGTTTACCCCTTCCCTGTCAGTTCGGTGGGGAAAGTCAAGCATCGCCCAATACGCGCTGTGGAGTACGGGTTATCCTCGGACATATTGGTGCAGACAGAAACCCGACCAGGCACGAAAAGCTATTCCGCTGGGAAATACATAGTTAACCGTTACAGGTCTCGGTTCTACAGGGCAACGAGAACCAGTAACATGTCGCTCAAACCGCCTTGCACTCTTGCTCCGCCATCTGATTCTGTGCCTCCGACAGTAAAAACCTCTCTTCCTCACGCCGGGAAGACTGTTACCATCGTACAACATTTTCCGGCAGCAGATGATTGAGAATCGTTGCTCAGTTTCCATCTCGACCGGGGGGGTGGCATAGAGAACTGATCGAGTGCTGGTGTTGCCCGGACACCGTTAACTATCTCTTCATGCTCGGTGTGACGTGTCCGTCTGCCCGACTTGGGATCAGATAACATGAATGTCCTCCGCCTGTGCCGTCCGCCCCACTCCAGACCAATTCTCACGCGGATTCTCCCCTGTTCTTCTCCCTCTCTCCGCCCCACAGTACCCGTCTCTCCAATAAGCCTGTCTTGTACTGTTCTACCTTTGCTCAAGCATCCAGAACATCTTTCAAGGCATAACCGACATTGCTCTATATTCTGTTGAGATAAGCACTCTGAATGCGTCACCGTCCATTTCCGTTGTCGCGTCTCAGTCCTCAGCTCGTTTCCAACAACATCTGCGAGTAGCTTCACCGACACGAAGCGCCATGATGCGCGCTGGCAAAAATATTACACAGATGCGGAGGAAAGACAGACACTAATGTCGCGACCGTAAAACTTCATAAGATTTCCAACAGAAGATCACGTGTGACAACCGAGTGACACCGCGAGAGATAATTTTCTCAAAACTAGGGCCCCGCGATTAAAATTGATCGGGTGTCTGTTTACGGCACACAGACACCAAGCATTCACTTTGTTACCAACGTCTGTATGCGGAATACAACTCTGAGATTTGCCTTCTCCAGATAGACATAAAATACTGAAAAGAAATATTGAAGTATGTGGAAGAAAGCCAACTGTTCCATCCCCCGGACGATAACAAAAGAAACATATCGAAGCAAATTAAACCCCTACAACACCCCCAGGCACCAAAACTAACAGATCACCTACAGGGAGAAACAATATGAACGACAAACCCACAAACAGCCAGCGCGCTAATCGGCAACACGAAAGAATGAACGAGAACACAACGAAAAAATAACGGAAAGAGGCCGAAGTTAACTTCAGGTAGATTAAAATACAGCCCAATCCAGAATCTCTGAGTTGTCAGGGCATCTGAGAGAGCATCGGTATCCAGACAGCGGCGATTCGAAGCAACAGCCCCTCCAGGTGATTTGACTTGAATGCTTGATCGCGCCGAGAGCAACAAGTCGAACCTAACGGCCTCTCCGAGAACCGATCGCTCTCATCGACATATGCCTCCTTCTTTCAATCTTCCTCGGTTCTTCAATCCGCGAGAAACCTGCCGTCCGGTCTCCGAGCTTTTCTGCTAGAGTTTTCTGCGGCACAGGATAGCGCTAGCTCACAGTGACTAGTGGGGTACCACAAGGCTCAGTGCTGGGACCCCAGTTGTTTACAATATATATTAATGGCTTGGATGAGGGAATTAAATACAGCATCTCCAAGTTTGCGGATGACACGAAGCTGGGCGGCAGTGTTAGCTGTGAGGAAGATGTTAAGAGGATGCAGGGTGACTTGGATAGGTTGGGTGAGTGGGAAAATTCATGGCAGATGCAATTTAATGTGGATAAACGTGAAGTTATCCACTTCGGTGGCAAAAATATGAAAACAGATGATTAACTGAATGGTGGACGATTAGGAAAAGGGGAGGTGCAACGAGACCTGGGTGTCATTATGCACCAGTCATTGAAAGCGGGCATGCAGGTACAGCAGGCGGTGAAAAAGGCGAATGGTATGCTGGCATTCATAGCAAGAGGATTCGAGTACAGGAGCAGGGAGGTACTACTGCAGTTGTACAAGGCCTTGGTGAGACCACACCTGGAGTATTGTGTGCAGTTTTGGTCCCCTAATCTGAGGAAAGGCATCCTTGCCATAGAGGGAGTACCAAGAAGGTTCACCAGATTGATTCCTGGGATGGCAGAACTTTCATATGAAGAAAGACTGGATTAACTGGGCTTGTACTCGTTGGAATTTAGAAGATTGAGGGGGGATCTGATTGAAACGTATAAGATCCTAAAGGGATTGGACAGGCTAGATGCAGGAAGATTGTTCCCGATGTTGGGGAAGTCCAGAACAAGGAGTCACAGTTTTGAGATAAAGGCGAAGCCTTTTAGGACCGAGATTAGGAAAAACTTCTTCACACAGAGAGTGGTGAATCTGTGGAATTCTCTGCCACAGGAAACAGTTGAGGCCAGTTCATTGGCTATATTTAAGGGGGAGTTAGATATGGCCCTTGTGGCTAGGGGGATCAGAGGTTATGGAGGGAAGGCTGGTGCAGGGTTCTGAGTTGGATGATCAGCCATGATCATAATAAATGGCGGTGCAGTCTCGAAGGGCCGAATGGCCTACTCCTGCACCTATTTTCTACGTGTTCTATGTTTTCTATGAGTTCATCCTGAAGTCCGACAAACTGGAGGCGAATTCGTCGGCAGTGTATTTCTGCGCCTGGAGTGTTCCTGGCGGCTCAGAGTGACGGGACAGCTGAACGGACACCTCGCTGTCAAAAGAGTCTGTGCTTTCAGCAAAACAGGAAATACGACTCTTGTCAATCATCGGGTGGGAGGAGGGTCTATCTGTCTGGCGCTGCGCCGTTGCGGCCAATCGGTGAAATAAGGGGCGGAGGCATTATGCCGTGGCGTTTAATTTCCTTCCCTTCTTAAAGATTCAGATGGGGGAATATGATCCCCACTGCTCTCCCCAGTTCATCTTTCCTTGACTCTGCAGCCTAGGGTCGGGGACAGGCGGATAGTTAAGAAACAGGGAGAGACTGGAGAACAGCTGTAGGACACACCCCGCAAACGTCAGAAAACGGCGTCCTTGGAGGGAACAGAGAGATATTGATGTTCACCAATCACTGAAGATGACAGAATATGAGGGTTTTGGCGGATCTGGGGGTAGGAACAGAAATAGTTTTCTCAGGCGGATTTTCGGGTGCGCACGGATTTGGAGTTGTCGGTGTATACGGGGTCTTGGCCGATTTGCTGGCGCCTACAGATTTGGAAAATTTGGCGTATGTGAGCGTGCCCGCCGATATATGGGAACCTGCTCCATGCAGAACACGGGGTATTTCACGTGGTTTAGCTGCGATCTGGGGGGGTTTAGAATACAGGTTCCAAATCTTTAGTTTGGAGAGTGAATATGTTCCCGGTGTGCTCCGTATGCCTCCTGCTTTATGAGAGAGGAGGTCTGCGACATGGAACAGACTAACAACGGGAGATGCAAATGGACTAAAATGTCAGGTGTGGTTTGGAGTGCGGTCGATATATCAGATAGATTCGTGTTTTCAATAAAGAGTTGGTGTATTGTGGCCTATCTTCTCACACCGGATCTCAAGTATGCCGAAAATCCCAAAACGAAGGAGCATTAAAAATCAGCAAGGAAGAGATATAGGGCGTGCAGAGGGCGACGAAATTGAGCAGAGAGATAGATCGAATCAGAGTGTCTGTGTGTGTGTGTGTGTGTGTGTGTGAGAGAGAGAGAGAGAGAGAGAGAGAGAGAATTGGCTGCTTTAATTAGTGGAGCGTAACAACACATCCCTGAGATCGGATAGGTTCATGGAAGGGGCGTGGCTGATCGCTACTTCCGCAAGTCCACCGACGTCACTGATATCAGTAACAAGTGAGTGACTCGTCTCTGCTGCCACACAACACTTTCATCACTGAGAGAATAAACCCTCCAAGGAAGATGCTTTTATTTCTGTGGTTTGTTCTCGCCTTCCACTGTGAGTGATGCTGACAAACAATATTAATTTTTATTTCTTTGCTCCTCTCTTCCTTTCAGATTTCTTTCACGTGTTTTACCTTCCAGTAGTCTCTTTATTTACGAGACCTCTCCTCCGCGCACTGTCTTCCCTCTGCAGCCGCCTCTCAGTTCCATCCTCCTCTCCAGCTTTCCCAACACCAGATCTCCTCCTTCCTTCCCTCAATGCACCATCTTTCTGCCCTTCCCTATTGACCCGGGTCTCCCTGATCAATCACCGCATTTTCCACCCCCATCTATTTTTCCAGACGCGACCTCGGTGACGATCCACCAGACTCCGGGTTTCTCCGGAACTCCCGGCCGGAAGGTGACCTTGAATTGCACAGTAGAGGGTAGTATCAGTGCTAACAACTGGTTGTACTGGTACCAACAATTCCCGGGAAACGGACCGGAGTACCTGTTTCACTCGTCCGCAGCTAATTCAGTGCAGCCGGAGAAATTGGTCGGCGGTTTTACGGCGGAGAGACCGAGGACCAGCGAATTCCTCCTGAAGTTTGACAAACTAGAGGCGAAATCGTCGGCCCTGTATTTCTGTGCCTGGAGTATTCACGGCGGAACAGAGTGACGGGACAGCTGTACAAAAACTCTCAGTGTCAGAAGGGTCGTTGCTGTCAGCAAAACAGGAAACACGACTCCTGTCAATCATATGGTGGGAGGTGGGCCTATCATTCAGTCGTGAGCGCCGCAGCGTCCAATCAGTGAAATAAGGGGCAATGTTATTGTACCGTAGCTTTTCATTTGCCTTCTTTCCTGAAGCATCCAGTTGGGTGAATACAATTCGCACACTCACCTTTCCAGTCTATTCTTCCTTGTCATTTCTGGCCTTTCCACACATCATCGATCCGGGAGAATCAAAACCACTGAGTGCGCCAGTAATGTTCAGTCCCCAACAACAATTTCCCGCTCGCGTCTTTTTTGTCTGTTGTTGGAAACACAGAATACGAAGAATACCGGATGGATCCGGAAAAGAGGAAACACGGGGCGTAAGTGTTCGACAGCCACACTATACATGGTGGCGAATGTTGAGGAAGAGCGGGGCCGCGGTGTACAGGGTAGTAAAAAGACCGTGAATGGTGGGGCCTGTCGAGGGACAGAGGGGCCTCGGTGTACAAGGGTAGGGCACACACCGTCAACGGTGGGGAGTGTGAAGGGACAGAGGAAAGAAGATGTACGAGGGTAGGACACACACCGTGAACGGTGGGGAGGGTCGAGGTACAGAGAGGCTTGGGTGCACGAAAATAGGAGAGTGACAGATAATGGGGATTGTGAAGAGACGGAGAGGCATAGGATAACATAGGGAGGATACACACCGTGAATATGAAGTCTACCTCAATACAATCGATCTATGTCTGAAGACACAGGCTACTACCACTAGGGGGCGAACAAGAACTGCGGTAAAGTTTATGTAAGGTATTTCGAGGGGATTTAAAAGGACACATTTTTTCTGTAAAGTGAACTTTCTCTTCGGCTAGGTCGCAACTATTGCAGAGAGCCAGAGATCGAGGCTCAGGCTGGGAAAGAAAGAGAGAGATTGAATGCCAAAGACTGCTCTATGCAGGACACAAGGTGTGTCATAAGGTTCACCGAATAGCACTCATTATGATACTCTTGGCTGCAGCGAAAGCGATGTCGGGTGTTGTATACAGCTGTTGTGTAGATTTCCGAAATCACAAAGACTTGGGAGCTTAAATAAATCGCAGACAGTGAGATAATCGGGGCCAGATGAAGAAAGGGAGATGGATGGACGAGGACAGCGTCAAAGAGGGAGAGTGCTGTGTAGTCATCTTGGTAGAGCGGAAGAGGTACTCCCCTCAAATCGTGTTGGAACATATAGAGGGCGTGGCCAATCGATACTTCCGCAAATCCACCTACGTCACTGATATAAGCAACCAAAGGGGTTTGAAGTGAATGGATTATTTCTCTGCTGCACGCACCACTTTCAGGACTGAGAGAATAAACTCTCCACGTAGGATGTTTCTGTTTCTACTCTTTATTATTGCCTTCCACTGTGAGTGAAAGTTGACAAATATTATTATTTTTTTCTTTCTCTGCTTCTCTCTTCCTTTCACATTCCCGTCACTGTTTGTCTTGGACTCGTTACTTATTTAGTTACGAGCTGTCGCGTCCGCACACGATCTGCGCTGCGTCGCAGCCTGTAAATTCCCATCTCTTCTCGAGCATCAATCTTCCTCCTTGCTTCCCTCAATGCACCCTTTTTTCTCCCCTTTCCCATTTACCAGCGTCTCCGTTTTCATTCACCCCGTTATGCCTCCCCGATCTCTTTTTTCCAGACGCGACCTCGGTGACGATCCACCAGACGCCGGCTTTCTCGGGAACTGCAGGCCAGGAGGTGACCCTGCGTTGCAAATTAGAGGGTAGTACCGGTGCTGGTAACTACTTGTACTGGTACCGACAGTACCCGGGAAAGGGTCCGCAGAACATGTTTTACTCGAACACAGCGACGTACGTCCAAACAGGGGGAATGGTCAACGGTTTTACGGCGGAAAGACCGAAGAGCAACGAGTTCCTCTTGAAGTCCGACAAACTGGAGGCGAATTCGTCCGCCTTGTATTTCTGCGCCTGGAGTATTCACGGCGGCTCAGAGTGGCGGTGCAGCCGAACAAAAACCTCGCCGTCAGAAGGGTCTGTGCTGTCAGCAAAACAGGAAATACGATCCCTGTCAATCATGGGGTGGGAGGAGGGTCTATCTGTCAGGCGCTGCGCCGTTGCGGCCAATCAGTGAAATATGGGGCGGAGCTATTATGTCGTGGCAGTTAATTTCCTCCCCTTCTTAGGCATTCAGATAGGTGAATATGATCCCCACTTCTCTTCTCCACTCCATCTTTCCTTGATTCTGCCGTCTATTGTCGGGGGCAGCCGGATAGTAAAGAAACGGGGAAAGCTGGGAGAACAGCTGTAGGACACACACCGCGAATGGCAGAACACGGCGTCCTTGGAAGGAACAGAGGGATATTGATGTTCACCAATCACTGAAGATGACAGAAAATGAGGGTGTTCGCGGATCTTGGGGCTCTAGCGGAAATAGTTTTGTCAGGCGGATTCTCGGGCGCGCGTGGATTTGGGGTTGTCGGCGTATCAGGTGTGTTAGCCGATTTGCTGGCGCGTACAGATTTGGAAATTTTGGCGATGTAAGCGTGCCAGCCGATATATAGGGACGTGCACTATGTAAAACACGAGGTATTTCACCTGGTTTAGCTGCGATCTGGGAGGGCTTAGAATACAGATTCCAAATGCTTAGTCTGACGAGATAGGAGAGTCAACATGTTCCCGGTGCACTCCGGATCTCTCCGGCTTTCTGAGAAAGGAGACCTGCGATATGGAAAAGGCTAACAACGGGGAGTTGCAAACGGACTAAAATGGCACCTGTGGTTTGGAGTGCTGTGTTTGTTCAGAGAGATTCGCGTTTTCAGTAAAAGCTTGGTGAATTGTGTCCCCTCTTCTCACACCGGATCTCTACTATTCCGAAAATCCGAAAACGAAGGAGCATTAAATATCTGCAAGGGAGAGATGTAGGGCGTGAAGAGGTAGATAGATACAGAGCTTGTGTGCGTGTGTGTGTTTGTGTGTGTGTGTGTGAGAAAGAGAGAGAGAGAGAGAGAGACAGAGAGAGAGAATTGGTTGCTTTAATTAGTGGAGCGTAACAACACACCCCTGAGATCGGATAGGTTCATGGAAGGGGCGTGGCTGATCGCTACTTCCGCAAGTCCACCGACGTCACTGATATCAGTAACAAGTGAATGGACTCGTCTCTGCCGCACACAACAGTTTCATCACTGAGACAATACACCCTCCAAGGAAGATGCTATTATTTCTGTGGTTTCTGCTCGCCTTCCGCTGTGAGTGATATTGTCAAAAATATTATTTTTTATCTCCCGTCACGTGTTTTCCCTTCCAGTATCTCGGAATATTTCTAAATTTATTTACGAACCCACCGGGTCTGCACACTATCTTTCCTCTGACGCCGCCTGTAAGTTCTGTCCTCCTCTCCATCTTTCCCAACTTTATTTCTCCTCCTTCCTTCCCTTAATGCACCATCTTTCTCGACTTCCCTATTGACCCGGGTCTTCCTGTTCCATCAGCGCCTTTTGCCACCCTCGTCTCTTTTTCCAGACGCGACCTCGGTGACGATCCACCAGACTCCGGGATTCTCCGGAACTGCCGGGCAGAAGGTGACCCTGAATTGCACAATAGAGGGTAGCACTGGTTGCACTGGTACCGACAATTCCAGGGAAACGGACCGGAGTACCTGTTTCACTCGATCGCAGCTAATTCAGTGCAGCCGGAGAAATTAGTCGGCGGTTGTACGGCGGAGAGACAGAAGACCAACGAATTCTTCCTGAAATCTCACAAACTAGAGGCGAAATCGTCGGCCGTGTATCTCTGTGCCTGGGGTATTCACGGCGGAACAGGGTGACGGGCAGTTAAACAAAACCTGTCACTGTCAGAAGGGTCGTTGCTGTCAGCAAAACAGGAAACACGACTCCTGTCAATCATATGGTGGGAGGTGGGTCTATCATTCAGTCGTGAGCACCGAAGCGTCCAATCAGTGAAATAAGGGGCGATGCTGTTGTTCTGCAGCTTTTCATTTCCCTTCTCCTCTGAAGCATCCAGTTGGGTGAATACAATTCGCACACTCACCTTTCCAGTCTATTCTTCCTTGTCATTTCCGGCCTTTCCACACATCATCGATCCGAGAGAATCAAAACCACTGAGTGCGCCAGTAATGTTCAGTCCCCAACAACAATTTCCTGCTCGCGTCACTTTTGTCTGTTGTTGGAAACACACAATACGAAGAATACCGGACGAATCCGGAACAGAGGAAATACGGGGCCTAAGTGTTCGACAGGCATACTGTACATAGTGGCGAATGTTGAGGAACAGCGGGGCCGCGGTGTACAGGGTAGTAAAAGGACCATGAATGGTGAGGCGTGTCGAGGGACAGAGGGACCTCAGTGTTACAAGGATAGGGCACACACCGTGAAATGTGAGGAGAGTGAAGGTACAGAGAGTCTTGGGTGCACGAAGATAAGAGGGTGACAGACAATGGGGATTGTGAAGAGACGGAGAGGGATAGGATAACAAGGGTAGGATACACAGCGTGAATATGAAGTCTACCTCAATACATCGAGCAATGTCTGAAGACACAGGCTGCTACCACTAGGGGGCGCACAAGAACTGCGTTAAAGTTTATGTAAGGTATTTCGAGGGTATTTAAAAGGACACATTTTTTCTGTAAAGTGAATTTTATCTTCGGCTAGGTCGCAACTATTGCAGAGAGCCAGAGATCGAGGCTCAGGCTGGGAAAGAAAGAGAGATTGAATGCCAAAGACTGCTCTATGCAGGACACAAGGTGTGTCATAAGGTTCACCGAATAGCACTCATTATGATACTCTTGGCTGCAGCGAAAGCGATGTGGGGTGTTGTATACAGCTGTTGTGTAGATTTCCGAAATCACAAAGACTTGGGAGCTTAAATAAATCGCAGACAGTGAGATAATCGGGGCCAGATGAAGAAAGGGAGATGGATGGACGAGGACAGCGTCAAAGAGGGAGAGTGCTGTGTAGTCATCTTGGTAGAGCGGAAGAGGTACACCCCTCAAATCGTGTTGGAACATCTAAAGGGCGTGGCCAATCGATACTTCCGCAAATCCACCTACGTCACTGATATAAGCAACCAAAGGGGTTTGAAGTGAATGGATTATTTCTCTGCTGCACGCACCACTTTCATGACTGAGAGAATGAACCCTCCAAGTAGGATGTTTCTGTTTCTGCTCTTTATTCTCGCCTTCCACTGTGAGTGAAATTTGACAAATATTATTTTTTTTCTTTCTCCGCTTCTCTCTTCCTTTCACATTCCCGTCACTGTTCGTCTTGGACTCGTTACTTGTTTAGTTACGAGCCGTCGCGTCCGCACGCGATCTGGCCTCGGTCGCAGCCTGTAAATTCCCATCTCCTCTCGAGCTTTCCCGACATCAATATCCTCTTGGCTTCCCTCAATGCACCCTTTTTCCTCCCCTTTCCCATTTGCCAACGTCTCCGTTTTCATTCACCCCGTTCTGCCTCCCCCGTCTCTTTTTTCCAGACGCGACCTCGGTGACGATCCACCAGACGCCGGCTTTCTCGGGAACTGCCGGCCAGAAGGTGACCCTGCGTTGCACAGTAGAGGGTAGTACCAGTGTTGATAACGTGTTGTACTGGTACCGACAATCCCTGGGAAACGGTCCGGAGAACATGTTTTACTCGAACACAGCTCCGTACGTCCAACCAGACGGAATGGTCAACGGTTTTACGGCGGAGAGACCAAAGAGCAACGAGTTCCTCCTGAAGTGCGACAAATTGGAGGCGAATTCGTCGGCCGTGTATTTCTGCGCCTGGAGTATTCACGGCGGCTCAGAGTGACGGGACAGCCGAACAAAAACCTCGCCGACAAAAGGGTCGGTGCTGTCAGCAAAACAGGAAATACGACACCTGTCAATTATAGGGTGGGAGGCGGGTCTAGCTGACAGGCGCTGCGCCGATGCGGCCAATCAGTGAAATAAGGGGCGGAGCTATTATGCAGTGGCATTTAATTTCCTCCCTTATTAAACATTCAGATGGGTGAATATGATCCCCACAGCTCTCCCCACTCCATCTTTCCTTGATTGTGAAGCCTAGGGTAAGAGACAGACGGATAGTTAAGAAACTGGGAGAGACTGGAGAACAGCTGTAGGACACACCCCGTGAATGGCAGATCACGGCGTCCGAGGAAGGAACAGAGGGATATTGACGTTCACCAATCTCAGAAGATGACAGAATATGAGGGTGTTAGCGGATCTTGGAATTCTAGCAGAAATAGTTTTCTCAGGCGGATTTGGGGTGCGCGGGCATTTGGGGTTGTCGGCGTAAATACGGGCTGCTAGTCGATTTGTTGGCGTGTGCAGATTTGGAAATTTTGGCGTATGTGAGAGTGCCGGCCGACATATAGGTAGCTGCTCCATGCAGAACACAGGGTATTTCACGTGGTTTGTCTATGATCTAGGAGGGCTTAGAATACAGATTCCAAATGTTTATTTTCACGAGATAGGAGAGTCAACCTGTTCCCGGTTTACTCCAGATCTCTCCTGCTTTCTGAGAGAGGAGCTCTGCGACATAGAACAGGCTAACAACGGGAGTTGTACAAGGAGAGACCGAGGACCAACGAAATCTTCCTGAAATCTGACAAACTAGAGGCGAAATCGTCGGCCCTGTATTTCTGTGCCTGGAGTATTCACGGTGGAACAGAGTGACTGTGCAGTTGAACAAAAACTCTCATTCTCAAGAGCGTCGCTGCTGTCAGCAAAACAGGGAACAAGACTCCTGTCAATCATATGGTGGGAGGTGGTCCTATCATTCAGTCATGTGCGCAGCAGCGTCCAATCAGTGAAATAAGGGCCGATTATATTGTACCGTTGCTTCTAATTTCCCTTCTCTTCTAAAGCAAGTTGGGTGAATTCAATTTGCACACTTACCTTTCCAGTCTATTCTTCCTTGTCATTTCCGGTCTTCCCACACATTATCGGTCCGGGAGAACCAGAACCATTGAGTGCGCCGATAATGTTCACTCCCCAAGATCAATTTCCCGCACGTGTCTTTTTTGTCTGTTGTTGGAAACACAGAATACGAAGAATACCGGATGGATCCGGAACAGAGGAAACACGGGACATAAATGTTCGACAACCATACCGTACATGGTGGGAAATGCTGAGGAACAGAGGGGCCGCGGTTTACAAGGTTGAAAAAAGACCGTGAATGGGGGTGGGGCGTGTGGAGGGAGAGATGAACCTCGGTGTGCAGAATAGGACACACACCCTGAATGGTGGGGAACGTGGCCAATCGCGACGTCCACAAATCCACCCACCTCACTGGGATACGTAACAAACGGGATGGAAGTGAATGAATTCGTCTCCGCCGCCCGCACCACTTTCATCACTGAGAGAGTAAACGCTCCGCGGGAGGTGTTCCTTTTTCTGCAATTCGTCCTCGCCTTCCGCTGTGAGTGAAAGTTCCCAAATATTTCTTTTCATTCTCTGCTTGTGTCTTCCTGTCACATTCCTTCCACTTGCTTTCCCCTCCCGTCGTCTAGGAGCCATTTCTTATTTATTTACGAGGCCTCGCGTCCGCAGACTATCTGCCCTCTGCAGCCGCCATTGAATTCCGATCTCCTCTCCAAATGTCCCCTTCTTCAGTTATCTTTTTTGCTTCCTTCAATGCACCCTGTTTATCGTCATCCCCACTGATCCGCTTCTCCGCTTCCCTTCTCCCCGTTCAGTCAAGACCATCTCTTTTTACCAGGCGCGACCTCGGTGACGATCCACCAGACGCCGGCTTTCTCCGGAACTGCCGGCCAGAAGGTGACCCTGCGTTGCACAGTAGAGGGTAGTACCAGTGCTGATAACTACTTGTACTGGTACCGACAATATGCGGGAAAGAGTACAGAGAATATGTTTTACTCGTCGATAGCTAATTCCGTGCTGCCAAATGAATTGGTCGACGGTTTTACGGCGGAGAGACCGAAAGCCAACAAGATCTTCCTGATGTCCGACAAACTGGAGGGGAATCCGGCGGCCGTGTATTTCTGTGCCTAGAGTATTCACGGCGGTTCAGAGTGACGGGAGCTGTACAAAAACTCTCACCGTCAGGGAGTTCGCTGCTGTCAGTAAAACAGGAAACACGACTCATGCCAATCATATGGTGGGGGTGGGTTTATCATTCAGTCGTGCGCGCCGTAGCGGCGAATCAGTGAAAGAAGAGGCGGTGGTACAGGTTTTCACGTCCTCCACTGAAGCATTCAGATGGGGGAAGAGAAACCGCGCACCGAGCTTCCCACTCATCCTTCCTTATGTGCAATCTTCTCGCAGATCTTCAGTACGGGTTTTCTCGTCACTTTCGAGTGCCACCGATAATGTGACGAGAAGCACATCGATCATGAACTGAAGAACTGAGGAGTCCTCCAAGGGCTGTGTGATGGAGGGGAGATGCGCGTGGGGCTCCCAGATCTATCACGGAAAAGGCAGAGGTACAGGAACGCCAACAGATTCTCCATAGTGATCACACCAGGGAGAGGAATGGTCTTCGAAGGTGGTCCACACCTGCTCTGTACGGAACCCATGATGTTTCATAAGGATAATCATGTGGCCCTCATTATTACAGACTATTGGCTTCATTGAAATGGAGGTGAAGTGTTCCCGTCTTCTTTCACCTGTTGTGTAGCTTTCAGAAATTTAAGAGAATTGGGAGCTTAAATAAACCGAGGGGAGATGAAGAAAGAGAGAGGGAAAGGCGGGAAGAGCAACAGAGAGAATGTATAGTGTGGTCAACATGATAGAGCGGAATCAGCACACCCCGCGGAACGGGTTGGAACATGGAAGGGGCGTGGCCAATCTTTGCTTGCGTAACACACCTACGTCACTGATATAAGTAACAAACGGGGCTGAAGTGAATCGATTATTTCTTTGCTGCTCGCAGTATCATGACTGAGAGAAATAACCCTTCAAGAAGGATGTTTCTGTTTCTACACTTCATTCTCGAATTGCACTGTGAGTGAAAATCGATAAATGTTATTTTTCTTCCATCGCTGCTTCCCTCCCGCTCTGTCGTAGCACCTAAATTCAGATCGCCTCTAGAGATTTTCCGACCTCCATCATCCTCTTTGCTTCCCTCAATGCACCCTCTTTCTCTCCTTTCACATTGACTGGCGTCTCCATTTTCATTCACCACGTTCTGCCTCCGCCGTCTCTTATTTCCAGATGCGACCTCGGTGACCATCCGCCAGACGCCGGCTTTCTCCGGAACTGCCGGCCAGAAGGTGACCCTGAATTGCACAGTAGAGGGTAGTACCAGTGCTGGTAACGTGTTGTACTGGTACCGACAATACCCGGGAAAGGGTCCGGAGAACATGTTTTATTCGACGAGAGCTAATTCCGCGCTGCCAAAGGAACTGGTCGGCGGTTTTCTGGCGCTGAGACCTCAAACCAATGAGATCTTCCTGAAGTCCGACAAACTGGAGGCTAATTCGTCAGCCGTGTATTTCTGCGCCTGGAGTATTCACGGCGGCTCAGAGTGATGGGGCAGCTGAACAAAAAACTCACCGTTAGAGTACTCGCTGCTGTAAGCAAAACAGGAAACACGACTCCTGTCAATCATAGTGTGGGTTGGGTCTATGATCTGTCGTGCGCGCCGTAGCGGCAAATCAGTGAAAGAAGGGGCGGTGGTACAACTTTTCATGTTCTCCACTAAGCATTCAAATGGGAAAAGATAATCCGTGCACCGATCTTCCCTCTCCATCCTTCCTTCCTTATGTGCAGTCTTCTCACCGATCTTCAGCACGGGTGGATCGTCACTTTTGAGTGCGACCGAAAACGTGACGAGAAACACATGGCACAAGAAATGAAGAGTCCTTCAAAGGCTGAGGAATGGAGTAGGGTTGGGCATGGGGTCTCGCATTTCCACCCCGTTAAACGCAGAGGTACGGGAACACCAACAGATTCTCCAAAGTACTCATCCCGGGGAGAAGGAGCATTTTTAAAGATAAGCCACACCTGGGGGCAAATTGACCGTCTGCTCCAGGACAGGGTGCTCTGATGATCAGCTGTCGGCGGCCTCTGCCCATAAAAGGATGACAGGGTGACGTGAGGAATTAAAAGGATCTCTTATTATACCCTAATCGCTATGATATCCATTACCCGATTCAACTGTGATGGGGCAGAAAGAGGAAGGAGTTGCGATGGGACCGGACAATAGATGCTGTCTTCTATCCTGTTGGACAAGGTTCGGTTGAAAACTACACATCCGATTCCTACACGGCGGCAAGACCCAGCAGCACTCTGTTCAAACTGGAACTGGGACACGCATCGGCCTCCCACTCTGCCGTCTACTACTGCGCTTGTAGTACGGCACAGAACTTCAGATAACGAGTCTCCCACTGCAAAAAAAACCCTTCCAGCCAAGCGCAGTGAGCTTCACGTTGTACCACTAGGTGGCAGCACCAGACCGTATACGGCTATCCCTTTTGCCTAACATCTGCTCTCACTCCATCCTCCCGCCACCCCACTAGGAATAGGGTTCCACTGGTCCTCACCTACCACCCCACCAGCCTCCGGGTCCAACATATTATTCTCCGTAACTTCCGCCACCTCCAACGGGATCCCACCACTAAGCACATCTTTCCCTACCCCTCTCCCTCTGCATTCCGCAGGGATCGCTCCCTACGCAATTCCCTTGTCCATTCGTCCCCCCCATCCCTCCCCACTGATCTCCCTCCTGGCACATATCCGTGTAAGCGAAACAAGTGCTATACATGCCCTTACACTTCCTCCCTTACCACCATTCAGGGCCCCAAACAGTCCTTCAAGGTGAGGCAACACTTCACCTGTGAGTCGGCTGGGGTGATATACTGCATCCGGTGCTCCCGATGTGGCCTTTTATATATTGGCGAGACTGGACGCAGACTGGGAGACCGCTTTGCTGAACACCTACGCTCGGTCCGTCAGAGAAAGCAGGATCTCCCAGTGGCCACACATTTTAATTCCACACCCCATTCCCATTCTGACATATCTATCCACGGCCTCCTCTACTGTAAAGATGAAGCCACACTCAGGTTGGAGGAACAACACCTTATATTCCGTCTGGGTAGCCTCCAACCTGATGACATGAGCATTGACTTCTCTAACTTCCGCTAATGCCCCACCTCTCCCTCGTACCCCATCTGTTACTTATTTTTATACACACATTCTTTCTCTCACTCTCCTTTGTGTACCTCTGTCCCTCTGAATATACCCCTTGCCCATCCTCTGGGTCCCCCCCCTTGTCTTTCCTCCCGGACCTTCTGCCCCATGATCCTCTCATATCCCCTTTGCCAATCACCTGTCCAGCTCTTGGTTCCATCCCTCCCCCTCCTGTCTTCTCCTATCATTTTGGATCTCCCCCTCCCCCTCCAACTTTCAAATCCTTTACTCACTCTTCCTTCAGTTAGTCCTGACGAAGGGTCTCGGCCTGAAACGTCGACTGCACCTCTTCCTACAGATGCTGCCTGGCCTGCTGCGTTCACCAGCAACTTTTATGTGCACGGCTGCCCCTTTCTGTCACGAACGGGCAGCACTCGGCTGGCTTTCTGCGCGGGCTCCTGGTCTCTCAGATATCTCACCGAGAAGCATAAAGGCTTTGGTGAATAACAGCCTGTTATAGCACCTGTTCTGCAGTTGATGGCAGGAAACCCAAGACAGACCTGCGCACAGCTCAGCACATCGCCCAAACACCCCCTCTGTCCATAAACCGTGTTTCCTCAGTAAAGCGGCCGTTGGACATAAAGGGCTCCGGTTACCCATCCAGCAGCTTCTTTGCCTTGGTTACCCGACTCTTGAATGAACCGCTTATGCGAGAATATGGTAAAATAATGTAGACTCCCGAATTCACAATCTAACTCTGTTTGGTCCTGTTAACCTGTAGTACGATTTTCTCTGTCGATTTTAAACATTATTGATGTACCTTATACTACAACGATGCACTGTGTTACGATTTGATCTGCATGCAAGACCAGCTCTTCACTGTAAATTCATAGATGCAGCAAGTGTAAACGATTTTATTAATTTACCTTTCTCTATCTCAATTCAAAATGTTATGAATAGATCTCTGCGAACAAGCTTTTCACCGCATAACTACACAGCGAATTCCCTGTGGTCAAGCATTGTAATTCCGAATCCCCTTCACCTTCCTACGTGTCGGTCCGTGACGACCCTTCGGGTCAAGAAGAGGCCACCCTCAAGGTAGAGGAACAACCTCTTGTATTCCATCTAGGTACTGTACCTTCCAACCTGATGGAGTGTCTTACCGTTACCTTTTATATCTTCTCGCCTGACTATTAGTTCCCCCTTGGACCGCTCATCCTTACCCTTCCCTGTTTTCCGTCTCCTCTCCTATCATATTCTTCCCACTCCAGCCCTTGACCTTTCCCTTCCACCTGTCTTCACCTATGAACCTCCGGTGGCCTTTTACCCATCCCGCAACTTTTAGTTCAGGCATTATCCTCCACCCCTGCTCCGTCCACTTTCCACTCTCAGTCCTGCTGAAGGATCTCGGCCTGAAACGTCCAATGTTGCACTTTTCCACACGCCAGCAACAGCGCTAGACCGCGAGTCTCAAACCACGAAAGATCTTGGTCCTATTCACCAAGAGGTGCAGAACGGGATTTTCGCCATGTGGGGGCAGCAGTACTCTGTTTATCGCTGCACATTGTCCTACTCGAACGGCACGCAGCAACGCGCAATTATTATACCGGTGCATCTGTAAAAGTTTGCTCTACGAATGCATCTATACAAATGCTAACATCTCGCACATACATCTATGTCTTGTGTACATGTGTAATTAATGGGGCCAACATCCCTTTGGTGGCCTCCTGTACATAATAAAATGGCCACTCACTGTGTGATCGTGGTACTCTGCTGTTGCAGCCCATCCTCACCAAGGTCCAATATAATGAGCACACGTGGTCACTTGAATTACTGTCGCCTTCCCCTCAGCTTGAAAGAGTCTGGCCGTTCTCCTCTAAACTCGGGCATTGACAGGGCACTTTCACCCGCATAATTACCACAACAGTTTTTCGTTCCAGTCTCTGTAAACAGTAAAGTACGTTGTGTGTGAATATCCGAGGATTTCAGTCGTTTCTGAAATACGCAGCTCTCCCGGTTTGGCATCAATAAGCATTCTTCAGTCAAAGTAAATTAGATCACATTTCCTCCCTATTCTGATGTTTCGGCCGAACAGCAATAGAACCTCTTGACCATTTCTGCATGCTCTTATGCATTAACTTGCTGCCACAGGATTGACTGATGAGACATTTGCACGAACGATTTGGTGTGGAGATGTCTAATAATGTGTCCACGTCGTTTGAGTAGCTTGAATGAAAACGTGGATGGATGGGTTTGTAAGTTTGAAAACGACACAATAATTGACCGCACCATGGATGTTAGAGCAGGTTGTCAACGGAGAGAGACGGATATCTATGTAGTCAGTGCGTAGCTGTAGCTAGTAATGAGGCCACTGAGTGTATGTTGTGTTCTCTTTACTATCGCCTCTGCAGACTTCCGCTGCACCTTCCCATCTTTCGCAGTATTCCGTCTGGAGGAGCGATTGCCCGACCCGAGGCAGGAGCATACTGAGTTGCTGTTGATCTTTCGCTTATTTGCCTACCAGGAGACAAACGACGTTCTTTTGTTGCCGTATAACCACAACTTCTGCATCGAGTCGCCACGAAATTCCCTGTGATTTCCACGCTCTTTCAGACTGCGGGTCCAGAGTCAGTGAGACAGTAGACACACAGGGATGCATTGCGGATAATTCAGTGAGATAGGTGGATAGACGGATAGATAGATAGATAGATACATAGATAGATAGTTAGACAGACAGATAGATAGATAGGTAGAGAGATAGATAGGTAGAAAGATGGAGAGATAGATAGATACATACATAGATAGATAGATACACAGAAAGATAGAAAGAAAGATAGATAGATAGATAGACAGATAGATAGATAGATAGCAAGATCGCCGCTCCTCCTTCTTTTTCGCCGTATTCCTTTCCAAGAAGCGATAGATCCTGCATTGGGTGTGCAATATATTGAGCATTATTGCTTGTTTCTGTTCTCAATAGGAACGGCAAGCGGTTTTCGCATAGCTGATGTAAAACGACAGCTGCTTCATTCACCCAGCACGAAATCGCTTTTATGTATCTATGTGTTTGTGAGTGTGTAACTGTGTATGTCTCGGTGTTTGTGCGCGCGAATGTGTGTGTGTGTGTGTGTGTGTGTGTGTGTGTGTGTTTTGTGTGTTTGTGTGTGTGTGTGTGTGTGTGTGTGTGTGTGTGCGTGTGTGTGTGTGTGTGTGTAGTCCTGTAGTTACGATTCCTCACGAAAGCGACACTGCAGAAACTGCGACCTCCACTGTCCTCCGGCTTTCGAATGACGACAGAAGGAAAACGTACCGCCCATCAGTTACACAGGAAGTGACAGACGTCATAGGACCATTGGGTAACAGCAATAATATCGAGCAACGCAGTACATTACTTCTGAAAGCTGGTCTTGAAAGGTAGTCCATCCCAAAGCCCGCCAGATTCTACCCTGTCAATGATGATGCGAGGGACATATTGTATTCCGCTGATCGTGGCATTGATCCCGCGTAAGTCAGGATAACAATGGTTCAGGGGAAGGTAACTCAGGTTCGGAGAACGGGCTACCATTTGTTGAGAGAAATTAGGCTCTAATGGAATTTCTCCCTTTCAGGGATTCTGGCCGTGTACGTCGAGCAGTCGCCCCCTTCCCTGTCAGTTGGATTGGGAGAGTCAAACACCGTCCAATGCACCCTGCTGAATTCGGGCTATCCCTATATGTACTGGTACAGAAAGCGACCGGACGGGGCAATAGAAGCTCTTTTCTATTCTGCTGCGAAAGATTTAGTCAACAGTTACACGTCGGAATCCTACGCGGCAACAAGACCCAACAGCACTTTCTTTCAACTGGAGCTAAAGAACGCCTCGCACTCTCACTCGGCCGTCTACTTCTGCGCCTGTAGTAGCGCACAGAGGTTGAGAAGCCGAGCCGCCTCTGACAAAAACTTCCTGCACAGTCGCTGAAGGCTCAGAACCCGAGTTTTCCACCACTAGATGTCGCAGTACATTGTGCTTCAATCTCCAAGACGCGTCCAGCTTAACACTGCAATTACATTTGATCTTCCCAGCCGCACAACACAGTGCGTAATACACCCAATCAAGCAAAACAAACAAGGATGCCCCAAGTAATTCAGGAAGACTTCACACAAAAAACAAAGAGCGCCTCGAATTTCTCACGAACCTGAAGGAGTTTGGCAATTCCTGTTGACCTACAGCAACACTTAAAATGATATTTGCAGGGACGAGGTTCAAACCATTGTCTATTTTTCCTGCGCCTCCGCCGATAATAAAAAAATAAACGATGTTGTGTTTGTAGAAATGATTTATAACTAGATTTCCTAATGGTGGCTGGTAATGTTAGATACGCGAGTTCCTTCTCTCTGTCGTTGCAGAATACCTGGTTGATTACTGAGAGAAAGTAAGAGTCCTACAGATATTCTGTCTACAGGGGTTCTGGCCGCGTACGTGGAACAGGCGGCTCCCTCCTTGTCAATTGGAGTTGGGGCGGGGGGGGGGGGGGTGTCAGTCAACGTCACGTGCACGCTGTTCAATACCGACTATAGCAAAATGATTTGGTACAGACAGAGACAACGCAAAGCAATAGAAGCTTTTTACTTCTCTGCCGGGCAAGGTATCCTCACAAGGTACACAGCCGAGTCCAACAGGGCCAGTATAACTAGCAGAACGCTGTTCAAACTGGATGTGAAAGGCATCTCGCCCCCCACTCCGACGTGTTCTTCTGCGCTTGTAGTAGTGCACAGAGCTGGGCAAAAAACATCTTCCCTATCGATCAGAGGTTTATAAACAGCTTGGCCCCACTAGGGGGCAGCATCAGATTGCGTTTCACAACTCATTTTGCATCTGGCAGATGAATCACTTTGCCCTGTTCCGGTATTATTCAGCTCCGGCCTCCAGGTCCCTGTCTTTTATTCACCATTCCCTGCACTGCACGCCTTCCCGTGCCTTTCAGCACTTTTTAATATTATTTTCCTCTGATCCATAGAACAATGCAAAGCACCACGGTGAAGACTGCGTCACAGGTTGTCTCGGCAGCGGGAGAAATACTTGGCAATTAGGACTTCATCAATCGGAGCGTTTATAGAGCTGGGGAGTGTTACGTATGCGTGGGACAAGAACAAAAAATAGAGTTCTATGATTAAAACTGTTTCTTCACTCATGTTGGTAAACGTCCAGGCTCTGCAGTGGACAGTTCTGGAGCTACGACGCGATTCCGCCGAGACGAAAAGACGCGCACTCGGAGCCTGGCACGTAAAATACAGATAGACCTCCGCCAGCAGCTGGCCCGATCTATTCATTGCGCAATCAATCGGCCGCATGCGCAGTAACTCGCCAGGCCCACGCAAGCAAACCATTACAGTTCAGGGAGCTCTGCGGTATCTGGAGCATCGGCTATTGTTTCGTTCGCCATAATACGATACAAATGTTCTATGTTTTATTTATATATAAAGAAAAATAAAGATTGTCGAAGAGATCTGAAACGCTATCGTCTAAACTAGGGGCTTGAAATACAACGAGGGTTTATGCAGCCAGAGGGTCGTGAATCCATGAATTCATTGCACGGGTGTCTTTGGATATATTTCAGGCAGAAGGTGAACGTTTCTTAATTATGGATACGGATGTCCATTTAAAATGGAGATGAGGAGGAATGATTTTAATCAGAGAATTCGTTTACTGAGGCGGCTGCCGAGGCCATGCCTTCATGTATATTTAGGATAGAGGATGATAGCTTCCTGATTATTCGGAACGTGACGGGATACGGGGAGAAGGCAGGAAATTGGGCTGAGAGGTGAATGGATCAGTGATGGTGAAGTGCCTGACATCATTCTGCTCGTATGGACTTATGGGAGTTGACAGTTCGGAGACTATCTATCTATCTATCTATCTATCTATCTATCTATCATACTATCTCTCTATCTCTCTCTCTCTATCTGATTGTGTTTCGATCTATCTGTACAACAGAACTGTGATGGTCGTTGACATTCCCTGTAGGTGAAAGAAATAAAGCAAATCTACGATCATAATTTGAGACATGATACCTGTTTATTCACACAAAAGTACACAGATACATATAAAAATAAACCAATGGACCGATAAGAGAATTATGAGTAGACAGAAAATCAGCTAGAGCTATATTCATGGGGGGAGGAGAGGGGGAGGGAGTGAGTTCTACATTTCTAAAACATGGCAACCTCCATCCCCAAGCACATGGAAGAAACAAAGACAATTGATCTGCCTCCTTCCACTGCCCTTAACCCATTCGCTTTCAACGTTGTCTTCCATATTTTAATATCACCCTGGCCAACAAAGTGATGCAAGGAGAGAGAGAGAGCGAAAGAAGGAAAGATAAGGAAGAAGAGAATGGACGGTGAAATCACTACTTATTGATCGATGAGAAAGGGATGTGGTAAGACAAGAAGGGACAATGATGATTCGGCAGAGTATAACAGCGCATGCCTGGATTCAGATTCATGAAAGAAAGTGAGGGCGCGGCCATCCGTATCACCAATGACCATTTAGGTCACTGAGTGATATGACAAGCGGGACTGAAGGGAGTGGATTCAATGCTCCTGGACACAACACTTTCACTTGGGATGGAATTATCCTCCAGAGAAGATGTTCCTGCTTCTGCAACTGATCGTCTCCTTCCACTGTGAGGGAAATTTGCTGACACTTTTTCCTCTCTCGCTTCCTTTCTCATAATCCTCACATTCTCCCGTCCTGTGCCTTCTCTGTCTCATTCGCCGCTTGTCTCCGCACATTCCCATCCTCAACGTGAACTTCCTGAGCCGAAACCTCTCCATCGCGACCGCACCCGAAAATATCCCAACTTCAATCCTCCCCCTTCTCCACACCGTCGTTCTCGCCGGCCACATACTCACCTCTTTTCACTCCCACTCTCTTCTTCAGATGTGACCGCGGTGACGATCCAGCAGATCCCAGCTTTCTCCGGTCCGACCGGCCGGGCTGTGACGCTGAACTGTACTATCGAGGGGAGTAGCAACACGGCTGATACGATGTTCTGGTACAGACAATACCCGGGGCAGGGGCTGGAGAACTTTTTCTACGCTGTGGTTGCCGGCAACGTGCAAGCAAAGAGGCCGCTGTCCGGCTTTACCGCAGAGAGACCGAGCAGCTACATCTTCAGGCTGAGCTCCGTCACCTTGGAGGCGAATTCGTCAGGCGTGTACTCCTGTGCCTGGAGTGATCACAGCGACTGGGTCAGACGGGGGAGCTGAGCAAAAACCTCACCGTCTTGATGTCAATCGAAGTGCGGGTGTGATGCTGTCCGACAGATGGCGCTGCGATGCTGCCACTGAGACAAATAAAGGGCGACGATATCGCAGCTGCTGTTGTCATGTATTTCTATTGTTATGCATTAAAATGGCGGAAGCGATTCTGCACAGATATGTTAGCACCCATTCTGTTTTTTTTTTTGGGTGAAAGCTTCTGTCCGATGATCAGACTATATAGAAACTACCTCCATCGGAATTCGCGATTCTTAGATCCTTCGCTCTAAATCCTCGACATCCATTAGTCGAAACTCAAAATCCTCGGGCACTTGATGTGTTGACAAACAGAGGGACCTGGGTGTCCAAGGGAAGGACACACTCTGAGTGGTGGGAGTATCAACGGACCGAGGGACAGAAGTGTACAAGGGTAGGACATACAAAGTGAGTGGTGTGAAGTGTTGAGGAACAGGGACCCTGGGTGAACTGCCTGTCCCACGCTCGGTTGGTTGTGCTCTCAGGGACCTAAGGAATGGAAATCTTTCACGCACAACAGAAGCCTGTCGTCAGCAAGAAAACCGGTGAGCCGACTGTCATGCAGGACGAGGTTTTCACTCAGACGGCATGGTGCTGTTATTCGTCAGAGTACATGGCGCAGGCGTTGCTCTTACGTTCTTCCCGAAACGTCCAGGTGAGAGAAATTCTTCTGTCCAAGGAACTTCACAGCCGGTTCTTCGTTACATGACCGTGTTGATCAAACCTTTCCAGTGAGGTCAACTAGACTGAGACTTCCAACTATATGCAGTCTCCCTGCACCTACCTCCCTTCCATCCAACCCTTCTTGGGCACCTTGTCATCTGCGCCGGAGGCAGGCCTATCTGTGACGTAACCCCCTCCTCCCCATCGGTTCATGGGGCCTGCCAGACAGGACAAAGTTGTTCTGCAAACAGAGAATTAATCGGCAAAGTCTAGATATATATATATAGAGAGATATATCAATCGATGTATTGGCAAACAGATAGACAGGAAGAGACATAGATTGTTAGATAGATGGTTAGAGAGATAGATAGTTAGACAGACAGGTTAAAAAGATAGATAGAAAGACAAACACATGCGTACATATATGCATAATCAGACAAAAGCACGGACAGAAAAGATAATCACAGCTCACAGGTGACAACTGTTGTTTCAGGACGGTAGACAGGGAGAGGGTTAGAGTGATCCTGGGGCAGAAACAGAAGGGGGGAATCCACACGACAAACAACTTCAACTTATCAGTGACTGAGAGTCGTTCATGAAGAATTTGGGGATAATCTTCAGAGAGGGAGAGCGAGCGAGATGGAGAGAATTCCGCTGGGGAATGATTCAGGTGCGCATTTAGCTGATTTGGACCGGACGTACACATTCGTTCTAAATGGTTCTGGAAGAACTATGCAGGGCTACAACCCGGCACTGACTGTGGGAGGCGGTGGTTGGGAGACGTGTACTCTCTGTCCTATGTCCAACAAACAAGAAACGCCGGTGGGACTCAGCAGGCCAGGCAGCATCTATGGAGCGGAATAAGAAGTCGATGTTACCGAGACAATACGTCAGAACTGCAAGGGGTGGTAGGTTCAGAACAAAATATTTGGAGGCAAATCTTTTTTGAAAAAGTACGGATTGAGATATAGCGGGTAAAGGGAGAAACACGGAGGGAGTGATATGGAGAGAGAGCGAGACTGTTGGGTGGTCAAATTGGAACGGAAGCAACGCATCCCTCGTAGGCTTATAGAAGGGGCGTGTCTGATCGCTACTTCCGCAAATCCACCTACGTCACTGGGATAAGTAACAAGCGGGGATGAAGTGAATGGATTCGTCTCTGATGCACGCAGCGCTTTTATCGCTGAGAGAATAAACCCGCCAAGGAAGATCTTTCTATTTCTGCAGTTCATCCTCGCCTTCCGTTGTGAGTAAGCTTGACAATAATTATTATTTTTATTTCTTTGCTTCTCTCTTTCTTTCTGATTCCCTTCACTTGCTCTACCATCTAGTCGGCTCGGAATCTGTCTCTATTTAATTATGAGCCCCCGCGTCCTCACACGATCTTTCCTCAGGCGCCGCTTCTAATTTCCGTCCTCCTCTCGATCTCTCCCCCACTTCAGTTCCCTTTCATTTCCTCAATGTACCCTCTTTCTCAACCTCCCTATTGACCCGGGGTCCCCCTGTTCAATCACAGCATTTTGCCACCCAGGTCTCTTTTTCCCAGATGCGAGCTCGGTGGCGATCCAACAGACACCGACTGTCTCCGGAACTCCCGGCCAGAAGGTGACCCTGCATTGCACAGTACAGGGTAGTGACAGTGATGCTAACTGGTTGTATTGGTAACGACAATACCCGGGAACCGCAATTTTTTTTTTTTTTATTCAGTCACATTCCCAGTTTGTCAGCCGGCCAAGGAATTATGATTGATGTAGCCGTGTAGGGCAGGAAAAGCCGTTCGTTCGACGATGATGCGCCGGCTCTTCAACCTATCCCACGTTCAACCTTCTCTTTTAGATGGATACTCAGTCAAAATTTCAAACAAGCAATCGGGGCTAATTGTGCAGACAACTTTACAGATTGGCCAGCCGAGGTCTTCCAGCATTCTGCGTGCGTTACCTGCATTTCGTTTCCCAGACGCTCTCCTCTATTAAAAGAAAAACAGGTTGAAAATAAACCTCACACCAATTTAATATCCCCGCACACCCCCCCCCCCACACTTCCAGACAGTGATGTAGCCAGTCACTGATGTTTTCGAGTGTCATAGTTGACAGACCAAATTTCCTGACACTACTAATCAAATAAGAACGGTGTCTTACAATCTTAATAGCTGCATCAATAAGTTCCATCCAGGTTAGGTCCTCAGAGATATTGACAGCCAGGAACATGAAGTTGGTCACTCTCTCCATTCGCGCTCCCTCTATGAGACTGATTTCTGTCCTTACCCTTCCTGAAGTCCACGATCAGCTCTTTGGTCTTCCGGACGTTGAGTTCAAGACTGTTGCGGCGACACCACTCCACTAGATGTCGCTCGTGTGCGTCCACTCGTTACCACCTGAAATTCTGCCAACAATGGAATTATCGCCAGCAAATTTAAAGATGTTGTTTCAGCTCTGCCTGGTCGCACAGTCATGGCTGTAGACAGAGTAGAGCAGTGGGCTAAGCACACAGTCCTGTGAAGCGCCAATGTTATTTGTCAGCGAGGTGGTGATGTTATTTCTAATCCGCACAAATTGTGGTCGTCTGGATCCAGATGAGAGGGTGGAACAGAGGCCTAGTGTCCGTACCCTTTCGATCAGGACTGGAGGACTGATGGTTTTAAATGATAAGCTACAATCAATAAGCACCATCCTGACAGAGGCATCAAGGCCGAGCAGCACTCTGTTTCAACTGGAACTGAGACAAGCATCGGCCTCCCACACCGCCGTCTCCTTCTGCGCTTATTGTATAGCACAGAACCTGAATTAGCGAATTTCCCACCACAAACTAACTTCCAGCCAAACAGAGGGAATTTCTGCGGCCCTGCTGCACCACTAGGGGGCAGCACACGGACGGTGTCTGGCAGTTCTTGTGTGTCACGCAGCAGCAACACTCCGCTGGCTTTCCTCGGGTGCGCCATTTTGTGTCAGACATCACAAAAAGACTAGCATTCACTTAGGATAGAAAACGGCTTTTCATGGCAAATGCCGCTCAATCAAGGGCAGTTTACTCCAGGGAGACCTGCACGCAGCGCTATTGGCTTTGATATCCACCTCATTATGGACTTGCTCACCTGCACTGGGCTTTCCCTGTCGCTTTGAAAGTTTATTGAAGTGCCTTATTTCACAGCAATGGGTACTGTAGTGAGTCGATCTGCAGAACAGGTGTTTAACTCTAAAGCGATACACGTGGCCTCAATGTACCGTGTAATGAACTGATGTCTGCCAATAAGCTTGTCACAGTATGTTAAAGAGCCAATGGCGATTTCTTCCAGAAATGTTCCGAGTTGATAGAGCACGTTGCGTGCGTTGATATATTGATACTTAGGATATTGGCAAACATTTCATCTACCCCAGAACTGTTTGGTGCGATATACAACACTGCCATCGTAGACAGCAGCTTACCATCTGCCATTTTCTTGCCTGGTTTGCTGGAGGACCCTCTCACAATATGGGAAAACCACAGCAGACCGCAGAGAGAGATGAAAATATCAAGAGGACAACAACAGATTGCTGTAAATCCTGGCAACAGGCAGAAAATGCTGGGGAAATTCAACAATCCCGGCGGCATCTCTGGAAAAGAGCACAGTCGTCATTTCTGGCCGAGAAACACTTCGTCAGTGCCAGAGAAAGAAAAAGACAATGATGACGAGTAGATGAGGGGAGTGAGAGACAGAGTGATAGTGAAACTGGGAGCGGGACGCGTGATGGAAAGAGCTGGGAAGTTGATTGGTGACAAAGATACAAGGCTGAAGAAGGGGAATCTGATAGAAGAGGACAGAAGGCCATGGAAGAAAGAAAATGGGGGAGGAGGACCAGATGGAGGTGATGTGCAGGCAAGGAGAGACAGAAAGAGAAAAAAAGGCATGGGAGGTGTTCGAGGGATTAGCTGGAATTCGAGCAATCGATGTTCATGCCATCAGTTTGGAGGCTACCCAGACGGAATACAAAGTGTGTTGCTCCATCAGTGTGAATATATCGCGACAGTGGAAAGGGCCTTAGATTGATGTCGGAATTGGAATGGTCGCAACACTAGAGGTCGCTGGAAGAATCCGGATCTCACAGGCGTCAACCATTTTAATTCCAATACATGATTAATTGACAACTAAACGGAAAGATGGAAAATCAATTTGCAAAAGAAGACAATCTGAGCAATTTAAAACAGAGCAAAGAAGTAGAAGACGAATTAAAAAGTACAGAAAGGTTTACTAGTAAATGATTTGTAGAAATCGTGAAAGTGGGGCATAGGGTTTGACATAGTTCAGTGTGGAGGTGATTCGGGAGCCCGAACCTCCGTGGATAACTTCAGTATCCTCAGCACTGAAGAGGACATGCTGGCGGTTACATCCGCATTGTTATGAGATTATGGCGAAGGGCGAGAACTTTGGGCATGGAAGTGATACATGGGTCAATACACCATAAATAAATAAATTGAAGCTCTATTGTAGATGCATCCTTGGTTCCCCAGGATCTAAGTGCCGATTATTTTAAACCGGATTTCCCGGGATATGTGCCATCCAACTGAGAATCATCCAAACGCATCTGCATTGCATGAACTCGTTTGGGTTCTTCTTGTTATTGTCTCAACAATGACAACCGCGTCAAAAGAGCTGTGCCGCTACGGAAGTGACGTAATTGTTAGACAGCCAACGGGAAGACAGGTCCTTTGTCAGACCACGGAGAGAGACTTCCCTGACATTTGATACTGAGCTTCATTCGACTCCACTCAGAGGAACTGTCCTCATCCTGTCAATGATGGTCTGGGGGACACTTTGCCTCCCGCTGATTGTGGTGGCCATCCCGCGTAAGTTAAACTCACGGGTCTGGGGGTAAGCGGGTGTCGAATGTCCTGTTTAGACTGACGTCGTCCAGCATCGAACGTGGTTAGGCTTGGTAGTATTATTCGCCAAAAGGGCAAAGGTTTGATGCATCCCTTTCAACTCATCAGCATAATGAAGAAATTTCATTGTCTGCGCACGTCTGTACTTCGTAGAGACCGTGTGCGTGCATCTTTGCTGTAACGGAGAGAAACACAGAGGGAGAGAGAGAGAGAGAGAGAGAGAGAGAGACAGGTCAAAGTTAGGTCATTTGGCATATATTCGAGCATGTTCATGGCGCGACGATGTTGTATCTCGCCGATTGCACATCGCACAACAGTGTCTTCCAGCGCACCAACCGCTCCTTCTAACTAACTTAACCCTTGTTGAACAATTGAGGGAAATTAAAATCGAATCGTATTTCTGTCTTGCAGGGATTCGCTCCGCGTATGTGGAGCAATCGCCGTCGTCCATGTCAATCGGTGTGGGACAGCCGTTCAGCGTCGTATGCACTGTGCTGAATACGCGCTATCAAGATCTGTATTGGTACAGACAGCTATCGGACCGGACAATAAATGCTCTCTTCTATTCTGTTGGACAAGGTTCGGTTACGAACTACACATCCGATTCCTACACGGCGACAAGACCCAGCAACACTCAGTTTAAACTGGAAGCGACACATGCATCCGCCTCCCACTCCGCCGTCTACTACTGCGCCTGTAGTAGCGCACAGAGCTTCAGATAACGAGTCTGCCACGACAAAAACCTTCAAGCCAATCGTAGAGAAGTTCAGTGGTCCTGTTGTACCACTAGGTGGCAGCAACGAACTGTGATCGTCTGCTCCCTTCTGTCACGAACGGATAACACTCGATTTTCGATTTCTATTCACGTGCCAAGAGGAGGCCACTCCCAAGCTAGAGGAACAGCCTCCTATATTCCGTCTAAAAACCCACCATCCTGATAGTATGTAAATCGATTGCTTCACCACCCCCATTCCCGACACAGACTTTTTACTTATTTACACCTATTACTTCTCCACGGCCCTTTGCTCCTTCCCTTTTCCCTTTTGTCCACTCTCCTCTTCTACCATATTCTTTCTTCGCCAGCGCTTAACCTTTCCCACCCAACTGTCTTCACCTATCACCTTTCAGCTGGCCTTTATTCCCTCCCGCAACTTTTAAATCAGGCATCTCCCTCTCCCTCTCAGTCGTGATGAAGGGACTCGGCCTGAAGTGTCCAATTCGTACTCTTCCATAGAGAGTAGTACCATACAGAGAGCGACAGCAGAAACTCCCTCCACCTATTCACCGAGAGGGCCAGCACGGTCATTACGCCTCTTGGCGGCGGCAATACTATATGTATCGTTGCTACTTGTCCCGCGCAAAAGTTATGCTGGTGTATATGTACAAGTTTGCTGTACGGATGTATCTGTACAAATGCGAGCACTTCGTGCAAACAACTATATATTCTACCCATATCTGATTAATGGGGAGATGTTATATTATGTTCTGTAAGTTTCGAGACCTGCTGTACCTAATACAGTAACCAGTCGGTGTATGTTCGTGGTCTATTGTGCATTCAGAGATGCTCTTCCGCATACCTCTGTTGTAACAGATCGTTATTTTCACCCAGATAATTTCCACAAATATTTCTGTTTCCTACCATTCTCCGTAAACACTGGAAAACGTTTTAGGTGATTTTTCCAGCGTTTCGGTAGTTTCTGAGATACCCAACCTCTCCTGGACTGGCACCAATAATCATTCTACGGTCAAAGTCACTAAGATCACACTGCTTCCTCATTCTGATGACCGGGCCGAACAGCAACAGAACCTCTGCAACATGCTGGCATGCTGGTCTGCAACGGGTTGCTGCAACACGTCTGGCTGTTGAGACATCTGCATCAACGAGTCGGTGTACAGCTATCGAATAAAGCGGTCTCTTCATCTGTGTAATATGAAGAGAATCGCTGATAGATGGGTCTGCAAGCCTGCAAACGACACAACGATAAGCAGCATACTGTAAAGTAGTTTGTCAAATGACAGTGCGGGAGATTCTGTCGTTCTCGCACAGCTGTAGATAATAACATGGCCACTGATGAAATGTTGCGGTTTTACCTCTGCTGACCTTCGCTGCATCTGCACTCTCCCCGTATTCTCTTCAGAGATGCGAGGTCAAAAATATTAAGCATTATTGCCTGTTTACGTTCCAACCAGGAACGGGAAAGGGTTATCCCACAGCTAATTACAACCATAACTTCAGCATGTGAGTTCAGGGATGGGGAGAAACATACAGATGCGTTTTGAATAATTCAGGAAGATAAGTAGGTGTCGTGTGTGTGTGTGTGTGTGTGTGTGTGTGTGTGTGTGTGTGTGTGTATCTGTGTCTGTGTGGGTGTGTGTGCATGTGTGTGTGTGTGTGTGTGTGTGTGTGTGTCTGTGTGTAGTCTCGTATTTATGTTTCCTCAATAAAGCGACGCTGCAGATTCTGCGACCTCCACTCTCCTCCGCCTTTCGAATGACGACAGGAAGCGAATGACGTCATGTGGCCGTAATGCGCCAACAATTATATCTGGCAATTTAGTTCTTCTGCAGGCTGATCTTGAACGGCACTCCACCCAAAAGCCCACCAGTATCCATTCTGTGAATGATGGTGCGAGGAAAATATTGTCTTCCGCTGATTGTGGCATTTATCCAGCGTAAGTCAGGATAACAATGGTTCTGGGGAAGGTAACTCAGGTTCAGAGAATGGCCTGCCATTTGTTGAGAGAAATTATGCTCTAATGGAATTTCTCCCTTGCAGGGATTCTGGCCGTGGACGTGGAGCAGTCGCCCCCTTCCCTGTCAGTTGGATTGGGAGAGTCAAGAACCGTCCAATGCACGCTGCTGAATTTGGACTATGATTATATGTATTGGTACAGACAGCGACCGGACGGGGCAATCGAAGCTCTTTTCCGTTCTGTTGGGAAAGATTTCGTCGACAGTTACACGTCGGAATCCTACGCGGCAAGAAGACCCAACAGCACTTTCTTTCAACTGGAAGTAAAGAACGCCTCGTACTCTCACTCGGCCGTCTATTTCTGCGCCTGTAGTAGCGCACAGAGGTTGAGAAGTCGTGCCGCCTCTGACAAAAACTGTTCTGCACAATCGCTGAAGGCTCAGAACCGGTTATTACCCACCAGTAGGGGTCGCTGCACATTGAGCTTCACTGTCCGGGTCGCGTCCAGCATAACACTGCAATTGCATTTTGATTCCTCCCATCCGCACAACCCAATACCTAATATCAGGAATTCAGATCCGGAGGAAAAGGCAAGGTTGCCTGAAGTAATTCAGAAACACTTCACACAAAAGAAAAACAATGACCGCCCCGAATGTCTTACGAGGCTAAAGGAATTTGGCAAGTCCCCTTTGAACCACAGAAAAATTTACAACTGAAATCCTTAAATTATTTGCAGGGATGGCGTTCAAAGCGATCTTCATTTTGGCTTCTGGCGATAATAACAAATTTATGTTGTGTTTGTATAAATAACTTATTGGTAGATTAATCATTAGCTTAAACCCTCCTGAACACCTTCAGCAAAACTGGCAGAAAGAGAATTTGTTCACCCTCGCGCTCATATGTAGCCCGTCCCTGTGGTACAGGACGCACCTTCCCCAGAACAGATACCAGTGAGGTTTCAACCCATAAACGGAAACTAAAATTGCAGTTATATAATAGAATGGTAGAGAGATCGATCGATACATAGACGCATACAGATATACACAGATGGATGGATAGATAGATAGATAGATAGATAGATAGGGTAGGGAGGGGGAGACAGACGGGAAATATAGTCGGGGGGCGGGGAGAGAGAGAGAGAGAGAGAGATAGAGAGAGAGAGGGAGAGAGAGAGATAGATAGAGAGAGAGAGAGAGAGAGAGAGAGAGAGAGAGAGAGAGAGAGAGAGAGAGAGAGAGAGAGAGAGAACAGGAAATAATACACAACGGGAAACTCATAATTCTGTTTTTTTTCGCTCTTCTTCTGGTTTTTGATTTGAAATGATGCTCAGGAAGTGACGCAGCCGTCCACTGGACTGTAGCATAGCCGCAGTGCAAACAGAAAACGCAATGTGCTTCTCCTGAATGCTGGCATTCTGCTATACGTGATGCCAAGGCGTTTGGTGTCTCTCTGGGGCGGATGTTGGCATGTGGGAGACATTGAATGCTGTTGATCCCAAGTAATTCAAAGTATCATAGAACCATGGAGAGGGCTGGTGTTCTTGGCGGAGTTTCGTAGCGCGACGTTGGCCGTGGTTTATCTTGATAAAGGTTGGGAAATTCGAATCCTCCTTTATTACTCATGTCCCTCAACTGCAAGATCAGACCATGAATGTGGACGGCCGTCCCTCTCCCCTTTCTGTTTGGTCTTTGAAATGATATATCTTCTCTGGAAGACGGGATTAAACTTGGAAGATGCATTTGCATGTTTATCGGAGGTACAGTAAAGTGGGTTGACGAACGGATCCTAAGCACTGATCAAGTTCGACTAAGTTGTCAGATATCCCCGTGTAATTATTCATTCTGCTCTCAGTTTGTCTAACTTGACCTACGGCACGTTTCGTTACTATGGCGTTTTTCACGTGCTGTTCATGAGTCCAATGGATGATATCTCGTTGGGTTTTCCTAAGGATGGCCGGTAATTTTTATGGGCACGTGTTCTTTCTCCCTGACTTTGCAGAATACCTGGTCTATTATTGACAGAAAGTAAGAGTCTAATAGATTTTCCACCTTGCAGGCGTTCTGGCCGTGTACGTGGAACATGTGCCTCCCTCCTTGTCAACTGGAGTTGGCGAGTCAGTCAACGTCACATCACGCTGTTCAATACTGACGGTAGGAATATGTTTTGGTACAGACAGAGACACGGCTGGGCAACAGAAGCTCTTATCTTCTGCGCTGGGCAAGGCATCGACACGAAGTCCACAACCGAGTCCTACACGGCCACGAGAACGAGCAGCACACTGTTCAAACTGGAAGTGAAAGGCGTCTCGCCCTTCCACTTCGATGTCTTCTTCTGCACTGGTATCAGCGCACAGAGCTAGACCAGCCGAATCTGGTGTGACATAAACCTTCTGCCCTATTACTGGGAGATTCATAAGCAGATTCTCACCACTAGGGGGCAGTAGCAGATTGCGTTTCTCAACTCATTTTATATCTGGCATAGGATCCATTTTACTCTGGTCCGGTATTGCTTAGCTCTGAGGCACAGGACCGTGCCTCTTATACACCTTTCCCTGCACTGCACGACTTCGCGTGTTTCAGCTTTCTTTGATTTTGTCTGATCCATTGATAATCACATAGGACCAAAGTGAAGGCTGAGTCACAGGTAGACTGTGCAACGTGGGAAACATTTGACAACATCGACTTCATCCATCGGAGCCTTTATAGAGCTGGGATGTGTTACGGGCGAGCAGAACCAGAACGAAAGTGGAGTTCAATGATTAACCTTTTTTATTCAGTCATTTTGGATTATCTATCTGCCTATCTAACTGTACATCTATCTATCTATCTGTCTATCTGTCTAACTGTCTATCTGTCTATCAATCAATCTATCTATCTATCTACCTATCTCACTGTCTATCGATCTATCTATACAGACAGAATCGTGATGGTCGCTGACGTTCCATGTAGATGGGACAAATAAAGTAAATCATCGATCATAACTTGCGAAATGAGATCTGTTAATTCTGACATAAATACTCAGATACATATCAAGATAAATACATCAAGATGTACGCCGATAAGAAAGTTATGGAGTTCTGAGAAGTGTGATCACTGGTAAGAAATATAGTCGGGGGGCGGGGAGAAAGAGAGAGAGACAGAGAGAGAGAGAGAGAGAGAGAGAGAGAGAGAGAGAGAGAGAGAGAGAGAGAGAGAGAGGGAGAGAGAGAGAGAGAGAGAGAGTCAGAGAGAGAGATAAAGAGTGAGAGCCCCGGGCCAACAGCTTCGAACCGGCACTCTGCTCTCTCTGTACTAATCATCACTCGGAGCACTTTTTCAATGGTTAACAGCGGAATACGGGAATCTCCGTTGGCCAGTTCATCGGTTCCTTCTTCGCCCATCTCCAAGCACCTGTCAGGAACAATAAACTGCCTACTTCTGCTTCCCGTGATCCGTTCGATTTCAACGTTTCCTTCCATATTGAAATCCACCGTGGCCAGCATAGGAAGGAAGAGAGAGTTGGAGGGGGGGGGGGGAGGGAGAGAGAGAGAGTGAGAGAGAGAGAGAGAGAGCAAGAAAGAAAGCTTCGGAAGAAGGGAATGCACGGAGACAATCAACACTTGTCTATCGATGGGAGACGGATATGCTAAGTCAAGAAGGGAGAATGATAATACGGCAAAGTATAACTCCGCCTGCCTCGATTCTGATTGGCCAAAAGAAGTAGTGGGCGTGGCCATCTGTATCACCAATGACCATTTAGGTCACTGAGTTACGCGACAAGCGGGACTGAAGTGAGTGGATTCATTGCTACTGGACACATCACTTTCACTTGGGACGGAATAAACCTCCGGGGGAGATGTTCCTGTTTCTCCAACTGATCGTCTCCTTCCACTGTGAGGGAAAAAAAAATTGCTTATAGTTTTTCCTCTCTTTTCCCTAGGGTATTGCTCGCTTCCTCCCGTTCTGTGCCTTTTCTGTCTCAATCTGCGCTTTTCTCCGCCCATTTCCATCCTCACTCTGATCTTCCTTCGTCGGAACCTCTCCATACCGACCGCCGCCCGAAAGTACCCCAGCTTCAATCGTCCCCGTTCTCTACCCTGTGGTTCTCGCCGTCCGCATACTCACCTCTTTTCACTCCCACTCTCTTCTTCAGATGTGACCCCGGTGACGATCCAGCAGATCCCAGCTTTCTCCGGTCCTATTGGCCGGGCTGTGACGCTGAACTGTACTGTCGAGGGGAGTAGCAACACGGCTGATACGATGCTCTGGTACAGACAACACCCGGGACAGGGGCTCGAGAACTTGTTCTACTCTACATATGCCGGTAACGTGCAACCAAAGGGGCCGCTGTATGGCTTTACTGCAGAAAGACCGAGCAGCTACATCTTCAGGCTGAGCTCCGTCGCCTTGGAGGCGAATTCGTCAGCCGTGTACTTCTGTGCCTGGAGTGATCACAGCGACTGAGTCAGACGGAGGAGCTGAACAAAAACCTCACCGTCTTGATGTCAATCGAAGCGCGGGTGTGAGCCCGTCCGACAGATGGCGCTGCAATGTTGCCGCTGAGAGAAATAACAGGTCGACGATATCGCACCTGCTCTTGTCATGTCGTTCTCTTGATTGGCATTCAAATGGTGGGGACGATTCTGCACAGATATTTGTGCACCCGTTCTGTGTGTTTTTTTTTCGCTGAAAGCTACCGTCGGATGATCAGACTATATAGACACTACCTCCAAAGAAATTCCCCATTCTTAGATCCTCCGCACTTAATCCACCACATCCATTGTTCGAAACACAAAATGCTCGGACATTTAGTGTGTGGAGGAACAGCAGGACCTGGGTGTACAACGGTAGGAGGCACACTGCGAACGGTCTGAAATGATCAGGAACAGTGGGTGTTCGTCCAGAAGGTCACGACACGCACCGGGAATGGGGTGCAACGATGAAAAAGCAGTCGGCTCTCGGTGTACAAGGACAGGACACAAACAGTAAATGGTGTGAAGATCTGACGAGCAGCGGACCGTTGGTGTACCAGGGAAGGATTCACTGTGAATGTTGGAACCTCGGTTTTCAAGGGTAGGACACACACAGAGAATGATGTGAAGTTTTGAGGAACAGGGAACTTCGGTGAACTGCCCTTTCCACGCTCAGTTGTTTGGGATGTCGGGGTCCTCAGGAATGGAATTATTTGATGCGCAACAGAAGACAGTTGTCAGCAAGAGAACGGGTGAGCTGACCGCCATCTAAGGGGCGGCTTTCACTCAGACGGCGAGGTGTTGTTATTCCTCAGAGTACATCGCGCAGGCGTTGTTCTTTCGTTCTTCCCTAAGCATTCAAATGAGAGAAATTCTGCGGCGCAAGGAACTTCACAGCCGGTTCTTCGTTACATGACCGCGTTGATCGTAACTTCCCAGTGAACCCAACTGGATTGAGATTTCCAACTCCCTGCTGTCTCCCTACACCTACCTCCCGCCCATTCGTCCCGTTGCCCGTCATTGGAGGGTTCTTTCTCACTGCGCCGGAGGGAGGCCAATCTCTCGAATGAGGCAGGCTCATAGAAGGGGCGTGGCTGATTGCTACTTCCGCAAAACTCCCTACGTCACTGGGATACGTAACAAACGGGGTCGAAGTGAATGAATTCGCCTCCGCCGCCCGCACCACTTTCATCACTGAGAGAGTAAACCCTCCAAGGAAGATGTTCCTGTTTCTGCAATTCATCCTCGCCTTCCGCTGTGAGTGAAATTTCAAAAATATTATTTCTTCTCCCATTGCTTCCTTTCACATTCCCTTCACTCGCTTTGCCCTCGGGTAGTCTCGGACTCATTCCTTATTAATTTACTAGCCCTCCCGTCCGCAACTCTCTTCCCTCTGCCGCCGGCTTCAAATTTAAAACACCTTTGAAGATTACACGACTGCAATCCCCCTCCTACCTTCCCTCAATGTACCCTCCTTCTGACCTTCACCAGTGATCCGGTGATCCGGTTCTCCGTGTCCATTCACACCGTTCTGCCACCCTCGTCTCTTTTTTCCAGGCGCGACCTCGGTGACGATCCACCAGACTCCAGGTTTCTCCGGAACTGCCGGCCAGAAGGTGACCCTGCGTTGCACAGTAGAGGGTAGTACCAGTGGTGCTAACTACTTGTACTGGTACCGACAAGACCCGGGAAAGTGTCCGGAGTACATGTTTTACTCGAGCACAGTTAATTCCGTGTACCCAGAGGGATTGGTCGACGGTTTTACGGCGGAGAGACCGCAGACCAACGAGTTCTTCCTGAAGTCCGACAAAGTGGAGGCAAATTCGTCGGCCGTGTATTTCTTCGCCTGGAAAGATCACGGCGGCTCAGAGTGACGGGGAAGCTGTACAAAAACTCTCAGTGTCAAAAGTGTCGCTGTTGTCAGCAAAACAGGAAACACGCCTCCTGTCAATCACATCGTGGGTGGTAGGTCTCTCATTCAGTCGTGTGTGCCGTGGCGTTTAATCAGTGAAATAAGGGGCGATATCATTGCACCGCAGCTATTAATTTCCTCCTCTTCCGAAACATCCATTTGGCTGAAGAGAATCCACACACTCACCATTCTTTCTTATGTGCGGTCTTCCCACACATCATCAGTCTCGGAAATTTCAATGTGCTCATAGTATCAGAAACTTTGAGTGCGCCAACAATGTTCAGTCTCTACGATACTCATTGACATAGTCTATTGATCCCGGGGGAAATTGATTTTCGTTATAGTTTCACCATAAATAATTAAATAGTAATGAAACCATAAATAATTAAATAGTAATATGTAAATTATGCCAGAAAATAAGTCCAGGGCTAGCCTATTGGCTCAGGCTGCCTGACCCTCCAAGGGAGGAGTTGTAAAGTTTGATGGCCAGAGGCAGGAATGACTTCCTGTGACGCTCTGTGTTGCATCTCTGTGGAATGAGTCTCTGGCTGAATGTACTCCTGTGCCCACCCAGTCCATTATGTAGTGGATGGGAGACATTATCCAAGATGGCATGCAACTTGGACACCAACCTCTTTTCAGACATCACCGTCAGAGAGTCCAGTTCCATCGACACAACATCACTGGCCTTACGAATGAGTTTGCTGATTCTGTTGGTGTCTGCTACCCTCAGCCTGCTGCCCCAGCACACAACAGCGAACATGATCGCACTGGCCACCACAGACTCGTAGAACATCCTCAGCATCGTCCGGCAGATGTTAAAGGACCTCAGTCTCCTCAGGAAATAGAGAGGGTTCTGACCCTTCTTGTAGACAGCCTCAGTATTCTTTGACCATTCCAGTTGATTGTCAATTCGTATCCCCACGTATTTGTAACCCTCCAGCAAGTCCACACTGACCCCCTGGATGGAAACAGGGGTCACCGTTGCCTTAGCTCTCCTCAGGTCTACCACCAGCTTGTTAGTGTTTTTTCACATTACGCTGCAAATAATTCTACTCACAATATGTGACAAAGTTTCCTGTACTCAGCCTCAACTCCCTTGCTGATGCATCCAACTATGGCAGAGTCATCAGAAAACTTCTGAAGATGACAGGTCTCTGTGCAGTAGTTGAAGTCCGAGGTGTAATTCGCTGCCAAAGTCGGGCAGTAGTTTCAAGAGACTTTTCTCTCATAACTGCACACTATTTCGGACTCATTTTCAAGGATTGTAAAACTTATGCATATTGATTGATTGATTGATTGATTATTGATACATCGCACATTGTTTTTCATCGATTCTATTGTTTGCTTCATTGTGAATGCCGGGAAGAAAATGAATGCTCGGTAATACAGAGAACGATATCCGTAATTTGCAATAAATTTACTTTGAAATTCGGACTTTAAGCGTCTGAGGAACTGACTGCAGGCGACAGCTCCATCCACTGTTTCCCGCAACAATTTTTTTTTAATTCAATCACATTCCCAGTTTGTCAGCCGGCCAAGGAATTATGATTGATGAAGCCGTGTAGGGCGGGAAAAGCTGTTCGTTCGACGATGATGAGCCGACTCTTCAGCCTATTCCATGTTAAACCTTCCCTCTTTCATGGAGAAACAGTCAAAATTTTAAGCAACTAATCGGGGCTAATTGTGCAGAGAACTGCACACATTGGCTAGCCGAGGTCGTCCCGCATTCTGCGTGCGTTACCTGATTTTTTTTTCCAAACGCTCTCATCCACTAAAAGACAAACAAGTTAAAAATAAACTTCACACGGATTTAATACCCCCCCCCCTCCACATCTCCAGACGGTGATCCAGCCAGTTACTGATGTTTTCGAGTGTCTTGGTTGACAGACCAAATCTCGTTGCACTGCTAATCAGATATGGACGGTGCCTTGCATTCTTTATAGCTGCATCAATATATTGCGTCACGGTTCGGTCCTCAGAGATATTGACAGCCAGGGACATGAAATTGCTCACTCTCTCCACTCCCGATCCCTCTGAGGGACTGGTTTGTGTTCCCTCGTCTTACCCTTCCTGAAGTCCACAGTCAGCTCTTTGGTCTTACTGACGTTGAGTTCCAGGTTGTTGGTGCGACACCACTCCACTAGATGTCGCTGTTGCGCGTCTATTCTTTCCCACCTGAAATTCTGCCAGCAATGGTTGTATCATCAGCAAATTTACAGATGTTGTTTCAGCTCTGCCTGGCCGCACAGTCATGAGAGTAGACAGAGTAGAGCAGTGGGCTGAGCACACGGTCCTGTGAAGCGCCAGTGTTACTTGTCAGCGAAGTGGTGATGTCATTTCAATCCGTACAAACTGTGGTCGTCTGGTTAGAAGGTTGACGATCCACTCGCAGAGGGCAGAACAGAGGATTAATGTCTGAAGCCTTTCGATCTGGACTGGAGGGCTGATGGTATTAAACGATGAGCTACAATCAATAAGCACCATCCTGACAGAGGTATTTGCTTTGTCAATAATTTAAACCGCTCAATGGAGGTATGACGTTGCGGAAGTGACGTAATGGTCACGCAGCCAACGGGAAACAAGCCACTTTCACGGCCCACGCAGAGAGCTCCCCCGAGAGCTGACACTGCGCTTCATTCGATTCCACTCAGCGGAAATGTTCACATCCCGTAAATGAGGATGCGGCGGACACTTTGCCTCCCGCTGATTGTAGTGGTGATCCCGCGTAAGTTAAAATCACATTTCAAGGGGAAGTCGGGGCGGAATGTCCTTTGCCGAACAACGTAGTTTAGCTTTGGGCCTGGTTAGGCTTAGTAGGTTCACTCGGAATGGGGCTGAAGATTTGATGCCTTCCTTTCAAATCATGAGCCTTGTTACAAAGCGTCTTATCAGTGATCAATTGTGTGTGTGTGTGAGTGTGTGCGTGTGTCTGTCGGTCTGTCTCTCTGTCAGTGTGTCTGCGTGTGCCTTGAGACAGAACGTGGCGACTAGAATTAGGTCATCAAACTCATGGAGTCTGATCCAACATTCACCCATGGCCATCAGGCCTATTGCACGTCGCACAATAGTCTGAAACTTCGGGTTAATCGGAGGGTGGCCAGGGTCTTTCGAAAAGGGCAGCTCCTCCCTTCTGCTGAGATCCTGCGCGTCGTGATGAACAATTGGGAAGAATTAGAGTCTCATCGAATTTCTGATTTACAGGGATTCTGGCCGCGTACGTGGAGCAGACGCCTTCCTCCCTGTCAATCGGAGAGGGAGAGCCGGCCAGCGTGTCATGTACGCAGCTGAATGTCGACTATCAATATATGTACAGGTACAGACAGCTAACCGACCGGGCTATAGAGGTTATCTTCGTTTCTTTAGGGCAAGGTTCAGTTACGAACTACACATCCGATTCCTACACATCGTCAAGACCCAGAATCACTCTGTTTCAACTGGAACTGAAACAGGCATCGGCCTTCCACTCCGCCGTCTACTACTGCGCTTATAGTATCGCAAAGGACTTGAGATAGCGAATGTCCCATGACAAAAACCTTACAGCCAAACACAAGGAAGTTGTGCGGCCCTGTTGCACCACTAGAGGGCAGCACATGGACTGTGTTTAGCTGTTCTTTTGCGTCACGCATGAGATACACCCTGCTGGCTTTCCTCGGGTGCGCCATTTTGCCGCAGGTAACACAAAGAAGACAAGCATTCGTTTACGATAGAAAACGGCTTTTAATGGCAACTGCCGCTCAATCAAGGGCAGTTTACTCCAGGGAGACCTGCACGCAGCGCTCTTGGCTTTGATATCCACCTCATTATGGACTTGCTCGCCTGCACTGGGCTTTCTCTGTCGCTTTGAAACGTTATTGAACTGCCTTATTTCACAGCAATGGGTAGTGTAATGAGTCGATCTGCAGAACAGGCGTTTAACTCTAAATCGATACACATGGCCTCAAAGTATCGTGTGATGAACTGATCTCTGCTAATCAGCTTGTCACAGTATCTCAACAAACCAATAGCGATGCTTTCCAAAGATGTTCCGTGTCCATCTCGCACGTTGTGTGCGTTGATATATTGATACTTAGGATATAGGCAAAACTTTCATCTATCCCAGAACTGTCTGCTGCGATATACAACACTGACATCATAGACAGCAGCTTACCATCAGCCAGTTTTCGGCTGACTTGGTGGAACACTCTCTCACAATATAGGAAAACCACAACAGACTGCAGAGACAGATGGAAACAACAAGAGAAAAACAACAAATGCCGTAAACAACAGGAATTCTGCAGATGCTGGAAATTCAAGCAACACACATCAAAGTTGCTGGTGAACGCAGCAGGTCAGGCAGCATCTGTAGGAAGAGGTGCAGTCGCCGTTTCAGGCCGAGACCCTTCGTCAGGACTAATTGAAGGAAGAGTGAGTAAGGGATTTGAAAGTTGGAGGGGGAGGGGGAGATCCAAAATGATAGGAGAAGACAGGAGGGGGAGGGATAGAGCCAAGAGCTGGACAGGTGATAGGCAAAAGGGGATACGAGAGGATCATGGGACAGGAGGTCCGTGAAGAAAGACAAGGAGGTGGGGGGACCCAGAGGATGGGCAATGCCGTAAATCCTAGGAACACGCAGAAAATGCCGGGGGGATTCAGCAATCCCGGCGGCATCACTGGAAAAGAGCACAGTCGTCGTTTCTGGCCGAGAAACACTTCGTCAGGGCTGGAGAAAGAAAAAGACAATGATGACGAGTAGGTGAGGGGAGTGAGAGACAGGGTGATAGTGCAACCGGGAGGGGGACGCGTGATGGAAAGAGCTGGTAATTTCATTGGTGACAGAGATACAAGGCGGAAGAAGAGTAATCTGATAGGAGAGGACAGAAGGCCATGGAAGAAAGAAAATGGAGGAGGAGGACCAGATGGAGGCGATGTGCAGGCAAGGAGAGACAGAAAGAGAAAAAAAGGCATGGGAGGGGTTCGAGGGATCAGCTGGAATTCGAGCAATCGATGTTCAAGCCATCAGGTAGGAGACTACCTAGACGGAATACAAAGTGTGCTGCTCCATCAGTGTGAATAAATCGCGGCAGAGGAAAGGGCCTTGGATTGATGTCGGAATTGGAATGGTCGCAACACTAGAGGACGCTGGAAGAATCCGGATCTCACAGTCGTCACCCATTTTAATTCCAGTACATGATTAATTGACAACTAAACGGAAAGATGGAAAATCAATTTGCAAAAGAAAACAAACTGAGCAATTTAAAACAGAGCAAAGAAGTAGAAGACGAATTAATAAGTACAAATAGGTTTACTAGTAAATGATTTGTAGAGATCGTGAAAGTGAGGTCATAGGGTTTGACATAGTTCAGTGTGGAGGTGATTCGGGAGCCCGAACCTCCGTGGATAGCTTCAGTATCCTCAACACTGAAGAGGACATGCTGGCGGTTACATCCCGCATTGTTATGAGATTATGGCGAGGGCCGAGAACTTTCTGGCATGGAAGCGATACACGGGTCAATAAACCAAAAATAAATAAATTGAAGCTCTAATGCAGATGCATCTTGGGTTCCCCAGGATCTAAGTGCCGATTGTTTTAAATCGGTTTTCCCGGGATATGTGCCACCCAACTTAGAATCATGAAAACGCATCTGCATTACATGAACTCGTCCGGGGTCTTCCTGTCATTTTCTCAACAATGACAACCGCCCCAAAGAAGCTCTTCCGCTACGGAAGTGACGTAATTGTCACACAGCCAACAGGAAGACAGGTCCTTTGTCAGACCACGGAGAGAGACTTCCCTGACATTTGATACTGAGCTTCATTCGACTCCAGTCAGAGGAACTATCCTCATCCTGTCAATGATGGTCTGGGGGACACTTTACCTCCAGCTGATTGTGGTGGCCATCCCGCGTAAGTTAAACTCACAGGTCTGGGGGTAAGCGGGTGTAGAATGTCTTACGTAGACTGACGTCGCACAGCAACGAACGTGGTTAGGCTTGGTAGTATTCTTCGCCAAAAGGGCAAAGGTTTGATGCATCCCTTTCAACTCATATGCATAATGAAGAATAGTTCATTGTGTGCGCAATTCTGTACTTCGTAGACACCGTGTGCGTGTATCTGTGCTGTAGCAGAGAGAAACACAGAGGGAGAGAGAGAGAGACACAGAGAGAGAGAGAGAGAGAGAGAGGGAGAGAGATCAGAGTTAGGTCATTTGGCGTATATTCGAGCATGGTCAAGGCGCGACGATGGTGCATCACACTGAATGCACATCGCACTACAGCACACCAACAGCCTCCTTCTGTCTAGCTTAGCCTTGATGAACGGTTGAGGGAAATTAAAGTCGAATCGTATTTCTGTCTTACAGAGATTCTCTCCGCGTATGTGGAGCAATCGCCGTCGTCCGTGTCAATCGGTGTGGGACAGCCGTTCAGCGTCGTATGCACTTTGCTGAATACGCGCTATGAATATCTGTATTGGTACAGACAGCGATCGGACCGGACAGTAGATGTTCTCTTCTATTCTTTTTTAGAAGGTTCCGTTACAAACTTCACATCCGATTCCTACACGGCGGCAAGACCCAGCAACACACTGTTTAAACTGGAACTGGGACACGCATCGGCCTCCCACTCCGCCGTCTACTACTGCGCTTGTAGTAACGCACAGAACTTCAGATAACGGGTCTCCCACTACAAAAACCTTCCAGCCAATCGCAGGGAGCTCCACGTTGAACCACTAGGTGGCAGCACCAGACCGTACATGGCTGCCCCTTTCTGTCACGAACGGGCAGCACTCGGCAGGCTTTCTGCGCTTGCTCCTGCTCTCGCAGATGTCAAATCGACAAGCATAATGGCTTTGATGAATGACACCTGTTATAGCACGTGTTCTGCAGTTGATGGCAGGAAACCCAAGACAGACCTGCGCACAGCTCAGCACATCGCTCAAACGTCCCCTCTCTCCATACACCGTGTTTCCCCAGTAAAGCGGCCGATGAACATAAAGGGCTCCAGTCACCAATCCAGCAGCTTCTTTGCCTTGGATACCCGACTCTTGAACGGACCAATTATGCGAGAGGATGGTAAAATAATATAGACACCCGACTTCACAATCTAACTCTCTCTAGCCCTGTTTACCTACACTGCGTTTTTTTTCTGTCGAATTTGAGTTTTGTTGATTTACCTCATTCTACACCAATGCACTGTGTACTGATTTGAACTGTATGCAAGACCAGCTTTTCACTTTAACCCCATACATGCAGCAAGTGTAATCGATTTTATTAATTTACCTTTCTCTATCTGAATTCAAAATGTAATGAATTGATCTCTGCGAAGAAATTTTTCACCGCATAACTGCACAGCCAAGTCACTGTGGCCAAGCACTGTAATTCCGATTCCCATTCACCTTCCGAAGTGCCGGTCCATGTCGACCCATCGTGTTAAAAACAGGTCACCCTCAAGGTAGAGGAACATCTTCTTATATTCCATGTGGGTACCCTCCAACCTGATGGTGTGTATTACTGTTACCGTTTCTTCTTCTCGCCTGACCGTCGCTTACCTCTTGAACCTCCCTTTCTTCTCCTTCCCCTATTCTCCGTCTCCTCTCCTTTCATATTCTTCCCACTCCAGCGCTTGGCTTTTCCCTTCCACCTGTCTTCACCTATCAACTTTCAGCCGGCATTTTACCCAGCCCGCAACTTTTAATTCAGGAATCATCCTCCACCCCCCACTCCGTCACCTTTTCACTCTCAGTCCTGATGAAGGGTGTCGGTCTGAAACGTCCAATGTTGCACCTTTCCACACGCCAGCAAGAGCGCTGCATCGCGAGTCTCTAACCACAGAGAAACCTTTGTCCTGTTCACCAAGAGGTGCAGAGCGGGATTGTCACCACGTGGGGGCAGCAGTACTCTGTGTTTCACTGCACATTGTCCGACTCGAACGGCACACAGCAACGCGCACATGTTATACTGGTGCATCTGTAAAAGTTTGCTCTGCGGATGCATCTTTACAAATGCTAACATCTCGCACATACATCTATGTCTTGTGTACATATGTAAATAACGAAAGAATAACATCGGTTTAGAGTCCTCCTGTACCTTATCGGGCGGCCACACAGTGTATGTCCGTGGTCCTCTGCTATTGTAGCCTATCATCTCCAAGGTTCAACATATTGTGAATTCAAGATGGCCTTCTGCACACCAGTGTTGTAACACATGGTTACTTGAATTACTGTCGCCTTCCTCTCAGCGTGAAAGAGTCCGGCCGTTCTCCTCTAACCTAGGGCATCAACAGGGTGTTCTCACCCATACAATCACCACAACAGGTTTTTGCTCAATTCTCTGCAAACACTAAAGAACGTTGTGTGTGAATATCCCAGGATGTCAGTAGTCTCTGAGATACGCAGCCTCTCCGGGATTGGCACCAATAAGCATTCTGCAGTCCAAGTAAATTAGATTACATTTCTTCCCTATTCTGACGTTTGGACTCAACAACAATGGAACCTCTTGACGATTTCTGATGCATCGACTTGTTGCAACAAGATTGACTGATGAGACATTTACACTGACGATTTGGTGTGGAGATGTCTGATAATGTGGCGACGTCGTCTGAGTAGCTTGAACGAAAACGTGGATAGGTGGGTCTGTAAGTTTGAAAACGACACAGTGATTAACCGCGTTGTAGATGCTATAGCAGGTTGTCAACGGAGAGAGCGGAATATCTATGTTGTCAGTACGTAGCTGCAGCTAATAATGAGGCCACTGGGTGTATGTTGTGTTGTCTTTATCATCACCTCTGCAGACCTTCGCTGCTCCTTCTCATCTTTCGCAGTATTCCGTCTGGAGGAGAGATTGCCCGACCCGAGGCAGGAGCATATTCCGCTGCTGTTGGTCTTTCGCTTCTTTTTCCGACCAGGAGACAAAGGAAGTTCTTTGGTTGCCGTATAACCACAACATCTGCATCGACTCGCCACGAAAATCCCTGTGACTTTCGCGCTCTTTCAGTCTGCGAGTGCAGAGTCACAGAGACAGCAGACACAAAGAAATGCATTACGGATAATTCAGTGAGATAGGTGGATACATAGATAAATGGATGGATAGCTAGAGAGATACAGAGATAGATAGAGAGAGAGAGAGAGAGGGAGGGAGGGAGGGAGAGAGAGAGACAGACAGACAGACAGAGAGATAGACAGGTAGATATACAAATGGATAGATAGATAGATACACAGAAGATTGATAGATAGATAGATAAATAAATACATGCACACATAGCAAGTTCGCAGCTCCTTCTGCTTTTTCGCTGTATTCCTTTCCGAGACGCGATAAACCCCACTCTGGGTGTGCAATGTACTGAGCATTATTGCTCGTTTCTGTTCTAACCTGGAACGGCAAGCGGTTTTCCCATAGCTAATGTATAACGATAGCTGCTTCATTCACCCACCACGAAATCCCTGTTATCCCCATATACAGATGTGTTTGCCTGTGTGTGTGTGTGTGTGTGTGTGTGTGTGTGTGTGTGTGCGTGTGTGTGTGTATGTGTGTGTGTGTGTTTTGTGTGTGTGTGTGTGTGTGTGTGTAGTCTCGTATTTATGTTTCCTCAATAAAGCGACGCTGCAGATTCTGCGACCACTCTCCTCCGCCTTTCGAATGACGACAGGAAGCGAATGACGTCATGCGGCCGCAATGCGCCAACAACTATATCGGGCAATTTAGTTCTTCTGCAGGCTGGTCTTGAACGGCGCTCCACCCAAAACCCGCCAGTAGCCACTCTGTGAATGATGGTGCGAGGACAATATTGTCTTCCGCTGATTGTGGCATTGATCCCGCGTAAGTCAGGATAACAATTGTTCTGGGGAAGGTAACTCAGGTTCAGAGAACGGGCTACCATTTGCTGAGAGAAATTAGGCTCTAATGGAATTTCTCCCTTGCAGGGATTCTGGCCGTGGACGTGGAGCAGTCACCCCACTTCCCTGTCAGTTGGATTGGGAGAGTCAATCACCGTCCAATGCAGGCTGCTGAATTCGGACTATAATCATATGTACTGGTACAGACAGCGACCGGACGGCACAGTAGAAGCTCTTTTCTATTCTACTGGGAAAGATTTAGTCAACAGTTACACGTCGGAATCCTACGCGGCAACAAGATCCAGCAGTACTTTCTTTCAACTGGAACTAAAGAACGCCTCGCACTCTCACTCAGCCGTTTATTTCTGCGCCTGTAGTAGCGCACAGAGGTTGAGAAGTCGAGCCGCCTCTGACAAAAACTGTTCTGCACAATCGCTGAAGGCTCAGAACCCGCTCTTCGCCACCAGTAGGGGTCGCTGCACATTGAGCTTCACTGTCCGAGTATCGTCCAGCATAACACTATAATTGCCTTTTGATTCTTCCCATCCGCACAACCCAGTACGTAATATCAGGAACTCAGATCCGGAGGAAAAGGCAAGGATGCCTGAAGTAATTCAGAAACACTCCACACAAAAGAAAAACAGTGACCGCCTCGAATTTCATACGAAGCTAAAGAAATTTGGCAAGTCCCCTTTAAGCCACAGCAAAATTTACAACTGAAGTGCTTAAATTATTTGCAGGGATGGCGTTCAAAGCAATCTTCATTTTGTTATCTGGCGATAATAACAGATGTATGATGTGTTTGTATAAATGACTTATTGGTAGATTAATAATTCGCTTAAACCCTCCTGAACACCTTCAGCAAAACTGCCAGGAAGCGAATTTGTTCACCCTCGCGCTCATGTGCAGCCCGTCTCTGTTGTACAGGGCGCACCTTCCCCAGAACAGATACCAGTGAGGTTTCAACCCATAAACGGAAACTAGAATTGCAGTTATATAATAGAATGGTAGAGAGATCGATTGATACATGGATGCATTAGAGAGAGAGAGAGAGAGAGAGAGAGAGAGAGAGAGAGAGAGAGAGAGAGAGAGAGAGACATAGCAGGAAATAATACACAGCTGGAAACTCATAATTATGTTTTTACTGGTGGTAGTTCCTGAATCTCTGATTACTTACCCAATTAAAAACAAGTGTCTTTCCTACTCATGTTTGCTCAGCAAATAATGAAGCTCTCGTTCAACGCCAACTGCACTTCCAACTTCGCTCTTCTTCTGGCCTTTGATTTGAAATGTTGCTCGGGGTATGACGCGCAGGAAGTGACGCAGCCACGGGACAGTAGCATAGCCGCAGTCCAAACAGACAACGCAAAGTGCTTCTCCTGAATGCTGGCATTCTGCTACACTTGATACCAAAGCGGCTGGTGTCTCTCTGGGGCGGATGTTGGCATGTGGGACACGTTGAATGCTGTTGATTCCCAGTAAGTCAAAACATCATAGAACCAGGGAGAGGGCTGGTGTTCTTGGCAGAGTTACGTATCGCGACGTTGGCCGTGGTTTATCTTGATCGAGGGTCGTAAATTCGAATCCTCCTTTATTACTCATGTCCCTCAACTGCAAGATCAGACCATCAATGTGCACGGTCGTCCCAGGTCCCTTTATGTTTTGTCATTGAAATGATACGTCCTATCCGGCGGACGGGATTAAACTTGAAAGAGTGCTTTTGTACGTTTATCGGAGATACCGCAAAGGGGGTTGACGTCCGGATCCTAGCGGTGATCAAATTCGAGTAAGTTGTCAGATATCCCGGGGTAATTTTTCATTCTGCTCTAAGTTTGCCTGACTTGGCCCACGGCGCGTTTCCTTGCTATGGTGTTTTTCACGTGATGTTCATGAGTCCAATGGATGATATCCCGTTGGGGTTTCCTAAGGATGGCCGGTAATTTTTATGGGCACGTGTTCCTTCTCTCTGACTTTGCAGAATACCTGGTCTATTATTGAGAGAAAGTAATAGTCTAATAGATTTTCCACTTTGCAGGCGTTCTGGCCGTGTACGTGGAACGTGTGCCTCCCGCCTTGTCAACTGGAGTTGGCGAGTCAGTCGACGTCACATCCACGCTGTTCAATACTGACGGTAGCAATATGTTTTGTACAGACAGAGACACGGCCGGGCAACAGAAGCTCTTATCTTCTCCACTGGGCAAGGCATCGTCACGAAGTGCACAACCGAGTCCTACACGGCCACGAGAACGAGCAGCACACTGTTCAATCTGGAAGTGAAAGACGTCTCGCCCTCTCACTTCGATGTCTTCTTCTGCACTGGTATCAGCGCACAGAGCTAGACCAGCCGAATCTGGTGTGACATAAACCTTCTGCCCTATTACTGGGAGATTCATAAGAAGATTCGCACCACTAGGGGGCAGTAGCAGATTGCGTTTCTCAACTCATTTTGCATCTGGCATAGGATCCATTTTACTCTGGTCAGGTATTGCTCAGCTCCGAGGCACAGGACCGTGCCTTTTATACACCTTTGCTTGCACTACACGCCTTCGCGTGTTTCAGCCTTCTTCAATTATCTCTGATCCATTGATAATCACACAGGACCAAAGTGAAGGCTGAGTCACAGTAGACTGTGCGACGTGGGAAACAGTTGACAACCTCGACTTCATCCATCGGAGCTTTTATAGAGCTGGGATGTGTCACGGGCTTGCAGAACAAGAAGAAAAATAGAGTGCTATGACTAAACGTTTATATTCAGTCATTTTAGATTATTTATCTGCCTATCTAACTGTACATCTATCTATCTAACTGCCTACCTGTCTATCTATCAATCAATCAATCTATCTACCTATCCAACAATCAATAAATCTATCTATCTATCTACCTATCTCACTGTCTATCGATCTATCTGTACAGACAGAATCGTCATGGTCGTTGACGTTCCATGTAGATGGGACAAATAAAGTAAATCATCGATCATAGCTTGCGAAATGAGAGGTGTGAGCACCAGTAAGAACAATAGTCGGAGGGGGCGGGGAGCGAAAAGGGAGAGAGAGAGAGAGAGAGAGAGAGAGCAAGAAAGAGAGATAAGGAAGAAGAGAATGCGACGAGTCATTCAACACTTGTCTATCGATGGGAGACGGATATGGGAAGTCAAGAAGGGAAAATGATGTTTCGGTAAAGTATAACTCCGCATGCCTCGATTCTGGTTGGTCAAAAGGAGCAGAGGGCGCGCCCATCCGTATGACCAATGACCATTTAGGTCAATGAATTACGTGACAAGCGGGACTGAAGTGAATAGATTCATTGCTCCTGGACACAACAGTTTCACTTGGGAGGGCATTATCCTCCAGAGAAGATGTTTCTGTTTCTGCAACTGATCGTCTCCTTCCACTGTGAGGGAAAAATTTGCTTATACTTTTTCCTCTGTTTTCCCTATTGTAATCCTCGCTTCCGCCAATTCTGTGCCTTTTCTGTCTCATTCTGCGCTTTTCTTCGCCCATTTCCATCCTCCCTCTGATCTTTTTTCGTCGGACCCTCTCCATACCGACCGCCGCCCAAAAATAACCCAACTTCAATCCTTCCCCTTCTCTACACCGTCGTTCTCCCCGTCTGCATGCTCTCCTTTTCTCACTCCCACTCTCTTCTTCAGATGTGACCCGGTGACGATCCAGCAGATTCCAGCTTTCTCCGGTCCCACCGGCCGGGCTGTGACACTGAACTGTACTGTCGAGGGGAGCAGCAACGCGGCTGATAGAATGTTCTGGTACGGAGAACACCCGGTACAGGGGCTGGAGAACTTGTTCTACTCTACGGTTGCCGGTAACGTGCAATCAAGGGGGTCGCTGTACGGCTTTACCGCAGAGAGACCGAGCAGCTACATCTTCAGGCTCAGCTCTGTCGCCTTGCAGGCGATTTCGCCAGCCGTGTACTTCTGTGCCTGGCGTGATCACAGCGACTGGGTCAGACGGAGGAGCTGAACAAAAAACTCACCGCCTTGATGTCAATAGAAGAGCGGGTGTGAGCCTGTCCGACAGATGGCGCTGCGATGCTGCCACTGAGAGAAATAACAGGGCGAAGATATCGCACCTGCACCTGTCATGCATTTCCCTTGTTAGGGATTAAAATGGCTGTAGCGATTCTACACAGATATCTTTGCACCCGTTTTGTTTTTTTTGTTTCGGTGAAAGCCTTCCTCCGATGATCAGACTGGTGTGTACTCAGACTGCATGGTGGTTCTTCGTTACATGACCGTTTTGATCAGAACTTCCGAGTGAGGCCAACTGGGTTGAGACTTCCAACTATATGCAGTCTCCCTACACCTACATCCTGCACATTCATCGCTTTGTGCATCATTCTGGGCAATACGTCAGCTGTGCCTGAGTCAAGCCTTTCTCTGACGTAACGCCCCTTCTCCCTAATGTTTCGTTGAGGCTGCCTGACAAGACGAAGTCATTCTGCAAACAAAGTACTAAACATAAAATAAATAGGTAATATCTAGACATGAATATAACTAGATAGATGGATTAATAAATAGACAGACAGAAAGAAAGGCAGACAGATAGATATAAAGATATATTTTTAGCTAGATGATGGACAGAGAGAGAGAGAGAACAGTAGATAGGGAGAGGGCTGGAGTGATAGTGAGACAGACATAGAAGGAGATAGTCAATGCGCCCGGCAAACAACTTCAGCTTATTTGTGACTGAGAGGCGTTCATGAAGATGTAGGGGAAGAGAATAATCTTCAGTGAGAGAGAGAGTGGGAGAAAGAGAGAATTCCGCTGGGGAGAGAGTTAGGAGGGCATTCGGCTAATTTGGATCGGACGTATGCATTCGTTCCAACCGGCTCAGAGAAGAACGAAGCGGAGCTTAAACCGAGTATGACGATGGGAGGCGGTGTTTGGGAGACGTTACTCTATTTCCAACAAACAAGAAACGCTGGTGGTACACATCACGTCAAGTAGTATCTATGCAATGGAAAAACCAGTCAATGTTTAGTACCGAGACATCACATCGGAACTGGAAGGGAATCTAGAATAATAAAATGCGGAAGGAAAAGGACCTCAAGACCGCAGGTGACAATTGAGGTCAGTTGAGGGGGCAGTTGTTCGCGTAGCGGCGATGTCACATTTTATGGAAAGTTGGAAGGTGGTAGCTGGAAAAAACATAGACGGTGGAAGAAGATTTCCGATATGAGAGCTGGGGTGACCACGGAAGAAAGGGGACGGACAGTGGAACCAGAGGGAGGACATGGTCGGTGAAAAACAAAAGACGGGAAGGCATATACTATAAAAAAAGTACAGACTGACATAGAACGGGAAGAGGGAAAAACAGGGAAGTAAGTGATATGGACAGAGAGCGAGAGGTTTGGGCGGTCAAACTCGTGAAACGGAGGCAACGCATCCCTCGAATGGGGGCGGTCTCACAGAAGGGGCGTGGCTGATCGCTACTTCCGCAAATCCACCTACGTCACTGCGATACGTAACAAGCGGGGATGAAGTGAATGGATTCGTCTCTGCTGCACGCAGCACTTTCATCGCTGAGAGAATAAACCCGCCAAGGAAGATGTTTCTGGTTCTGCAGGTCATCCTCGCCTTCCGTTGTGAGTGAATTTGAACAAAAAATATTCTTTTCATTTCTTTGCTACTGTCTTACTTTCATATTCCCTCCAGTAGCCTCTTAATCTTTCTGTATTTAATTACGAATCGTCGCATCCTCACACTATCTTCCCTCAGCCGCCGCCTCTGAATTTCGTCCACCTCTCGAGCTCTCCCGACATCAGTTCTTCTCTTTTCCCTCAATGCTCCCTCTTTTTCCTCCTCCCTGTTGACCAGGGTCTCCCTGTTCGTTCACCGCATTTTGCCACCCCCGTCTCTTTTTCCAGACGCGACCTGGGTGACAATTCACCAGACTCCGGCTCTCTCCGGACCTCTCGGCCAGAACGTGACCGTGCGTTGCACAGTGGATGGTATTACCAGTAATACTAACTGGTTGTACTGGTACCGACAGTACCCGGGAAAGGGCCCGGAGAACATGTTTTACTCGAACGCAGCTGAGTACGTCCAACCGGGGGGAATGGTCGACGGTTTTAAGGCAGAGAGACCAAAGAACAACGAGTTCCACCTGAAGTCGAACAAACTAGAGGCGAATTCGTCGGCCGTGTATTTCTGCGCCTGGAGTATTCACGGCGGCTCAGAGTGACGGGGCAGCCGAACAAAAACCTCACCGTCAGAAGGGTCTGTGCTTTCAGCAAAACAGGAAATACGACTCCTGTCAATCATGGGGTGGGAGGAGGGTCTATCTGTCAGGCGCTGCGCCGTTGCGGCCAATCAGTGAACTATGGGGCGGAGGTATTATGCCATGGCGTTTCATTTCCTCCTCTTCTTAAACATTCAGATGGGGGAATATGATCCTCACCGCTCTTCCCCACCCCCCACTCCATCTTTCGTTGATTCTGCAGCCTAGGGTAGAGGACAGCCGGATAGTTAAGAAACAGGGCGAGACTGGAGAACGGCTGTAGGATACACCCGGTGAATGGCAGAACAGGGCGTCCCTGGAAGGAACAGAGGGATATTGATGATCACCAATCACTGAAGATGACAGAATATGAGGGTGTTGGCGGATCTTGGGGGTTCAAGCAGAAATAGTTTTCTCAGGCGGAATTTGGGGTGCGCGTGGATTTGGGGTTGTCGGCGTATTCGGGTTGCTAGCCAATTTGCTGGCGTGTGCAGACTTGAAAATTTTGGCGTATGTGAGCGTGCCAGCCGATATGTAGGGGACCTGCTCCATGCAAACACGGGGTATTTCACGGGGTTTAGCTGCGATCTGGAAGGGCTTAGAATACAGATTCCAAATGCTTAATCTGACGAGATAGCGGAGTCAACATGTTCCCGGTGTACTCCGGATTTCTCCGGCTTTCTGAGACAGGAGCTCTCCGGCATGGAAAAGGCTGACAATGGGAGTTACACACGGACTAAAATGCCACATGTGGTTTGGAGTGCGGTGATTATTCAGAGAGATTCTTGTATTCAATAAAAACTTGGTCAATTATGGCCCTTCTTCCCGCAACGGATCTCTAGTATTGCGGAAATCCGAAGACGAAGGAGCAATAAAAAACAGCAAGAGAGAGATGTCGGGCGCGGAGAGGGCGACGGAGTTGAGCAGAGAGATCGATAGATACAGAGCGTGTGTGTGCGTGTGTGTGTGTGTGTGTGTGTGTGTGTGCGTGTGTGTGTGTGTCTGTGGGGGGGGCGCGGAGAGAGAGAGAGAGAGAGAGAGAGAGAATTGGCTGCTTTAATTGGTGGAGCGTAACAACACATCCCTGAGATCGGATAGGTTCATGGAAGGGGCGTGGCTGATGGCTACTTCCGCAAGTCCACCGACGTCACTGATATCAGTAACAAGTGAATGGACTCGTCTCTGCTGCCACACAACACTTTCATCACTGAGAGAATAAACCCTCCAAGGAAGATACTTTTATTTCTGTGGTTTCTCCTCGCCTTCCACTGTGAGTGATGTTGACAAACAATATTAATTTTTATTTCTTTGCTTCTCTCTTCCTTTCAGATTCCTTTCACGTGCTTTACCTTCCAGTAGTCTCGGAATATTTCTAAATTTATTTACGAAACCTTGCGTCGGCGCACCGTGAATGGTGGGGAATGTCGAGGCACAAATGTCCTCGGCGTCGAAGAGCAGTAGACAAACCGAGAACGCTGGGAAATGTCGAGGGACAGATGGACCTCGGAGTACAGGGCAGGACTCACGGCGTGAATTGTGGGAGTGTGAAGGAACAGAGGGTTCTCAGTGTACGAAGATTGGAGAGGACCGGATAATAGTGATTGTTAAGAGACGGGGGGCGACATGATAACAAGGATGGCGCACACACCGTGAAGGGTAGAGTACTTTGGAGGGACGACGGGATATTGATGGACATGCTAACCGATTAATGAAGGTGACAGGATCTGGGGGTGCCGATTTTAAACACGCAGGGCATGCAAAATCTCCGCGCACAGAATGCCACCTTGGAAAGGACTGCATGTTTACGAAATAGTTGGATTGATCTTTGAGTAGTGTTGGGCTCTCAGTAACACTAGACGGACTGTTAAATGTTAATCGCTTATTACCAAAATGGCTTCTCTGAGGTGTTGTATTAAAATTAGTCATAGTCACACTATAGTGATCCCGAGGGCAACTGATTTTCGTTACAGTTGAACCAACCAAGAATGGAGAATAAATATCGAAACATAAAACCATAAATAAATAAATAGTACCATGTAAATTATGCCAGGAAATAAATCCAGGTCCAGCCTATTGGCTCAGGGTGTCTGACCCTCCAGGGAGGAGTTGTAAAGTTTAATGGCCACAGGCAGGAATGACTTCCTATGACTCTCAGTGTTGCATCTCGGTGGAATGAGTCTCTGGCTGAATGTACTCCTGTGCCCAACCAGTACATTATGCAGTGGATGGGAGACATTGTCCAAGATGACATGCAACTTGGACAGCATCCTCTTTTCAGACACCACCGTCAGAGAGTCCAGTTACATCCCCACAACATCACTGGTCTTACGAATAAGTTTGTTGATTCTATTGGTGTCTGCTACCCTCAGCCTGCTGCCCCAGCACACAACAGCAAACATGATAGCATTCGCCACCACAGACTCGTAGAATATCCTCAGCATCAGTACCTGTAGGTACTGTTACCTGCTGAGAGAGGGGGTCTTTGTAACAACAATGTTTGTGTAATACAATGTGATAATGGAAATAGTATACATTTGTTAACCAATGTTCTGCTGTCTTGGATATGTGTGCTGAGTTGAGGAGCACAGGCTTTTTCGGGAGACGAGCAGAGAGGACAGACGTGTGAGGAACGGACAGCCGTTCCAGGGCGGCTGTACCGGACCTCTGGGGTTCGGAGGGTGGCCGGAGTCTCCGAAAGACACTGTGGATGGAATCGGAGACGTAGGCTCCAACGTATTAAAATATTATGTGCACAGGACTGATAAGTTACTTATGTGGCGCCCTCTCTTTTAGTTGTTGCTACTAACCCATCATCAAAATTTGCTATAAAGTATAATTCTTTACTCGCACTTGGTATATTGTTTCATATTATTGTCGTGGCTGATTATTGGGCGACTCACACCTTCTCCGCACCAAAGCATTTGCACTGCTTGGCGGGGTCGAGAGCTATTACCCGAGAAACGGGATTCAGCTGGGGCAAAGGCCGTTGCAGTAGATTATAAGGTCGGCAGAAGATGGAAGACAAAACAGCCCGAATTGTACTGGTCTACCATACGTCGCATGTTCTATGCTGTTTGAAACCTAATCCGAAGTTAGCGGATAAGAGAAAGGACAGCTACTTTTAAGAAAACACGGAATCTGCAGAAGGACACAACCTAGATGGCGAAGAGGCAAATAAATGGCAGTCTCGGGAAGTATATTGTCATGCATTTTGGTAGAAGAATTAGAAATATTGACGATTTTCAAAATGGAGAGAAAATTGAAAAAAAAAATCTGAGATCCAAGGGGACTTGGAAGTCCTCATGAAAGGTTCTGTGGGGTGGGTGGCAAACACAATGTTATCATTGATTTCGGGGAACTAGAATCTAAAATCAAGAATGTGACGATGAGACTTTATGAAGCACTGGTGAGGGTTTGATTTGTGCTGCTGTGAGCTGTTTTGGGACCCGCACCTGAGAATGGAAGAGCTGAAATTGGGGAGAATCAAAGGACTTGAACGAGAATGATTCCGACGTTTCGGAACGAACCCCTTCATCAGGAGAGGTCTGCTGTCAATCAGCGAGAGGATGTCGGATTAACGGCATGACAGATCAGACAACGGGCGTCTACACGAGTTCACATCTTCGCAGTTCATGCCTGTGCTTCCTTAGGGATTCAAGTCACTGAAATCAACCTTCTTACAAATTCGACCATTGAATAGAGAGAGTTAAATTTGATTCATGCCTAGTATATCTCGTCTTGCTTACAGATCTGCTCTCTCTACCTCTCTGCCTTTGAGCTTGATCGGAGGGCGACGTGCGGCTGCTACCACTAGGGGGCGGAAATGCACTGCAGTAAAATGTATGTTATATTTTTCGAGGAGTATGAAAAGCGACAAGTTATTGGTGGAAGTTGAATTTTCTGCTTGGCTCCTCATTATGAGAAAATAGAGAGTCAGAGACTTTAAAGAGTGAAATAAAGGAGGGACACACGCAACATGACCCAATGTTGCTCCTATTTGTTTTAGCCTTCGGTTCCATGGTCTATGTAAGATAATCCAATTTCCAATCACATGGCCCATAGAATTCAGAAGATAGATAAAGAACGAAGGGAAGTGTTTGTATGAAATGGTCAGATTGATCGCTGATTAGGTTCAAAATTTGGCACAAGTTCGAGTGGATGCCGGATAGTCGGATCAAATGACGAAGAAATACGGGACATCGCAAATTCGCAATTCTTGCCTTTGGTTGCTTTGGGATTCATCTCACTGAACCCCACCAGCGCCCAAATCTTCACATCCGACCCTGACAGGAAAGAGTTAAATCTACTTCATGCTTGGTCTATCTACCAATGAGAGTATCACAGAATAGCAGTTTGTAATAAAAATGATTTTAGCCTGGAACCTGGTAAAAGCATCAAGATGTACAGGGACACATATCCTTTCGGTTAGATACATGAGGAAAATCTACTCTTCTTTCTAGGCCTCCTCTCTCTACCTCTCTGCTATTGAGCTCGATTGGAGGCTGAGCGACATGTGAAGGCACAGCCTGCTACCACTAGGGGGCGGAAAACGATTAAAGGCAACAAATTGTTTGTGTAAAGTGACCTTCCCTTTCGGCAGGGTCGCGACAATCGCTACGAGCCAGAGATGCAAAGAAGGACATGGATAGAGAGAATGACAGCCTGAGAAAGAGAGAGATTTTCTGCGGAGGCTGACCTTGTAGGATACAAAGTAGTTTAGATGGTACAGTGTGCGGTCCTCAGAACGACAGAACGTGAGCTGTGATCCGCCGTCTTTCACCGGTTTGTGTAAATCTCCGAAAAACACACACACACGGTGATCTAAACGGGGAGAGGAATAAAGAGACAGGGTGGGAAGGGGACAGAGACAGAGCGAGTCGGTTGTGTGGCCAAGCTTTTATACCGGAAGCAGAACACCCCACGAATCGGGTTGGAGTATGGAAGGGGCGTGGCCAATTGCTACGTCCTCACATCCACCTGCGTCACTGGGTTATGTAACAAACCGGATGGAAGTGAATGAATTCGTCTCTGCCGCCCGCACCACTTTCATCACTGAGAGAGCAAACCCTCCAAGGAAGATGTTCCTGTTTCTGCAATTCATCCTCGCCTTCCGCTGTGAGTGAAAGTTCCCAAATATTATTATTTTTATCATTCTCCACTTGTGTCTTTCTTTCACGTTCGTTCCACTTGCTTTCCCCTCCCGTCCTCTCGGACTTATTCTGTACTTATTTACGAACCCTCGCGTCCGCAGACTACCGGCCCTCTGCCGCCGCCATTAAATTCCGATCTCCTCTCGAAATGTCCCCTTGTTCAGTCATCTTTTTTGCTTCCTTCAATGCACCCTGTATATCCCCATCCCCATTTATCTGTCTCTCCCCTTCACTTCGCACAATTACCTTTCCACTCCATTATTCCTTGTTATGTGCGTGATAGATGTGTTTAAGATAGTGAGGGGGATAGATAGAGTTGACGTGGATAGGCTTTTTTTCCATTAAGAGTGGGGGAGATTCAAACAAGAGGACATGAGTTGAGAGTTAAAGGCCAGAAGTTTAGGGGTAACATGAGGGGGAACAACTTCACTCTGAGAGTGGTAGCCGTGTGGAACGAGCTTCCAGCAGAAGTGGCTAGTCAGGTTGGACGTTGTCGTTTCAAGTTAAATTGGAGAGCTAATTGGACAGGAAGGGAAAGGAGGGTTATGAGCTGAGTGCACGTCGGTGGGACTAGGTGAGAGAAAGAATTCGTGACGGACTAGAAGGTCCGAGATGGCCTGTTTCCTTGCTGTAATGGTTATATGGTTATATGTTCGGTCTGAGACGATCGGAACCTTTCAGTGCGCCGATAACGTTCAGTCCCCAAGATCAATTTCAGGCTCGTAATTTTCTTTGTCAATTGGTGGAAACACAGAATGCGAGGAGTGCCGGACGGTTCAGGAACAGAGGAAGCAAAGGGCATAAGGGTTTGACAAGCACACCGTGAACGGTGGGGACTGTCGAGGCACAGAGGGGACTCGGTGCACGAAGATCAGGGAGTGCCGGATAATGGGGATTGTTATGAGACGTGGAGGGATAGGATAACAAGGATAGGATACACACCGCGAATATGAAGTTTCGCCCAATACAATCGAGCTGTGTCTGAAAGCTCAGTTTGCCTCCACTAGGGGGCACAAAATCTCTGTGGTAAAATTTATGCTGGATATTTCTGGGATATTTAAAGGGACGTATTATTTCTGCAAAGGTGAATGTTCCCTTGCTCCCTTAACTAGTGCTAAGAACCAGAGATCTAGGTTCAGGCAGGGACAGAAAGAGAGAGATTGGATGCTAAAGACTGCTCTATGCAGGCAGCAAGGTATTTCATAAGGTTCATCGTATGACACTCATTATGAGTCTCTTGGCTTCAGCGGGAGGGAGGTGAAGTCTGGCCCGTCTCCTTACAGCTGTTGTGTAGCTTTCCGAAATTACGAAGACTTGGGAGCTGAAATAAATCGGACACAGTGAGATAAGCGGGGGAGATGAAGAAAGAGATAAGGAGGGACGAGGAGAGCGTCAGAAAGGGAGAGTGTTGTCTGGGGAACTTGGTAGCAGCGAGGAACCACACCCCTCGAATCGTGTTGGAGCAGATAAGGGGCGCGGCCAATCGATACTTCCGCAAACCCACCTACGTCACAGATGTAATAACAAAGGGGGTTGAAGTGAATCGATTATTTCTCTGCTGCACGCACTAACATGACTGAGAGAATAAATCCTCCAAGAAGGATGTTTCTGTTTCTGCACTTCATTCTCGCCTTGCCCTGTGAGTGAAATTTGACAAATACATATTTTTTATTTCTCTGATTCTGCCCTCCTTTTCACATTCCCGTCACTTGTCGTCTTGGACTCATTAGTTATTTAGTTACGAGCCGTCGCGTCCGCGCACGATCTGCCCTCAGTCGCAGCCCCTAAATTCCGATCTCCTCTGGAGCTTTCCCGACTTCAGTACTCCTCTCTGCTTCTGTCAGTGCACCCTCTTTCTCCCCTTTCCCAGTGACCAGTGTCTCCGTTTTCGTTCACCCCGTTCTGCCTCCACCGTCTCTTATTTCCTCATTGATCCGCGTCTCCGCTTCCTTTCTGCCCGTTCAGCCAAGCCCGACTCTTGTTTCCAGACGCGACCTCGGTGACGATCCACCAGACGCCGGATTTCTCCGGAACTACCGGCCAGAAGGTGACCCTGAGTTGTAAGATAGAGGGTAGCACCAGTGCTAGTAATTGGTTGTACTGGTACCGACAATACCCGGGAAGGGGTCCGGAGAACATGTTTTACTCGATGATCGCTAAATTCGTGCAGCCAAAGGCAATGGTCGGCGGTTTTATGGCGGAGAGACCGCAGACAAACGAGTTCCTCTTGAAGTCCGACAAACTGGAGGCAAATTCGTCGGCCGTTAATTTCTGCGCCTGGAGTATTCACGGCGGCTCAGAGTGACGGGGCAGCCGAACAAAATCTCTCACAGTCAGCAGGGTCGCTGTTAGCAGCTGAACAGGAAATGCGACTTCTGTCAATCAGCGCGTGGTGCGGGGAGGGTCTATCAGTCAGGCGCTGCACCCCAGCGACCAATCAGTGAGATAAGGGGCGGAACCATTGGATTTAATGTCCTCCCCTTATTATACGTTCATATGGGTGAAGATAATCCGCGCACTGATCTCTCCACTCCATTTCTTCCTTTCCATGTGCAGTCCTCCGGCATACCTCCAGTGCCAGAGGCTGGTAACATTTGAAGGTGACTGGACATCGCTCATCATGTGCCGTCCGCAGAATCAAATTTACCACTCTTTATCCCATTTGTTCATTCGCTGGAGCACAGACGTTCGGGACTGTTGAGGAACAGAGGAACCCCGGTGTACAGGGGCAGGACGTAAACGTTTTGAATGGCGGGGAGTGTCGAGGCACAGTGGGTGTATAAGGGTATGACTAACGAACCGGCGGTGTTGAGGAGCGCCCAGCGATAAATGATGCACAATACTCTTTGAAGAAGTACAGGCTGGAAGGTGATAGAAAACATTAGTCGAGCGGACCCATGGGTGGATGGGGCTGTGAGGGTTTCTGTATGAGATGCTGGGAGGAAACAGCTGGAGTAGATAAAGAGAATAAAGAGAACTAACCTGAGTCTGGAGAACGGTGGATCATGGGGAAAGGCGGCAGGAGGAGCGGAACCAGAAGGACATGATGGACAGGTGAGATTATAAGAGGTAGGCAGGCATCCACAACAGGGAATGGAAAGAATAAGGGGTGGGGAACAAATTAGCAAAACACAAAGAGATGAGCCGCTAATGTCAGCGAATCAGGAAAGAAGACGCCTGTAAATCATAGGCTGGGTGGAGAGACTATCAGTAGGGCGGTGCGCCCGAGCGGCGAATCAGAGAAATAAGGGGCGCAGCTATTGCACCCTGGCCTTTAATTTCCTCCCCTTCTCAATGGTAAAGGTGTCTCCGCACCGATCATCGCACTCTATCTACCCTTGCTTTGTACAATCTTCCAACACATCATCGGTCCGGGAGGATCGTAACCTTTGAGGGCGCCAATGATATCCAGTCTCCAAGATCAATCCCCCGCCAGTTATTTCCTTCTACATCCGTGGAAATTCAGAATGCAGGGACTCTCGGACAGTGGAGAAACAAAGGGACTAGGCTTTATAAGGGTGGAACCTAAGGGGAGAGTCGAGGGATCTCGGAGTACAAGGTTAGAACCCACCATCTGATCCATGCGGAGTGTCGAGCGAAAGAGGAACCTCGGTGTAGGAGGGTAGGATACACACACTCAAAATGTTGGGGAGTGTCGAGAGACAGAGGACCCAAGGTGTACACCGGTCGGACACTCACCGTGAATTGTAGGGAGTATTAAGGGACAGAGAGTTGATTGTGTTCCAGTAGGACAAACACCGTAAATGGTGCCGAGAATCGAGGGGCAGAGGAACTTCGGAGTACTAGGGAACAGCCGGATATGTTAAAAGTCGTGAGAAATCGGGTAACACACACCGTGGGCGGTAGAACACGCCGTACTTTGAAGGAACCGCGGGTTATTGATAGACACTTTCAACGATCACTGAATTTGACAGACTTCACAGGATTGGGGAGTAGGTGCCGGATCTGGGGATGCGTGCGGATTTGTGTGTATCGGCGCAGGTAGGCTTGAGAGACTTCAGTGTGAGAATTGGTGTTGTCCCACTGGACCCCGTCCTCCACATGGTCCTGTTTGTGCACTCTCGTGCCGATCAGATTATTTCTTCTCCAGCCCCTGACCTTTCCCACCCAACTGGCTCCGTCCGTCATCTCAAAAGGTAGCATGGATTGATGCCGGAATGGGAATGGTCGCAACACTAGAGGGCGCTAGAAGAAGCTGGATCTCACAGGGGTCATCCATTTTAATTCCAGGACGTAATTAATTGACAACTAAACAGGAAGATGGAAAATCGGTTAGCAAAAATAGACAAACTGAACAACCTCAAGCAGAGCGAAGGATTAGAAGAATTAAGTAAATACAAAAAATAACAGTGATAACATGATTTGTAGAAATCGTGAAATTAGGTCATGGGGTTTGACATAGTTCAGTGTTGAGCTGATTCGGGAGCCCGAACCTTCTTGGATAACTTAACTTTCCTCAGCACTGAAGAGAACATGATGGCAGTTACATCCCACCTTGCTATGAGGTTATAACGAAGAGCGAGAACTTGCACGGTGGCTAAGAGTGACGGAGCAGCTGAACAAAAACTCTCACTGTCAGAAGGGTCGCCGCCGTCAACAAAACATGGAAAGAGACTGATGTCAGTTACAGTGTGGGAGGAGGGTTCCATCAGTCAGTCAGTGCGCCGAGCGACCAATCAGTGAAAGAAGGGGAGGTGCTATTGCTTTTCAGGTTCTCCCCATAAGCATTGAGATGGGTGAAGATAATCCGCGCACTGCTCTTCTCGCCTCATTCTTCTTTGTCATGTGCAGTCTTCCAACAGATCTTCTGTACGGGATGGATCGTAACTTCTGGGTGTGTCCGAACAGCGCTCATGATGTGCAGTCCCCAGGATCAATTCTCCCGCTCCGTATCTTGTTCAGTCACCTCGTCAAAGCACAAGGGACATTCGGGGCAAACTACTGCAGGAGATCAGCAGACAAATCTACATCGATGACAAAGAGTACAACCGACCTTTCCTGCCGAAAACCAAAGAACTTTACAGCACAGAAACAAGCCTTTTGGTCCTTCTTCGCTGTGCCGAATTATTTTTCTGCCTAGTCTCACTGACCTGCAGCTGGAACATATCCCTCCATACAACTCTCATCCATGTACCTGTCCAAGTTCTTCTTAAATGTTAAAAGTGAGCCCGCATTTACCACTTCATCTGGCAGCTCATTCCACACTCCCACCACTCTCTGTCTGAAGAAGCCCCCCTTAATGTTCAGTTTAAACTTTTCCCCCTTCACCCTTAACCCGTGTCCTCTGTTTTGTTCTTCCCCAGCCTCAATGGAAAAAGCCTGCTTGTATTCACTCTTTCTGCACCCATCATAATTTTATATACCTCTATCAAATCTCCCCTCACTCTTCTGTGCTCCAGGGAATAAAGTCCTGACCTATTCAAACTTTCTCTGTAACTGAGTTTCTCAAGTCCCGGCCATATCCTTGTAAACCTTCTCTGCACTCTTTCAACCTTATTAATATCCTTCCTGTAATTTTGTGACCAAAACTGAACACAATACTCCAGATTCGTCCTCACCAATGCCTGACACAACCTCATCATAGCATTCCAGCTCTTATACTCAATATTTTGATTAATAAAGGCCAATGTACCCAAAGCTCTGTTTACGACCCTATCTTCCTGTGACGCCACTTTTAGGGAATTTTGTATCTGTATTCCCAGATCCCTCTGTTCTACTGCACTCCTCAGTGCCTTATCATTTACCTTGTATGTTTTACCTTGGTTTGTCCTCCCAAAGTGCCATACCTCACACTTGTCTGTATTAAACTCAATCTGCCATTTTCAGCCCATTTTTCCAGCCGGTCCAAATCCATCTGCAAGCTTTGAAAACTTTCCTTACTGTCCACTACACCTCCAACCTTTGTATCATTAGCAAATTTGCTGATCCAATTTACCACATTATCATCCAGATCATTGATATAGATGACAGATAACAATGGACCCAGCACTGATCCCTGTGGCACACCACTAGTCACAGGCCTCCACTCTGAGAAACATTCCTCTACTACCACTCTCTGGCTTCTTCCATTGAGCCAATGTCTAATCGAATTTACCACCTCTCCATGTATAACTAGCGACTGAATTTTCCTAACTAATCTCCCATGCGGGACCTTGTCAAAGGCCTTTCTGAAGTCCATGTCGACAACAGCCACTGACTTCCCTTCATCCACTTTGCTGGTAACCTCCTCGAAAAACTCCAATGGATTGGTCAAACATGACCTACAACGCACAAAGCCATGTTGACTCTCCCTAATAAGTCCCTGTCTATCCAAATGCTTGCAGGTCCTGTCTGTTAGCACTCCCTCCAATAACTTACCCACTACCGACGTCAAATTTACCGGCCTATAATTTCCCGGAGTAATTTTCCATCTTTTTTAAACAACGGAACAAGATGAGCCATTATCCATCCGTCTGGCACCTCCCGCGTAGACACCGGCATTGAACTATATCTGCCAGGGCCCCTGCAATTTCAACAGTAGTCTCCTTTATCTTCCGAGGGAATACCCTGTCAGGTCCTGGGAATTAACCACTTTAATTTGCCTCAAGATAGAAAACACCTCTCCCTTTTCAATCTGTAGAATTTCCATAATCTCACTACTTGTTTCTCTTAATTCCGTAAACTTCACGCCAGTTTCCTTCGTAAATACACTTGCAAAAAAAAAAAAAAAAAAATTAAGATCTCCCCCATTTCTTTTGGTTCCGCACGTAGCCGGCCACACTGATCTTCAAGAGGACCAATCTTATCCCTTACAACCCCTTTACTCTTAATCTACCTGTCAATGCTCTTTGGATTATCCTTCAGTTTGACTGCCAAGGCAAACTCATGTCTTCATTTAGCCCTCCTGATTACCTTCTTAAGCATTTTATTGCACTTTTAATACTCCTCAAGCACCTTATTTACTCCCCGTTTCCTATACATGTCATTCAACTCTATCCTATTCTTTATCAGAGTTGCAGTATGCCTTGAGAACCAAGGTTCCTTATTCCTATTCATTTTGCCGTTAATGCTGACAGGAACATACAAGTTCTGCACTCTCAAAATTTCTCCTTTGAAGGCATCCCACTTACCGATCACGTCCTTACCAGAGAACAGCCTGTCCCAATCCACGCTTTTTAGTTCCTTTCCCATTTCTTCAAATTTGGCCTTCTTCCAGTTTAGAACCTCAACCCTAGGACTCGATCTATCTTTATCCATGATCAAGTTGAAACTAACGGTGTTATTATCACTGGATCCAAAGTGCTCCCCGTCACACACTTCCGTCACTTGTCCTAACTCATTTCCTAATAGGAGATACAACATTGCATATATAGAGCTACCAACATTTCGAGTTGGTAGCTCTATATATTGATTTAGAAAACTTTCCTGAACACATTTTACAAACTCGAACCCATCTAGACCCCTAAAGGTATGGGAGACCCAATGAATATATGGAAAATTAAGATCCGCTACCACCACAACTTTATGTTCCCTGCTGTTGCCTGCTATCTCTCTGCAGATTTGCTCCTCCAATTCTCGCTGACTATTGGGTGGTCTATAATACAACCCCACTAATGTGGCCATACCTTTCCTGTTTCTCAGCTCCACCCATAAGGACTCAGTAAACAAGCCCTCTAATCTCTCCTGCCTGAGCACTGCTGTAACGTTTTCCCTGACAAGCAATTGTACCTCCCCGCCCCCACCTCCCCCCACCATCTTTCATTCCTCTGCATCTATCACACCTGAGAAATCGGAACTCCGGAATATTAAGCAGCGAGTCCTGCCCCTCCTGTAGCCAAGTTTCACTAATTGCTATAACGTCATAATTCCACATGTCAATCCACGCCCTCAACTCATCTGCCTTTCCCGCAATACTCCTAGCAATGAAATATATACACCCAGAAGATTTTAACCACCACTCACAACCTTTCTATTTGCGGCTTTGCTCGAACATTTAACATCATTATTTTCACCCCAGACTAACTGTCAGCTCAATTGTAATCCATCTCTCTTGTACACGTCCCACCTGCCCTAGAAGAGGTCCCAATGATCCTGAAATCTGAAACCCTGCCCCTTACACCAGTTTCTCACCCACTTGTTCATCCTCCAGATCCACCAGAAACCTGCTAATCTGGAAACTCTTCCTGTTTCCGGCCTCCCAAGCACGTGGGACAGGCGGCAAATCCTGGAGGTTCTGCCTTTGAAATTCGCTCTTAACTCCCGTACTGGCAGTGCAGAATAGCTTCACTCATCATAGCCATGTCATTGGAAACTCAATGGGCCACTATTTCGAGCTGTTCACACTCCCACTTATGAATGCTGAGGAGTCGATCCGAGACATCCCGACAATGTCGCGACAGAACCACCTGTCCGTCCTACTATCGAATATCCTATCACCACATCGTGACTTGCACGCTACAGCCCCCGCAAACATCCTCTCTACCCACCCCCCCCCACACACACACAGTGACCTCTCAACGCCCACTTCTGTCTAACAGAGGCAAACTAAGCGCCTGAGACCGAGCACTGTGACCGACCACTCTCAGCTGATTCTCTCGCCCCCACCCCCCAAACTCCGCGACGGTATCCAAAATGTTAAAGGAGATGGCCAGCGGGGAAATCTGCCCTGGCCGCTTCAGCCGTTTCTCCCTCATGACTGTCACACAGTCTCCTGTGCCCCGCGCCCTGGGTGTCACTGCCTCTCTATATGTCTGGTCCGTCACCACTTCAGGCTCTCGAATGATCTGGAGCTCATCCAGTTCCATCTCCACCTCCTTAACGCGGATTGTCAGAAGCTGCAGCTGAACGCAGCTCTCGCAGCTGTCGTCGTCAGGGTTACTGGATTTCTCTATGCCTTCCCAGACTCCGCAAGAGAAGCATTCAACTATCATGCCTGGCTTCTCTTGCCTACTTTGTCTGAAGCCTCCCTGAGCTGACGCCTCGGCGAACAGAAGCCTGAATATCTCCTGCTTGACGGTCCATTCAGACGATGGCTACTGCATCTGCCCCTGCCAGGCTCTTGCAGATGAACGAGAAACGCCTCCTGGTCGCTGGTCAAAGCTGCTTTTCACTGTGAGATCCCGATGTCCTCTTTTGTTCCCGTGGTGATTGTAGTCCTGTCCTCCTAAATCACCTGAAGACCCGATTGGCCGCTTGTCAAAACTCTTCTTCAGAAAATCATTATTTCGGAAATATCAAACTCGATAGCATTTTCAATCTAGCTACAGTGACATGCAAATGTTTGGGCACACCTGGTCAACATTTCTGCAACCGTGAATAGTAGAAGTGAGTAGAAGTTGAACTGATCTCACGAAGTCATAAAGTGAAAGATGAAACACTCTTTTCAATATTTGAAGCAAGATTAGTATATTTTTGTACCATTTTAGAGTGAACAAAAATGGAAATGACCACCATGCAAAAGTTTGGGCACCCCAAGAACTTTGAGCACGTTGGTAACTGTTACCGAGGTCTCAGACCTTAATATGCTTGAGAGGGCTATGGCTTTCTCGCGGCCATCGTCAGGGAAGGCCAGGTGATGCAAATTTGAAAGCTTTATAAATGCCCACACGCCTCAAACCTTATCCCAACAATCAACAGCCATGGTCTCCTGTGAGCTTTGTGGATGCCCACAAATCAGCAGAAGTCTAAAAGTGTGACTCGGGGAAGATTTCACTTGTGGAGGGAGGAATGAATTCCATTAAATACCAGCAAATTATGGAAGCAAACATCACACAGTCTGTAAAAAAAAAGCTGAAGGTGAAAAGAGGATGGCTTCTGCGATGGGATAATGATTATAAACACACCTCAAATTCCACAATAGACGACCTTAAGCGGCGCAAGCTGAAGATTTTACCATGGTCCTCATAGTCGCGCGACCTAAACATCATCGAAAAACTGCGGAAAAAACTCCAAAGAGCAGTGCATGTAAGACAGCCCAATGATGTCACAGAACTAGAAGACTTTTACAAGGAAGAATGGGCGAAAATCGCAGCAAAAAATAATTGGAAAACTGTTAGCTGCCTACAGAAAGGGTTTACAAGCTGTGTTACTTCCCAAAGTGGGTATTGCTAAGTACTAACCATGCAGGGTGCCCAAACGTTTGCTTCGGGCCACTTTCCTTCTTTGTTATTTTCAAACTGTAAAAGATGGAAATTATAATGTAATCTTGCTTAGACTATTAAAAAAATGTGTCATCTTTATCTTTTCACCTTTTGGAAATCAGGTCATCTTTTTTCTTGATCAGCGATTTACAGTAACAGAAATTTTTTGACCTGAATGACGAAATCTTTGCATGCCACTTCTGCAGCTATAATTGTTAGAACTATCTTTGCAATAATTATTTTTTAATCTCTGTATATGTTAATTGTGTTTTTTCTTTATTTACTGCGTGTAGCTTCCTTTACATACCGGTTGTACATCAGTGTCCAGCTGTGTGTCAATAAGTTTCTCAATCTTGTGTCCATTCGCAGACACGGCACGCATCCGTGGACAGCCGACTGCTGGGAGTATTCGATACACTTCAAGTCTGCTTTTGTATCGCTTCTCTGACGGCCTGCAAATAAAGGGTTAAATACACCCATCATTCCGTCGAACTTAATGCAGGGAGTATCCGTGGGGATTGTCGACGTCACCGCGGAGGTGCGGCTCTGGTTACCTGGTCTTATAACAGGTCGCCCTCACAACGACAGTTTCAGTGAGAGCCGCCAGTCAACGCTATCAGAGACCAGCGGCTGCAGGCAGAGGCTGGGTCGCGAACAGATATCTGTCCGATCGCAGCAATGGATTATAATCTGCGAAATGCACCGCCCAATGCTACGGGAACTGTGATGAATATTTTCGGGCATATTCAATATCTTTTTGAAAATTACGAATGGCTGACGTTGGACACTCGAATCAGTGCTGTGCTTATGGCATTCGAACTGGTTTACTACCCTATACTCGCCATGGTAGTTCTTCCTGGTAGGCGTTTCGTCTCCCCTTCATGATTAACGTTGAAATATATAAGTCAGCTTCTCTTTTATACCTGTCCTCCAACGATTCGCTAATTGCAAGTCAGGTCTTTCCAACCAGTATCTCTTCAGCAAATATCGTCTGAGTGTATTTGATAAGGCACCCCATGCAATGTCTATTCTGAAGGTAAAGAGGTATCTGATCCAAGGGAAAATTGCTATGTGGAGCCAGAAATGGCTGACCCACAGAAGGCAAAGCGTTCTTCTGGAATGTCATATTCTGCGTTGAGGTTGTTGACCAGTGGTGTGCCTCAGGGATCTGTTCTGGCACCCCTACTTTCTGTGATTTTTTATAAATGACCTGGATGAGGAAGTGGAGCGATGGGTTAGTAAATTTGGTGATGAAAAATGTTGGATGTGTTGTGGATAGTGTGGTGGGCTGACAGAGGTTACGCAGGGACATTGATAGGATGCAAAACTGCGCTATGAAGAGGCAGATGAAATTCAACACAGAGAAGTGTGATGTCGTTCACTTTAGAAGGTCAAATGTGATTGCAGGATATAGTGTTAACGAAATTAAATACATAAATTAACAAATAGCTCCGACACCTGACCATTTAAGAAGCATGAGGCCACGTGGGCATCATCACTGACATGATCTATCGCCGACTCAAAGAGCGTAGAGGAAACTAACGGCATGCAGAGGGATATTAAGTTCAGAGAATGAACCAGCGACAGGCAGATGGACTGAAAAGTTGGTAAATGCGAGTTCATCCACCTGGGAAGGACAATTGTAAGAACAGAATATTATCTACGTGGTAAACGATTGCAGTATGCTGCTGTGCGGAGGGGCTTTGGAGTACTTGTGCTTGAATCACAAAAGTTTGGTTTGCAGGTGCAGCAGACTGTCAAGAAAGCAAACGGGATGTTCGCCTTAGTTGCCAGAGGGATTGAGTTTAACAGCAGGGTGGTGATGCTGCATCTGTACAACGTACTGTTGAGGATGCATTTGCAGTACTGGGCAGTTCAGGGCTTCCGACTTGAGGATGGATAAACTGGCTGTGCAGGCGGTTCACCAGTTGACTGCAGAGCTGAGGTGCTTCGACTATGAGGGGAAATTGTCTCGATTGGGATCGTAGTCGCTGGAACTCAGAAGAATGAGAGCACATCTTGTAGAAGCATATACAATTATCGAATGCATAGATAAAATAGTCGCAGGAAAGTTGTCTCCACTGGTAGGTGAAATTAGAACTACGGGACATGGCCTGAGGATTCTGGGGAGTAAACTTAGGATCGTGATGAGGAGGAATTTCTTCTCTCAGAGCCGGTACATTGTACTCACTACCAATTTAATAATGATCCTGGTAATCTCCTTCATAGTTACATTAATTCCATGTTCATCTCTGCTCTTGGGAGGGGTATCGATTAAAATAACTGCTTTCAGAGAAAGTGTCCATCCGAAAGTGTATTAATCTTCTATATTTCCGTCCGCACAGTGAACGTGGTGACAATCGTCATCCTGTCTCGGGGAAAGTGCGGTCTCTCCAAAGGCGTCACAAGGTACCTGGTTGCCATGGTAGCAGCGGATCAGCTCGTCGTTCTCTTCGATCTGGTATTGAACAAGATTCCAGTGACTTATTGGCCAACACAGTTTGACTACTGGTCAATTCGTCTTCCCGTGTGTAATATACACGCTGTCGGGTTCTACGCCGCCACGGACTGTTCTGTCTGGTTCACCGTCACTTTCACCTTTGATCGGTTTGTCGCCATTTGTTTTCAGGAGCTGAAACGAAGATACTGCACCGGGAGAGCGGCGGCTCTGGTTCTGGGGACAGTGACTGTGCTGAGCTGCGTAAAGAACATATTCTGGTACTTTATGCTCGATGAGTTATATTCGTCATTAAATAGTTCCTTGCTCTGCCTTACTAGTAACCGTTCATTTTCTCAGCTGTCAACATTTCGACTGATTCATTTCCTCCTCACCCCAATATTCCCCTTTGTCCTGATACTCCTGCTCAATAGTTTAACCATCAGACACGTCTTCCTCGCCAGCCGAGCCCGGAGGAGACTCCGTGGTTCGCGGGTTGGCGAAATGCCCGCCGACCCGGAGATGAAGAACCGCAGGCAATCTCTCCTCTTACTGCTGGTTATGTCGGGGAATTTCATCCTGCTGTGGGCGCTGCTGACGGTGGATTCCATATGGGAAAGCATGTATTTTCACTTCCATTCTTTTCCCCCGAGTTCTCTGCGGGAGCTGGGCTACATGCTGCAGCTTCTCAGCTGCTGCACCAACACGGCCCTTTACGCCGTGGTCCAGGCCAGGTTCAGGGTGCAGCTGAAGGAGACGGTGAAATCGCCCTTCTGTCTCATGGCAAAGTTCATTCGGCGTTGTCAGGATTGCATTAATCCTCGGTGACACTTCTCCCATACCGCCCAAGATATCCCATTGCATCTGGTAGGTTAATTGGTCATTATAAATTGAAAGGCCACTGGGACCGTGGTGCATTGCGTTAGCCAAGGCCCGACAGTTGGGAACCTACTGGAAGTAGGTTTTTTGAAACTAACCTCTTCCGGTAGGCTGATCCGCGACACCGAGCTGCATTGGATAGCATGGATTCCAGTTTGTCCTGGACATAGAGGACAGAGCTTAGGGGTGGAGGGCAGCCATTCTGCATGTCACAAGTGTTGGAGATGTAATGGCGTTTAATTTGGATGAAAATTGTGCTGATTCAGTAATATGCCTCCAAGTGACACAAAACGTGATGGAGTTGGAGAGTTGAAGGTGCTCGGTAAAAGTGCAGATAGGTTGAAAATGTGGTCATAGAAATCATAACTGTGTTAAAGTAATACGACAGTTCGGTGTCTGTTGCTTCGAAACGATAGAGAAATACGGGAATATCTCCCCGGCGTGTAAATCTATGACTATGACCCCTCTGCTGTTTGATACACTATGCAAAAATAAAAGAAAAGTAGATTCGTATGCCGCCAGAAGATGGCAGTCGACAATGCAGAGATTTCAATGTGTCACCCGGGAATCGCATTTTAACTACAATGGAGAAATAACAGTCTGTAGATAAAGTTCGACAGTGAGCTGTTCTAGGATTTGTGATATTTATAAATGACTCGGATGCATGTAAATGAGTTGACTAATAATGTTACAGACGACCCAAAATTTAATTTGAAACATACACAAGGCACCGGAAGATCTTCGGGTGGTAATTTCAAATGAACTCTAAAGAGCAAGACCTTTACACAGAGAGTAGTGGGTGCATGGGATGCACTTCCTGGTGTGGTGGAAGGGACACAAGGAGGGGAGACATTGAGGAGCTGCTGAGACAGACATGTGCCTCTGAGGAAAATGGAAGGACATGCTGATAATTCAAGCAGATAAGATTGGTTAGTCATTAGGTTACTTATCTAACTGGTACAGCGGGACTTTGTGGGCCGACGGGACTGCTCTGGTGCTGTCATGTTCCAATGAAGAGAATGAACAGCTGACACTTTGGAGAGACTTTTTCTGGATTGGAAAGGTCAAGGGGCTGGCTGAGGGGACGATGAGGTGGATTACCTACTGACGGGGGGGGGGTGAAAATAAGTGATGGACAGTGTAGGATCAGGTGGGGTATGTAAAAAACTGAGCGGTGATCGGCGGAAACTGTGCGAGAACGTAGATGTGGGAACCTGAGGACACCGGCTAGTATACGAAAGCGAGGAAGGGGGTTCACCGGGGGAGAAGATGGGTAAGTGAGCTGAGAACAAGAAACGACAGAGGAACCAGGAACGTGGATGGAACTGGAGAAAATAGTGAGAGGGGACAAAGGAGTTGGTGCTGGAGAAATCGATGTTCATACACGTAGGTAGTAAACTACCCAGACAGAATACGAACTGTTTCCCCTAAAAAATATCATTCCAGCCACAAAGACCGTGGTCAGGCCCTTAGCCTAACAGTTAGGGTCGGAGATCTGAGATCATTTGTAGTGTCCTCAGTAAGGACAATCTGTATGTCCCACTCGTTCAATGTGCTCGTGTTCACCATCTGTCTTTTCACACTTAAAAGAGCTGTCCGGTTGGTTAATTACTTTTTGCAAATTGTTCCCTGATTAATTTAGGGTGAAATCGCATTCTCTGATATTTGTTGGGGCGGCGCTCGATTTGTAATTATAATAAATATTTCAGGAATAAACTCTCAGTATGGGAATAGGAAGATGGAGTAGATTTGCTGACCAGAGGCAGTTCTAACTATTGCGAACGACGGTGCCGAGGGACTCGCAGAAACGTTCCCCTGTAATCATTCGGATCTCACCGAAGAGGTGGAGGCCGCGCTGCACTGGCAACTCCGGGTACAGCAGGCGAAACCGGCAGACTGGCAGGTGGAGTGTCACCTCAGCAGAAAGGCACCTGAACGTGGGTGCGGGAGTCCCTGCGGGCCGGCGCAGCACAGGTCCCGCATGCAGGGTTCAGCGCCAGGAGGCAGATCAGTGAGGAGTCATTGAAAGCTGCTGGAGCGGCATCGGAACCCGTACTGAGGTCACGGTTATGCAACCAGTGTATGGGTTCCTGTACCGGCTGTAAAGAAAATGTTCTTTTAAAGTAATGTGAATACATCCCAGTCCATCACGGGGAAAACCTTCCTCATTATTGAATACATCTACAAGGTTCGTAGTCGCAGGGAAGCAAAATCCACGATCAGTGATCGCCATGACCCAGGCCATGCTCTCTTCACGCTGCTGCCACCTGGACGGAGATACAGGGGCGTTAGCACTCACACGACCACGATCATAGCAGTTAATACAGCTCAAAATTTCAAACCCCGACAATGTCCTGCACCATGACAGATTTCCTCGTGTTTCTATGACATACAGACTGATTTTCAAGGGCTCCTGATCGGATAGCCTCGACAGTCATTGCTGTTGATACATATACATATACGTGTGTGTGTGTGTGTGTGTGTATGTGTGTGTGTGTGTGTGTGTGTGTGTGTGTGTGTGTGTGTGTGTGTGTTTAAATCTCAGCTGAGGGAGTCATGTGTCAATTACTCGGAACATAGAGCTTAAGAATACCCAAGCACTCATCAGTCCTACATCAGCAATTTTAATATCCTCCATCTTCTTACATCCTTATGACTATCCAGACGTCTCAAAAATCATCTGATGTACTTGACTCCACGTCCATACCAGGCAGCGCATTCCAGGCATCCACGCTCTCAGAGTGAAAAAAAAAAAAACAACAACTATTCCTCACATCCCGCTTGAAACTACTCCTCTCATTTTCGAGGCATAGCCTCTTCTCTTAGATATTTGAACACTGGGGTACAGATACTCTCTATTTCTCTATCTATGCCTCTCATAAGCTTATGCATCTCTGATAAATCTCCTCTGAACCTCCGGCGCTTCAGAGAAAACGACCCGTCATAAGATATGTTGTATAAACCGGGCAGCGTTCCGATGTGGCCTGACCAGAATTTTCATAATTTGGAACAAATTTGGAACATAACGTCTTGATTTGAGATCGTTGCTTCGACTGATAAAATTAGGCAATCTAAAAGTCTCTTAATCACCTTGTTGACCTGCGTAGTCACTTTCAAGAGGCTGTGACCTTAGATCCCAGGGTAGCTCTGTTCAGCAACACTCTTCAGGAGCTTGCCCAAACACTGTACTGTTTCTTTATATTTACTTGATACCAGCGTGCTGCATACAGATTTATCTGGGTTAATTTCCATCTGTCCTGTCGCTGTTAATATCTGCAACTCATCTGTGCTTTGCCAGTTTTCTACAGTGGCCACAACTCCATCAATCTTGGCATCATCCGCAAATGTACGAGCCAGCCCACCTAGATTTTCATCCAGGTAATTTATATACATCACAAGCAGCAGGAATCCCTGCATAGATCACTGCCGAGCATCACTAATTGCAGATCTCCATCTCGGATAAGTCCATTCGGTCATCTCACTCTGCCGTCTATGCGCAAATATGTTCTGAGTCCAGCAGCCAATTTGCCGCCGTTCCCTTTGCCTCTCCCCTTGAGCGAGTATGTCAAACGTCTGACTTATACTATGTAGACAGCATCCACTGCATACCCTCGTCAATCCCTGTCGTCACCTTGTTAAAATACTTTTTCAAGTTGTAAGACAAGATCTGCCCCGAACAGAGCCATGCTAGTTCTCATAAATCTGGCTGAGTTTTCTAATCTCGTAAATCCTGTACATAAAAAATTTACCTCCAATGTCCATATACTGAAATCAGTCTCACGTATCCATAGTTTTAAAAAGAGATAAAACATTATCATTGGCCAGTCCTGCGGGAATTCGCCTGCAGCTGAAGTGGACATGAGCAAGTTAATTACGGCCCTAGCAATATTACGTCTTCCCTCTTGCAATTGTAACTGGGTTTTGTTTACACTGGCTGCTGAGGTGTCTAAAATGTCTTCTTTGTATGTCATATAAAATGGTTTTCCTGTAATAATAACTGCGAAATATAGAGTTCTCTATCCCCCTGCTTGCTTGTTTTAATATTATTGAAAAGGAGACGAACGAACCCATGAGTGCCAATGCTATTCTATCTGCATGTGTGGGAACCCGGGTGAGTTCCCGGGTTTTTCGGGAGGAGAACCGAAGGGGAAGGACGTGCTGTACGCGCTGTGGTCGACCACTGTCTTTGGTCCCAGGGGCGGGTCGAGGAGGTCGGAGGAGATCGCGTGGTGAAAAGAAGACCCCGTTAATTGAGCTCCAACGGTTGTGCGTGAAGTGGTTGAACTCTGATAAGTTTGGCGCCATTTACTTTCTTTTATATTATATCTCTATTAATTCCATAGTTCCAGTAAGTTCTATAAAGTGTAATCTGCAAATCGTGATGTCTGATATTGCATGTGTGAGTTTAAACCAGGGTGTATTACACAGCAACTACGCAATCATGAGGTTTGGTGGGCGGACGTGGTTTCCCCTCGATAAACACGAGAGGTTAGCATTCAGCGTTACATTTGTGGGGCTCGTTCGGGATTTGAACCCGGGACCTCTCGCACTAGCACTTCTTCCGAAGTGCGAAAATTCACCCAACTTAACTCCTGCACATGATTAACCGGTACTTCCTGGGACTCACACCAGTTGGAATCTTCTCCAGATCCATCTCCGCACTGACTTAACGGGCGGTTTACACAGCTTACACATAATCCAAATCCAGGACGATTTTGCCTTCCTCCCTTTGTAAAGAGCGGTGTGACCTTTGTAATCTTCCAGTCCTGCGGGACATGCCAGAATCAAGTCATTCTTGAAAGGAGATGACCATTATATCCATTATCTCTTCTGCAAACCCTCTCAGAACTCTAGGTGTAGTCCACCTGGCCCAGTTAACATTTTCACCTGAAGACTTTTGTGTTTGCCAAGCACTTCTTCATTTGTAATAACAATGTCACTCAATCCCGATCCCTGGCACTCTCGGGACTCTGGCACACTGATCGCGCCTTCCACAGCAAACACAGAAGCAAAGAACCCTTTAAGTTAATAGGTAATTTCTTAGCCCCCATTGCTACTTCTGGTCATAAATAAGGTCATTAATTTTCAACTGTTCCATTCCTTGTGGCCCCAAGCGGATTAGAAAGGAGAACATGGAGTTATACCGACCACATTACCAATTATTCGACGAGGAGCATTTTGGGTACAGTGCCCATAATCGTAGATGTGTAAAGGTCGTTATAGGTTATGATCAGACTAGTCTTCACGGGGGGAGCTCCGAATATAAATGCATTGGGCTGGAACTGGGAAACTTTTATTATGAATCCCCGCCGGGGCTAAGTTCACACTTCAGAGGTGGATATTTTATCATTTGTATCTCAGTATCAGCATGTTTCTTTTTTATCTGAGGGTGAAGCTAAGTATGAAGCAGGACAAGGCTAGGCTCGGAAATATATATGAAGCGAAGCATTGCAAATATCGGCAGGAGAAAATAAATGAAGTTTAATGTTTAGCCGTCTTAATTCGAGCCAGAAATGCGGAGGTTATTAAACAAAACGCGAATGTTGAAAGAAGGGATGTCCAAAAGGAAAATGAGGAGCAAATGGGGAGCGAGGAGAATGGTTGGCCTTTTATTTAAGAAAGCAGCGTATCTGGAGACAGGAAGTGCTGAAAATCCTTCATGATTACCTAAAACCGGCATTCACCACGGAAACGGATATACAATATACAAGGTCATGAGGCTAACGATATTATTGCAGGGAATGATGATATTGTGTCAAAAGTGTTGAGACATTTTAGTGAACCCAACTCTGCATTGGATCAGGATCCCGCTGCCCCCATATCACGGCCTTTTTCCCCTCCATCTAGGTGTCTCCACTGAACCTCCTGTCTGCTCCTCCAACTATTTAATCCCCTGTAACTCCTGCTCTCTCCCTTCCATTCTGAGTCATAGCGTTGAAATCAAAGGCAGTGATCACACTATGATTGACTTCAAATTGACATGCGACAAGAAGAATTTAAAGTCTGACGCAGTAGTATTTCAGTGCAGTAAACGAGATTACAGTGTTATCTGAAAGTCTCGGCCGAAGGAATTTAAAGGAGATGCTTTCAGCGTTGTTTGCAGTGCAGAAATGGAGTGAGTTTCTGGTAAAACCGGGGAACGTGCAGAATAGATCTATTGTAAAAACAAAGAAAGAGGCAAAAAGCAAAATAGTACAATCGTGGCTGACAAGGGAAGTCAAACCGAACGCCAAAGTAAATGTAACCTCCGCAGTAACATAAAAGACGAAACCCCCTTACACTAAGGAGAGAGCATAGAACAGCGCAAAGATGAAGATTAAACATACGGAGAGCAGCCGAACGATCCATTAGAAGGAAAAGATGAAATTCGAAGCAAGATGACAAAAAAATTTCCAAGTGGATAGTAACAGCAATTTCAACTACATAAAATTAAATGAGGAATGAAAGGGGATATAGGACCGCTAGAAAATGAGGCAAGAGAAAAAAACAACGGGGAACAATGAGATGGCAGTTGAGATATATGAGTATGTAGCATCAGTCTTCACTGTGGGAGACTCCAGCAGTTTGCCTGATGTTGTCGTGTGTGAAGGAAGAGAGGTGGGCTCGCTTTCTGTTACAAGAGAGAAGGTGCTCAATCACCTGAAAGACCTAAGGGTACATAAGTCACCCGGGCCTGATGAACTACACCTTTGGGTTGGAAAAGAATGAGCGATGGAGATGCTGAGGCATGTTTAATGATCTTTCTGAAAACCATTGGATTCTGGCACAGTGTCAGAGGACTGAAAGATTGTAACTGCCACCAGATTTTTTAGGAAAGGAGGAAGGTAGCAGAAAGGGAAATATGTTACAGATAGCCTGACCTTAGTGGTTGGGAAGATATTGGATTCAATTGTTAAGCATGAGGACAAGAGAGGACAAAGTCAGCACGTTCCTCTGCTGTCTCGCTCGGTATCCTACGCAGATATCATCAGGCCGAAGGGACATACATATCTCAGAAATTGTGATAAAATCCTGACTGATCTGCTGGATTTGGTTGAGGAGAATCCATGTAGATAGATAAGGAGGGTGCACAGATGTTGTCTATTGGGACTCTCAAAAGACCTTTGACAAGGTGCCACGCATGAGGCTGCTTAGCAAATTAAGAGTCCATTGTATTACAAGAAATACGAGGAGCATTGGGTGAATGGTCGGAGGCAGCGAGTGGGAAAAAAAAGGATCCGTTGCTGGCTGTTTGCCAGTGACAAACGGTGTTCCGCAGGTGTCGGTGCAGGGAACAGTGTTTTATGTTCTATGTTAATGATATAGATGATGGAATCGTTTTTATTTCTGCGAATTTTTGAGACAGTACGAATATTGTTGTAGGGGCAGGTACTGTTGAGGAAAGACGTCGTTTGCAGAGTACCTTACACAGGTTAGTAGAATTGGGACGAAATTGTAATGTGAAATACAATGTTGGATAATGCATGGTCATGCACTTTGGTAGCAGAATTAAATGTGCAGACGAATTGCTAATCGTGCAGACCTGACTGCGCTGCAAAGAAAATTGGGAGTCCTCGTGCAGAACACCTAATATGTTCCGAATGACTATATCTATTAAATAAGTTGTTGTTCTTTGTCTATCCTGTGTTATTTTATCCGGACAGTTATTAAGAATTTTCACATCTGTAGTAACTGACCAATTGGCATGTAATTTGTAGGAATCTAACTTGTATTGATAGTAAATTGTTGTGTCTTTTCTGTTTCTCAGCAGCTGGTCCGGACATGGCCAGCACATCCATTTCTCAGTTGCTGGGAACTTTCAGACTATATTGGTTGTGCTTAATATTGTTGAATTAATAATTACATATTACAATTATAATTACATATCAGTTATGAGGATATTTTATGATATAGCAGTGAGGTCAGTGTTTGATGGTAGTAATGATTATAAATAGCTATATAGTAAACCCCAAAGTTCCAGAATGTTCTTTCCATTTTCAGTTTCAGCAAATATATTTAAATCACAATGGCTATTATGTTTTCATGTCTTAGGTAAAATAGGACAGGATGTTGTGATAGTAGATGCTTTTTCCCCATAAACAATTTTTTCTCTGTAAACTACACTCTGCTTGTCCTTTAAAACATTAATATAGGATGAATCACCCAGTTATTCATGTCCAATGGTGTATCTGTACATTGTAAAACGATCTGTCGTTCAAAAGTTGGTACAGGAACTTGTTATGAGGGGATTCTTGGGCCGGGTCAATCTTGTCTCGGACCATACTGTGAAGGTATAGAATATGAACAGTGTGTAAGGGTGAATTCAGCAGATTGCTGTGTTTTGCAAGCACTAATTTATCTATGTTTAGTGTGAATGCAATGGCTTTATCTATTGAATAAGCTGTTGTTCTTTGTCTGTCCTGTGTTACTATATCCGGACGGTTACTGTGGATTGGCCCACCTATAATTACTGCTCGGTAGTTATATAGTTCGTTGCCATCTGACTCTTGTATTTATATAAAGTCGTTCTGTCTTTTCAGTTTCTCAGCAGCTGGTGAAACCTGATATCCGGACATAGCCAAGCACGCTCATTTCTCATTTGCTGGGAACTTTCAGACTATCTTGGTGGTATTTAATATTGTGGCCTTCTGGAGATGTCCATAAACATTACGGCGTAGGTCATTTTCTGATCGGACAGCGGTAATCAGTGGAGTTCCGCAGCAATCGGTGTTGGGACCCCTTCTTATCGTGTTGTCCGTCAATGATTTGGATGAAGGATTTTATGGTTTTCTGACAGGGTTTCAGACCCATGCGAAGGTAGATGGAAGGGCAGGTAGAGATTAGGAAGCATAGTGTTTGCAAAAGGAATTAACAAACAGGACCACAGGCAAAGAATTGGCAGCAAGAACTTGATGTAGGGAAGTGCCCAGTCTTACTCTTTGGCAGAGGGAATAAAGTCGTGGACTATTTCGTAATTGGAAAGAATATTTGAATTGAAAATAAGAGTGCAGAGCCACAGGAAAATCTGCAGTTTGAGTCAGTGCTAAGGGAGCCGAATTCATGTTCCAATCCACTTTCAGAGGACTGGTGTTTGAAAACAACTCCTTCCCCATACCATAAACTGTATATAATTTGTTTATGCCTGTTCTATTTTAACAATGGAGAAATAAGCAGAGGTGCAGAGCCTTTTGAGAGGATTCCATACAGGAAAATTTGCAGAAAGGTGAGGAAGACAAATGCAATTTTAGCATCCATTTCCAGAGGACTAGGATGTAAAAGGAACTCTTTAGAAACCTATTAATCTGGAAGCCTTTCCTGTTTCCGGCCTCACAGGCACGTGGAACGGGCAGCAGATCCTGGTGGTTCTCCCTTTTAAATTCGCTCTGAACTCCCGTACTGGCAGTGCAGAACAGCATCGTTCATCACACACATGTCATTGGTAACTCAATAGGCTACAATTTCGGCAGATCACACTCCCACTTAAGAGTGGTGAGGACTGGATCCGAGATATCCTGATGTTGTCGCGACAGAACCACCTGTCCGCACCACTATCGAATATCCTATCACCATATCGTGACTTCTACGCTTCCGCCCCCCCCCCCGCAACCCCACACACACAGACAGTCACCGCTCAACGCACCCTTCCCTTCTGAGTCACAGAGGCAACTAAGCGCCTGCGACCGACGACTGTGATTGAGCACTGTTAGTTGATTCTCCTGCTCCACAAACTCTGCGACGGTATCCAAAATGTTTAGCGAGATGTCGAGAAGAGAACTCTGCCCTGTCCCCTTCAGCCGTTTTTCCTTCATGAATGTCAGATAGTCTCCTGTGCCCTGCACCCTGGGTGTAACTGCCTCTCTATATGTCTTGTCCATCACCACTTCAGCCTCTCGAATGATCTGCAGCTCGTCCAGTTCTAGCTCCACCTCCTGAATGGCAGATGGAGTTCAACCCGGAAAGTGTGAGGTGGTTCACTGTGGAAGGACAAACTCCAAGGCACAGTACAAAGTAAATAGCAGGATACATGGTAGTGTAGAGGGGCAGAGGGATCTGGGGGTACACGTACCCAGATCCCTGAAAACTGCCTCACAGGTAGAAAGGGTATTTAAGAAAGCTTATGGGGTGTTATCTTTCAAAAGTCGGGGGATGGAGTTTAAGAGTCGTGATGTAACGGTGCAGGTCTATAAATCTCTGGTTAGTCCACACTTGGAGTACTGTGTCCAGTTCTGGTCGCCTCACTATAGGAAGGATGTGGAAGCAATGTAAAGGGTACCGAGGAGATTTGCCAGGATGCTGGCTGGTTTAGAATGTACGCATTATGATCAGAGATTAAGGGAGCTAGGGCTTTACTCTTTGGAGAGAAGGAGGGTGAGAGGAGACATGATAGAGCTGTACAAGGTAATACGAGGAATAGATAGAGTGGATAGCCAGAGCTTCTTCCCCAGGGCACCACTGCTCAATACAAGAGGACATGGCTTTTAGGTAAGGGGTGGGAAGTTCAAGAGCGATACGATAGGAAGGGTTTTCACTCAGAGAGATTTTGGTGCGTGGAATGCACTGACTGAGTCAATGGTGGAGGCAGATACACTAGTGAAGTTTAATAGACTACTAGACAGGTATATGGAGGCATTTAAGGTGGGGGGTTATATGGGAGGCAGGGTTTGAGGGTCGGCACAACATTGTGTGCCGAAGGGCCTGTACTGTACTGTACTATACTACGTTCTATGTTCTATGTTCTATGTTAACGCGGATTGTCAGAAGCTGCAGCTGAATGCAGCTCTCGCAGCTGTCGTCGTCAGGGTTACTCTATGCCTCCCCAGATTCCGCAAGAGGAGCATTTAACTATCCTGCCTGGCTTCTCTGTTATCCTATCTGATCAGATATATAGAAGGGAAGGAACACAAGACTTAACCAAGTGCTTTCCTTCTCTTTGCCTGCTTTGTATCCTGAGCTGACGCCTCGGCGAGCAGAAGCCTGAAGATCACCTGCTTCACGGCCCATTCAGACGATGGCCACTGCATATGACCCTGCCTTCCTCTTGCAGCTCAACCACAAACGCCTCCTGGTCGCCAGTCAAAGCTGCTTCTCAATCTAAGGACCCGCTGTTGCCTTTTATACCTGTGCTGTCCCCTCCTCCTAAATCACAGGGAGACCCGATTGGCCGCTGGCAAAAACTCTTTTTTCTAAAAAATCATTATTTTGAAATTATCAAACTCGATATCATTTTCAATCTACCTACACTGATATGCAAATATTTGAGGACCCCGGTCAAAATTTCCGCTACAGTGGAACGTTCAGTGAGTCGAAGATGAACTGATCTCCAGAATTCATAAAGTTACAGATGAATCATTCTTTTCAACATTTGAAGCAAGGTTCGTGTATTTTTTGCTTTGATCAATTTTCGAGTGAAGATAAAGGAAAAGAGCACCATGCAGAAGTTTGGGTACACCTAGAGATTTGAGCTCTTTGAACACTTTTACCAAGGTCTCACACCGTAATTATCTTGTTAGGGCTCTGGTTTGTTCACAGTCATCGTTAGGAAAGGCCAGGGAATGCAAATTTCAAAGCCTTTGAAATAACCCGACTCCTCAAACATTGTCCAAACAGTCAGCAGGCATGGGCTTCTCTAAGCAGCTGCCAAGCCCTCCGAAAATGAAAATAAATGATGCCCTCAAAGCAGGAGAAGGCTAAAAGAAGACAGCAAAGCATGTTCATGTAGCCGTTTCCTCAGTTCGTAATGCAATTAAGAAATGGCAGTTAACAGAAACGGTGGTGGTCAAGTTGAGGTTTGGAAGAACAAGATAACTATGTCAGAGACTGCTCGTAGGATTGCGAAAGAAAAGCAAATTAAATTCCCCAGTTGACTGCAAAAGACCTTCAGGAAGATTTCGCAGACTCTGCAGTGGGGGTGCACTGTTCTTCTGTGCAGCAACACATGCACACATGTGACCTTCATGCAAGAGTCAGCAGAAAAAAAAGAAAAACTTTCCTGCGTCCTCACCACGAAACTCAGCGTGAGAAGTTTGCAAAGGCACATCTAAACAAGCCTGATGCATTTTGGAAACAAGTCCTTTGGACTGATGATGTTAAAATTTAACTTACCGGTCGCAATGAGCAAAGGTATGTTTGGAGAAAAAGGGAGTGAGGAATTTCATGAAAATAACACCACTGCAACCGTTAAGCACGGGGTTGAGTCAATCATGATTTGGGATTTTGATGCAGCAATAGCACGGCCAACATTTCACTGGTAGAGGGAGGAATGAATTCAATTAAATACCAGCAAATTCTGGAAGCAAACATCACACCGTCTATTCTAAAGCTGCAGATCAAAAAAGGATGACTTCTGCAACACGATAATGATCCGAGACACGCCTCAAAATCCACAATAGACTACCTCAAGAGGCACAAGCTGAAGGTTTTACCATGCCCCTTGCAGTCCGCCGACCACAATATCATCGAAAATCTTTAGATAAACCTCAAAAAAACAGTGCATACAAGACGGCGCAAGAGTCTCATAGAACTAGAATCCTTTTACAAGGAAGAGTAGGCGAAAATCCCCAAACATCATTGAAAGACACTTGTCCTGCTACGAAAAGCGTTCACAAGTTTTGATACTTGCCAAAAGGGGAGTATCAAGTACTGACCATGCAGAGTGCGCAAACTTTTGCTTCAGAACCTTTTCCATGTTTGTTATTTTGTAACAGTAAAGGATGGAAAAAGGTATAAAGTAGTCCTGCTTCAGTTATTAAAGAAATCTGTCATCTTTAACTTTATGCTTTTTTGGAAATCAGGACACCTTTTACTCGCTGAGCTATTACAGGTACAAAAATTTTGACCAGGGTACCCAAACCATTGCATGCCACTGTATACAACTATAATTTTTAAGAACTATATATGCAATAATTATTTTAAACTGTGTATACACTATAGTTTTCTTTTTATTTGCTGCGTGTACCTTCCTTTTCAGTCTGGTTGTATTTCAGTGTCCAGCTGTGTGTCAAAAAGTTTCTCAGTTTTGTGTCCATCTACAGACAGGGCACGCATCTGTGGACAGCCGACTGGTGGGATGATTGTATACACTTGCAATCTGTTTTGGTATCGCTTCTCTGACGGCCTGCATAAAGGGTTAATTGCACCTGTCATTCCGGAGAGTTTAATGAAGGGAGTGTCCGTAGGGATTGTCGTCGTCACCGCGGAGGTGTGGCTGCTGGTTACTTTTTCTATTAATATGTCTCCCTCACAACCACAGTTTCAGAGAGAGCCGCCAGTCTACGCTACCAGAGACTAGAGGCTGCAGGCAGAGAGAAGACAGAGGCTGGATCGGGAACACGAATCCCAGCAATGGATTATAATCCTGGAACTGCATCGCCCAATGCTACGGAAATTGCGAAGTACGTTTTCTTGCTGTATCCACATCTTGTTGATGATTACCAATGGCTGATTTTGGACACTCGAATCAGTCTCCTGCTTCGGAGAGTCCAAGAGTTTTACTACCCTGCACTCGCAACTGTAGCTCCTCTTGGTAAGTGTCTCGTGTCTTCCTCATGATTATGTTGAAAAATAGAAGTTAGCTTCTCATTCATCCCTGTATTCTAACGACTCGCTAATTGCAAGACAGGTCTTTCCAACCGGTATCGCTTCAGCAAACATCGGCTGAGTGTATTTGATAAGGTACCCCATGCAAGTCTTATTGTGAAATTTAGGAGGCATGTCATCCAAGGGGACATTGCTATGCCGATACAGAAATGGCTTACCCACAGAAGGCAAAGTGTTGTTGTAGACTGCCATATTCCGCATTGAGGTCGTTGACCAGTGGTGTGGTTCAGGAATCTGTTCTGACACTCCTACTCTTCCTGATTTTTATAAATCACCTGGATGAGGATGTGGAGCGATGGGTTAGTAAATTTGGTGATGAAACAAGTTTGGGGGCGTTGTAGATAGTGTGGAGGGCTGTCAGAGGTTACAGCTGGACTTTGAGAGCATACAAAACTGCGTTAAGAAGAGGCAGTTGGAATTCAACATAGGTAAATGAGAGTCGTTCTTTTAGATAGGGTAAATATGTTGGCAGAATATAGTATCAGCGGAATTAATTTGAAAATATATAAACATCAAATAGCTTATGTCATGCGACCCGCAACACAAATATATAATTGTGTCAGTTTTTATAAACAAACAAACAAACGTTTATTACATTCTGCTCTGTAATAGCGAAAAATATTCAGACGACTAACTTAACCAGAAGTTAACTGCTATGCGGCAACCCTGGAACAGTTCTTAAAGTGGTAAATTCGAACACAGTATTAAAATGGTAACTTCGAAAGCCCAAGTGATTTACACAGTCAATACGGAGAGACATCTCTGGAAACGGATGTCTTCGAGATGTGCCGTTACTGCTGATTCTGTCCAATGGATTCACGGCGAAGGAAATAAAATGGTTTAAATGAACTGACCTAGTCCTGGCGAATGAACACTTCACAACCCTTCCTACTCATACAAGATACTCAATTACATCATGGTCACAAGACAGTCACAAGATACCCACGAGTTATATCACAGTCCAACGTCTCACCAGTTAAAAAGCATAAGGGTACGTGGGCATCATCACTTTCATGATCTGTCGCCGACACAAAGAGTGCAGAGGAAACTGACAACATGCAGAGGGATATTAATATGTTCAGCGAATGTAGCAGCGTCTGGCAGATGGAGTGCAAAGTTGGTAAATGCGAGGTTATCGAATGGGAAGGACAATTGTAAGAACAGAATATTATTTACGTGGTAAACGGTTGCAGTATGCTGCCGTGCGGAGGGGCTTCGGATTACTTGTGCTTTAAATCACAAAAGTTTGGTTTGCAGGTGCAGCAGACTGTCAAGAAAGCAAACGGGATGTTCGCCTTTGTTGCCAGAGGGATTGAGTTTAACAGCACGGTGGTTATGCTGCATCTGTACAATGTACTGTTGAGGAGGCATTTGCAGTACTGGGCAGTTCAGGGCTTCCGACTTGAGGATGGATAAACTGGCTGTGCAGGCGGTTCAGCAGTTGACTGCAGAGCTGAGGTGGTTCGACTATGAGGGGAAATTGTGTCGATTGGGATCGTAGACGCATTCTACGAAGAAGGTGAATTCGACCAGCCGAGCACTGAGCTTTCGCCGCCATTCTGTGTAGCTGATTCATTATCGCACTCAACCACATTCTGGCGCCCAGCCCTGTAGCCATCGGCGACCTCATGAATAAAGCACCCAGCACTCTCCTCTGCCAATGGTTTCAATGAACTGACCCCAGAACCGTCTGTGCCGATGAATTCCACACATTCACCTGTCTCGGTCTGAAGAAATTAGGACCCATCTCCGTTCTAAAGGGATGTCTTTTCATTGTGAAGCCTCGTCTTCAGGTTGTAGACTCCCTCACGACAGAAGCAACCCTCTCCGCGTCCACGATATCTCGGCCTTTCAATTTTCAATAAGTTTCAATGAGACTCCTCTCATCCTTCTGAACTTCAGCAGGTGAATTGTAATTACTACCAATTTAATAATGATCCTGATAATCTCCTTCATAGTTACATTAATTCCATGTTCATCTCTGCTCTTGGGAGGGGTAGCGATTAAAATAACTGCTTTCAGAGAAAGTTTCCATCCGAAAGTGTATTAATCTTCTATATTTCCGTCCGCACAGTGAACGTGTTGACAATCGTCATCCTGTCTCGGGGAAAGTGCGGTCTCTCCAAAGGTGTCACAAGGTACCTGGTTGCCATGGTAGCAGCGGATCAGCTCGTCGTTCTCTTCGATCTGGTATTGAACAAGATTCCGATGACTAACGTGCCAATGGAGTTTTTCAACTGGTCACATCGTGCTCCCGTGTGTAATATCCACGCCGTTGTGTTCTACGCCGCCACGGACTGTTCCGTCTGGTTCACCGTCACTTTCACCTTTGATCGGTTTGTCGCCATTTGTTTTCAGGAGCTGAAACGAAGATACTGCACCGGGAGAGCGGCGGCTCTGGTTCTGGGGACAGTGACTGTGCTGAGCTGCGTAAAGAACATATTCTGGTACTTCATGCTCGATGAGTCATATTCCGCATTAAATAGTTCCTTGCTCTGCCTTAATACTAACCGTTTATTTTCCATTTCTCAGCTGGCAACATTTCGACTGATTCATTCCCTGCTCACCCCAATATTCCCCTTTGTCCTGATACTCCTGCTCAATAGTTTAACCATCAGACACGTCTTCCTCGCCAGCCGAGCCCGGAGGAGACTCCGTGGTTCGCGGGATGGCGAAATGCCCGCCGACCCGGAGTTGAAGAACCGGAGGCAAGCTCTCCTCTTACTGCTGGTTATGTCGGGGAATTTCATCCTGCTGTGGGCGCTGCTGACGGTGTATTCCATATGGGAGAGCTTTGATTCGATTCCCCCGAGTTCTCTGCGGGAGCTGGGCTACATGCTGCAGCTCCTCAGCTGCTGCACCAACACGGCCCTTTACGCCGTGGTCCAGGCCAGGTTCAGGGTGCAGCTGAAGGAGACTGTGAAATCGCCCTTACGCCTCATGGCAAAGTTCATTCGGCGTTGTCAGGATTGCATTAATCCTCGGTGACACTTCTCCCATAACGCCCAATATGTCCCATTTTATCTGGTAGGTTATTATAAATTGAAGGGCTACTGGGACCACTGGTTATTATAAATTGAAGGGCAATGGGACGTGATGGAGTTGGAGATTTTGAAGGAGGCTGGTAAAAGTGCAGATGGGTTGAAACTGTGGTCACAGAAATCATAACTGTGTCAAACGAATACGGCAGTTCAGTGTCTGTTGCTTCGAAACGGTTGAGAAATACGGCAATATCTCCCAGGCAGGTAAGTCTATGACTATGACCCCTCTGGTTTTTGATAACACTATGTAAACATAAAAGAAAAGTAGATTCGTATGCCAGCAGAAGATGGCAGTCGACAATGCCGAGATTTCAATGTTGTCACCCGGGAATCGCATTTTAAATACAAAGGAGAAATAACAGTCTGTAGAATAAGTTCGACAGTGAGTTGTTCCGGGATTTGTGACACATATAAATAATTTGGATGCATGTGAATGAGTTGACTAATAATCTTGCGGACGACACAAACAATTTAACTTACGCAAGGCGCCGGAGGATCTTCGGGCGGTAATTTCAAATGAACTCTAAAGAGCAAGACCTTTACACAGAGAGTAGTGGGTGCATGGGATGCACTTCCTGGTGTGGTGGTGGGGACACAAGGAGGGGAGACATTGAGGAGCTGCTGATACAGACATGTGCCTCTGAGGAAAATGGAAGGACATGCTGATAATTCAAGCAGATAAGATTGGTTAGTCATTAGGTTACTTATCCAACTGGTACAGTGCGACTTTGTGGGGCGACGGGACTGCTCTGGTGCTGTCATGTTCCAATGAAGAGAATGAACAGCTGACACTTTGGAGAGACTTTTTCTGGATTGGAAAGGTCAAGGGGCCGGTTCAGGGTACGATGAGGTGGATTAACTACTGACGCGGGGGGGGGGGCTGTGTGAAAGTAAGTGATGGACAGTGTAGGATCGGGCGGGGTGATGTAGGAAACTGAGCGGTGATCGGCGGAAACTGTACGAGAACATAGATGTGGGAACCTGAGGACACTGGCTAGTACACGAAAGCGAGGAAGGGGGTTCACCGGAGGAGAAGATGGGTAAGTGAGCTGATAACAAGAAACGAGAGGGGAACCAGGAACGTTGATGGAACAGGAGAGAGTAGTGAGTGAGGACAAAGGAGTTGGTGCTGGAGAAATCGCTGTTCATACCCGTAGGTAGTATACTACCCAGACAGAATACGAACTGTTTCCCCTAAAAATATCATTCCAGCAGCAAAGACCGTGGTCAGGCTCTTAACCTAACGGTTAGGGTCGGAGTTCTGAGATCAATTGCAGTGTTCTCGGTAAGGACAATCTGTGTGTCCCACTCGTTCAATGTGCTCGTATTCACCATCTGTCTTTCCACACTTTAAAGAGCTGTCCGGTTGGTTAATTACTTTTTGTAAATTGTTCCTTGATTAATTTACGGTTAAAGCGCATTCTCTGATATTTGTTGGGGCGGCGCTCGATTTGTAAGTATAATTAATATTTAAGGAATAAACTCTCAGTATGGGAATAGGAATATGGAGTAGATTTGCTGACCAGAGGCAGTTCTAACTATTGCGCACGACGGTGCCGAGGGACTCGCAGAAACGTTCCCCTATAATCATTCGGATCTCACCGAAGAGGTGGAGGCCTCACTGCACTGGCAACACCGGGTACAGCAGGCGAAACCGGGTACATCAGGCGAAACAGATGGTGTGTCACCTCATCAGAGAGGCACCTGAACGTGGGTGCGGGAGACGCTGTGCGGGCCGGCGCAGCACAGGTCCCGCATGCAGGGTTCAGCGGCAGGAGGAGATCAGTGCGGAGTCTTTTTAAGCTGCTGAAGCTGCATCGGAACCCGTACTGAGGTCACGGTTATGCAACCATTGTATGGGTTCCTGTACCAGCTGTAAAGAAAATATTCTTTTTAAGTAATGTGAATACAGCCCAGTCCATCAGGGGTAAAACCCTTCTCATTATTGACTGCATCTACAAGGAACGCAGTAGCAGAAAAGCAAAATCCATCATCAGTGCTCTCCAGCACCCAGGCCATGCTCTCTTCATTCTCTGGAAGGTGATACAGGGGCGTTAGCACTGACAGGACCGCCATCAAAGCAATTAATACACCTGAAAAATTCTAATCCCGGCGTTGCCCTGCACCATGACGTATGGATTGATTTTCAAGGGCTCCTCATCGGATGGCCTCGACAGTCATTGCTTGTTTATACATATACGTGTGTGTGTGTGTGTGTGTGTGTGTGTGTGTGTGTGTGTGTGTGTGTGTGTGGGCGCGTGTGTATAGATGTTTTAAAAATGTCCGCTGAGGGAGTCATTTGTCAATTACTTGGAACATAGAAGTTCGGAACCAGCTATAAATTAAATGAAAAATACCCAAGCACTCATCAGTCCTACCTCGGCAATCTCAATATCCTCCACCGTCTTACATTCTTATGACTATCCAGGCGTCTCTTAAAATCTTCTAACGTATTTGCCTCCACGTCAATACCAGGCAGCGCATTCCAGGCATCCACGGTCTCAGAGTGAAAAAAAAACAACTATTCCTCACATCCAGTTTGAAACTACTTCCTCTCATTTTCCATACATAGCCTCTGCTCTTACATATTTGAACACTGGGGTACAAATACTCCCTATTTCTCTATCTATGCCTCTAATAAGCTTATAAACATCTGCCAAATTCTCCCTGAGACTCAGGCGCTTCAGAGAAAACGACCCGTTTCTCCAGCCTCTCGTCATAAGACAAGCAACACACATAACAGTTGCTGGTGAACGTAGCAGGCCAGGCAGCATCTCTAGGAAGAGGCGCAGTCGACGTTTCAGGCCAAGACCCTTCGTCAGGACTAACTGAAGGAAGAGTGAGTAAGGGATTTGAAAGTTGGAGGTGGGGGGGAGATCCAAAATGATAGGAGAAGACAAGAGGGGGAGGGATGGAGCCAAGAGCTGGACAGGTGATAGGCAAAAGGGATACGAGAGGATCATGGGACAGGAGGTCCGGGAAGAAAGATGAGGTGGGGGGGGGGACCCAGAGGATGGGCAAGGGGTATATTCAGAGGGACAGACGGAGAAAAAGGAGAGTGAGAGAAAGAATGTGTGTATAAAAAAAAGTAACAGATGGGGTACGAGGGGGAGGTGGGACATTAGCGGAAGTTAGAGAAGTCGATGTTCCTGCCATCAGGTTGGAGGCTACCCAGACGGAATATAAGGTGTTGTTCCTCCAACCTGAGGATGTGGAATTAAAATGTGTGGCCACTGGGAGATCCTGCTTTCTCTGGCGGACAGAGTGCAGGTGTTCAGCAAAGCGGTGTCCCAGTCTGCGTCGGGTCTCGCCAATATATAAAAGGCCACATCGGGAGCACCGGACGCATAAGACATGTTGTCTAATCCGAGCAGTGTTCCGACGTGCCCTGACTAGAGTTTTCATAATTTGCAACATAATGTCTTGATTTAAGATCCCTGCATTGACTGATAATATTAGGCATTCTAAAAGTCTCTTAATCACCTTGTTGACCTGCGTAGCCACTTTCAAGAGGCTGGGACCTTAGATCCCAGGGTAGCTCTGTTCAGCAACGCTCTTCAGGAGCTTGCCCAAACACTGTACTGTTTCTTTAAATTTACTTGTTATCAGCATGCTGCATCGCGGATTTATCTGGGTTAATTTCCATCTGTCCTGTCGCTGTTAATATCTGCAACTCATCTGTGCCTCATTGTATTCTTTGCCAGACTTCTACAGTGGCCACAACTCCATCAACCTTGGCATCATCCGCAAACCTACCAGCCCACCCATCTAGTCGTTCATCCAGGTCATTTATATAAATCACAAGCATCAGGCATCTCAGCACAGATCACTGCCGAGCATCACTAATTGCAGATCTCCATCTCGGATAAGTCGCTTCGGTCACCTTACTCTGCCGTCTATGCGCAAATATGTTCTGAGTCCAGGGAGGCAATTGGCCGCCCATCCCTTTGTTTCTCCTCTTGAGCGAGTATGTCAAACGCCTGACTGAAAGCATGTAGACAGCATCCACTGCTCTACGCTCATCAATCCCTGTCGTCACCTTGTTTAAATACTCTTTCAAGTTGTGAGACTAGACCTGCCCCGAACAGAGCCATGCTAGTTCTCCCTAACCTGGCTGGGTTTTTTTAATCTCGTAAATCCTGTACATACGAATTTTTACCTCCTATCTCCATATAACTGAAATGAGTCTCACTTACCCATAGTTTTAAAAAGAGATAAAACATTATCACTGGCCAGTCCTGCGGGACTTCGCCTGCAGCTGGAGTGGACATGAGCAAGTCAATTAAGGCCCTAGTAATATTACGTCTTCCCTCTTGCAATTGTAACTGGGTCTTGGTTACACTGGCTGCGGAGGTGTCTAAAATGTCTTCTTTGTATGTCATATAAAATGGCTTCCTGTAATAATAACTGCGAAATAAAGAGTTCTCTATCCCCTGCTTGTTTGGGTTAATATTATTCAAAAGGAGACGAACGAACCCATGAGTGCCAATGCTATTCTATCTGTATGTGTGGGAACCTGGGTGAGTTCCCGGGTTTTTCTGGAGGAGGACCGAAGAGGAAGGACGTGCTGTACGCGCTGTGGTCGACCATCGTCTTTGGTCCCAGGGGCGGGTGGAGAAGGTCGGAGGAGATCGCGCGGTGAAAAGAAGACACCGTTAATTGAGCTCCAACGGTTGTACGTGAAGTGGTTGAACTCTGATAAATTTGGCGCCATTTACTTTCTTTTATATTATATCTCTATTAATTCCATAGTTCCAGTAAGTTCTATAACGTGTAATCTGCAAATCGTGATGCCTGATATTTCATGTGTGAGTTTAAACCAGGGTGTATTACACAGCAACTACGCAATCGTGAGGTTTGGTGGGCGGACGTGGTTTCCCCTCGATAAACACGAGAGGTTAGCAATCAGCGTTACATTTGTGGGGCTCGTTCGGGATTTGAACCGGGGACCACTCGCACTAGCACTTATTCCGAAGTGCGAAAATTCACCCAACTTAACTCCTACACATGATTAACCGGTACTTCCTCGGACTCACACCAGTTAGAATCTTCTCCAGATCCATCTCCGCACTGACTTAACGGGCGGTTTACACAGCTTACACATAATCCAAATCCCGGACGATTTTGCCTTCCTCCCTTTGTAAAGAGCGGTGTGACGTTTGTAATCTTCCAGTCCTGCGGGACATGCCAGAATCAAGTCATTCTTGAAAGGAGATGACCATTATATCCATTATCTCTTCTGCAAACCCTCTCAGAACTCTAGGTGTAGTCCACCTGGCCCAGTTAACATTTTCACCTGAAGACTTTTGTGTTTGCCGAGCACGTCTTCATTTGTAATAACAATGTCACTCAATCCCGATCCCTGGCACTCTCGGGACTCTGGCACACTGATCGCGCCTTCCACAGCAAACACAGAAGCAAAGAACCCTTTAAGTTAATAGGTAATTTCTTAGCCCCCATTGCTACCTCTGGTCATAAATAAGGAACATTAGTTTTCAACTGTTCCATTCCTTGTGGCCCCAAGTGGATTAGAAAGGAGAATATGGAGTTATACCGACCACATTACCAATTATTCGACGAGGAGCATTTTGGGTACAGTGCCCATAATCGTAGATGTGTAAAGGTCGTTATAGGTTATGATCAGACTAGTCTTCACGGGGGGAGCTCCGAATATAAATGCATTGGGCTGGCACTGGGAAACTTTTATTATGAATCCCCGCCGGGGCTAAGTTCACACTTCAGAGGTGGATATTTTATCATTTGTATCTCAGTATCAGCATGTTTCTTTTTTATCTGAGGGTGAAGCTAAGTATGAAGCAGGACAAGGCGAGGCTCGGAAATATATATGAAGCGAAGCATTGCAAATATCGGCAGGAGAAAATAAATGAAGTTTAATGTTTAGCCGTCTTAATTCGAGCCAGAAATGCGGAGGTTATTAAACAAAACGCGAATGTTGAAAGAAGGGATGTCCAAAAGGAAAATGAGGAGCAAATGGGGAGCGAGGAGAATGGTTGGCCTTTTATTTAAGAAAGCAGCGTATCTGGAGACAGGAAGTGCTGAAAATCCTTCATGATTACCTAAAACCGGCATTCACCACGGAAACGGATATACAATATACAAGGTCATGAGGCTAACGATATTATTGCAGGGAATGATGATATTGTGTCAAAAGTGTTGAGACATTTTAGTGAACCCAACTCTGCATTGGATCAGGATCCCGCTGCCCCCATATCACGGCCTTTTTTCCCCTCCATCTAGGTGTCTCCACTGAACCTCCTGTCTGCTCCTCCAACTATTTAATCCCCTGTAACTCCTGCTCTCTCCCTTCCATTCTGAGTCACAGCGTTGAAATCAAAGGCAGTGATCACACTATGATTGACTTCAAATTGACATGCGACAAGAAGAATTTAAAGTCTGACGCAGTAGTATTTCAGTGCAGTAAACGAGATGACAGTGGTATGTGAAAGTCTCGGCCGAAGGAATTTAAAGGAGATGCTTTCAGCGTTGTTTGCAGTGCAGAAATGGAGTGAGTTTCTGGTAAAACCGGGGAACGTGCAGAATAGATCTATTGTAAAAACAAAGAAAGAGGCAAAAAGCAAAATAGTACAATCGTGGCTGACAAGGGAAGTCAAACCGAACGCCAAAGCAAATGTAGCCTCCGCAGTAACATAAAAGACGAAACCCCCTTACACTAAGGAGAGAGCATAGAACAGCGCAAAGATGAAGATTAAACATACGGAGAGCAACTGAACGATCCATTAGAAGGAAAAGATGAAATTCGAAGCAAGATGACAAAAAAATTTCTAAGTGGATAGTAACAGCATTTTCAAGTACATAAAATTAAATGAGGAATGAAAGGGGATATAGGACCGCTAGAAAATGAGGCAAGAGAAAAAACAACGGGGAACAATGAGATGGCAGTTGAGCTATATGAGTATGTCGCATCAGTCTTCACTGTGGGAGACTCCAGCAGTTTGCCTGATGTTGTCGTGTGTGAAGGAAGAGAGGTGGGCTCGCTTTCTGTTACAAGAGAGAAGGTGCTCAATCACCTGAAAGACCCAAGGGTACATAAGTCACCCGGGCCTGATGAACTACACCTTTGGGTTGGAAAAGAATGAGCGATGGAGATGCTGAGGCATCTTTAATGATCTTCCTGAAAACCATTGGACTCTGGCACAGTGTCATAGGACTGAAAGATTGTAACTGCCACCAGATTCTTTAGGAAAGGAGGAAGGTAGCAGAAAGGGAAATATGTATCAGATAGCCTGACCTTCGTGGTTGGGAAGATATTGGATTCAATTGCTAAGCATGAGGACAAAGGAGGACAAAGTCAGCACGTTCCTCTGCTGTCTCGCTCGGTATCCTACGCAGATATCATCAGGCCGAAGGGACATATATATTTCAGAAATTGTGATAAAATCCTGACTGACCTGCTGGATTTCGTTGAGGAGAATGCATGTAGATCGATAAGGAGGGTGCACAGATGTTGTCTATTGGGACTCTCAAAAGACCTTTGACAAGGTGCCACGCATGAGGCTGCTTAGCAAATTAAGAGTCCAGTGTATTACAAGAAATACGAGGAGCATTGGGTGAATGGTCGGAGGCAGCGAGTGGGAAAAATAAAGGATCCGTTGCTGGCTGTTTGCCATTGACAAACGGTGTTCCACAGGTGTCGGTGCAGAGGACACTTTTTTATGTTCGATGTTAATGATATAGATGATGGAACCGCTTTTTTTTTCTGCGAATTTTTGAGACAGTACGAATAGTGGTGTAGGGGCAGATACTGCTGAGGAAAGACGTCGTTTGCAGAATACCTTACACAGGTTAGTAGAATTGGGACGAAATTGTAAAGTGAAATACAATGTTGGATAATGCATGGTCATGCACTTTGGTAGCAGAATTAAATGTGCAGACGAATTGCTAATCGTGCAGACCTGACTGCGCTGCAAAGAAAATTGGGAGTCCTCGTGCAGAACACCTAATATGTTCCGAATGACTATAACTATTAAATAAGTTGTTGTTCTTTGTCTATCCTCTGTTATTTTATCCGGACAGTTATTAAGGATTTTCACATCTGTAGTAACTGACCAATTGGCATGTAATTTGTAGGAATCTAGCTCTTGTATTGATAGTAAATTGTTGTGTCTTTTCTGTTTCTCAGCAGCTGGTCCGGACATGGCCAGCACATACATTTCTCAGTTGCTGGAACTTTCTGACTATATTGGTTGTGCTTGATATTGTTGAATTAATAATTACATATTACAATTATAATTATAATTACATATGAGTTATGAGGATATTTTATGATATAGCAGTGAGGTCAGTGTTTGATGGTAGTAATGGTTATAAATAGCTATATAATAAACCCCAAAGTTCCAGAATGTTCTTTCCATTTTCAGTTTCAGCAAATATATTTAAATCACAATGGCTATTATCCTTTCATGTCTTAGGTAAAATAGGACAAGATGTTGTGATAGTAGATGCTTTTTCTCCATAAACGATTTTTTCTCTGTAAACTACACTCTGCTTGGCCTCTAAAACATTAATAAAGGATGAATCACCCAGTTATTCATGTCCAATAGTGTATCTGTACATTGTAAAACGATCTGTCGTTCAAAAGTTGGTACAGGAACTTGTTTTGAGGGGATTCTTGGGCCGGGTCAGTCTTGTCTCGGAACATACTGTGAAGGTATAGAATATGAACAGTGTGTAAGGGTGAATTCAGCAGATTGCTGTGTTTCTCAAGCACTAATTTATGTATCTTTAGTGCGCATGCAATGGCTTTATCTATTGAATAAGCTGGTGTTCTTTGTCTATCCTGTGTTACTGTATCCGGACGGTTACTGTGGATTGGCCCACCTATAATTACTGCTCGGTAGTTATATAGTTCGTTGCCATCTGACTCTTGTATTTATAGTAAGTTGTTGTGTCTTTTCAGTATCTCAGCAGCTGGTGAAACCTGATGTCCGGACATGGCCAAGCACGCTCATTTCTCATTTGCCCGGAACTTTCAGACTATCTTGGTGGTGTGTAATATTGTGGCCTTCTAGAGATGTCCATAAACATTCTAGGTCATTTTCTGATCGGACAGCGGTAATCAGTGGAGTTTCGCAGCAATCGGTGTTGGGACCCCTTCTTATCGTGTTGTCCGTCAATGATTTGGATGAAGGATTTGATGGCTTTGTGACAGGGTTTCAGACCCATGTGAAGGCAGATGGAAAGGCAGGTAGAGTTGAGGAAGAACGGTGCTTGCAGTAAGAATTAGACAGACTGGAGAAGAGGCAAAGAATTATGCAGGAATATTTTGTAGGGAAGTGCCCAGACTTACTCTTTGGCAGAGGGAATAAAGGCGTGAAATATTTCGTAAATGGGAAGATATTATGAATTCAAAAAGCAGAGTTGCTGAGCTACCAGACAGTCTGCAGATTGAGTCAGTAGCGAGGGAGACAAATGCATGTTCGAATTCATTTTCAGAGGATTGGTATATAAAAGCAACTCCTTCGCCATGCAATAAACTGTACACTCTCGGTATTGGCCTGGACTATTTTAACAATGGGGGGAATATTGAAACAAGCAGAGGTGCAGAGCCTTTTGGGAAAATTCCCTGCAGGATAATTTGCAGAAATGCGAAGAAGCCAAATGCAATTTTAGCATCCATTTCCAGAGGTCTGGGATATAAAAGCGAATCTTTCGCAACCTATTAATCTGTATAATCTTCCTCGTTTCCACCTCACAAGCACGTAGCATGGGCAGCAAATCATGACTTCTAAATTAGCTCTTAACTCCTGGAACTGGCAGTGCAGAACTTCATCGCTCATCGTACCCATGTTATTGGTAAGTCAATGGGCCGCCAATTCCAGGTTTTCACACTCCCAGTTAAGAATCCTGAGGACTATTCCGAGATATCCATTACGTTGTCGCCGACAGAACCAGCTGTCAGCACCACTGACGAATATCCTATCACAACACCGTGACTTTCACACTGCCGCACCACCCACCCACCACCTCGCACAGAGAGAAACACCGCACAACGTCCACTTCCATCCTGAGGCACAGAGGCAAATCAAGAGCCTGAGACCTGGACACTGTGACTGAACACTGGCAGGTGATTCTTCAGTGCGCCCCTCCCCCCCACCCCACCAAAACTCTGCTACAACATCCAAAATATTTGAGAACAATCTATGCAATAATTATTGTCTGCAAACAAAGGGTTAACTGCACCTGTCATTCCGTAGAACCTAATTAAGGGTGTGTCCGTGGGGATTTTCGACGTCACCACGGAGGTGTGGCTGCTGGTTGCCTGGTCTATTAATATGTTCGGCATACCTTACAAGCACAGTTTCAGTTAGAGCCGCCAGTCTATGCTGTCAGAGACCAGCGGCTGTAGACAGAGAGAAGACAGAGGCTGAATCGGGAACAGGAATCTGACTGCCCCAGCCATGGATCATAATCTGCGAAATATATCGCGGAACGCTCCTGGAGTTGCAATTAATATTTTCTGGGCGTATCAATATCTTGTTGAAAATTATGAATGGCTGACGTTGGACGCACGTATCTTTTATGCGCTTCAAACATTCAGACTGGTTTACTACCCTGTACTCGCCATTGTAGCTCTTCCTGGTAAGTGCCTCGTCTCTTCCTCATGATTTACATTGAAAAATATAAGTCAGCTTCTCTTTCATAACTGTCTTCTTCCGACTCGCTAATTGAAAGGCAGGTCTTTCCAACTGGTATAGTTTCAGCAAACATCGGCTGAGTGTATTTGATAAGATATACCATGCAAGGCTTATGGTGAAAGTAATCAGGAATGTGATCCAAGGGCATATTGCTATGTATATACAGAAATGGCTTGCCCACAGAAGGCACGTGTTGTTGCAGACAGTCATATTCTGCATTGAGGGCGTTGACCAGGGGTATGCCTCAGAGATTTATTCTGGAACCCGTAGTCTTCGTCATTTTTATAAATGACCTGGGGAAAGAAGTGCAGCCATGGGTCAGTAAATTTGCTCAACACCCAAAATTGGGGTGTTTTGGAGAGTGTTGATGGGATGGAAAACTGCTGTAAGTAGAGGCAGATGGAGTTCAACACAGATAAGTGTGAGGCCATTCATTCTGGCAGATTAAATATGATGGAATTATATGGTATGAACGGAATTAAATGAATGAATAAGTAGCTCCAACGTCTCACCAGTTAAACAAGCAAAAGGTCACGTGGGCATCATCACTGCCGTGATCACTCGCCGACACGAAGAATGCAGAGGAAACTGACGGCATGCAGTAGGATATTAGTATATTCAGCGAATGTACCAGCGTCTGGCCGTGGAGTGAAAATTTGGTAACTGTGAGGTTATCCACTTGGGGAAGGCAAATGTAAGAACAGAATATTAATGAAGTGGTGAACGATTGCGGTATGCTGCTCTGCGGAGGGGCTTGGGGGTGCATGTGCTTGAGTCACAGAAGGTTAGTTTGCAGGTCCAGCGGGCTATCAAGAATACAAATACCATGCTTATGGAGGTTATGTGACAACTGCGCAAGGTACTGGTGAGGCGGCATTTGGAGTACTGTGCTGTTCCGGTCTCCCGACTTGAAGATGGATAAACTGCCTGTGCAGGCGGATCTCCAGTTGATTCCAGAGATGAGGTGGTTGGACTATGAATGGAAATCGAGTCGACTGGAATCGGACTAGCAGGAACTCAGAAGAATGAGAGGAAATATTCTAGAAACACATAAAATTATGGAATGCATAGATAAGATAGTGGCAGGAAAGTTGTTTCCAGTGGTAAGTGAGACTGGAACTACGGGACATAGCCTGAGGATTCTGCGGAGTAAATTTAGGACTGTGATTAGGAGGGAACTTCTTCTCTCAGAGGGGGGTGAATCTGTGGAATTCTCTGCTCAGTGAAGCAGTGGAGGCTACCTCAATAAATATATTTAAGACTGGCTGGCATAATTTTTGCATAGTAGTTGAATTAATAGTCATGACGAAAAGGTAGGTATGCGGCGATGAGTCCATGGTCAGATCAGCCATGATCTTCTTCATTGTCAGATCATGCCTGATCGAAAAGATGGACTGTTCCTGCTCCAATTATTAATGTTCTTATGTTCTCGTTTTCTCTCGTGTATGCAATTGAAAGCAGTTGAATTTCGGTCACCTTGATATTTAGTACAATAATTAGTTCATTATTCTCTGAACAATTCCCGTTTGCAACTCGTTCTTCTGGTGCCAAAAATCAGAATACATTCCAGCCATCGGTTGCTATGACTGCTTTGCCCACAAGGCTCGGGAGCTAAATTCGGTTATTCGAGCACCGAGCCTTCCCCGCCATTCCATCGTGGCTGATTCATTATCGCTCTCAACCACATTCTGACGCCCAGTCCCGTAGACATCGTCGACCTGTTGAATCAAGAGCCCATCTCTCTCCTCGACCAATGGTTCCAATGACATGCGTCCCACAGCCGTCTGCGGCGATGAATTGCACACAGTCACCTGTCTCCGTCTGAAGGACTTACTACCCATCTCCGTTTTAAAGGGATGTCTTTCTATTGTGAAGTCACGTATTCAGGTTGTCGACTCCCCCACGACAGAAGCAACCCTCTCCACGTCCACGATATCTAAGCCATTCAATATTCGATAGGTTTCAATGAGGTACTCCTCATTCACCTGAACTTCAGCATGTACATTATAATCACTACCGATTTAATAACTGCTCCCGATAATCTCCTCAGCAGATACGTTAATTCCATGTTCATCACTGCTCTCGGAAGTGCTGCAGATTAAAATAATTGTTTTCAGAGAATGCTTCCACCCAAATATGTGTTAATGGTCTTTATTTCCCTCCGCACAGTGAACGTGGTGACAATCGTCATCCTGTCTCGGGGAAAGTGCGGTCTCTCCAAAGGCGTCACAAGGTACCTGGTTGCCATGGTAGCAGCGGATCAGCTCGTCGTTCTCTTCGATGTGATATTGAACAAGATTCCGATGACTTACATGCCAATGAAGGTTTTCTACTGGTCAGCTCGTGTTCCCGTGTGTAATATCCACGCCGTCGTGTTGTACGGCGTCACGGACTGTTCTGTCTGGTTCACCGTCTCTTTCACCTTTGATCGATTTGTCGCCATTTGTTTTCAGAAGCTGAAGCTAAAATACTGCACCGGGAGAGCGGCGGCTCTGGTTCTGGGGACAGTGACTGTGCTGAGCTGCGTAAAGAACATATTCTGGTACTTTATGCTCAATCGGTTCTATTCGATAAAAATTACGACCGTGTTGTGTATGACTTTTAACCGTTTATTTTCCGAACTCTAGCTGGCAATATTTCTACTGATTCATTCCCTCCTCACCCCAATACTCCCCTTTGTCCTGATTCTCCTGTTGAACAGTTTAACCATCAGGCACGTCCTAGTGGCCAGCCGAGCCCGGAGGAGACTCCGTGGTTCGCGCGATGGCGAGACGCCCGCCGACCCGGAGATGAAGAACCGCAGGCAATCCCTCCAGTTACTGCTGGTGATGTCGGGGAATTTCATCCTGCTGTGGGCGCTGTTGACGGTGTTTTCCGTATTGGAGAGCTTCTATCTTTATTTATACTCGATTCCCCCGGATTCTCTGCGGGAGCTGGGCTACATGCTGCAGCTCCTGAGCTGCTGCACCAACACGGCCCTTTACGCCGTGGTCCAGGCCAGGTTCAGGGTGCAGCTGAAGGAGACGGTGAAATCGCCCTTCTGTCTCATGGCAAAGTGCATTCGGCGTTGTCAGGGCCACATTAATCCTCAGTGAGCTTTCTCGAATACCTCCTCAAAATATATCATTTTTTTACTGGCATGTCCTGTTCCACAGGGAGTCTGAACGGTCGTGGTTTTCTTTTACCCTTCACACCTTGATGAACTAAAAATATCGACGAGGTGTCCGCAAGCTGCTTTCAACAGAGCGACTTCCAGTTAACTTTCTTCACCAGATCCCTGTAATGTCTTTCTGAGTTCCACCAAGTGGGTGATTCTACCATTCTTGGAGATCACAATCGCAATACGACGTTGTTCCCTGCTGGTCCCATGCGGCCCTAATGAGGCCCTAATGTCCCCAGTATAGCTCAATCTCTTTCCTCCGACGAGGGCCCATTGGTTCAAAGAGTCCCTGCGATTTCTTGTTTCAGGCAGGTAACTTGCCAAAAACTGACCGAGATCTCCGCTCGCACCTTTAATCTTTGAAGATATGCCTGCCAGCTCGAAAATAATTCACTACCACGCACACGTAATAGCACTCATTCAATCGCCGTTTATCCTTCCGAAGTAACAATTGTCATCACGGTGCCTTCTGGGAAATAAAGGAACGCTCGGACACTTTGTGCCGTGGTGATCGTATCTGTCGAATCGGATTGAGTACATCGGGAATGTGGGGAGCGTGATTGCTGAGAAAAGGTCACCGGGTGTCTATTTATATATTGAGATTCAGCACCAAATGTGAAATACTGCCAGAAGTATTACTCTCGCACAAACACCTTCGATCGGTATGGATGCATCAGAGTTTTTTTTTTCCCTCCCGCTGACTGTTCAGGAATAGTGTCTGGTACTGGAGTATTCCAACTGAGATACTGATTGGAACGTAACCTCTCCGAAACGTTGACCGACATTTTTTTTCCGATCCCTCGGAGTTTGTCCTTTTCTCCTTCTCTGTTTAATCTTCCGGCGTTCTGCTGATTTCCCGCTGTTGTCTGTTACGGCGTGGGTTTCCTCGGGGTGTTCTGGTTTCCTCATACAGTCCAAATACTCATGCTTATATGCTGATAGCTTAATCAGTGTTTCAAAATTGACCCATGGTTAAGGCCACTGGAAACGGGAAGCATTCTGTTAGCAAGAGTTACAGACTGGAAGTAAGACACTTGAAAAGGACCCTTTCCGGGAGGGGGACCCGTAAGACCGAGCTGCAGAGGATAGCATGGATTCAAATATGTTCTGAACATAGAGGACAGAAGGCAGTGGTGGAGGGCAGCGATGCTGCACGTGGCAAGTGCTGGAGATTATCTGACGTTTGACTTGGAAGAAAATAGGGATTATTCATAAATGTGCTTGGACACGACACACAACGTGATGGAGTTGTGCCTGTTGACGGAGATTCGTGGAAGTCCAGATGTGTGGGAAAGGTGGCCAGTGAAATGACAGTTTTGTCATACTGCCGCCAGCAGGTGGCAGACAGTAATGCAGAGATTACAACGTTGTAACCCAGGAATCGCAGTTTAATCACAACGCATAAAGAACAATTGATAGGCACTAGTCGATAGTGAGTTGTTCCGGTGTTTAGTATATAAACAACCAAAAATCGGATGTATAAAAATGGGCTGACTAATAATCTTGCAGATGACACCAGATTCATTGATTTAGGAACCTGCACAAAGTTACGGGGTATTTGCAGGTGGTAATTTCAAATAAGCATTAACGGGCAAGACCTTTAAACAGAGAGTGCATGCGATTCACTTCCTTGTGTGGTGGTATAGGTCAAGGATTAGTGGCCTTGAAGGGAAGATGAGACAGACATGTGCATATGAGGAAAATAGAAGGTTACGCACGTTATACAAGTAGAAAAGATTAGTTACCCATTATGTTGGATCAGCCCATAACTGAATGATCAAAATTTTGCGAAAAACCGTAATGGCCTGTGAAACTTTGACAAACCTCTTTCCATGCGCTGTAGAAAGGACCATGACTGGTTACGTCACACCCTGTTGTCGATAAACCAGTGCACGGGAACAGAAACTCCTCGGGCCCGGTCCACCTCAGGAGCAGCTTCCCCACCACTGAGCACATCTTCAAACTGAAGGACGCAGCATCGATCATCAAGGACCTCCACCATCCAGGACATGCGCTCTTCTCGCTGCTGCCATCGGGAATGAGGGAAGGCAGCAGTATTTCCCACATACCGGCTCACGAACATTTGTTAGACTGCAACCATGGGGCTCATGTATCAGCCTGGATCACCTCACTGACCTCAAATCTGAAATGATTCCACATGCTAAGGACTCGCTTTCAAGGAATCTGCAACACGTTCTCGGTGCTAATTTATTTATTTATTCATCAACCTTCTCCGTCTCTATCCATTCATTCATTCTTTATTCATTAATTTCGTTATGTCTTCATTGCTCAGTTCGTCATCTATTGCACATTGGTTATTCGCATACCCTCAGATATTTCATATTTCTTCAGTGTTTTAGTTGGATTTCTCAGTTGTACTCTGCATGCCAGCAAAAATTAACCTCAACGTAGTATTAGATGACGTAACATAGTTTGATAATAAAATGACTTTTACTTTGAAGTGACCACATGTTGATTTACCCGACTGACAGAGAGCTGAAGAGTTTAGGATTCTCTGTTGACTCTGTTGATGGAGCGAGCATTGATGTAACACCGGGAAAGAACACAGCACAACGGGAAGATCAGTGCTCGAAGTAACCCGTGGCCGTGTGTTCCATCGTGAGAGGAATACACTGGCTCGGCGGCACGAAACTAGAGTCTAGTAGACTGTTCTCGTCAATAGTCCTGCCAGCAAGTAATTTGCGGAAGGGTTTCAGTAAGTCCTAAATGTAAAGGAGTCAGGAAAAAGTAAGACAACAGTAGAAAAGGGACAGGCCTATAAAATATTTAGATAGTCCATAAAAACATGACACATAAGAGCAGAAATAGGCCATTGGGCTGTCGAGTCTGCTCCGCCATTCTATCATGTCTGAGATGGGACCCACTCAACCACATAATCCTTTCTTCACGCTATATTCTTTGATAGCCTGAACGATCAGGGAGCGATCGGTTTCCGCCCTAACTATCGGGAGGGTTTTGGACTGCGCAGCAGTCTTTTCTGAAGGGTCGCGCCTCATTAGTGAGGTTTTATCCTCTAGTGCTGTATACCCCCACCATAGGAAACATTCTCTCCACATCCACCCTATCCAGTCCTTCCAACATCGTGTAGGCGTCAATGAGATCCTCCTGCATTCGTATGAATTTCAGTGCTTTCAGCCCTAAAATCGCCAAACGACCCTCACACGCTGAACCTCTCATTCACGAATCCTCCTCTGGACTCTCTCCAATGACAACACATCCTTTCTGAGATATGGACCAAGGTTATTTTAAAATACCCAAAGTACGGCCTGACTAGTTTCTTACAAAGGCTCTTCATTATCTGCTTGCTTTTATATTTTACTCCCTTCAAATAAATGCCTACATTCCATTTGCCTTCTTCACCACAGACTTAATCATAAATTAATGTGATTCTCGCACGGGGACTGCAAAGTCTCTCTGTACCTCTGATCTTTGAACCTGCTTCCTGTTCAGATAATAGTCCACACAATTGTATATTTTAAGAAAGTGCGGTATGTTCATTTCCCAACATTGTTTTCTGGCTGTCATTCCTGACCTTTCTTCCAATCTGCCAACGCCCTGTTGCAATCGCATTGCTTCAAAAGCACTACCTACCATTCCATTCATTTTCGCATCATCTGCAAAATGCGCGACAAAGTATAAACTCCATTATCGAAATCATCGATTAACAATGTGAAAAGCTGCCTGTCGAATTCTGACCCTTGAAGAAGACCACTCGTCAGTAGCCGTCAACCGGAAAAGGCCCCTTTTTTCCCCACTCGCTGCCTCCTGCCTCTCAGCCATTCTTCTGTCCATGCCAGTATCTTTCCTGTAACACCATAGGATTTTATTGTGGTTAGCATCCTCATGGGTGACACCTTATCAAATGGCTTCTGAAAATCCAAGTAAAATCCAATGCGTCTCCTCTGTCTACCCTGTTTGTAACTTTCGTAACCAAATATTTCAGATTTCCACTCAGACAAACCATGCTGAATTTGACTTCTTTTATCATTACTCTCCCCCAAGTACCTCACAAACTCATTCTGAATAATAGACTCCAACTAACTGTCCTAAACTTTCCATTCTGTTGCCTTCCTCCCTTCGTAAAGAGTGTAGTAATGTTAATAAACATTCATTCTTGCGGGACATGGTAGGATCAAGTGATTCTTGAAAGGATATGACCAATATATCCATTATATCTTCTGCAACCTCTCTCAGTCCTCTGGGTGTAGTCCATCTGGGCCAGTTAACATTTTCACCGTAAGATCTTTGTGTTTGCCGAGCACTTTTTCATTTGTAATAACAATGTCACTCACTGCTGGTCGCATACCCTTTCGGGACTCTGGCACACTGATAGTGCCTTTCACAGCAGTCACATACGCAAAGAATCCGTTAAGTAATTTCTCAAATTTCTCAGCCCCGTTGCTACCTCCAGTCGTAAATAAGGAAGACTAATTTATCAATTTATCCATTCCCTGTGGCCCCGAGGCTGGATAAGAAAAATATATTGATTTAGACCGACCAAATTATAAATAATTCGATGGGGAGCATTTTAAGAACAGTGCCTATGATCGCAGATGCGTTACTTTTATTAATTATCGCTGCTGGGGCTAAGTCCACACCTCAGTGGTGGATATTTTATAATGTCAATTTCAGCATCAGCATGTCTTTCCTGAGGGTGAAGCTGAGTATGAAGCTGGACAAGGCGAGACTCGAAAAGATAAATAACGCGAAGCATTGCAAATATTGTTAAGTCATCGGTGACAAAAAATAGAATACAGTAAGATTTAACAAACAACCGACGCTATTTGTTAGCTTCTACAGAAAAATATAGAAAAAGTAAACAGCCAGCTTAACCGGAAGTTACCCGTTATGTGGCTGTCCCGAAAAAACAGTCGAACTTAAAAATACTTCCAAAAGGGGTAAATTGAAACACTGTTTAAAGTGGTAAATTCAAAACTCTCAGTGATTTTTACAGTTCTTAAGAACAGACCTTAATGCAGCAACAGGTCCTCCGAAGAAAATGACAAATCTGTCGATCACAGTCGAGCGATGCCTTGTCCAAAGGTCTCACACTGAATATAAAGTCATAAAGTAATTGACCTTTTCTCTCGGGAGGGTGGACACCGCACAAACCGTCCTGATCTTGCAGGGGTGTAACTGAAACGTTCATGCCACAGTTTCCCAGACGATTCCGATTCCAAACAGTCGATCACTTCCAAACCAGCGAACGTCATTAACTTTACCCAACCTTTGGGTTCTGGTTCTTTGGTAAGGTCTTCACTCTCCAATACTAGACTGCAAAAGTAAAACAAATGTGCAGCAAACAAAAACTGGCAGCGATTGCCGAAACTGCCGACAACAACGTGTTTGCACCTTAAAATAGAACGTGGAAACTGCGTCAAACTTTCGCCCCTTACTTAAGTACCTGAAGGAACATGTCATCACGTGACACAACATCACCCTAGGGTCAAGGGACACTCACATTATCCCACTGTCCCATGGTCAAACTGTGGGCATGTAACACCTAACCCCAAAAAGGGGAAATTTTGGTATATTATGAGAAAAGTTAGAGCAACTATTTACAAAAAAAAAATACAAATGTATACAATCTAAAACATACATAATATACATGCAATTATCATGCAACACCTTACAAACTAATATACAGTTACAAATCTTAAAATTCCACTCAAAAATACCATTGTAAATTCAATATCGGGACAGACAGTCGGGACCTACATTATCTTTGCCTTTAATATGAGTTATGAAAATATTATACTCCTGCAACATCAAACACCAATTCAGTAACCTTCTATGTTTTGTATCTCATCTGACTGATAAATACTCATGGATAATGATTGTAAACTCTGAGTGTTTTCTGAGTTGCACCAACATACACATGAAAATTATCTAAAGCCAAAATAATAGTAGTACTTCCTTTTCTATTGTTGGATAATTTTTGATGCTCATTAAATTTCTTAGGAAAGTACGCTACCGGACGTTCAACCTCATCCATCATTATTTGGAGTAACCCGGCTCCTGCAGCCTAATCACTGGCATCCACTGCTAATGAAATGCTTTTTCAAAGTCAGTTGACCTGAGCACAGGTTCATGACATAGCATATTTTTTCAATTTATTAAATGCCCCCTGAAAAAGCACTTTCCAGACAAACTCTTCATCTTTCTTCAGCAGGTTAGTTCACGGAAGGGCAATGTCAGCAAACCTCTTACAAGATTTTGGGTAATATCCCACCATTCCCAAGAATCTTCTGAGAGTCTTTTTTTTTATCAGTTGGAGTGGGTACCTCTATAATTGCCTGAACATTTGCCTGAACAGGATCTAATCTACCATGACGCAGAAACTAACAAAGGTAGGTCACAGTGGTATGAACAAGTTCACCTTTAGCTAAGTTAACAGTTAGGTTAGCTTTTGAAAGCATTTCAAATAATTGCTCCACTGCAGTATATGTGCTTCCCAAGTAGCATTTCCTGTAACGGAATCATCAATGTAGCCATCTGCAACTTTTAACCCATGAATCACAGAATTAATCATTCTCTGGAAACTTCCTGCTGCATTCTTCATTCCAAACGCTAGAAAATTATATTCAGATAACCCAGATGGTGTTACAAATGTAGAAATTTATCTACCTCTATCCGTCAGAGGAACACACCAATACTCTTTTAGGAAATCAATCTTTGTAAGGAACGTTGCTTTTCCAACTTTCGCCACACAATTATCTACCCTAGAGATTGGATACGCATCTGTTTTTGTTACAGCATTCACCTTCCTGTATTTAGTAGAAAAACGAATATACCATCTCGTTAGGCACCATGACAGAAGATAAAATCCAATTCGATGTAGAAGGTCTAATAATATTATTTTTGAGCATATATTTAATTTCTTGTTCAGCAAGTACACATTTTACCATGTTCATCCGATGTGGTTGCTGCTTTATGAGTTTGGCATCTCCAGCATCTACATCATGTGAAGCTACTGTGGTTATTTTAGGAACGTCTGGAAATAAATCCCTATATTGAAAACTTAACTGCTACATCTGCTGCATCTGCTCTGGCTGTAAATGAGCCAATTTCTCATAAATATTTTCCAGAATTGTCGAGTTGTCCAGAATTTCCAGAATTTAGATGACAAAGCTACGTTGGCCTCTTCGATCTGGAGTTTTGACCACATAATTTACATCATCAACCTGAGATATCATCTCATAAGGACCAGGGAATTTAGCTTGCAATGGGTTCGTTTGCACCGTGAAAAGAACCAACACCTCATTACAAAGCTTAAATGACATTATTCTCGCTTCGTCGTCAGACCAAGTTTTCACTTTTTCCTGAGGGAATTTTATTTTTTCTCTTGCTAAGTCACAAGCTTTGTGTAATATTTCCTTACATTTTGAAGCATAATCCGGCAAATTTGTATGTACTTCTTTGTTAATCCACTGTTCCTTTCAGAATGCCTAAGGTCCTTGTCCTCCATGCCCAAACACCAGTTCAAAAGGTCTAAATGTTAGGGATTCCTGTACTGACTCCCCTATTGCAAACAAAAGTAAATGAACGCCTTCATCCAAATCCTTCTCATGTTTAACACAAAACGTCTGAATCATGGTTTTGAGGGTAGAATGGAACGTCTCTAAGGCCGCCTGTGATTCGGGAAGATAACGCAGACGATGTAATCTGTTTGGCTCCAAACTTATAAGCTATATACTGGAACAATCCAGACATAGAGTTACTACCTTCATCTTATTGGATCACCTTAGACAACCCAAGGTAAGTAAAGACGTTTTTTTCGCGCATTTATTACAGTTTTAGCCGTTATATTCCTAAGTAGTATTGCCTCTGGAAACCAAGATGCGGTCCACATAATAGTCTGCAAATATTGGAGGCAAGCTTTAGTGTTTTGCAATAGGCCGACAAAATCTACAATAATTTGGATAACAATTCAGCAAATGTGGGAATAGGTTGCAGCTACTAGAGTAACTTGATTAGGTTTACCCACAACCTGACAAGCCTGACGAGTTAGACAAAATGTCGCCACATCTTTTATTAAACATAGAACATAGAACATAGAATAGTATAGCACAGTACAGACCCTTCGGCCCATAATGTTGCGGCGACCATTACCTCCCATATAAACACCAAAATATAATTACTCCTTATTCCTGTCTAGTAGTCTCTTAAACTTCACTAGTGTATCTGACTCCACCAATGACTCAGACACTGCATTCGACGCACCAACTACACTCTAAGTAAAAAAAAAACAACTTTCCTCTAATATCCCCCTTGAACTTCCCACCCCTTTCCTTAAGGCCATCTCCTTTTATACTGAGCAGTGGTGCCGTGGGGAAGAGGTGCTGGCTGTCAACTCTATCTATTCCTCTTAATATCTTGTATAACTCTATCAGGTCTCCTCTCATCCTCGTTCTCTCCAAACAGTAAAGCCCTAGCTCCCTTAATCTCTGATCATAATGCATACTTTCTAAACGAGGCAGCATCCTGGTAAATCCCCTCTGTACCCTTTGCAATACTTGCACATCCTTCCCATAGTGAGGCGACCAGAAATGGACACATAACTCCAAGTGTGCCCAACCAGAGTTTTACGGAGCTGCATCATTTCCCCGAGAGTATTAAACTCCGTCCCTCGACTTATGAAAGCTAACACCGCATAAGGTTTCAAAACAACCCTATCGACCTGTGAGGCAACTTTCAGGGATCTATGGACATGTAGCCCCAGATCCCTCTGCTCGTCCACACTACCAAGTATACTACATGTACTTTCTAGTCTGCCTTGGATTTTGTCTTTCCAAAGTGTACCACATCACACTTCCCCCGATTGAGCTCCATCTGTCACTTCTCAGCCCACTTCTGCATGCTATTAATTTCTCTCTGCAATCTCCGACAGTTTTCTACACTATCCAGTACACCACCAAACTTTGTGTCTTCTGCAAACTTGCCAACTCACCCTTCTACCCCCACGTTCAGGTCGTTAATAAAAATCACAAAAAGCAGAGGCCCCAGAACCGATCCTTGTAGGATACCACTGGACACACCCTCCAGCCTGAATGCATTCCCTCCACCACCACCCTTTGCTTTCTTCAGGGGAGCCAATTCAGAATCCACCTTGCTAAAATTTCCCTGGATCCCATGCCTTCTGTCTTTCCGAATAAACCTACCGTATGGAACCTTGTCCAATGCTTTACTTACTTACATGCAAGTTACAACCACTGCGCTACCCTCATCTATATGCCTGTTCACCTCCTCAAAAAGTCTGTCGGGCTTGCTAGAGACGGTCTTCCCTTCACGAAGGGATGCTGACTGTCCCTGATTTGACCATGATTCGCTAAATACCCATAGAACCTACCTCTAATAATCTTTTCCAACAGCTTTTCCACCACCGACGTAAAGCTCACTGGCTTAGGATTACCCAGACTATCCCTACTATCTTTTTTGATAACATTCGCCTCCCTCCAATGGTCCGGTACCATTCCCTTTGACAACGAAGACATGAATGTCCTAGTCAAAGGCTCAGCAAACTCTTCCCTCGCCTCGTGGAGAAGCCTGGGTAATATTCCGTCATGCCCCGGGGACATATCCGTCCTAATGTATTTAGCAACTCCTACTCCTCTTCTCCCTTAATATCAACATGCTCCAGAACATCAACCTCCGTCATATTGCCCTCAACTTCACCAAGTTGCCTATCATTGCTGAATACCGAAGATAAGTATTAATTGAGGACCCAGCTCACTGCCACAACCTCCAGGCAAATCTTCACACCTTTATCTCTAATTGGTCCTACCTTCACTCCTGTCGTCATTTTGTTCTTCACTTAATTGAAGAATGCCTTGGTGCTTTCCTTTACCCTACTTGCCAAGGTCTTCTCATGCCCCCATCTTGCTCTCCTCAGCCCCTTCCTAAGCTTCTTTCTTGCTACCTAACATTCCTCAAAAGACCCATCTGATCCTTTCTTCCTAAACCTCCGGAAAGCTGCCTTCTTCCAACTGACTAGATTTTCCACTTCACTTGTCACCCATGGTTCCTTCATCCTACCTTGCTTTATCTTCCTCCTCGGGAAAAGTTAATCCCGAACATCCAGCAAGAGATCCCTAAACATCGGCCACATGTCCACAGTATATTTCACTGCAAAAATATCACTCCAATTCACACCGCAGGTTCTGCCCTGAAAACCTCATCCTTTTCCCTCCCCCAATTATTTATTCCTGTCGTCTCTGATTCTATCCTTTTTCATGATAATATTACAGGCCAGGGAGCGGTGCTCACAGTCCACCAGCAACTCACCCACTGAGAGACTGTGACCAGACGCAGTTCGTTATCTACTACGAGATTTAGTATCGCATTCCGCCTGTTCGTCCTGTACAGATTTTGTGACAGGAATCCGTCCTGGACACACTTAACAAACTCTGTCCCGTCTAAATCATTGGAGCTAATCAGGTGCCAATCAATATTAGGGAGGTTAATTCAACCATGAGAACAACCCTGTTATTTTCCCACCTTTCCAAAAAATGCCTCCCAATCTGCTGACGATGAAGTCCTGACGAAGGGTCTCGACCCGAAACGACGTCTGCACCTCTTCCTAGAGATGCTACCTGGCCTGCTGCGTTCACCAGCAAATTTGCTGTGTGTTGCTCCCAATCTGCTCCTCGGTATCTCTGCTGCTACCAGGGGACCTATTGAAAACTCTGTCCTCTCAGCAACGTCAGAAGGATGAGGTGGGATCTCATTTCAACCTTTCGGATCTTGAACAGCTAAGGCAGATGGATGTGGAAAGGATGTTTCCCAAGGCTGGGGTGTCTGAGACAAGAGGGTGCAGCCTCAGAACACAGAGGCGTCAATTTAAAACAGAGAAGCAGAGAACTATCTTTCGCCAGAGAATGGTGAATTTGTTCCCACATTCAGCTGTGGAGGCCGTATCCTTGGGTTTATTTAAACCAGAGATTTATTGGTTGTTGATTCGACGCAGCAATGAACGTTTCGGGAAGAAGGCCGGGGATTGGGGTGAGGAAGGGAAGCAAAATATCAGCCATGTTTGAGCAGACACGTTGGGCCAAATGGACTAATTCTGTTCCTATATTTCATAGCCTCATGTTCCTGTGGTCTTAAGTCGGTGAGAGCTACAGAAGTATTTTTTTAATCAGTTTTTGCTTCGGCTCGGTGCCACGTTGATCAGTTGCAAATATCGGTGACGTGCAGGGAACTGATCAAAACTATGTAGACAGTAAACGAACATTGCTGCTGTCAAGTCCGAATGAATGCTCTCGGCCCGCGACGTCGAGCGCTTATTCATGACAAGAGATGCTGTCTGACCTGATGAGTTTCGGCGGCATTTCGTGTAGGAATCTGCTCTAAGTTCAAACTTCAAAGCACAATGATGACCAAAGTGCTATAACTCCCTGCCTCATACATTTACGGGCATGTTTTATGTATTTCATTTAGCAGTTCGGTAAGAGCAGTCTGTTCTGCTGGCAACCTGTTTGGGATACAGTTGAAGATAACGAATGCGTGCTATCGAATTGGAATGGTAGATTTAGGGGGAGATTTTCTGGCGAGAGACACTAAAGTTGATCTTGCCTTTCCTTGGGTCGGCGGGAGATAAGGAAAGAAGACGCCGTGAGAACTGATCGGAGGATTTAATCGGGTGGGAGACTCGTTTGTTCGAGGTGGATGGCGAGCGATGTTCTGAAGGTGGTGTGTGCTTCACCTTGACCGAGTGACCAGCAAACGACTAGCAAAGAAATTCAAGATTAACTCCAACTTGTGCGTATTTGACTGTTTAATTAGAATGGGCTTTCTTCGTTTTGTTCCTCCTCACTAACCCCTTAGTTCAGTTAGGATTCATAAATGTAATCCCTTGAGTCGTATGCTGTTTGTTATTTCATGGCACTAATTTGTAACAGGGTTGCGAATTACACAGCAGCAAAACCAAATGGGGTGGAATCACTACATATACGTTTTTATATGCCACGAGATGCATTTTCTTGCTTGGATACTCAATAAATTCTTATAGGAAAATAACTATGACAGAATTGATGAAACACCGTGCACACATAGGCGCTTAATCGGTAAGAGTAAGAAGACCACTCTCGTCTGAGCTCTCTCGTTAATAAGAAGCTTTCCAGATTGAAATAACGGACACTGGAAGTTTTTCCTGGCATCATGACTGATCTATTATCCTTTCTGAACCCCATTCTCTTCCTTCTACCCGAAATGTTTATAACCCTTTCTCATCAACAACCTTGCAACCTCCGCTTAAAACATCAGGACAAGCAGACTGGTTTCAATCTCTTTCATCACCTGGTTATTTTCTATGTAACAGTGTAGTATGCAATCTAGATTTTTTTTTCTGCGAACTCAATATCTTTAAAAAAAAGGCAATTCTGGCCTTCTGGCCTGCAGAACAGAGAGAGCTAGAGAGAGAAAGAGAGAGAGAGAGAGAGAGAGAGAGAGAGAGAGAGAGAACTGTATACAGCTACACTGTGCCTCCACACCAATGAACCGATTGCCAATTACCCAGAGAAAGTGTCTGCGACATGATAAACGGCCGAATCAATTATTAGCCGCTGGTTATGAAAGGACAAGAAGTTATAAATATTGGGGAGAGTCAATGGACACCTCGCGAATGTACGTGTCCTTCTCAGGAACTAAATGATGCAGCTCTCTAAAACCCTGGTTAGTCCACACTTGGAGTACTGTGTCCAGTTCTGGTCGCCTCACTATTGGGAAGATGTGGAAGCATTGGAAAAGGTACAGGGGAGATTTACCAGGATGCTGCCTGGTTTTGAGAGTACGCATTATGATCAGAGATTAAGGGAGCTAGGGGTTTACTCTTTGGAGAGAAGGGGGATGAGAGGAGACGTGATAGAGGTGTACAAGATAATAAGAGGAATAGATAGATTGGATAGCCAGCGCCTCTTCCCCAGGGCACCACTACTCAATACAAGCGGACATAGCTTTAAGGTGAGGGGTGGGAAGTTCAAGGGGGATATTAGAGGAAGGTTTTTTACTCAGAGAGTGGTTGGTGCGTGGAATGCACTGCCTGAGTCAGTGGTGGAGGCAGATACATTAGTGAAGTTTAATAGACTACTAGACAGGTATATGGAGGAATTTAAGTTGGGTGGGGGGTTATATTGATGCATGGTTTGATATTCGGCTGTGTTGTACTATTTTATGTTCTATGTTCTATGTGAAGAAATAAGTGTGCCTTATTGACAAGGGCGCAGCAGGACTTTGCTGATTTTTTTCTCTCTACAACCAGGGACTTGAATCAGGGTACAGGATTCCTAATTCAGGATTAGGAGCAGTTGTGACATCGGAAACATCAGGTTCTTGAACGAGAGTAGATAACAGCACTCACCGCACCTCTGATAAATCCTGAACCAAACACGGCCATTTCTCAGTTGCTCGGAGCTTTCGGAACATTTACAGGGGATTACTGTTGCAGCGTTCTTGAAAACTACCTAAGCATTTTATCTACAGGTCTAACTTGAATGCAGTTTTGTCGCGATTGAAATAATACGTGTTATAAATATTATTAATAGAACAATATTTATCCTATTCATGTTCCATCCTCTTTTACATTCCTCTGTTAACCCATACTTACTGTTCTGGTCAAATTGAACCCGGTTTGATATTTGACAGTAGTAAAAACACATTAAATTTTTAGCCGAAGTTTGATGACTTTATGTATAGTGACCAAAAGTGCGCAAAAATGAAGATATTGAAAAGAAATATATACTTTTGTACCGGTGCTACAAAATTCTGTACATTGAGTCTAATCCGGGTCAAATTTTAACCGTAGCTATTGTAATGGGTTTTAGATCCAGTAGTCTGGGTCAAATCAAGGGAAATTGCGGTTTCAGGGAATCTTAAAACGGTGAAGTTGTACATGCCATGTTTGTTAGTTAAAGGTTAGCTAATGTTGGATTAGCAGTTAATAGTTATAACTACCCAGTCGTTATGAGGATATTATATGATATAGCAGTGAGGACAGTGTTTGATAGTTGCAATTGCTGTAAATTTTTATAAAGTAAACCCTGCAGTTACAGAATGCTCTTACCGTTTTCAACTTCAACAAATATATTGAAATCGTTATGGCTTTAATGTTTTCATGCCTTAGGTAAAATAGGACATGATATTGTGTGATAGTAGATGTTTTATTCTCCATAAACGAATCATTCTTCTCTAAAAAAATACACTTTCCCTGCTCTCCGAAACATTCATTAACAATGAATCACCCATTTATTAATGGCACATAGGCTATTTATGCATTCAAAGAAGATTTTTTTGCTTCAAAATTTGTTATAGACACTAGCTATGAGGGGATTCTTGCGGCGGATCAAACCTAACCCAGACAATACTGTGAAGGCATGTAATATGAACAGTATGTACGGGTTAATTCAGCAGATTTCAGTGTTTGTCAAGCATTGATTTATATAGGTTTTGTATGCCTGCAATGCCTTAATCTATTGAATAAGTTGCTGTTCTTTATCTATCCTGTCTTACTAAATCCGGACGGTTATTACGGATTAACCCATCTGTAACTACCGCTCAGTAGTCATATAATTTGTTCCAATATGACTCTTGCATTTATTGTAAATTGTTCTGTCTCTCCTGTTTCTCAGCAGCTGGTGAAACCTCATGTCCAGACTCAGCCAATCACTGCGTCGGCCCTTTACTGATTGGACGGCGGTTAGCGGTGGAGTTTCGCAGCAATCGGTGTTGGGACCGCTTCTTTTCCCGTTGTTCGTCAATGATTTGAATGAAGAATTTGATTGATTTGCGGCAGGGTTTGAGAGCCATGCGAGGGTAGATGGAAGGGTAGCTGGGGTTAAGGAAGCATGGCAGAAGGCACTAGACGGACTGGAGAAGAGGCAAATAACTATGAAGCAATATAATGTAGGAAAGTGCCCAGTCTTACACTTTGGCAGAGGTAATAAAGGCCTGGACTATTTCGTAAATGGGAGGAACACTTGAATTGAAAAAAATCAGTGTTGCAGGGACACAGGAAAATCTACAGATTGAGTCAGTAGTGACGGAGCCAAATGCACGTTCCAATCCATTTCCAGAGGACTGGTATATAAAAACAACTCCTACGCCATGTAATAAACTGTACAAACTCTGTATTGGCCTGGACTGTTTTAACACTGGAGAGAATATTGAAGCAAGCAGAGGTGCAGAGCCGTTTGGGTAGATTTCCTGCAGGAAAACTTACACAACGGTGGGGAAGTCAAATGCACAGTTATCATCCATTTCCAGAAAAATGCGATATAAAAGCAAATCTTCAATAACTTATTAATCTGTATAGTCTTCCTGCTTCTGGCCTCACAAGCCCGGAGCACCGGAGCACGGGCAGTAAATCCAGGCGGGTCCTGCCTTTTTACTTAGCTCTTAGCTCCCGGAACTGGCCGTACAATATTTCGTCGCTCATCGTACCCATGTCATTGAATACTCAATTGGTCACGATTTCTAGCTGCTCACACACCCAGTTAAGAATTCTGAGGAGTGGATCCGATATATCGCTGATGTTGTCGACGACAGAGCACCTGTCCGTACCACTGTCGAGTATCCTAGCACCACATTATGACCTTTACGCTGCCGCCCCACCCAACCCCCACCCTGACCCCCCACACACAGACACCGCTCAACGCCCACTTCCCCTCTGAATCACAGAGGCAAACTAAGTGCAGCACAGACGAACACTGAGACTGAACACTGTCAGACGATTCTCCCGCTCGCCAAACTCCGTGACAATATCCGAAATGTTGAAGGAGATGGCCACAGTCTCCTGTGCCCTGTGCCCTCGCCCAGAGTATAACTCCCTCTCTATGTGTCCTGCCCATCACAACTTCAGCCTCCCGATTGTTCTGGAGCTCGTCCAGTTCCACCTCCAGCTCTTCAAAGCGGATTGTCAGAAGCTGCAGCTGAACGCAGCTCTCGCAGCTCTCGCCGTCCACTAGGTTACTAGAATTCTCTGTGCCATCCCAGATTCCGCAAGAGGAGCATTTAACTATCCGGCTTGGCAACTGATTTTCCTATCTGATGAGATGGAAAGAAAGAAAGGAAAGAAAAAATTCTTAGCAAAGTGGTTTTCTCTTCTTTGCCTACTTTTCCTGAAGCCTTCCTGAGCTGACGCCTCGGCGAGCAGCAGCTTGACGGTCCATTCATACGACGGCTACGACATTTGCCCCTGCCTTTCTCCTGCAGATCAACCGCAAACGCCGCCTACCTGTTGGCCAAAGCAACTTTTAAGTGTAAGGACCCGCTGTCGACATTTATAAACAACACACATCAAAGTTGCTGGTGAACGCCGCAGGCCAGACTGCATCGGTCCGAAACGTCGACTGTTGCTCTTCCTAGAGATGCTGCCTGGCCTGCTGCGTTCACCAGCAACTTCGATGCGTGTTGCTTGAATTTCCAGCATCTGCAGAATTCCTCGTGTTTTCGTCGACTTTTATACCTGTGCTGACTGAAGTCATCTCTTCCCAAATCACCCGAAGACCCGATTGGCCGCTGGTAAAAACTCTGTTTCTAAAAATCATTATCTTGGAATTATCTAATTCGATATCATTTTCAATCTACATGTGCAACTATACTTTAAGAACTAACAATGCAATAATTATTTGTAATCTGTTTCTATTATTGTTAGAGTTTGTGTATTAATTTTTGTTTGCAGCGTGTACCTTTATTTCCAGACTGGTTGTATATCAGTGTTTTGCTCTGTGTCAGTAAATGTCTCGATTTTCTGTCCTTTTACAGACACGGCACGCATCCGTGGATAGCCGACTGCTGGGATTATTATTTACAACTCCACTATCCTTTTGTATCGCTTCTTTGACGGCCTGCAAGTAAAGGTTTAATTGCACCTGTCATTCCGTAGAAGCTAATGAAGGGAGTGCCTATGGGGGGGGTCGTCGACGTCACCGCGGAGGTGTGGCTGCTGGTTGCCTGTTCTCTTAAAATGTCGCCCTCATAACGACAGTGTCAGTGAGAACAGGCAGTCTCCGCTATCAGAGACCAGCGGGTGCTGACAGAGAGAAGACAGAGGCTGGGTCGCGAACAGGAATCTAGACGATCGCAGGAATGGATTATAATCTCCGAAATGCTATGCCCAGTGCTACGGGAATCGCGAAGAATATGTTCTGGGCGTATCAATATCTTCTTCAAAATTACGAACGGCTGACGTTGGACTCTCGAATCGAACTTGCGCTTGTGACATTCCAAGTGGTTTACGACCCGGCACTCGCAATGGTAGCACTTCTTCGTAAGTGTCCGGTCTCGTCCTCATGATTAACGTTGAAAAATATAAGTCAGCCCCTCTTTCATACCTGTCCTCTAACGACTCGTTAATTGCAAGGCCGGTCTTTCCAACCGGTGTCGCTTCAGCAAACATCGGCCGAGTGTATTTGATAATGCAAGGCTTATTGTGAAAGCAAGGAGGCATGTGATCCAAGTGGACATTGCTGTGTGGATCCAGAAATGGCTTGCCCATTGAGGGCAAAGTGTTGTTGCAGACGGTCATGTTCTGCATTGCGGTCGGTGACCAGTGGTTTGCCTCGGGGATCTGTTCTGGCACCCCTACTCTCCGTGATTTTCATAAATGACCTGGATGAGGAGGTGGAACGATGGGTTAGTAAATTTGCTGATGATACAAAGGTTGGGGGTGTTCTGGATCGTGTGAAGGGGTGTCAGAGGTTACAGCGGGATATTGATAGGATGCAAAACTACGCTAAGGAGAGGAAGATGGAGTTCAACACAGATAAGTGTAAGGTCGTTCATTTCAGTAGGTCAAATATGATGGCAGAATATAGGATTAACGGAATTAAAGTAATAAAGAAGTTGCTCCTATGACTTAAGGGCTAAAAAAAAAACCCGGGGTCACGTGGGCATCATCACTGCCATGATTTATCGCCGACTCAAAGAGTGCAGAGGAAATTGACAGCATGCAGAGGGATAGTAATGTGTTCAGTGCACATACCAGCGCCTGGCAGATGCAGTGTAAAGTTCGGAAATGCGAGGTCATCCACTTCGGGAGGGCAGATAGAAGAACCGAATATTATTTAAGTGGTAACCGATTGCAGAGGGACGTTGGAGTGCTTGTGATTGATTCACAAAAGGTTGGTTTACAGGGGCAGCAGGCTATCAAGGAGGCAAATGGGATGGTTCGCCTTTGTTGCCAGAGGGATTGAATTTAAGAGCACGGCCGTTATGCTGCAACTACACAAGGTACTGCTGAGATGGCATCTGGAATACTGTGCAGCTCTGGTCTCCCGACTTGAGGAAGGAAAACCGGCTGTGTAGGCGGAGATGAGTTGATTGAACTATGACGGGAAACAGAGTCGACTGGGATCATACTGACTGGAACACAGAAGGATGAGAGGAAATCTTCCAGAAACATATAAAATTCTGGAAGGGATAGATATGATGCTGGCAGGAAAGTTGTTTCCACCGGAAGGTGAGTCTACAGCTACGGGACATAGCATGAGGATTCTGGGGAGTAAATATAGGAGCATGATTAGGAGGAACTTCTTCTGTCAGATACCGGTGAATCTGTAGAATTCGCTGCTCAGTGAAGTAGGGGAGGCTACATCAATAAACATACTTTAGACTGGCTGTCATAGCTTTTGCATAGGAGACGAATTAAGCGTTATGAGGAATAGTTAGTTCAGCGGCGATGAATCCATGGTCAGATCAGCCATGATCAGCATCACTGCCGGATCATGCCAGTCCGAATAGATGGACTATTCCTGCTCCTATTACTAATGTTCTCATGCTCTCATTTTCTCCCGTGTAAACAAGTGGGGGGAGTTGAATTTCTGTCACCGTGATCCCTGGTACATTAATCAATTCATTATTCTCTTAACACCTCCCATCTATAACTCCTTCTTCTGATGCCAAAATTCAGATTACATTCCAGACATCAGTTGATATCACTGATTAGTCCAGAAGGCTTGGGAGCTGAATTCGGTCATTCGAGCACCGAGCCTTCTCCCCCATTCCAATATATCTGATTTATTATCTCTCGCAACCACATTCTGGCGCCCTGTTCCGCCGTCATCGGCGCCCTGATGAATCAATAGCCCATCCTCCCCTCTGCAAATGGTTCTAATTAACTGGCCCCCATAGCCGTCTGTCGCGATGAACTCCACACATTCACCAGCTTCTGGGTCGAGAAATTTCTCCCCATCTCTGTTCCAAGGGGATGTCTTCCAATTTAATAATAGCTCCCGATATTCTCCTTAGTGGATTCATAAATTCCAACCCATCTGTGCTCTCGGAAGTGCTATCGATTTAAATATTATTTTCAGAGAATGTTTCCATCCAAATGTGTGTTCCTGTTTGTTATTGCCCTCCGCACAGTGAACGTTGTGACAATCGTCATCCTGTCGCGGGGAAAGTGCGGTCTCTCCAAAGGCGTCACAAGGTACCTGGTTGCCATGGTAGTAGTGGATTAGCTCGTCGTTCTCTTCGATCTGGTATTGAGCAAGATTCCGATGACTTACATCCCATTGGAGGTTTTCTTTTGGTCGAATCGCTTTCCGGTGTGTAATATCCACGCCGCCCTGTTCTACGCCGCCACGGACTGTTCTGTCTGGTTCACCGTCACTTTCACCTTTGATCGGTTTGTCGCCATTTGTTTTCAGAAGCTGAAGCGAAAATACTGCACCGGCAGGGCGGCTGCTCTGGTTCTCTGGACCGTGACTGTGCTGAGCTGCGTAAAAAACATATTCTGGTACTTTATGCTCGAAGGGACATATTCGATGTCAATTACGTCCTTGCTCTGTCAGAGTGGGCATGGTTTCTTTTCCCTATCTCAGGAGGCAACATTTGAACTGATTCATTTCCTCCTCACCCCTACATTGCCCTTTGTCTTGATTCTCCTGCTCAATAGCTTAACCATCAGGCACGTCTTAGTAGTGAGCAGAGCCCGGAGGAGACTCAGTGCTTCGCACGATGGCGAGACGCCCGCCAACCCGGAAATGAAGAACCGCAGGCAATCCCTCCTGTTACTGCTTGTGATGTCGGGGAATTTCATCCTGCTGTGGGTGCTGCTGACGGTGTATTCCGTATGGGATAGCTTGATTTATTACTTACACGTGATACCCCCGAATTCTCAGCGGGAACTGGGCTACATGCTGCAACTGCTGAGCTGCTGCACCAACACGGCCCTTTACGCCGTGATCCAGGCCAGGTTCAGGGTTCAGCTGAAGGAGACGGTGAAATCCCCCTTAATTCTCATGGCAAAGTTCACTCGGCGTTTTCAGGACCGCATTAATCCTTGGTGACGCTTCACCCCTAGCTCCACAACATACCCCGTATCTTCAGTGCCATGTGCAGTTCCATTGGGCCTGTTGGCAGCCCAGATTAGACCCCGCCCTCCATCTTTCCATTAACGAACATCATCAGGTTCGACCGATGCAGCTTCATACCTTTCCGATGGCGAGAGATTTTGCTTCCAAGATCCGCAACCGTTGACCTGGTTCGGGAAGACTAGTTACCGCAGATAGTTTGCAAATCTGCACTTGATCCTGAGTTCTTTGGAATCTGTCTCTCACCTCAAGGCTAATTCAGTAACTAGCACTCGTACAACCACTCGTCCAATCGTCTTTCGTACGTCACAAGCAGCAATTGCTATCGCAATCCCTTCTGGAAAATAAAAACGAAATCTTGGCCACTTTGTGCAGTGGTGGTCCGAACTGTCGGATTTGACTGAACATATTGGGTATGTGGGGAAGGTGATTGCTGAGGAAAAGACACCGGATGTCTATTTATTTATTGAGATTCAGCACGAAATGTGAGATGCTCCCAGAAGTATGGCTCCAGCAGAAGCTCCTTCAATTGATAGGATACATAAGAGCTTTTTCCCGCTGAGCCTTCGGGAATTCCGTCCTGCACTGCAATATTCCACGTGAGATAGTGACTGGAGCTCTCTGAAACGCCGATGCGCTCCTTCACTCAGTCCCTCGGACATTGGCCCGTTCCTTTTTCCGTTTGATTATTCATCGAGTGCTCAGTTCCGGCCGCTGCCTGTAAAGCGTGACCGCGTGTTTTTCCTCGGGGTGCTCCCGTTTCCTCACACAGACCAAACATTGAGTTCGGTTAATTGATCACTGTTAATTGTCCCATGAATGGGGTCGCTGAGGCATTGTGCCACCTGAGTCCCGACGATGGGGAAGAATTGTAAGTCAGACTTTTGAGATGGACCCTTACCGTGTAGGTTGATCCAGAACACGAAGCTTCAGGTCACAGCATCCATTCTAACTTGGTTCAGAGACTGTGGACAGAGGGTTGTGGTAGAGGTAAAACACACTTGACATGTGTTGGAGAAGTTCTGGCGTTTTTCTTGGATGAAAATGCAGACAACACATACATACGCTAGCAGAGGACCCACAACGTGATGGAGTTGCGGATGTTGAGGAAGGTTGGTTGGGTTGGAAAATTCGGTCCAGAACTAACAACTTTGTCAACCTAACACATCAGTTCGGTGTCCACGTTGCTTCGATACGATAGGGAATTCAGGAAAAGGAGGTATTTTTATTAATATAGAGACACGGGAGAGAACACCAAGACTGGACCGGCTGAAGTGTAAGAAAAAAACTTCAGCTTGATCGGCTTGAACGGAAACACCCATTCGTGCACAGGTAATTCAGTAACTCCGCTGTCTGACACACTCATAGACAAAAAAAACAGAAAGAACGGCGATAGGTATGCCGCTTAGAAGGTGACAAAGAACAATTCAGACATTTCAATGTGGTAACCCGTGTATCGCATTAGAAAAAAATAAATATCGCAGAAAGAACAAACCATAAGCAGTGTTTAACAGGGAGTTGTTCCGGGGTTTGTGTACATACACAATAGTCTCGAATGAATACAGAGAGGCTGATTAATGATCTTAACAACAACAAAAAAAAAAAAATATATATATATATATATATATTTCGAGACATACACAAAGTGCCGGAGAAATTAAAGTTAAGAAGGTGGAAAATTCAAATGACCTACAATGGGCAAGACATTCACGCAGAGAATAGTGGGTGATTGGGGTGCTCTTCCTGGTGTGGTGGCAGAGGTGCAATGATTAGTGACTTTTTAGACAAGCTCAGATGGGCTTGTGAACATGAGGAAAATAAATGGATAATATATGCTCATTATGTAAGCTGAAAAGATCAGTTAGCCACTTGGTTACTAATTTAACTCCTTCAGCACGATAATTTTGGGCGAAGCGTCTATTCCTGTGTCTGCAATCTCCCACGTTTCGATTGTAAAGCAGGGAATGAACAATTGACAATTCGGAGCGAGATCCTTCATAGGGATTGGGAACGGCAAGGGGCCGTGTGGGTTCAGCGGGATGAGAGGATGGATTACAATCTGACTGGTGGTAAGGCAAATAAGGTGACGGGAGTGGGCCGATGGGGGTGAATTAAAACCCTCTGAGGAGATAGGTGGAAGAGGGAAGGGAATAAAGAAGAGGGAAAGTGAGGAGTTGGCAATGGACGAAAGGGTAGACGGAGGTTCTCCAGCTGGAGTATAACGGTAAGTCATCTGAACAGAAGAGACGATAGGTGGAGTTGTTGGGCATCTTTAAGGCGGAGTTTGAAATGTTTATAATTATTACGACCATCAAAGGTCACAATAGAAGGTAGGGGAATGGGGTTGGGAGGGATCGTAAATCAGCCAAGCAGAATGGCCGGTAGATTCCATTTTCGTTTGAAGAATAAAAATAGAAAGTGCATTTCTCCTTTCAAATTGCTGGAGGAACTCAACATCTATGGAAAAGAATGAACAGTCAATGTTGTGACCAGGACCTATCAACAGGACTGGGAAGAATGGGGAAAGACACCAGAATTAAAAGTGGGAGTAAGGGTGATAAGAAAGATAGTTAGAAGGTGAAAGGTGAAGCCAGTGGATTGGGAAAGGAAAAGGGTGGGAGAGGAAGGAATCTGATAGTACAGATCGGGTGCAGTCAGAGAGGCTCTCACTGAACTCCTGTTGAAATGACGTGTTAGATTTCTTCAAGGTAGGCTTGCCCCGAGGACACTTTGTAATGCAGCAGCAAATCATGAACACAACAGCTCTACTGATGGTGGAAAGCTAAATCAACACACACAAAATCTTGGAGAAACGCAGCTGGTCAGGCAGCATCTATGCGATTTTCTTTTGCAGATGCGATGGAGCAACGGCCGAATTTTGCTTCTGCGGTCCGCCGCTCTGGGGAAAATAGTCCAGCTGTTTCCACCTCTCCTCAATGAAGGATAACGCGTCTTTGAATTTCAAAACCACCCACCCAGGATCAAATCGCGCGAGAATTTGGATGTGGGCCCCACCAAAATCTCTGTCCCTGCGAAGAATCCTGACATTCGGACCATCAGACCATGAGATGTTGGAGTGGAATAAGGCCACTTTTGCCGATCGTTCTGTTCTGCAATTTTATCATGTCTGATCCAATTTTCCTCACAGTCAAAATCTTCTGCCTTGCCCCGTATCTCTTATTCCCCTGATCTACCAAGAAATTATCAATCTCTGCCTTGAATCTACCCAACAGCTTAGTCTGCACAGCTGCCTGCGGAAGCTGAGACAGACATGTGCCTGTGAAGAAAATGGAAGGATACTCTCATTCCACAAACAAAAATGATTGCTTCGGGGCTAGATAGAAAACTGACAGGTGGTAGTTCAAATTTCTACCTTCTGCACCACAGAGTCAAGCTGCGCAGCAGCTTTGAGTGTCCTTGGACTCGGACTCCAAGCACAGGTTCTCGATAACTATTCAGAAAGCTATTACATGTCAGCAATAGAAAAGTAGCGTACAGTCCGAAAAATTTGCTCACACAGGGCTTTCAGGAGAGTCGTTTTGAGATCATGTTCCAGTTCTGTAAGTTGTTGATCAGGGCTCAGTCGTAAAACTGAGTACTGTATTTGGTCACCATACAAAAGTGCCGTTGGTCAGGAATAAGGGTAGGAAAGATTTACGGGCATGTACCCAGCTCGAGAGGATTTGGGGTATGGAGACTGGTTGGCCATGTTGGGTGTTTTATACTTGGAACTTAATAGAATGAGGGACGGAGTTGCAGAACTTAATTTTAAATGTCAACAGACGGAGACGAGGTGGATGATAAGAGTCTTTTGAGACCCTGGATGGGGGAGTCTAAATCTTGTGGACATGCGTTCAGGTGATGGGGGAGGGCAGATTACTGGAAGATTTCTCGCGAAGACTGTGTTCTGGGAACGAGCTGAAACAGCAAGAGGCAAAATCAGGTACAATATGATCGAGAGATAGGAGAGAGAGTTTCAGGAGAGAAGGGAAGGGCAAATATTTAACGTAGATGGAGTTCAGAGTAAGTGTAAATATACCAGTGAGAGTGGTTGAGGAAGAGACGATAGTATCATTTAGGAAACAAATGGGGAGGTACCTGGAGGGATGGGAATCACAGCGGTATGACCTCGCCATTGATTGGTTGATCCGACGGGCTGCAACTGTGCTGTATGACTATGACTGCAATAATTGGAGTTCCTTCGCAATTGTTGGCAAGCGAAGCCAATTTTGGGAGGTGAAGGGAAATAAAGTAAATGTCGCCAAACGAGAGAAGAGACAGGAATCCAATCAGGGTCTGCAATGGAGACAATGGATAAAGCAGTGTCTGATTGTCAGGAGGTGACAAAGAGAAGAAATAAATATGAGCCTTTCCTGTTTGGCTGCTGGTGACGAGTAGTATTCCACAGGTGTCTGTGCTGACACTGATTATGTTTACGTTTCATGTCTTTGATTTGGGTGACGGAATTAATGGCCTTGTTGCAGAGTTTGCAGACGATACGGAGATCGGTGAAGAGGCAGGTAGTTCTCAGAATGTGGAGAGACTACAGAAGGACGAAGAGAGACTAGGAGAATGGGGAAAGAACTGGCAGATGGAATACTCTGCAGAGAGTGATGCGGACAGCCGAGAACAGTTGTACTTGTGAACTTCCAATTATACCAGACATTTACGAAGACCGTTGCGTTAAAAGGGCCCGCAGCATCACTGGAACCCAAGGCACCACAACTCACAATCTATTCCAGCTGTCCGGCGGCAGAAAAGCCAAGACCAATGGGCTCCGGGACAACTTCTTCCCCCAGGCCCTCAGACTGACAAGCTCACGCTGATTTCAGTGCATTCTAAGTTACAAAATTATTATAAATGACTATGATTACAAATTTCACATTTAGACGGAGTCGTGCAGATTTTTTGTCCTCATGTATGTGGACGATGTGAGAAATAAAGTCAATTTAATCGAGTTCCGGGAACTGAATGGTCATGCATTTTGGTAGAACTAATAAAGATGTAGACTATGTTATAGACCAGGAAAAAAGTACAGATGTCGGAGCAGCTGAGGGACTTGAGAGTCCTCATACAGTATTTGCTAAACTGACAGACATGGTGAATGGAGCTATGATGTTCTGGACATTACAGAGACTTTAATGGTTCAGGGGCCGGAATGGCTACTTCAAGTGCCAGGCTTTAGCTGATTCAGAAAGGACAGGGAGGGAGGAAAAAGAGGTGGAGGCCTGTTGATCAAGGAGAGAGCCACGGCTGTAGGAAAGGAGAAAGACATGGAGGGATTGTCAACGGAGTCTCTGTGAGAGAAAGTTAGGAATAGGAAGGGGTCAATGACTCTACTGTGTCCTTTTGCAGAGCAGCCAATGGCAACAGGGACATTTGGGTGCCGATACCGAAACAGATTCGGCAAAGGTGAAATAATAACAGGGTTGTTTTGGTGGGAGATTTTAACTTGCCAAATATTGTTTTGCATCTTCCTGGAGTAACGGGTTCAGATGGGATGGAGTTGGTTAGGTGTGTTCAGAAAGGTTTCCTGACACAATATGTAGATAAGCGTACAAAGCAGAGGTTGTACATGATCTGGTATTGGGAAATGAACCTAGTCAGGTGGCACTTTTCTCAGTGGGAGAGCATATTTGAGACAGTGATCACAATGCTATCTCCTTCACCACAACATTGGAGATAGATAAGAATAGACAATTTAGGGAAACGTTTGCTTGGAGGAAGGAGAAATATGAGGCCATCAAGCTGGTGTATATCTCATCGGTTCTCGGTGAATTTTCTAACTTAATGTTTTTCAAAAGCTCCAGCACATCCTCTTTATTAATGTCTATATGGTCAAGCGTTTCAGTCCACTGTAAGTCGTCCCAAACATGGCTAAGACATTTTTCCCTGTTGAACACTGAAACAAAGCATGTGCTTAGTACCTCCTCCGACTCCATACACACTTTTCCACTGTCAGACTTCATTGGTCCTATTCTCTCGCGGCTCATTCTCTTGCTCTTCACAGGACTCGGGGTTTTCCTTAATCCTGCTCACCAGGCTCTTCTCATAGCCCCTTCTGGCCTTCCTAATTCTGTTCTTAACCTCCATCCTAGCAACCTTGTAATTTTCTATAACTCTAACAGTACTTATTTTCCTGAACCTTTCGTAAGCTTTTCCTTTCTTCTTAACTAGATTTTCTACAGATTTTATACACCATGGTTTTACATGGTTGTATACAGTACCAACGTTTTCCCTACCTGAATGGAACACACCTATCTAGAACCCCGTCTAAGTGTTCCCTGAACTTTGCCACACTTCTGCCGTGCAGCTCCCTGAGAACATCTGCTCCAAAGTCCTGCCTAATAGCATCACATTTCCCGTACTTCAGTTCGGTATTTTCCAAAATTGTCTGCTCCTATCGCTCTCCACCGCTATGGTAAAGGAGATGGAGTTGTGGTCACTAACTCTAAAATGTTCTCCCACCGAGAGATCTGAACGCTGATCTGGATCATTTCCCTATAGCAGATCAAATGCAGGGTTTCATGAGTATTTGGAGAAATAGAATTACGGACAGTTATATGAGGGGCGGGTCATGTCAAACGCCCTGAGTGATTTTTTGAGGAGGTGAGAAAACAAATTCATGAGAGTAGAGTGACGGATACCCTGGATATGGAACTGAGTGGACTGATCGTCAAGATTACCCTTATTAGACAACCCAGAAACTTTGAAGGCATAAGAAAAATAGAAACTTTGCTTCCTGAATTTGGAATCATCTTGCTCAGAGAGTAAGGAACTTCAGGCGATGGAGCGTATCCAAGAGATCTCTTATGGAATCCTGCTCTTTCTGATTTTTGTAAATGACTTGAAAAAGATAGTGTATAGGTGGGTTGTTGAGCTACAAGTTGGAACGCGATATTGTGCAGCGGTTCGTGTGACACCATTCCAGGTCGGGGCAGAGGGTAATGTTACAACACTATTACACTCTGAGTAGACCATACTTGGCGTATTGTGTTCAGTTCCGGTCGGTTCATTATACACAACACATGGAAGCTTCAGAGAGGGTGCAGATGGCATTTCCCAATATTCTGCCTGAATCCCGCCGTATCTTTTGAAACCCTTTGTGATCAACAGCCTCGTAACCTCCGCTTTAAACAAGAGGACATGCAGACTGATTTCAATCGATTTCTTCAGGTGCTTATATTCTATGTAACAGTTTAGTATGCCACCTAGATTTATTTTCTGCGACCTCATTATCATTACTATTCTGGCTGGGTGGCCAGAGCCCCCGCTGTTTATGAAAGGACAGGATGGTTTAAATATTGGGGAGAGTCAATGGGAACCGAGCGAATTTCCTTTTCCTTTCAGGAATAAAGAATTATCGGCGTTTTCTTGACAACGGCGTAGCTGGGCTTTGCTAAATGTTTCCGTTTTTTTTTTTCTTTACCCCCTTGATACAGGGACTTGAGTTAGGCTTCAGTATTCCTAATTCAGGTTTACGCGTAGTTGTGACTTCAGGTTCCTGAAAGAAAGTGGATTACAACACTCAGCGCCCCACTGGTAAAACCTGAAACAAACACGTCCATTTCTCAAATGCTCGGAGCTTTCGGAATATTTAGAGGTGCTTGGTGTTACAGCCTTCTTGAAATTTATATAAATATTTGATCTCAGCGCTAATTTTAATGCTGTTTTGCAACGAAAGCGATGATACTAGTTGTAAATATTATTATTGGGATAATACATCCCCTATTCATGTTCTATCCTCTTTCACTTCCCTCTTTTGATTCAGCATATTGTAGTGTTTTTCAACTATGATTTCTGTATGTTATCTGTGTTCGCAACGGCTTTATCCATGGAATATGTTGTTATACTTTGTCTATCCTGTGTTACTATATCCGGACGCTTATTATGGATTTTCCCATGTATAGTCATTGATCAGTCGTCGTATAATTGGCGTTGTACGTCATTGATTTGGATGAAGGGTTTGATTGCTTTGTGGCAGGGTTTCAGACACATGCGAAGGTAGATGGAAGGGCAGGTGGAGATTAGGAAGCATGGTGCTTGCAAAAGGAATTAACAAACAGGACCACAGGCAAAGAATTGGCAGCAAGAACTTGATGCAGGGAAGTGCCCAGTCTTACTCTTTGGCAGAGGGAATAAAATCGTGGACTATTTCGTAATTGGGAAGAATATTTGAATTGAAAATAAGAGTGCAGAGCCACAGGAAAATCTGCAGTTTGAGTCAGTACTAAGGGAGCCGAATTGATGTTCCAATCAATTTTCAGAGGACAGGTGTTTGAAAACAACTCCTTCCCCATACCATAAACTGTATATAATTTGTTTATGCCTGTTCTATTTTAACAATGGAGAAATAAGCAGAGGATCAGAGCCTTTTGGAAGGATTCCATACAGGAAAATTTGCAGAAAGGTGAGGAAGACAAATGCAATTTTAGCATCCATTTCCAGAGGACTAGGATGTAAAAGGAACTCTTTAGAAACATATTAATCTGGTAGCCTTTCCTGTTTCCGGCCTCACAGGCACGTGAAATGGGCAGCAGATCCTGGTGGTTCTCCCTTTTAAATTCGCTCTGAACTCCCGTACCGGCAGTGCAGAACAGCATCGTTCATCACACACATGTCATTGGTAACTAAATAGGCTACGATTTCGGCAGATCACACTCCCTCTTAAGAGTGGTGAGGACTCGATCCGAGATATCCCTGATGTTGTCGCGACAGAACCACCTGTCCGCACCACTATCGAATATCCTATCACCACATCGTGACTTCTACGCTTCCGCCCCCCGCAACCACACACACACACAGACAGTCACCGCTCAACGCACACTTCCCTTCTGAGTTACAGAGGCAAACTAAGCGCCTGGGACCGACCACTGTGACTGAACACTGTTAGTTGATTCTGCTGCCCCACAAACTCCGCGACGGTATCCAAAATGTTGAGCGAGTTGTCGAGAAGAGAACTCTGCCCTGTCTCCTTCAGCCATTTTTCCTTCATGACTGTCAGACAGTCTCCTGTGTCCTGCACCCTGATTGTAACTGCCTCTCTATATGTCTTGTCCATCACCACTTCAGCCTCTCGAATCATCTGCAGCTCGTCCAGTTCTAGCTCCACCTCCTGAATGGCAGATGGAGTTCAACCCGGCAAGTGTGAGGTGGTTCACTTTGGAAGGACAAACTCCAAGGCACAGTACAAAGTAAATAGCAGGATACATGGTAGTGCAGAGAGGCAGAGGGATCTGGGGGTACACGTACCCAGATCCATGAAAACTGCCTCACAGGTCGAAAGGGTAGTTAAGAAAGCTTATGGTGTGTTATCTTTCATAAGTCGGGGGATGGAGTTTAAGAGTCGTGATGTAACGATGCAGGTCTATAAATCTCTGGTTAGTCCACACTTGGAGTACTGTGTTTAGTTCTGGTCGTCTCACTATAGGAAGGATGTGGAAGCATTGGAAAGGGTACCGAGGAGATTGGCCAGGATGCTGGCTGGTTTAGAAAGTACGCATTATGATCAAAGATTAAGGGAGCTAGGGCTTTACTCTTTGGAGAGAAGGAGGGTGAGAGGAGACATGATAGAGCTGTACAAGGAAATACGAGGAATAGATAGAGTGGATAGACAGCGCTTCTTCCCCAGGGCACCACTGCTCAATACATGAGGACATGGCTTTTAGGTAAGGGGTGGGAAGTTCAAGAGCGATATTATAGGAAGGTTTTTCACTCAGAGAGTTTTTGGTGCGTAGAATGCACTGCCTGAGTCAGTGGTGGAGGCAGATACACTGGTGAAGTTTAAGAGACTACTAGACAGGTATATGGAGGAATTTAAGGTGGGGGGTTATATGGGAGGCAGGGTTTGAGGGTCGGCACAACATTGTGTGCTGAAGGGCCTGTACTGTACTGTACTATACTACGTTCTATGTTCTATGTTCTATGTTAACGCGGATTGTCAGAAGCTGCAGCTGAACGCAGCTCTCGCAGCTGTCGTCGTCAGGGTTACTGGAGTTCTCTATGGCTCCCCAGATGCCGCAAGAGGAGCATTTAACTATCCTGCCTGGCTTCTCTGTTATCCTATCTGATCAGATATATAGAAGGGAAGGAACAAAAGACTTAGCCTAGTGCTTTCCTTTTCTTTGCCTGCTTTGCATCCTGAGCTGACGCCTCGGCGAGCAGAAGCCTGAAGATCACCTGCTTCGCGGCCCATTCAGACGATGGCCACTGCATCTGACCCTGCTTTCCTCTTGCAGCTCAACCACAAACGCCTCCTGGTCGCTAATCACACCTGCTTCTCAATCTAAGGACCCGCTGTTGCCTTTTATTCCTGTGCTGTCCTCTCCTCCTAAATCACAGGGAGACGCGATTGGCCGCTGGTAAAAACTCTTTTTTCTAAAAAATCATTGTTTTGAAATTATCAAACTCGATATCATTTTCAATCTACCAACACTGGTATGCGAATATTTGAGGATCCCGGTCAAAATGTCTGCAACAGTGAAACGTTCAGTGAGTCGAAGATGAACTGATCTCCAGAATTCATAAAGTTACAGATGAATCATTCTTTTCAACATTTGAAGCAAGGTTCGTGTATTTTTTGCTTTGATCAATTTTCGAGTGAAGATAAAGGAAAAAGAGCATCATGCAGAAGTTTGGGTACACCTAGAGATTTGAGCTCTTTGAACACTTTTACCAAGGTCTCAGACCTTAATTATCTTTTAGGGCTCTGGTTTGTTCACGGTCATCGTTGGGAAAGGCCAGGGAATGCAAATTTCAAAGCCTTTGAAATAACCCGACTCCTCAAACATTGTCCAAACAATCAGCAGGCATGGGCTCCTCTAAGCAGCTGCCAAGCCCTCCGAAAATAAAAATAAATGATGCCCTCAAAGCAGTGAAAGGCTAAAAGAAGATAGCAAAGCATGTTCATGTAGCCGTTTCCTCAGTTCGTAATGCAATTAAGAAATGGCAGTTAACAGAAACGGTGGAGGTCAAGTTGAGGTTTGGTAGAACAAGATAACTATCTGAGAGACTGCTCGTAGGATTGCGAAAAAAAAACAAATTAAATTCCCCAGTTGACTGCAAAAGACCTTCAGGAAGATTTCGCGGACTCTGGAGTGGGGGTGCACTGTTCTTCTGTGCAGCAACACATGCACACATGTGACCTTCATGGAAGAGTCAGCAGGAAAAAAAAAACTTTCCTGCGTCCTCACCACGAAACTCAGCGTGAGAAGTTTGCAAGGGCACATCTAAACAAGCCTGATGCATTTTGGAAACAAGTCCTTTGGACTGATGATGTTAAAATTTAACTTACCGGTCGCAATGAGCAAAGGTGTTTGGAGAAAAAGAGAGTGAGGAATTTCATGAAAATAACACCACTGCAACCGTTAAGCACGGGGTTGAGTCAATCATGATTTGGGATTTTGATGCAGCAATAGCACGGGCAACATTTCACTGGTAGAGGGAGGAATTAATTCAATTAAATACCAGCAAATTCTGGAAGCAAACATCACACCGTCTATTCAAAAGCTGCAGATCAAAAAAGGATGACTTCTGCAACACGATAATAATCCGAAACACACCTCATCATCCACAATAGACTACCTCAAGAGGCACAAGCTGAAGGTTTTACCATGCCCCTTGCAGTCCGCCGACCACAATATCATCGAAAATCTTTAGATAAAACTCAAAAAAACAGTGCATACAAGATGGCGCAAGAATCGCACAGAACTAGAAGCCTTTTACAAGGAAGAGTAGGCGAAAATCCCCAAACATCATTGAAAGACACTTGTCCGGCTACGAAAAGCGTTCACAAGTTTTGATACTTGCCAAAGGGGGAGTACCAAGTACTGACCATGCAGGGTGCGCAAACTTTTGCTTCAGAACCTTTTCCATGTTTGTTATATTGTAACAGTAAAGGATGGGAAAAATATAAAGTAATCCTGCTTCAGTTATTGAAGAAATCTGTCATCTTTAACTTTATGCTTTTTTGGAAATCAGGTCACCTTTTACTCGCTGAGCTATTACAGGGTCACAAATTTTGACTAGGGTGCCCAAACCATTGCATGCCACTGTAGACACTATAATTTTTAAGAACTATCTATGCAATGATTATTTTAAACTGTGTATGTCATTATAGTTTTCTTTTTTATTTGCTGCGTGTACCTTCCTTTTCAGTCTGGTTGTATATCAGTGTCCAGCTGTGTGTCAAAAAGTTTCTCAGTTTTGTGTCCATTTACAGACAGGGCACGCATCTGTGGACAGCCGACTGGTGGGATTATTGTATACCTTGGAATCTGCTTTGGTATCGCTTCTCTGACGGCCTGCAAACAAAGGGTTAATTGCACCTGTCATTCCGGAGAGTTTGATGAAGGAAGTGTCCGTAGGGATTGTCGACGTCACCGCGGAGGTGTGGCTGCTGGTTATCTTTTCTATTAATATGTCTCCCTCACAACCACAGTTTCAGAGAGAGCCGCCGGTCTACGCTATCAGAGACCAGAGGCTGCAGGCAGAGAGAAGACAGAGGCTGGATCGGGAACACGAATCCCAGCAATGGGTTATAATCCTGGAAATGCATCGCCCAATGCTACAGAAATTGCGAAGTACGTTTTCTTGCTGTATCCACATCTTGTTGATGATTACCAATGGCTGATTTTGGACACTCGAATCAGTCTCCTGCTTCGGAGAGTCCAAGAGTTTTACTACCCTGCACTCGCAATTGTAGCTCCTCTTGGTAAGTGTCTCGTCTCTTCCTCATGATTATGTTGAAAAATAGAAGTTAGCTTCTCATTCATCCTGTATTCTAACGACTCGCTAATTGCAAGACAGGTCTTTCCAACTGGTATCGCTTCAGCAAACATCGGCTGAGTGTATTTGATAAGATACCCCATGCAAGTCTTATTGTGAAATTTAGGGGGCATGTCATCCAAGGGGATATTGCTATGCGGATACAGAAATGGCTTACCCACAGAAGGCAAAGTGTTGTTGTAGACTGTCATATTCTGCATTGAGGTCGTTGACCAGTGGTGTGGTTCAGGGATCTGTTCTGACACTCCTACTCTTCCTGATTTTTTTATAAGGGACCTGGATGAGGAAGTGGAGCGATGGGTTAGTAACTTTGGTGATGAAAGAAGTTTGGGGGCGTTGTAGATAGTGTGGAGGGCTGTCAGAGGTTACAGCTGGACTTTGAGAAGATGCAAAACTGCGTTAAGAAGAGGCAGTTGGAATTCAACATAGGTAAATGAGAGTCGTTCTTTTAGGTAGGTTAAATATGTTGGCAGAATATAGTATCAGCGGAATTAATTTGAAAATATGTAAACAAACAAATAGCTTATGTCATGTGACCCGCAACACAAATATATAATTGTGTCAGTTTTTATAAACAAACAAACAAACGTTTATTACATTCTGCTCTGTAATAGCGAAAAATATTCAAACGACTAACTTAACCAGAAGTTAACTGCTATGCGGCAACCCTGGAACAGTTCTTAAAGTGGTAAATTCGAACACAGTATTAAAATGGTAACTTCGAAAGCCCAAGTGATTTACACAGTCAATAAGGAGAGACGTCTCTGGAAACGGATGTCTTCGAGAAGTGCCGTTACTGCTGATTCTGTCCAATGGATTCACGTGAAGGAAATAAAATGGTTTAAATGAACTGACCTTGTCCTGGCGAATGAACACTTCACAACCCTTCCTAATCATACAAGATACTCAATTACATCATGGTCACAAGACAGTCACAAGATATCCACGAATTATATAACAGCCCAACGTCTCACCAGTTAAAAAGCATAAGGGTACCTGGGCATCATGACTGCCATGATCTGTCGCCGACACAAAGAGTGCAGAGGAAACTGACAACATGCAGAGGGATACTAATATGTTCAGCGAATATACCAGCATCTGGCAGATGGAGTGCAAAGTTGGTAAATGCGAGGTTATCGAATGGGAAGGACAATTATAAGAACAGAATATTATTTACGTGGCAAACGATTGCAGTATGCTGCTGTGAGGAGGGACTTTGGATTACTTGTGCTTTAAATCACAAAAGTTTGGTTTGCAGGTGCAGCAGACTGTCAAGAAAGTAAATAGGATGTTAGCCTTTGTTGTCAGAGGGATTGAGTTTAAGAGTAGGGAGGATGTGCTGCAGCTGGACAAGGTACTATTGAGGAGGCATTTGGAGTACTGTGCAGTTCTGGTCTCCCGACTTGAGGATGGATAAACTGGCTGTGCAGGCGGTTCACCAATTGATTGCAGAGTTGAGGTGGTTCGGCTATGTGGGAAAATTGTTTCGATTGGCATCGTACTCGCTGGAACTCAGAAGAATGAGAGGAAGTCGCTAGAAACATATAAAATTATGGAATGGATAGATAAGATAGCCGCCGGAAAGTTGTTTCCACTGGTAGGCGAGGTTAGAACTAGGGGACACAGCCTGAGGATTCTGCGGACTGAACTTAGGACCGTGTTGAGGAGGAATTTCTTCTCTCAGAGGCCGGTGAATTGGGGAATTCTCTGCTCAGTGCAGCACTGGATGCAACTTCAATAAATATATTTCAGACTGGCTGCCATTGATTTTGCATAGTAGACGAATTAAGGGCTATGAGGAAAAGGTAGGTGTGCGGCGATGAGTCCATGGTCAGATCAGCCATGATCTTCTTCATTGTCAGATCATGCCAGTCCGAACAGATGGACTATTCCTGCTCCTATTATTAATGTTCTTATATTCTCACTTTCTCTCGTGTTTACAGCTGAGGGGAGTTGAATTTCTGTCACCGTGATACCTTGGACATTAATTCGTCCATTACTCTCCAAACACTTCCCGTTTGCAACTCGTTCTCCTGGTGCTAAAGATCAGATTACGTTTCAGGCATCGATTGCTTTCACTGCTTTGCCCATAAAGCTCAGAAGCTAAATTCGAGCAGCCGAGCACCGAGCCTTCGCCGCCATTCCGTGTAGCTGATTCATTATCGCACTCAACCACATTCTGTCGCCCAGCCCCGTAGCCATCGGCAGCCTGATGAATAAAGCACCCAGCACTCTCCTCTGCCAATGGTTCCAATGAACCGTCTGTGCCGCTGAATTACACACATTCACCTGTCTCGGTCTGAAGAAATTAGGACCCATCTCCGTTCTAAAGGGATGTCTTTTTATTGTGAAGCCTCGTCTTCAGGTTGTAGACTCCCCGACGACAGAAGCAACCCTCTCCGCGTCCACGATATCTCGGCCTTTCAATGTTCAATGAGTTTCAATGAGACTCCTCTCATCCTTCTGAACTTCAGCAGGTGCATTGTACTCACCACCAATTTAATAATGATCCTGGTAATCTCCTTCATAGTTACATTAATTCCATGTTCATCTCTGCTCTTGGGAGTGCTATCGATTAAAATAATTGCTTTCAGAGAAAGTTTCCATCCGAAAGTGTATTAATCTTCTATATTTCCGTCCGCACAGTGAACGTGGTGACAATCGTCATCCTGTCTCGGGGAAAGTGCGGTCTCTCCAAAGGCGTCACAAGGTACCTGGTTGCCATGGTAGCAGCGGATCAGCTCGTCGTTCTCTTCGATCTGGTATTGAACAAGATTCCGGTGACTAACGTGCCAATGGAGTTTTTCAACTGGTCACATCGTGCTCCCGTGTGTAATATCCACGCCGTTCTGTTCTACGCCGCCACGGACTGTTCCGTCTGGTTCACCGTCACTTTCACCTTTGATCGATTTGTCGCCATTTGTTTTCAGGAGCTGAAACGAAGATACTGCACCGGGAGAGCGGCGGCTCTGGTTCTGGGGACAGTGACTGTGCTGAGCTGCGTAAAGAACATATTCTGGTACTTTATGCTCGATGAGTCATATTCCGCATTAGATCGGTCCTTTCTCTGCTATACCAGTGACCGTTTATTTTCCCGATCTCAGCTGACAACATTTTTATTGATTCATTCCCTCCTCACCCCAATATTCCCCTTTGTCCTGATACTCCTGCTCAATAGTTTAACCATCAGACACGTCTTCCTCGCCAGCCGAGCCCGGAGGAGACTCGGTGGTTCGCGGGATGGCGAAATGCCCGCCGACCCGGAGTTGAAGAACCGCAGGCAAGCCCTCCTCTTACTGTTGGTTCTGTCGGGGAATTTCATCCTGCTGTGGGCGCTGCTGACGGTGTATGCCATATGGGAGAGCTTTGATTCGATTCCCCCGAGTTCTCTGCGGGAGTTGGACTACATGCTGCAGCTCCTCAGCTGCTGCACCAACACGGCCCTTTACGCCGTGGTCCAGGCCAGGTTCAGGGTGCAGCTGAAGGAGACGGTGAAATCGCCCTTACGCCTCATGGCAAAGTTCATTCGGCGTTGTCAGGATTGCATTAATCCTCGGTGACACTTCTCCCATACCGCCCAATATGTCCCATTTTATCTGGTAGGCTATTATAAATTGAAGGGCTAATGGGACCACTGGTTATTATAAATTGAAGGGCTCCTGGGACCACTGGTTATTATAAATTGAAGGGCGAATGGGACGTGATGGAGTTGGAGATTTTGGAGGAGACTGGTAAAAGTGCAGATGGGTTGAAACTGTGGTCACAGAAATCATAACTGTGTCAAAGTAATACGGCAGTTCAGTGTCTGTTGCTTCGAAACGGTTGAGAAATACGGTAATATCTCCCAGGCAGGTAAGTCTATGACTATGACCCCTCTGGTTTTTGATAACACTATGTAAACATAAAAGAAAAGTAGATTCGTATGCCAGCAGAAGATGGCAGTCGACAATGCCGAGATTTCAATGTTGTCACCCGGGAATCGCATTTTAAATACAAAGGAGAAATAACAGTCTGTAGAATAAGTTCGACAGTGAGTTGTTCCGGGATTTGTGACACATATAAATAACTTGGATGCATGTGAATGAGTTGACTAATAATCTTGCGGACGACACAAACAATTTAACTTACGCAAGGCGCCGGAGGATCTTCGGGCGGTAATTTCAAATGAACTCTAAAGAGCAAGACCTTTACACAGAGAGTAGTGGGTGCATGGGATGCACTTCCTGGTGTGGTGGTGGGGACACAAGGAGGGGAGACATTGAGGAGCTGCTGATACAGACATGTGCCTCTGAGGAAAATGGAAGGACATGCTGATAATTCAAGCAGATAAGATTGGTTAGTCATTAGGTTACTTATCCAACTGGTACAGTGCGACTTTGTGGGGCGACGGGACTGCTCTGGTGCTGTCATGTTCCAATGAAGAGAATGAACAGCTGACACTTTGGAGAGACTTTTTCTGGATTGGAAAGGTCAAGGGGCCGGTTCAGGGTACGATGAGGTGGATTAACTACTGACGCGGGGGGGGGGGGCTGTGTGAAAGTAAGTGATGGACAGTGTAGGATCGGGCGGGGTGATGTAGGAAACTGAGCGGTGATCGGCGGAAACTGTACGAGAACATAGATGTGGGAACCTGAGGACACTGGCTAGTACACGAAAGCGAGGAAGGGGGTTCACCGGAGGAGAAGATGGGTAAGTGAGCTGATAACAAGAAACGAGAGGGGAACCAGGAACGTTGATGGAACAGGAGAGAGTAGTGAGTGAGGACAAAGGAGTTGGTGCTGGAGAAATCGCTGTTCATACCCGTAGGTAGTATACTACCCAGACAGAATACGAACTGTTTCCCCTAAAAATATCATTCCAGCAGCAAAGACCGTGGTCAGGCTCTTAACCTAACGGTTAGGGTCGGAGTTCTGAGATCAATTGCAGTGTTCTCGGTAAGGAAAATCTGTGTGTCCCACTCGTTCAATGTGCTCGTATTCACCATCTGTCTTTCCACACTTTAAACAGCTGTCCGGTTGGTTAATTACTTTTTGTAAATTGTTCCTTGATTAATTTACGGTTAAAGCGCATTCTCTGATATTTGTTGGGGCGGCGCTCGATTTGTAAGTATAATTAATATTTAAGGAATAAACTCTCAGTATGGGAATAGGAAGATGGAGTAGATTTGCTGACCAGAGGCAGTTCTAACTATTGCGCACGACGGTGCCGAGGGACTCGCAGAAACGTTCCCCTATAATCATTCGGATCTCACCGAAGAGGTGGAGGCCTCACTGCACTGGCAACACCGGGTACAGCAGGCGAAACCGGGTACATCAGGCGAAACAGATGGTGTGTCACCTCATCAGAGAGGCACCTGAACGTGGGTGCGGGAGACGCTGTGCGGGCCGGCGCAGCACAGGTCCCGCATGCAGGGTTCAGCGGCAGGAGGAGATCAGTGCGGAGTCATTTTAAGCTGCTGAAGCGGCAGCGGAACCCGTACTGAGGTCACGGTTATGCAACCATTGTATGGGTTCCTGTACCAGCTGTAAAGAAAATATTCTTTTAAAGTAATGTGAATACAGCCCAGTCCATCAGGGGTAAAACCCTTCTCATTATTGACTGCATCTACAAGGAACGCAGTAGCAGAAAACCGAAATCCATCATCAGTGCTCTCCATCACCCAGGCCATGCTCTCTTCATTCTCTGGAAGGTGATACAGGGGCGTTAGCACTGACAGGACCGCCATCAAAGCAATTAATACACCTGAAAAATTCTAATCCCGACGTTGCCCTGCACCATGACGTATGGATTGATTTTCAAGGGCTCCTCATCGGATGGCCTCGACAGTCATTGCTTGTTTATACATATACGTGTGTATGTGTGTGTGTGTGTGTGTGTGTGTGTGTGTGTGTGTGTGTGTGTGTGTGTGTGTGTGTGTGTGCGTGTGTGTGTGTGTGGGCGCGTGTGTATAGATGTTTCAAAAATGTCCGCTGAGGGAGTCATTTGTCAATTACTTGGAACATAGAAGTTCGGAACCAGCTATAAATTAAATGAAAAATACCCAAGCACTCAACAGTCCTACCTCGGCAATCTCAATATCCTCCACCGTCTTACATTCTTATGACTATCCAGGCGTCTCTTAAAATCTTCTCACGTATTTGCCTCCACGTCAATACCAGGCAGCGCATTCCAGGCATCCACGGTCTCAGAGTGAAAAAAAAAACAACTATTCCTCACATCCAGCTTGAAACTACTTCCTCTCATTTTCGATGCATAGCCTCTGCTCTTACATATTTGAACACTGGGGTACAGATACTCCCTATTTCTCTATCTATGCCTCTCATAAGCTTATAAATATCTGCCAAATCTCCCCTGAGACTCAGGCGCTTCGGAGAAAACGACCCGTTTGTCCAGCCTCTCGTCATAAGACAAGCAACACACATAACAGTTGCTGGTGAACGCAGCAGGCCAGGCAGCATCTCTAGGAAGAGGCGCAGTCGACGTTTCAGGCCAAGACCCTTCGTCAGGACTAATTGAAGGAAGAGTGAGTAAGGGATTTGAAAGTTGGAGGTGGGGGGGGGAGATCCAAAATGATAGGAGAAGACAGGACGGGGAGGGATGGAGCCAAGAGCTGGACAGGTGATAGGCAAAAGGGATACGAGAGGATCATGGGACAGGAAGTCCGGGAAGAAAGATGAGGTGGGGAGGGGGGGACCCAGAGGATGGGCAAGGGGTATATTCAGAGGGACAGACGGATAAAAAGGAGAGTGAGAGAAAGAATGTGTGTATAAAAAAAAGTAACAGATGGGGTACGAGGGGGAGGTGGGACATTAGCGGAAGTTAGAGAAGTCGATGTTCCTGCCATCAGGTTGGAGGCTACCCAGACGGAATATAAGGTGTTGTTCCTCCAACCTGAGGATGTGGAATTAAAATGTGTGGCCACTGGGAGATCCTGCTTTCTCTGGCGGACAGAGTGCAGGTGTTCAGCAAAGCGGTGTCCCAGTCTGCGTCGGGTCTCGCCAATATATAAAAGGCCACATCGGGAGCACCGGACGCATAAGACATGTTGTCTAATCCGAGCAGTGTTCCGACGTGCCCTGACTAGAGTTTTCATAATTTGCAACATAATGTCTTGATTTAAGATCCCTGCATTGACTGATAATATTAGGCATTCTAAAAGTCTCTTAATCACCTTGTTGACCTGCGTAGCCACTTTCAAGAGGCTGGGACCTTAGATCCCAGGGTAGCTCTGTTCAGCAACTCTCTTCAGGAGCTTGCCCAAACACTGTACTGTTTCTTTAAATTTACTTGTTATCAGCGTGCTGCATCGCGGATTTATCTGGGTTAATTTCCATCTGTCCTGTCGCTGTTAATATCTGCAACTCATCTGTGCCTCATTGTATTCTTTGTCAGACTTCTCCAGTGGCCACAACTCCATCAACCTTGGCATCATCCGCAAACCTACCAGCCCACCCATCTAGTCGTTCATCCAGGACATTTATATAAATCACAAGCATCAGGCATCTCAGCACAGATCACTGCCGAGCATCACTAATTGCAGATCTCCATCTCGGATAAGTCGCTTCGGTCACCTTACTCTGCCGTCTATGCACAAATATGTTCTGAGTCCAGGGAGGCAACTGGCCGTCCATCCCTTTGTTTCTCCTCTTGAGCGAGTATGTCAAACGCCTGACTGAAAGCATGCAGACAGCATCCACTGCTCTACACTCATCAATCCCTGTCGTCACCCTGTTAAAATACTCTTTCAAGTTGTAAGACCAGACCTGTCCCGAACAGAGCCATGCTAGTTCTCCCTAACCTGGCTGGGTTTTTTTAATCTCGTAAATCCTGTACATACGAATTTTTACCTCCTATCTCCATATAACTGAAATGAGTCTCATTTACCCATAGTTTTAAAAAGAGATAAAACATTATCACTGGCCAGTCCTGTGGGACTTCGCCTGCAGCTGGAGTGAACATGAGCAAGTCCATTAAGGCCCAAGTAATATTACATCTTCCCTCTTGCAATTGTAACTGGGTCTTGGTTGCACTGGCTGCTGAGGTGTCTAAAATGTCTTCTTTGTATGTCATATAAAATGGCTTCCTGTAATAATAACTGCGAAATAAAGAGTTCTCTATCCCCTGCTTGTTTGGGTTAATATTATTCAAAAGGAGACGAACGAACCCATGAGTGCCAATGCTATTCTATCTGTATGTGTGGGAACCTGGGTGAGTTCCCGGGTTTTTCGGGAGGAGAACCGAAGGGGAAGGTCGTGCTGAACGCGCTGTGGTCGACCACCGTCTTTGGTCCCAGGGGCGGGTGGAGAAGGTCGGAGGAGATCGCGCGGTGAAAAGAAGACCCCGTTAATTGAGCTCCAACGGTTGTGCGTGAAGTGGTTGAACTCTGATAAGTTTGGCGCCATTTACTTTCTTTTATATTATATCTCTATTAATTCCATAGTTCCAGTAAGTTCTATAATGTGTAATCTGCAAATCGTGATGTCTGATATTTCATGTGTGAGTTTAAACCAGGGTGTATTACACAGCAACTACGCAATCGTGAGGTTTGGTGGGCCGACGTGGTTTCCCCTCGATAAACACGAGAGGTTAGCAATCAGCGTTACATTTGTGGGGCTCGTTCGGGATTTGAACCGGGGACCATTCGCACTAGCACTTATTCCGAAGTGCGAAAATTCACCCAACTTAACTCCTGCACATGATTAACCGGTACTTCCTCGGACTCACACCAGTTGGAATCTTCTCCAGATCCATCTCCGCACTGACTTAACGGGCGGTTTACACATCTTCCACATAATCCAAATCCCGGACGATTTTGCCTTCCTCCCTTTGTAAAGAGCGGTGTGACGTTTGTAATCTTCCAGTCCTGCGGGACATGCCAGAATCAAGTCATTCTTGAAAGGAGATGACCATTATATCCATTATCTCTTCTGCAAACCCTCTCAGAACTCGAGGTGTAGTCCACCTGGCCCAGTTAACATTTTCACCTGAAGACTTTTGTGTTTGCCGAGCACGTCTTCATTGGTAATAACAATGTCACTCAATCCCGATGCCTGGAACTCTCGGGACTCTGGCACACTGATCGCGCCTTCCACAGCAAACACAGAAGCAAAGAACCCTTTAAGTTAATAGGCAATTTCTTAGACCCCATTGCTGCCTCTGGTCATAAATAAGGAGCATTAGTTTTCAACTGTTCCGTTCCTTGTGGCTCCAAGTGGATTAGAAAAGAGAATATGGAGTTATACCGACCACATTACCAATTATTCGATGGGGAACATTTTGGGTACAGTGCCCATAATCGCAGATGTGTAAAGGTCGTTATAGGTTATGATCAGACTGGTCTTCACCGAGGGAGCTCCGAATATAAATGCATTGGGCTGGAACTGGGAAACTTTTATTATGAATCCCCGCCGGGGCTAAGTCCACATTTCAGAGGTGGATATTTTATCGTTTGGATCTCAGTATCAGCATGTTTCTTTTTTATCTGAGGGTGAAGCTAATTATGAAGCAGGACAAGGCGAGGCTCGGAAATATATATGAAGCGAGGCATTGCAAATATCGGCAGGAGAAAATAAATGAAGTTTCATGTTTAGCCGTCTTAATTCGAGCCAGAAATGCGGAGGTTATTAAACAAAACGCGATTGTTGCAACAAGGGATATCCAAAAGGAAAATCAGTAGCAAATGGGGAGCGAGGAGAATGGTGGGCCTTTTAATGAAGAAAGCAGCGTATCTGGAGACAGGAAGTGCTGAAAATCCTTCATGATTACCTCAAACCGGCATTCACCACGGAAACGGATATACAATATACAAGATCATGAGGCTAACGATATTATTGCAGGGAATAATGATATTGTGTCAAAAGTGTTGAGACATTTTGGTGAACCCAACTCTGCATTGGATCAGTATCCCGCTGCCCCCATATCACGGCCTTTTTCCCCTTCATCTAGGTGTCTCCACTGAACCTCCTGTCTGCTCCTCCAACTATTTAATCCCCTGTAACTCCTGCTCTCTCCCTTCCATTCTGAGTCACAGCGTTGAAATCAAAGGCAGTGATCACACTATGATTGACTTCAAATTGACATGCGACAAGAAGAATTTAAAGTCTGGCGCAGTAGTATTTCAGTGCAGTAAACGAGATGACAGTGGTATGTGAAAGTCTCGGCCGAAGGAATTTAAAGGAGATGCTTTCAGCGTTGTTTGTAGTGCAGAAATGACGTGAGTTTCTGGTAAAACCGGGGAACGTGCAGAATAGATCTATTGTAAAAACAAAGAAAGAGGCAAAAAGCAAAATAGTACAATCGTGGCTGACAAGGGAAGTCAAACCGAACGCCAAAGCAAATGTAGCCTCCGCAGTAACTTGAAAGACGAAACCCCCTCACACTAAGGATAGAGCATAGAACAGCGCAAAGATGAAGATTAAACATACGGAGAGCAACTGAACGATCCATTAGAAGGAAAAGATGAAATTCGAAGCAAGATGACAAAAAAATTTCTAAGTGGATAGTAACAGCATTTTCAAGTACATAAAATTAAATGAGGAATGAAAGGGGATATAGGACCGCTAGAAAATGAGGCAAGAGAAAAAACAACGGGGAACAAAGAGAAGGCAGTTGAGCTATATGAGTATGTAGCATCAGTCTTCACTGAGGGAGACTCCAGCAGTTTGCCTGATGTTGTCGTGTGTGAAGGAAGAGAGGTGGGCTCGCTTTCTGTTACAAGAGAGAAGGTGCTCAATCACCTGAAAGACGTCAGGGTACATAAGTCACCCGGGCCTGATGAACTACACCTTTGGGTTGGAAAAGAATGAGCGATGGAGATGCTGAGGCATGTTTAATGATCTTTCTGAAAACCATTGGATTCTGGCACAGTGTCAGAGGACTGAAAGATTGTGACTGCCACCAGATTTTTTAGGAAAGGAGGAAGGTAGCAGAAAGGGAAATATGTTACAGATAGCCTGACCTTAGTGGTTGGGAAGATATTGGATTCAATTGTTAAGCATGAGGACAAAGGAGGACAAAGTCAGCACGTTCCTCTGCTGTCTCGCTCGGTATCCTACGCAGATATCATCAGGCTGAAGGGACATACATATTTCAGAAATTGTGATAAAATCCTGACTGATCTGCTGGATTTGGTTGAGGAGAATCCATGTAGATAGATAAGGAGGGTGCACAGATGTTGTCTATTGGGACTCTCAAAAGACCTTTGACAAGGTGCCACGCATGAGGCTGCTTAGCAAATTAAGATAGATATGTCAGAATGGGAATGGGATGTGGAATTAAAATGTGTGGCCACTGGGAGATCCTGCTTTCTCTGGCGGACAGAGCGTAGGTGTTCAGCAAAGCGGTGTCCCAGTCTGCGTCGGGACTCGCCAATATATAAAAGGCCACATCGGGAGCACCGGACGCATAAGACATGTTGTCTAATCCGAGCAGTGTTCCGACGTGCCCTGACTAGAGTTTTCATAATTTGCAACATAATGTCTTGATTTAAGATCCCTGCATTGACTGATAAAATTAGGCATTCTAAAAGTCTCTTAATCACCTTGTTGACCTGCGTAGCCACTTTCAAGAGGCTGTGACCTTAGATCCCAAGGTCGCTCTGCTCAGCAACACTCTTCAGGAGCTTGCCCAAACATTAAATTTCTTTAAATTTACTTGTTATCAGCGTGCTGCATCTCAGACTTATCTGGGTTAATTTCCATCTGTCCTGTCGCTGTTAATATCTGCAACTCATCTGTGCCTCATTGTATTCTTTGCCAGACTTCTACAGTGGCCACAACTCCATCAACCTTGGCATCATCCGCAAACCTACCAGCCCACCCATCTAGTCGTTCATGCAGGTCATTTATATACATCACAAGCATCAGGGATCTCAGCACAGATCACTGCCGAGCATCACTAATTGCAGATCTCCATCTCGGATAAGTCGCTTTGGTCACCTAACTCTGCCGTCTATGCGCAAATATGTTCTGAGTCCAGGGAGGCAATTGGCCGCCGATCCCTTTGTTTCTCCCCTTGAGCGAGTATGTCAAACGCCTGACTGAAAGCATGTAGAGAGCATCCACTGCCCTACACTCATCAATCCCTGTCGTCACCTTCTTAAAATACTTTTTCAAGTTGTAAGACCAGACCTGCCCCGAACAGAGTCATGCTAGTTCTCCCTAACCTGGCTGGGTGTTTTAATCTCGTAAATCCTGTACATACGAATTTTTACCTCCCATGTCTATATAACTGAAATGAGTCCTACGAGCCGGTAGTACTCAGCGTTACATTTGAACCCGGGACTTGTCGCACTAGCACTTATTCCGAAGTGCGAAAATTCACCCAACTTAACGCCTACAGATGATTAACCGGTACTTCCTCGGACTCACACCAGTTGCAATCTTATCCAGATCAATCTCTGCACTGACTTAACGGGCAGTTTACACAGCTTCCACATAATCCAAATCCCGGACGATTTTCGCTTCCTCCCTTTGTAAAGAGCGGTCTGACGTTTGTAATCTTTCAGTGCTGTGGGACATGCCAGAATCAAGTGTTTCTTGAAAGAAGATGGCCATTATGTCCATTATCTCTTCTGCAAACCCTCTCAGAACTCTAGGTGTAGTCCACCTGGCCCAGTTAACATTTTCACCTGAAGACTTTTGTGTTTGCCCAGCACGTCTTCATTTGTAATAACAATGTCACTCAATCCCGATGCCTGGCACTCTCGGGACTCTGGCACACTGATCGCGCCTTCCACAGCAAACACAGAAGCAAAGAACCCTTTAAGTTAATAGGTAATTTCTTAGCCCCCATTGCTACCCCTGGTCATAAATAAGGAACATTAGTTTTCAATTGTTCCATTCCTTGTAGCCCCAAGTGGATTAGAAAAGAGAATATGGAGTTATACCGACCACATTATCAATTATACGATGGGGAGCATTTTGGATACAGGGCCTATAATCGCAGATGTGCAAAGGTCGTTGTAGGTTATGATCAGACTGGTCTTCACGGGGGGAGCTCCGAATATAAATGCATTGGGCTGGAACTGGGAAGCTTTTATTAACAATCGCCGCCGGGGCTAAGTCCACACTTCAGAGGTGGATATTTTATCGTTTGGATCTCAGTATCAGCATTTTTCTTTTTTTTTCTGAGGGTGAAGCTAAGTATGAAGCAGGACAAGGCGAGGCTCGGAAATATATATGAAGCGAAGCATTGTAAATATCAGCAGGAGAAAATAAATGAAGTTTAATATTTAGCCGTCTTAATTCGAACCAGAAATGCAGAGGTTATTAAACAAAACGCGAATGTTGAAACAAGGGATATCTAAAAGGAAAATGAGGAGCAAATGGGGAGCGAGGAGAATGGTGGGACTTTTAATAAAGAAAGCAGCGTATCTGGAGACAGGACGTTCTGAAAATCCTTCATGATTACCTCAAACCGGCATTCACCACGGAAAGGGATATACAATATACAAGATCAGGAGGCTAACGATATTATTGCAGGGTACGATGATATTGTGTCAAAAGTGTTGAGACATTTTAGTGAACCCAACTCTGCATTGGATCAGTATCCCGCTGCCCCCATATCATGGCCTGTTTTCTCCACCATCAAGGTGTCTCCACTGAACCTCCTGTCTGCTCCTCCAACTATTCAATCCCCTGTAACTCCTGCTCTCTCCCTTCCATTCTGAGTCACAGCGTTGAACTCAAAGGCAGTGATCACACTATGATTGACTTCAACTTTACATGCGACAAGAAGAATTTAAAGTCTGACGCAGTAGTATTTCAGTGCAGTAAACGAGATTACAGTGTTACGTGAAAGTCTCGGCCGAAGGAATTTAAAGGAGATGCTTTCAGCGTTGTTTGCAGTGCAGAAATGACGTGAGTTTCTGGTAAAACCGGGGAACGTGCAGAATAGATCTATTGTAAAAACAAAGACAGAGGCAAAAAGCAAAAAGTACTATCGTGGCTGACAAGGGAAGTCAAACCGAACGCCAAAGTAAATGTAGCCTCCGCAGTAACATAAAATACGAATCCCCCTTACACTAAGGAGAGAGCATAGAACAGCGCAAAGATGAAGATTAAACATACGGAGAGCAACTGAACGATTCATTAGAAGGAAAAGATGAAATTCGAAGCAAGATGACAAAAAAATTTCTAAGTGGATAGTAACAGCATTTTCAAGTACGTAAAATTCAATGAGGAATGAAAGGGGATATAGGACCGCTAGAAAATGAGGCAAGAGAAAAAACAACGGGGAACAATGAGATGGCAGTTGAGCTATATGAGTATGTAGCATCAGTCTTCACTGTGGGAGACTCCAGCAGTTTGCCTGATGTTGTCGTGTGTGAAGGAAGAGAGGTGGGCTCGCTTTCTGTTACAAGAGAGAAGGTGCTCAATCACCTGAAAGACCTAAGGGTACATAAGTCACCCGGGCCTGATGAACTACACCTTTGGGTTGGAAAAGAATGAGCGATGGAGATGCTGAGGCATTTTTAATGATCTTTCTGAAAACCATTGGATTCTGGCACAGTGTCATAGGACTGCAAGATTGCAACTGCCACCAGATTCTTTAGGAAAGGAGGAAGGTAGCAGAAAGGGAAATATGAATCAGATAGCCTGACCTTAGTGGTTGGGAAGATATTGGATTCAATTGTTAAGCATGAGGACAAGAGAGGACAAAGTCAGCACGCTCCTCTGCTGCCTCACTCGGTATCCTACGCAGATATCATCAGGCCGAAGGGACATACATATTTCAGAAATTTTGATAAAATTCTGACTGACCTGCTGGTTTTCATTGAGGAGGATCCATGTAGATAGATAAGCGGCGTGCAGCAGACTTTGTCCGTTTGGACTCGCAAAAGAACTTTGACAAGGTGTCACGCATGACGCGGCTTAACAAATTAAGAGTCCTTAGTATTGCAAGAAATACGAGGAGCATTGGGTCAATGGTCGGAGGCAGCGAGGAGGAATAAAATGATAAGTTGCTGGTTGGTTGACAGTGACAAACGGTGTTCCGCAGGTGTTGGTGCAGGGACCAATTTTATGTGCTCTATATCAATGATATAGATGATGGAACCGCATTTTTCTGCGAATTTTGGAGACGGTACGAATATTGGTGTAGGGGCAGGTACTGTTGAGGAAAGACGTCGTATGCAGAGAACCTTAGACGGATTAGTAGAATTGACACGAAAATGTAAAGTGAAATACAATGTTGGATAATGCATAGACATGCACTTTGGTAGCAGAATTAAATGTGCAGACGATTTGCTAATCGGGGAGACCTAACTGCGGTGCAAAGAAAATTGGGAGTCCTCGTGCAGAGCACCTAATATGTTCCGAATGACTATACCTATTAAATAAGTTGCTGTTCTTTGCCTATCCTGTGTTATTTTATCCGGACAGTTATTAAGGGTTTGCACATCTGTAGTAACTGTTTAATTGGCATGAAATTTGTAGGAATCTAACTCTTGTATTGATAGTAAATCGTTGTGTCTTTTCAGTATCTCAGCAGCTGGTGAAACCTGATGTGCGGACATAGCCAAGCACGCTCATTTCTCATTTACCCGGAACTTTCAGACTATCTTGGTGGTGTTTAAATTTGTGGCCTTCTGGAGATGTCCATAAACATTACGGCGTAGGTCATTTTCTGATTGGACAGCGGTAATCAGTGGAGTTCTGCAGCAATCGGTGCTGGGACCGCTTCTTATCGTGCTGTCCGTCAATGATTTGGATGAAGGATTTTATGGCTTTGTGACAGGGTTTCAGACCCATGTGAACGTAGATGGAAAGGCAGGCACAGTTGAGGAAGCACGGTGCTTGCAGAAAGAATTAGACAGACAGGAGAAGAGGCAAAGAATTAAGAAGGAATATTTTGTAGGGAAGTGCCCAGACTTACTCTTTGGCAGAGGGAATAAATGCGTGAAATATTTCGTAAATGGGAAGATCACATGAATTCAAAAAGCAGAGTTGCAGAGCTACCAGACATTCTGCAGATTGAGTCAGTAGCGAGGGAGACAAATGCATGTTCTAATTCATTTTCAGAGAATTGGTATATGAAGAGAACTCCTTCGGCATGCAATAAACTGTATACTCTCTGTATTGGCCTGGACTATTTTAACAATGGGGAGAATATTGAAACAAGCAGAGGTGCAGAGCCTTTTGGGAAAATTCCCTGCAGGATAATTTGCAGAAATGCGAAGAAGCCAAATGCAGTGTTAGCATCCATTTCCAGAGGACTGGGATATAAAAGCGAATCTTTCGCAACCTATTAATGTGCATAATCTTCCTAGTTTCCACCTCACAAGCACGTAGCACGGGCAGCAAATCCTGGAGGTCCTGACTTCTAAATTAGCTCTTAACTCCTGGAACTGGCAGTGCAGAACTTCGTCGCTCATCGTACCCATGTTGTTGGTAACTCAATGGGCCACCATTTCCAGCTTTCCACACTCCCAGTTAAGAATGCTGAGGACTCGGTCCGAGATATCCCTGACGTTGTCGCCGATAGAACCACCTGTCAGCACCACTAACGAATATCCTTTCACAAAACCGTGAATTTCACCCTACCGGACCCCCCCCCCACGCCCCCGCCACCTCGCACACACTTAGACACCGCTCAACGTCCACTTCCTTTCTGAGTCACAGAGGCAATCCAAGTGCCTGAGACCCGAACACTGTGACTGAACACTGTCAGTTGATTCTTCCGTGCGCGCCCCATCCCAATACTCCGCGACGGCATCCAAAATATTAAAGAACAATCTATGCAATAATTATTTTAATCTCTTTATATCATCATTATTATTTTTTTTTTTTTTTTGCGTCCACCTTCCTTTCCAGACTGGTTATATATCAGTGTCTGGCTGTGTGTCAATAAGTTTCTCAATTGTGTGTCCTTTTACAGACACGGCAGGCATCCGTGGAGAGTCGACTGCTGGGATTATTAGATACACTTCCAATCTGCTATTGTATCGCTTCTCTGACGATCTGCAGACAAAGGGTTAAGCGTACCTGTCATTCCGTAGAACCTAATTAAGAATGTGTCCGTAGGGATTGTCAACGTCACCGCGGAGGTGTGGCTGCTGGTTACCTGGTCTATTAATATGTACGGTATACCTCACAATGACAGTTTCAGTGAGAACCGCCAGTCTACGCTGTCAGAGACCAGCGGCTGCAGACCTGGAGAAGACAGAGGCTGAATCGGGAACAGGAATCTGACTATCCCAGCAATGGATCATAATCTGAGAAATACATCGCGGAATGCTCCTGGAGTTGAGAAGAATATTTTCTGGGCGTATCAATATCTTGTTGAAACTTATGAAAGGCTAACGTTGGACTCACGTATCTTTTATGCGCTTATGACATTCAGACTGGTTTACTACCCTGTACTCGCCATTGTAGCTCTTCCTGGTAAGTGTCTCGTCTCTTCCTCATGATTAACGTCGAAAAATATAAGTCAGCTTCTCTTTCATACCTGTCTTCTTACGACTCGCCAATTGAAAGGCAGGTTGCTCCAACCGGTACCGTTTCAGCAAACATTGGCTGAGTGTATTTGATAAGGTAACCCATGCAACGCTTATGGTGAAAATAATCAGGAGTGTGATCCAAGGGGCTGTTGCTATGTATATCCAGAAATGCCTTGCCCACAGAAGACACGTGTTACTGCAGACAGTCATATTCTGCATTGAGGGCGTTGACCAGTGGTGTGCCTCAGGGATTTGTTCTGGAACCCCGTACTCTTCGTCATTTTTATAAATGACCAGGGGAAAGAAGTGCAGCGATGGGTCAGTAAATTTGCTCATCACCCAAAATTGGGGTGTTTTGGATAGTGTGATGGGATGCAAACTGTGGTAAGAAGAGACAGATTGAGTTTAACAGAGGTAAGTGTGAGGCCATTCATTTTGGAAGGTTAAATATGATGGAAGAATATAGTATGGACGGAATTAAATGAATGAATAAGTAGCTCCAACGTCTCACCAGTTAAACAAGCAAAAGGTCACGTGATCATCACTGCCGCGATCTCTCGCCGACACGAAGAATGCAGAGGAAACTGACGGCATGCAGTAGGATATTAGTATATTCAGCGAATGTACCAGCGTCTGGCCGTGGAGTGAAAATTTGGTAATTGTGAGGTTATCCACTTGGGGAAGGCAAATGTAAGAACAGAATATTAATGAAGTGGTGAACGATTGCGGTATGCTGCTCTGAGGAGGGACTTTGGAGTGCATGTGCTTGAATCACAGAAGGTTAGTTTGCAGGTGCAGCAGGCTATTAAGAATACAAATACCATGTTTATGGAGGTTATGTGGCAACTGCCCAAGGTGCTGGTGAGGCGGCATTTGGAGTACTGTGCTGTTCCGGTCTCCCGACTTGAAGATGGATAAACTGGCTGTGCAGGCGGATCTCCAGTTGATTCCAGACATGAGATGGTTGGACTATCAATGGAAATCGAGTCGACTGGAATCGTACTAGCTGGAACTCAGAAGAATGAGAGGAAATATTCTAGAAACATATAAAATTATGGAATGGATAGATAAGATAGTGGCAGGAAAGTTGTTTCCAGTGGTAATTGAGACTGGAACTACGGGACATAGCCTGAGGATTCTGCGGAGTAAATTTAGGACTGTGATTGGGAAAGAACTTCTTCTCTAAGAGGGGGGTGAATCTGTGGAATTCTCTGCTCAATGAAGCAGTGGAGGCAACCTCAATAAATATATTTAAGACTGGCTGGCATAATTTTTGCATAGTATTAAACTAATAGTCATGAGGAAAAGGTCGGTATGCGGCGATGAGTCCATGGTCAGATCAGCCAAGATCATCTTCACTGTCAGATCAGGCCTGATCGAAAACATGGACTGTTCCTGCTCCAATTATTAATCTTCTTATGTTCTCGTTTTCTCTCGTGTATACAGTTGAGAGAAGTTGAATTTCTGTCACCTTGATATTTAGTACATTACTCAGTTCATTACTCGCTCAACAATTCCCGTTTGCAACTCGTTCTTCGGGTGCCAAAGATCAGAATACATTCCAGCTATCGGTTGCTATGACTGCTTTGCCCACAAGGCTCGGGAGCTAAATTCGGTCATTCGAGCACCGAGTCTTCCCCGCCATTCGACCGTAACTGATTCATTATCGCTCTCAACCACATTCTGGCGCCCATCCTGTAGGGGTCGACGACCCGATGAGTCAAGAGCCTATCTTTCTCCTCAACAAAGGTTCAAATGACCTGCCTCCCACAGCCGTCTGCCGCGATGGATTCCACACACTCGTCTGTCTCGGTCTGAAGAAGTTACTACCCATCTCCGTTCTAAATAGATGTCTTTCTATTGTGAAGCCTCGTCTTCAGGTTGTCGACTCCCCCACGACAGAAGCAACCCTCTCCACGTCCACGATATCAGGGCCATTCAATGTTCGATAGGTTTCAGTGAGGTTCCCCTCATTCCCCTGAACTTCAGCAGGTACATTATAATCACTACCGATTTAATAACAGCTCCCAATAATCTCCTCAGCAGATACATTAATTCCATGTTCCTCTCTGCTCTCGGAAGTGCTGCAGATTAAAATAATTGTTTTCAGAGAATGCTTCCATCCAAATGTGTGTTAATGGTCTTTATTTCCCTCCGCACAGTGAACGTGGTGACAATCGTCATCCTGTCTCGGGGAAAGTGCGGTCTCTCCAAAGGCGTCACAAGGTACCTGGTTGCCATGGTAGCAGCGGATCAGCTCGTCGTTCTCTCGGATGTGATATTGAACAAGATTCCGATGACTTACATGCCAATGAAGGTTTTCTACTGGTCAGCTCGTGTTCCCGTGTGTAATATCCACGCCGTCGTGTTGTACGGCGTCACGGACTGTTCTGTCTGGTTCACCGTCACTTTCACCTTTGATCGATTTGTCGCCATTTGTTTTCAGAAGCTGAAGCTAAAATACTGCACCGGGAGATCGGCGGCTCTGGTTCTGGGGACAGTGACTGTGCTGAGCTGCGTAAAGAACATATTCTGGTACTTTATGCTCAATCGGTTCTATTCGATAAAAATTACGACCGTGTTGTGTATGACTTTTAACCGTTTATTTTCCGAACTCCAGCTGGCAATACTTCTACAGATTCATTTCTTACTCACCCCAATATTACCCTTTGTTCTGATTCTCCTGTTGAACAGTTTAACCATCAGGCACGTCCTAGTGGCCAGCCGAGCCCGGAGGAGACTCCGTCGTTCGCGCGATGGCGAGACGCCCGCCGACCCGGAGATGAAGAACCGCCGGCAATCCCTCCAGTTACTGCTGGTGATGTCGGGGAACTTCATCCTGCTATGGGCGCTGTTGACGGTGTATTCCGTATGGGAAAGCTTCTATCTTTATTTTTACTCGATTCCCCCGGATTCTCTGCGGGAACTGGGCTACATGCTGCAGCTCCTCAGCTGCTGCTCCAACACGGCCCTTTACGCCGTGATCCAGGCCAGGTTCAGGGTGCAGCTGAAGGAGACGGTGAAATCGCCCTTCTGTCTCATGGCAAAGTGCATTCGGCGTTGTCAGGGCCACATTAATCCTCAGTGAGCTTTCTCGAATACCTACTCAAAATATATCATTTCTTTACTGGCATGTCGTGTTCCACAGGGAGTCTGAACGGCCGTGGTTTTCTTTTACCCTTCACACCTTGATGGACTAAAAATATCGACGAGGTGTCCGCAATCTGCTTTCAACAGAGCGACTTCCAGTTTACTTTCTTCACCAGATCCCTGTAATGTCTTTCTGAGTTCCACCAAGTGGGTGATTCTACCATTCTTGGAGATCACAATCGCAATACGACGTTGTTCCCTGCTGCTCCCATGCGGCCCTAATGAGGCCCTAATGTTCCCAGTATAGCTCCATCTCTTTCCTCCGACGAGGGCCCATTGGTTCAAAGAGTCCCTGCGATTTCTTGTTTCAGGCAGGTAACTTGCCAAACTGACCGTGATCTCCGCTCGCACCTTTAATCTTTGAAGATATGCCTGCCAGCTCGAAAATAATTCACTACCACGCACACGTAAAAGCACTCATTCAATCGCCGTTTATTCTTCCGAAGTAACAATTGTCATCACGGTGCCTTCTGGGAAATAAAGGAACGCTCGGACACTTTGTGCCGTGGTGATCGTATCTGTCGAATCGGATTGAGTGCATTGGGAATGTGGGGAGCGTGATTGCTGAGAAAAGGTCACCGGGTGTCTATTTATATATTGAGATTCAGCACCAAATGTGAAATACTGTCAGAAGTATTGCTCTCGCACAAACACCTTCGATCGGTATGGATGCATCAGAGTTTCCCCCCACCCCCGCTGTTGTTCAGGAATAGTGGCTGGCACTGGAGTATTCCACCTGAGATACTGATTGGAACGTAACCTCTCCGAAACGTTGACCGACATTTTTTTTCCGATCCCTCGGAGTTTGTCCTTTTCTCCTTCTCTGTTTAATCTTCCGGCGTTCTGCTGATTTCCCGCCGTTGTCTGTTACGGCGTGGGTTTCCTCGGGGTGTTCTGGTTTCCTCATACAGTCCAAATACTCATGCTTATATGCTGATAGCTTAATCAGTGTTTGAAAATTGACCCATGGTTAAGGCCACTGGAAACGGGAAGCATTCTGTTAGCAATAGTTACAGACTGGAAATAAGACACTTGAGAAGGACCCTTTCCGGGAGGGGGACCCATAAGACCGAGCTGCAGAGGATAGCATGGATTCAAATATGTTCTGAACATAGAGGACAGAAGGCAGTGGTGGAGGGCAGCGATACTGCACCTGACAAGTGCTGGAGATTATCTGACGTTTGACTTGGAAGAAAATAGGGATTATTCATAAATGTGTTTGGACACGACACACAACGTGATGGAGTTGTGCCTGTTGACGGAGATTCGTGAAAGTCCAGATGTGTGGGAAAGGTGGCCAGTGAAATGACAGTTTTGTCATACTGCCGCCAGCAGGTGGCAGACAGTAATGCAGAGATTACAACGTTATAACCCAGGAATCGCAGTTTAATCACAACGCATAAAGAACAATTCATAAGCACTAGTCGATAGTGAGTTGTTCCGGTGTTTAGTACATAAACAACCAAAAATCGGATGTATGAAAATGAGCTGACTAATAATCTTGCAGATGACACCAGAATCATTGATTTAGGACCCTGCACAAAGTGACGGGGTATTTGCAGGTGGTAATTTCAAATAAGCATTAACGGGCAAGACCTTTAAACAGAGAGTGCATGCGATTGACTTCCTTGCGTGGTGGTAGGGGTCAAGGATTAGTGGCCTTGAAGGGAAGATGAGACAGACATGTGCCTATGAGGAAAATGGAAGGTTACGCACGTCATACAAGTAGAAAAGATTAGTTACCCATTTTGTTAGCTCAGCCCACAACTGAATGATCAGAAGTTTGCAAAAAACCGTAATGGCATGTAAAACTTTGACAAACCTCTTTCCATGCACTGTGGAGAGGTCCATGACTGGTTACGTCACGCCCTGTTTTCGATAAACCAGTGCACAGGAACAGAAACTCCTCGGGCCCGGTCCACCTCAGGAGCAGCTTCCCCACCACTGAGCACATCTTCAAACTGAAGGACGCAGCATCGATCATCAAGGACCTCCACCATCCAGGACATGCGCTCTTCTCGCTGCTGCCATCGGGACTGAGGGAAGGCAGCCGTATTTCCCACATACCGGCTTCACGGACAGTTGTTAGACTGCAACCATGGGGCTCATGTATCAGCCTGGATCACCTCACTGACCTCAAATCTGAAATGATTCCACATGCTAGGGTCTCACTTTCAAAGAATCTGCAACGCGCTCTCGGTGCTAATTTATTTATTTATTCATTAGCCTTCTCCGTATTTATCCATTCATTCATTCTTTATTCATTAATTTATTTATGTCTTCATTGCTCAGTTTGTCATCTATTGCACATTGGTTATTTGCATACCCTCAGATATTTCATATTTCTTCAACGTTTCAGTTGCATTTCTCTGTTGTACTCTGCATGCCAGTAAAAATAACCTCAGCGTAGTATTTGACGACGTAACATAGTTTGATGATAAAACGAGTTTTATTTTGAAGTGACCACATGTTGATTTACCCGACAGACAGAGAACTGGAGAGTTCGGAATTCTCTGTTGACTCTGTTGATGGAGCGAGCATTGGTGTAACACCGGGAAAGAACACAGCACAACGGGAAGATCAGTGCTCGAAGTAACCCGTGGCCGCGTGTTCCATCGTGAGAGGAATACACTGGCTCGGCGGCAGGAAACTACAGTCTGGTAGGCTCTTCTCCTCAATAGCCCCGCCAACAGGTAATTTGCGGAAGGGTTTCAGTGAAGTCTAATGGTAAAGGCGACAGGAAAAAAGTATAACAACACTAAAAATGGGACAGGCGAATAAAATATTTAGATAGTCCATAAAAAAACATGACACATAAGAGCAGAAATAGGCCAATGGAATGTCGAGTCTGCTCCGCCATTCTATCATGTCTGAGATCGAACCCACTCAACCACATAATCCTTCCTTCACGCTATATTCTTTGATAACCTGAACGATCAGGGACCGATCGGTTTCCGCCTTAACTATCGGCACGGTTTTGGACTGCGCAGCAGTCTTTTCTGAAGGGTGGCGCCTCATTAGTGAGGTTTTATCCTCTAGTGCTGTATACCCCTACCACAGGAAACATTTTCTCCACACCCACCCTATCCAGTCCTTCCAACATCCTGTAGGCTTCAATGAGATCCTCCTGCATTCGTATGAATTTCAGTGCTTTCAGACCTAAAATCGCCAAACGACCCTCACACGCTAAACCTCTCATTCCCGAATCCTCCTCTGGACTCTCTCCAATGACAACACATCCTTTCTGAGATATGGACCAAGATTATTTTAAAATATTCAAAGTAGTGTCTTACAAAGAATCTTCATTATCTGCTTGCTTTTCTATATCACTCACTTGAAAAAGAAGAAGAAGAAGACGAAGAAGGAGAAGAAGAAGAAGAAGAAGAAGAAGAAGAAGGAGAAGAAGAAGAAGAAGAAGAAGAAGAAGAAGAAGAAGAAGAAGAAGAAGAAGAAGAAGAAGAAGAAGAAGAAGAAGAAGAAGAAGAAGAAGAAGAAGAAGAAGAAGAAGAATACCTTTATTGTCAATGTTGTGGAGCAATGAAACACACTTTAGCAGCTCAACGTTTTGCAGCATGACAAAGAATATATCCAAAAAATAAACTCTAAAACCTCAGGAGTGCGTCCAAAATTAATAATATATGGATGGGGGGGGGCGGGTGTATGACTATTGCACACCTGCCATTCCTGGAAGTGTGATGTATTTAGCTGCCGCCGTCTTAGGAGGAAATAAATGCCAACATTCCATTCGCCTTCTTCACCACAGACTTAATCATAAATTAATGTGATTCTTGCACGAGGACTGCAAAGTCTCCCTGTACCACTGATCTTTGAACCTGCTTCCTGTTGAGATAAATGTCCACACAATTATATATTTTAAGAAAGTGCGGTATGTTCATTTCCCAACATTGTTTTCTGGCTGCCATTCTTGACCTTTCTTCCAATCTGCCCACGTCCTGTTGCAATCGCATTGCTTCATCAGCACTACCTACCATTCCATTCATTTTCGCATCATCTGCAAACTATGCGACAAAGTATAAACTCCATCATCGAAGTCATCGATTAACAATGTGAAAAGCCACCAGTCGAATTCATACCCTTGAAGAACACCACTCGTCAGTAGCCGTCAACCGGAAAAGGCCCCTTTTTCCCCACTCGCTGCCTCCTGCCTCTCAGTCATTCTTCGCAATCTCATTCTGAATGATAGACTCCAACTAACTGTCCTACAATTTCCATTCTTTTGCCTTCGTCACTTCGTAGAGAGTGTAGTAACGCTAATAAATTTCAGTCTTGCGGAACATGGCAGAATCAAGTGATTCTTGAAAGAACATGACCAGTGTATCTTCTGCAACCTCTCTCAGTCCTCTGGGTGTAGTCCATCTGGGCTAGTTAACATTTTCACCGTAAGACCTTAGTGTTCCCGAGCACTTTTTCATTTGTAATAACAATGTCACTCACTGCTCGTCGCATACCCTGCCTGGACTCTGGCACACTGACAGTGCCTTCCACAGCAAACACATACGCAAAGAGCCCGTTAAGTCATTTCTCAAATTTCTCAGCCCCCGTTGTTACCTCTAGTCGTAAATAAGGAACAATAGTTTCCATTTCTTCCTTTCCCTTTGGCCCCGAAGCTGGATAAGAAAAAATATGTGGATTTAGACGGACCAAATTATAAATAATTCGATGGGGAGCATTTTAGGAACAGTGCCTATAATCGCAGATGCGTTACTTTTATTAATTATCGCTGCTGGGGCTAAGTCCACACCTCAGTGGTGGATAGTTTATAATGTCAATTTCAGTATCAGCATGTCTTTCCTGAGGGTGAAGCTGAGTATCAAGCTGGACAAGGCGAGACTCGAAAAGATAAATAACGCGAAGCATTGCAAATATTGTTATGTCATGGGTGACAAAAAATATAGAACAAAGTCAGGTTTAACAAACAAACAACGATATTTATTAGCTTCTACTGAAGAATATAGAAAAGTAAACAACCAGCTTAAGCGGAAGTTACCCGTTATGTGGCTGTCTCGAAAAAACAGTCGAACTAAAAGATACTTCTAAAAGGGGTAAATTGAAACACCGTTTAAAGTGGTAAATTCAAAAGTCTAAGTGATTTTTACAGTCCTTAAGGACAGACTTTAATGCAGCAAAAGTTCCTCCGTAGAAAATGACAAACCTGTCGTTCACAGTCGAGTGATGCCTTGTCCAAAGGCCTCATACCGATTATAAAGTCATAAAGTAATTGACCTTTTCTCTCGGGAGGGTGGACACCACACAAAACGTCCTGATCTTGCTGGGGAGGAACACAAACGTTCATGCCACAGTTTTCCAGACGATTCCGATTCAAAGCAGTCGATCACTTCCAAAACAGCGGAAGTCATTAACTTTAATCAATCATTTGGGTTCTCGTCCTTTGGAAAGGTAATCACTCTCCAATATTAGACTGCAAAAATAGTACAAATGTGCAACAAACAAAAACTGTTAGGGATTTCTAAAACTGCCGGCAATAACGTGTTTGCACCTTAAAATGGAAAGTAGAAACTGCGTCAAACTTTGGCGGCTTCCTTAAGTACAGTTGGGAACATGACATTACGTGACATAACATCATTCCGCGGTCATGAGACAATTACATCATCCCGCTGTACCATGATCAAACTGTGGGCATGTAACACCTCTCCCCAAAAAGGGAAAACTTTGGTATATCATGAGCAAAATTTTAACAACTATTTAGAAAAAATATATACAAATGTATACAATCTACAACATGCATAAGATGCATACAATTATCATACAACACCTTACAAACTAATATACAGCTACAAATCTTAAATTTCCATTCAAAAACACCATTATAAATTCAACATCGGGACAGACAATCGGCAATCACATTAACTTTGCCTTAGTGTGAGTTATCAAAATATTATACTCCTGCAACATCAAACACCAATTCAGTAGCCTTCTATATTTTGTTTCTCATCTTACTCAAAAATACTCATGGATTATGAATGTGAGCTCGGAGTAGTTTCTGAGTTGCACCAACATACATTTGAAAGTGTTGTAAAGCCAAAACAAGAGATAGTAATTCCTTTTGTATGGTTGAATACATTTTTGATGCTAATGAAATTTCTTAGAAAAGTAAGCTACCGGACGATCAACCTCATCACCCTCATCCCTTTGGAGTAACACGACTCCTGCAGCCTCATCACTGGCCCTCACAGCTAATGAAAATGTTTTTTCAAAGTCAGTTGACCTGAGCACAGGTTCATGACATAGCATAGTTTTGAATTTATTAAATGCCTCCTGAAAAAAGCACTGTCTACACAAACTTTTCAACTTTCTTCAAGGGGTTAGGTAATCGAAGGCTAATGTCAGCATTTTTTTTACAAAATTCTCCGTAATATCCCACCATTCCCAAGATTCTTCTGACAGATTTTTATCAGTTGGAGGGGGTACCTCTAAAACTGCTTGAATAGGATCTAATCTACAATGACACACAGCATAACCAAGGTAGGTCACAGTGACATGATCAAATTCACCTTTAGCTAAATTAATAGTTAGATTAGCAATTGAAAGCCTTTCAAATAGTTGCTCCACTGCAGTAATATGTGCTTCCCAGTACCATTTCCTGTAACGAAATCATCAATATAGGCATCTGTATCTTTTAACCCATAAATCACAGAATTAGTCATTCTCTGAAAAGTTCGTGGTGCATTCTTCATTTTGAAAAGCTAGAATATTATATTCTTATAACCCACATGGTGTTAGAAATACAGAAATTTCTCTACCTCTATCCGTCAGTGGAACACACTATACCCTTTAAACAAATCAATCTTTGTAAGGAGCTTTGTTTTTCCAAGTTTCTCCACACAATTATCTACCCCAGGGATTAGATACGCATCTGTTCTTGTTACAGCATTCGTCTTCCTGTATTGACTAGAAAACCGAATACTACCATCTGGTTACGTACCATAACACAAGACGAACTCCAATTCGATGTAGAAGGTCTAATAATATTATGTTCTAATATATACTTAATGTCTTGTTCACACAGTACGCATTCTTCCATGTTCATCCGATATGGATGTTGCTTTATGAGATTGGCATCTCCAACATCTAAATCATGTGAAGCTACTGTGGTTCTTTGAGGAACGTCTGGAAATAAATCTCTATATTGAAAACTTAACTGCCATAGCTACCGCATCTTCTCTGGCTGTAAATGAGCCAATTTCTTTCCAATATTTTCCAGAATTTTCCAGTTTGGTAAGCTGGCAGAAATAATGTTGGGTTTAAATGAGACTCAGATGGATCCAATAAGTTCCCAGAGGGATCAGACTCATTATTATTGATCACAACAGGCATATTAGCGGACTGTTTCGTTTACTATGGTTTTGTCATATTTAGATGACAAAGCTGCGTTAGCCTATTCGATCTGGTGTTTTGACCACATAATCTACGTCATTGACCTTAGATATCATCGCATAAGGACCAGGAAATTTAGCTTCTAATGGGTTCGTTTCCACCGTGAAAAGAACCAACACCTCACTTCAAGGCTTAAGTGACCTCATTCTGGCTTCGTTGTCCGACCAAGTTTTCACTTTCTCCTGAGCAGATTTTAGTTTTTCTCTTGCTAAGTCACAAGCTTTTTGTAATATTTCCTTAAATTTTGAAACATAATCCGGCAAATTAGTATGTAATTCTTTGTTAACCCATTGTTCCTTTCAGAATTCAGAGTGCTAGAGATTCCTGCACTGACTCCCCTACTGCAAACAAAAGTAAATGAACGCCCTTATCCAAATCCTTCTCATTTTTAACACAGACCGTCCGAGTCATGGGTTTGAGGGTAGAATGGAATTTCTCCAAGCCCCCTGTGAACGGGATGATAACGGAGACGACGTAATCTGTTTGACTTCCAGATTATAATCTATCTGCTGGAACAATCCAGGCATAGAGTTACTACCTTGTTCATATTGGAGCTCATTAGGCACTCCAAGATAAGTAAAGAATTTTATTCGAGTAATTGTTACAGTTTTCGCCGTTATATTCCCAAGAGGTATTGCCTCTGGAAAACTAAATGCGGTTCACATGTTAGTCTGCAAATACTGGAGGCAAGCTTTAGTGTTTTACAATAGGCCGACACAATCTACAATCAGTTTGGAGAATAGTTCAACAAATGAGGGAATCGGTTGCAGTGGAGCTACTGGAGTAACTTGATTAGGTTTACTCACAACCTGACAAGCCTGGCGAGTTAGATAAAATGTCGCCATATCTTTTCTTAAACATAGAACATGTAACATCGAGTAGTATAGCACAGTACAGACCCTTCGGCCCTCAATGTTGTGGTGACCATTACCTCCCAGATAACCATCCACATTAAATTTCTCCATATACCAGTCTAGTAGTCTCTTAATTTTCACTAGTGTATCTACCTCCACCAGTGACTCAGAAAGTGAATTCCACGCACCAGCCACACTCTAAGTAAAATAACTTCCTCCAATATCCCCCTTGAAATTCCCACCACTCACCATATCATTCCTGCTCCTATACTCAACACTTTGATCCATAAAGCCAATGTACAAAAAGCTGCTTTACGACCCTATCTACTTGTGACGCCACTTTTAGGGAATTTTGTATCTGTATTCCCAGATCCCTCTGTTCCACTGTACTCCTCAGTGTCTTACCATTTACCCTGCATATTCTACCTTGGTTTGTACTTCCAAAGTGTCTGTATTAAACTCCATCTGTCATGTTCAGCTCATTTTTCCAACTGGTCCAAATCCCTCTGCAAGATTTGACAACCTTCCTCACTGTCCACTACACCTCCAATCCTTGTATAATTACCAAATCTGCTGATCCAATTTACCAGATTATCATCCAGATCATTGATATAGATGACAAATAACAATGGACACAGCACTGATCCCTGTGGCACACCACTAGTCACACGCCTCCACTCGGAGAAGCAATCCTCGACTACCACTCTTTGGCTTCTTCCATTGAGCCGATGTCTAATCCAATTTACCACTTCTCTATTTATACCTAGCGACTGAATTTTCCTAACTAGCCTCCCTTGAGGGACCTTGTCAAAGGCCTTACTGAAGTCCATGTAGACAACATTTACTGCCTTCCCTTCATCCACTTTCCTGGTAACCTCCTCGAAAACTGGTCAAAATTGACCTTTCACGCAAAAAAGCCATGTTGACTCTCCCTAATATGTCGCTGTCTATAGAAATGCTTTTGCATTCTGTCTCTTAGTACACCCTCCAATATCTTACCCACTACCGACGTCAAATTTACCGGCCTATAATTTCCCAGATTACATTTCGATCGTTTTTTTTAAACAACGGAACAACATGAGACATTCTCTAATCCTCCGACACCTCACCCGGAGACACCGACATTTTAAATATATCTGCTAGGGCCCTGTAATTTCAACACTAGTGTCCTTCAAGGTCCGAGGGAATACCCTGTCAGGTCCTGGGGATTTATCCACTTTAATTTGCCTCAAGATAGCAAGCACCTCCTCCTTTTCAATCTGTACAGTTTTCATGATCTCACTACTTGTTTCCCTTAATTCCATGAACTTCGTGGTTCCGCCTCCTTCTTCTACTACCCATTGTTCACCTGCCTGTGACGTCCCTGCTTCCCCTCCCCCACCCCTTTGTCTTTCAAATTACTGATCTTTCAACTGAACATACAAGCATTCTTCAAATCCTTCCCCCTCCCTCTTTGTTCAGTCCTGACGAAGGGTTCCGGCCCGTAACGTCAACTCATCATTTCCACTGATGCTGCTCGACCTGCCGAGTTGCTCCAGCGTTCTGTGAGTGTTGCTTTGATCCCAGAATCTGCAGATTATTTTGTGTGAACAACTTGTCCCAATGCACGGTTTTTAGTTCCTTCCTCATTTCTTCAAAATTGGTCTTCTTCCAGTTTAACAACTCAACCCTAGAACCAGATCTATCTTTATCCATGATCAAGTTGAAACTAATGGTGTTATGATCACTGGAACCAAAGTGTTCCCCTACACACACTTCCGTCACTTGCCCCAACTCGTTTCCTAATAGGAGATCGAATATTGCATCCTCTCTTGTTGGTACCTTTATATATTGATTTAGAAAACTTTCCTGAACACATTTTACAGACTCTAACCCATCTAGACCCCTAAAAGTGTGGGAGTCCCAATAAATATATGGAACATTAAAATCCCCTACCACCAGAACTTTATGTTTCTTGCAGTTCTCTGCTATCTCTCTGCAGATTTCCTCCTCCTATTCTCACTGACTATTAGGTGGTCTACAATACAACCCCACTAATGTGGCCATACCTTTCCTGTATCTCAGCTCCAACCATAAGAACTCAGTAAACAAGCCCTCTAATCTGTCCTGCCTGAGCACTGCTGTAACATTTTCCCTGACCTGCAATGCTACACCCCGCCCGACCTTTCATTCATCTGCCTCGATCGCATCTGAAACATCGGAACCCGGGAATATTAAACTGCCAGTCCTGCCACTCCTGTAGCCATGTTTCTTTAATTACTACCACGTCATAAATCTACGTGTCAATCCACGCCCTCAACTCGTCTGCCCTCCCCGCAATACTCCTAGCATTGAAATATATCTACCGCAGATGATATTTACCAGCACTCAGAACCTTTCTAATGCTGCTCTGCTTGAACTTTTAACATCATTTATTTTCACCCCAGCCCCACTGTCAGCTCTGGCACTTTGTTTCCAATCCCCCTGCAAAAATACACAAATAAATAAATAAATAAATAAATAAGAAAGAAAGAAAGAAAGAAAGAAAAACGGCAATTCGTATGCCGCTTAAAAGGTGGAATACAGCAATTCAGATATTTTAATGTGGTAAACATGGGATTACATTTTAAACACATCGCACAAATGGAGTGCCCTGGTAAGCCTCAGGCTCTTTCAACCCGCTTTCGTCTTGGGGAAGCAGCCTTCGACCCCGCCAAACTGGGTAATTAAGTTTGTGTGGATACTGTGTGATTGTACCTCACCCCGCCAAATAACAGACAATACACCATATACCATTAAATGATTGCAATTTATTGATATTACTGGAAAAATATAATTAATGTATAATAGCGATAAAATATAAAAGGAAAAGGCGCCAGAATTTTCAACGTTCAACCTCTTCGTGCGCAAACAGTTGGAGCTGCAGTAAAGGTCCTATTTTCACCACTCGATCCCCTCTGACAAACTCGACCCGCACCAGGGACCAACCACGGTGGTCGACCAGACGCTCTACACGGGTCTGGCTTCGTCTCCTCTCCGTGGACCTCGGACTCCGGCTCGGGGACCGCCCCGTCAGCCAGCTCACAGCATCGCGTCCACTCTGTCTCTCCGCATAGTGTCTTCGGCCCAAAAACCCGCGCAGCATAGCTTACAGACATATCAGAAAGAATAATCTCTAATCCAATTGGTTAACAACTCAAAATAATCGAAACAGGCTGCTATCGAGAGAACTTTCTCAACAGTTAACATAACAGAGAACACATTTTAATTAGCCTACGCAGGAACATCACAGAATAAACCCCTTAAACAAAGAACAGACAATTGATGTATTTAACAGGGAGTTGTTCCGCGTCTGTTTACATACATAACTGTCTAGAATAAATGCAGAGTGGGTGATTAATGATCTTACAGACAACACAAAAAATATACATTTCAAGACATTCACTAAGTGCCGGAGAAATTAAAGTTACGAGGGTGGTCATTTCAACTAACCTGTGGTCATTTCTAATAGCCTTCACACAGAGAGTAGTGGGTTCATGGGGTGCTCTTCCTGGTGTGGTGGTGAAAGCACAATGATTAGTAACTTTTTTAGAGAAGCTTGGATAGGCATGTGCACATGAGGAAATTCGATGGAAATATACGAAATTTTGTGAGCTGACAAATCAGTTAGCCTCTGGGATACTAATTTAGCTGGTTCAGCACGACACTGTGGGGCGAAGGGTCTGTTCTTGTGTCTGTACTGTTCCACGTTATGGATTATAAATTAGGGAATTAACAAATGACAATTCGGAGCGACATCCTGCATCGGGATTGGAAACGGCAAGGGGCCAGGAAGGTTCAGCGAGATGAGGGGATGAGGGGATGGATTACAAACTGAGTGTTGGAAGGGAAAATAAGGTAACGGGAGTGGGCCGATGGGGGTGAAATAACATCCTGTGAGGAGACAGGTGGAAGAGGTAAGGGAACGAAGAAGAGTCAAGTTGAGGAGAGTTGGCAATGGATGAAAGGTAAGACAGAGGTTCTCCAACTGGAGAATAATGGTAAGTCAGCTGAAGAAAAGAGACGAGAGGGCGAGTTGTTGGGTATCTTTAAAGCAGAGTTTGAAAGGCTTTTGATGATTGAGGCCGTTAAAGGTCATGGTAGAAGGTAGGGGAATGGGGTTGGGAGGGATCGTAAATCAGCCATGACGGAATGACTGAGTAGATTCCATTTTGGTTGGAGAATAAAAATGGAAAGAGCACTATCTCCTTTAAAAGTGCTGAAGGAACTCAACATCTGTGGAAATGCAGAAACAGTCAAGGTTGCGCGCTGAGTCCTTTCTTCAGGACTGGGAAGGATGGGGGAAGACACCAGAACTGAAAGTGGGTATTGGGAAGGAGGAGAAGAAAGATAATTAGAAGGTGATAGGTGACGCCCGTTGGTTGGGAAAGGAAAAGGGTGGGAGACGAAGGAATCTGATAGGCCTGAGCCGGAGCAGTGAGAGAGGGCTTCACTGAACTCCTGTTGTAATGAGAATTTAAATGTCTCCAAGGTAGGCATGTCCCGAGGAGACTTTGAAATTCAGCAGCGTATCATAAACACAAGAACTCTTCTGATTTTGGAACGCTAGATCAACACATACGTAGATGCGATGGGCCAACGGCCGAAATTTGCTCCTGCCGTCCGCCGCTCAGGAGAAAATAGTCCAGCTGTATCGAATTCTCCTCAATTAAGGTTTTCGCCACTTTCACTTTCATAAAGACCCCCTCCCCCCCGATCAAATCGCACGAAAACTTGGATGTCGGTCCCAGCAAAATCTCTGTCCCTGCGAAGAATCTTGACATTCAAAACATCAGCACAAGAGATATTGGAGCAGAATTAAGCCAATTTGGCCCATCATATGTGCTCTGCCATTTTATCACGACTGATCCAATTTTCCTCTCCCCAAATCTGTATCAAGCCAGATCCTTCATCGGCAAGGGGCCGGGTAGGTTCAGCGGGATGAGGGGATGACTGGTTGTCTGTCAAACTTATACCCTCTTAGCCACAGAGTCAACCTGCGCAGCAGCGTTAGGTGTACTGTGGACTCGGGCCCCAAGCAGAGGTTCTCGGTAATTATACAGAAAGCTATTACATGTGTGACGGGGTTCCGAATACCCCTATGAGCTGTGCTTTTGAAGAGAAAGAGAGAGAGAGAGAGAGAGAGAGAGAGAGAGAGAGAGAGAGAGAGTTATTTAACTGCGAAATCTTGTTTTTAAGGGAGAAAGAAAAAGACAAGGAGAGACGAAAATTGCTTTGAGATAGTGTTATGAAACCCTAAGATGCATATTTCTTTTGGACTGTGACTTTAATGCACGAGAAAGAACTGACACTAACTTTCGGATTTGTGCTGAGTTCGGAGAGAGAGGGCACCGAGAGCCCGTGGATCGCTATGGCGACCGAGGGCGGTGTTATTTCATGTACAATCGATGTTATGGTTTCTCTGCAGCGTGTTTACATTTCTACAAGGACGTGGCCTGCTAGTGCATTCTTACAAAGAGAAAAGGAGGGAGGAGTTATTTGAGAGACAGTTGGTACTCAGTACAGTGAGATAAATAGAAGGTCAGATGAGAGACCTGCAACACAGGATTTTGGACACTGAATAATCTTTGTTGCGCACACAGAAAAAGCATGTTTTTGGAGGATCGATTAAGCGGATTGATCAGTGGCTTTTGCAGTTTGAAAAGGGATTGACCGGTGGGGAGTTGTCCATTTTCCAACTCTTGCCTGGGTTTATGATTCAACCACAGAAGAACTGTCCCCTTTGTTGTGGGCACAGTCGGTAACTTCTATGGATTTCGGAGGACAACGTGAATATCGAGAGCGTCAACTCATCTGAAGATTCAAAGCTATCCCTTTCTCTCTCCATCACCACTCAACGTAATACCACTAACTGAAATGAACTGAACTTTACTCATTATCGTAAAACCAACTATTTATCCCTCGTCTTGAAGAAGCTTGATTTCATTTATTTACACACACACACACACACACACACACACACACACACACACACACTCAAATGCATACATATATGCACACAGTGGCTGCAGTTTATGCGAGAAGTGAGGAAGGTGCAAGACAGGTATATCCCAAAAAAGAAGAAATTTTCGAATGGAAAAAGGATGCAACCATGGCTGACAAGAGAAGTCAAAGCCAAAGTTAAAGCAAAGGAGAGGGCATACAAGGAAGAAAAAATCAGTGGGCAGACAGAGGACTGGAAAGTTGTTAAAAGCTTACAGAAGGAAACTATGAAGGTCATTAGGAGGGAAAAGATAACGGGAAAGTTACATACGTGGATAGAGCGTTGACTGATTGGCAGGAGGCAGAGAGTGGGAATAAAAGGATCCTATTCTGGTTTGCTGCCGGTTACCTGTGGTGTTCCACAGGGGTCCGTGATGGGGCCGCTTCTTTATACGTTGTACATCAACGATTTGGATTATGGAATAGATCGCTCTGTGGCGAAGTTTGCTGATGATACGAAGATAGGTGGAGGGGCGGGTAGGGCTGAGGAAACAGAGTGCCTGCATAGAGACTTGGATAGATTGGAAGAATGGGCAAAGAAGTGGCAAATGAAATACAATGTGGCAAAGTGTATGGTTATGCACTTTGGCAGAAGAAATAAACGGGCAGACTATGATTTAAAAGGGGAGAGAATTCAAAGTTCTGAGATGCAACGAGACTTGGGAGTCCTTGTGCAGGATATCCCTAAGGTGAACCTTCAGGTTGAGTCGGCGGTGAAGAAGGCGAATGCAATGTTGGCATTCATTTCAAGAGGAATAGAGTATAGGAGCAGTGATGTAAGGTTGAGGCTCTATAAGGCGCTGGTGAGACCTCACTTGGAATACTGTGGGCAGTTTTGGTCTCCTTATTGTAGAGAAGATGTGCTGACGTTGGAGAAGGTACAGAGAAAATTCTCTAGAATGATTCCGGAAATGAGAGGGTTAACATATGCGGAACGTTTGCCCGCTCCTGGACTGTATTTCTTGGAGCTTAGAAGAATGAGTGGGGAGATCATAGAAACATTTCGAGTATTGAAAGGCATGGACAGAGTGTAAGTAGCAAAGTTGTTTCCCGTGGGGGAGTCTAGTACGAGAGGGCATCACTTGAGGATTGAAGGGCGCCCATTCAGAATACAGATGCAAAGATTTATTGGAGGGTGGTGAATCTATGAAATTTGTTGCTACGGGCGGCCGTGGAGGCCAAGTCATTGGGCATATTCAAGGCAGAGATTGATAGGTATCTGAGTAGCCAGGGCATCAAAGGTTATGGTGAGAATGCGGGGGAGGTGGGCTAAATGGGAGAATGGATCAGCTCATGATAAAATGCCGGAGCAGGCTCGATGGGCCGAATGGCCGAATTCTGCTGCCACGTCTTATGGCCTTATGGCCTTAAATGACGTCTAATTTGGAAATGACCCTTAGTTCTTCAGATTGCCTATGGAATCACTGTGTGTACTTTAAAAAAATTACATATATATATATATATATATATATATATATATATTCATTTCTAACGTGTTTGATTTTTCTGCATTGATATTTCTTTATTGCGTAGTTCCTAATAAATATTATTAGCTAATAGCAATTCCGGACCCCAAAGTGTTCTCCATCTCTACTGGTTATTTAACCCGTCCCGAGGTACGTGACAATAGACAATAGAGAACAGACAATAGGTGCAGGAGTAGACCATTCAGCCCTTCAAGCCTGCACCACCATTCACTGTGATCATGCCTGATCATCCACAATTAGTACCCTTTTCCTGCTTTCTCCCCATATCCTTTCACTCCACTATCTTTAAGTGCTCTGTCTAAATCTTTTTTGAAAGAATCCAGAGAATTGGCCTCCACTGCCTTCTGAGGCAGAGCATTCCACAGAACCACAAGCCTCTGTGTGAGAAAGTGTTTCCTTAACTCCGTTCTAAATTGTCTACCCCTTATTCTTAAATTGTGGCCTCTGGTTCTGGACTCCTCCAACTTCGGGAATAGGTTACCTGCCTCTAGCTTGTCCAACCCCCGAATAATCTTATATGTTTCAACCAGATACCCTCTCGTCCTTCTAAATTCCAGCGTATACAACCCCGGTTGCTCCGATCTTTCAACATATGACAGTCCCACCATCCCGGGAATTAACCTCGTCAACGTACGCTGCACTCCCACAATAGTTAGAATGTTCTTCCTCAAATTTGGAGACCAAAACTGTACACAATATTCCAGAGCCCTGTACAGCTGCAGAAGCACCTCTTTGCCTCTATAGTCAATTCCTCTTGTCATGAAGGCCAGCATGCCATTAGCTTTCTTCACTGCTTGCTATACTTGCATGCTTACCTTCAGTGAGTAATGAACAAGGGTATGTAGATTTCGTTGTACTTCCCCTTTTCCTAACTTGACACCATTCAGACAGCAATCTGCCTTCCCGTTCTTGCCACCAAAGTGGATAACCTCACATTTATCCACATTAAACTGCAGCTGCCATGCATCTGCCCACTCCCCGAACCTTTCCAAGTCACGCTGCATTCTCGAAACATCCTCCTCACATTTCACACTGCCACCCAGCTTTGTGTCTTCTGAAAATGTGCTAATGTGACTTTTAATCTGTTCATCTAAATCATTGATGTATATTGTAAGTAGCTGCGGTCCCAGCACCGAGCCTTGTGGTACAACTCTAGTCACTGCCTGCCATTCTGTAAAGGACCCATTAATCCCCACTCTTTGTTGCTGACTGCCAACCAATTTTCTGTCGATGTCAGTACCCTCCACCCAATGCCATTTGCTCTAATTTTACACACTAAACTACTATGTGGGACCTTATCAAAGGGTTTCTCAAAGTCCAGGTACACTACATCAGGTGACACATGTCAGCAATAGAAAAATAGTGTTCAGTTCGCCAAACTTGCTCAGACAGGGATTTCAGTGGAGACTCTTTCAGATCATGTTGCAGTTCTGTGACCCGTTGATGAGGGCGCACTCGTAAAACTGAGTAGATTACTTGGTCACCATGCAAAGGTGCGGTTGGGCAGGAACAAGGGTAGAAAAGATTGACGGGTATGTACCCAGCACTAGAGGGCTTGAGGTATGGAGACTGGTAGACCACGTTGGGTCTTTGTTACTTGGAACTTAATAGAATGAGGGACGAACTTGCAGAACTTTCTTTTCAATTTCAACAGACGTAGACGAGGTGGAAGACAAGAGTCTTTTAAGATCCTGGATAGGGGAGCCTAAATCTCGTGGATATGCGTTCAGGTGAGGGAGGGGGTGGATTAAAAGGAGACTTTTAATCAACTCTTATAGGACTTTCAAAAGATCGTAGACAAGGAGCCACACAAGAGGCTGCTTACCAAATTAGGAATCCATGGTATTACAAGAAACACCTTGAACATTGGTTGAGCGGTAGGAGCAAGCGAGTAGGAGATATGTGTTATATGTCAATGAGGTAGATGATGGAATAGATTTTTTTTTGTTTGTTTTGCCAAGTTTGCAGATGGTCCAAATATTGGTGTCGGAGCGTTTGCTGCTGAGGAAAGACGATTTGCACAGTACTTTAGACAGATTTGGAGATTTGGCAAGAAAGTGGTGAGTGAAAAATATAGTGTTGGTAAGTACATGGTAATGCTCTTTCGTAGTGGAAATAAATCTGCAGATTATGTGCTAATTTTGGGGAAATTCCATTAAATTGTAGTGAAAAGGGGATCCTGAGCCCTTGTGCAGAACAGCTAAAGGGTTAACATGCAGGTAGAATCGGAGGTAAGGCAGGAGACTGAAATGCTAACAGTCATTTCAAGCGGTCTAGTACACAGGAACAGTGATGCGGTGCTGGGGCTTTACAAGGCAGTGCTGAAGCCTCAGCGGGAGAATTGAGAACAGTTTTCGGATTCTCGTCTAAGAAAGACGTGCTGGCATTGGAGATGGCCCAGAGGAATCACAAGTAAGATTCAAGAGATTAAATGGTTATCATATTAGTACTGTTGACGTGCTCGGGGTCTGGACACGCCGGAACTTCAGAAGGAAGAAGTGGGATCTCATTTCAACCTTTCCAATGCTGAAATCCCAAGGCAGATGGATGTGGAAAGGAAGTTTCCCAAAGTTCCGTTGTCTGAGATAAGAGGTTGCAGCCGAAGAATAGAGAGGCGTCAATTTAAAACGCTGAAGCAGAATATGTTCCTTCGCCAGAGGGTGGTGAATTTGGGGAATTTGTTACCACATTCATCCGCGGAGGCCATGTCCTTCGGTTTATTTAAACCAGAGATTTATTGGTTGTTGATTGGACGCAGCATTGAACGTTACTGGGAGAAGATCGGGGAAAGGGGGTGAGGAAGGGAAGTAAAAGATCAGCCATGATTGAGCAGACACGATGGGCCAAATGGCCTAATTCTGTTCCTATACATTATGGTCTTATTTTCCTGTGGTCTTAAATCGGTGAGAGTTACGGAGATTGTTTTATTAGTTTTTGCTTAGGCTCAGTACCACGTTGATAAGTTCCAAACGCCGGTGAAGTGCGGGGAATTGATCGAAACTATGTAGAGAGAAAACGTATATTGCTGCTTCAAGTCTTAATGAATGGTCTCGGGCGCGACGTCGAGACGCTGATTCATTTCAAGAGATGCTGTCTGACCTGACGAGTTTCGCCAACACTTTGTGTGTGATTCTGTTCTAAGTTCAAAATTCAAAGCACAGTGATTATCAAAGTACTGTAATGCCCTGCCTCATACATTTACTGGCATTTTCAATGTATTTCATTTTGCAGATCTGTAAGAGAAATCTGTCCTGCTGTCAACCTGTTTGGGTTACTATTGCAGATAACGAATACGTGCTATCAAATTGGTATGGTAGATTTACGGGGTGCTTTTCTTGGCGAGGGCAGGAAGTTTGGTCTTGCCTTTCCTTGGGTCGGCAAGAGATGAGGAGGGAATACGCTGGGAGAACTGATCGGAGGATTTAGTCGGGTGGGAGACCTTTCAGTTCCGGCTGGATTGCAAGCGAGGTTCGGAAGGTGGCGTGTGCGTCACTTTGACCGAGGGACAGATCGCGAGTGCCAAGGAAGTTCAAGATTTGCTCCAACTTATGCATATTTGACTGTTTAATTGGAATGGGCTTTCTTCTTTCTGTTCCTCGTTACTAACCCCATAGTTCAGTTACGATTCATAAATATTATCGCTTTAGTCGATATACTGTCTGTTATTTCATGGTACTAATGTGTAACAGGGTTGCAAATTACACCCCAGCAAAACCAAACGGGGTGGAATCACTGCAAACATGTTTCTGTCCACCACTATACCACGCGATGCATTTTGTTGCTAGGATACGCAGTGAATACTTAATAGAATAATAACCACGACAGAATCGATGAAAGACCGCACAAACAGAGGCGCTCAATCGGTAAGAGGAAGAAGACCACTCTCGCCTGACCTCTGTCGTTAACAAGACTCTTTGAAGATTGAAATGGAGCCCACGGGAAGTTTATTTTTTTCCTGGCATCATGACTGATTTATTATCCTTTCTTAACACCATTCTCTTCCTTCCACCCGTAACTTCTGTAACCCATTCTCATCAACAACCTTGCAACCTCCGCTTAAAACATAAGGACAAGCGGGCAGGTTTCAATCTGTTTCATCGCCTGGTTATATTCTATGTAACAGCGTAGTATGCAATCTAGATTTATTTTCTGCGAACTCAATATCTTAAAAAAAAAGAACTATTTGGCATGCTGTCTGCAAAATAGATAGATAGAGAGAGAGAAAGAGAGAGAGAGAGAGAGAGAGGGAGGGAGGGAGGGAGGGAGAGAGAGAGAGAGAGAGAGAGAGAGAGAGAGAGAGAGAGAGAGAGACCGCGGATAGCCAGACATCGGTGGTGGGAAAATGCTAGAGTCAGTTTTCAAAGATGTGATAACAACACATTTGGAAAGCGGTGAAATCATCAGACAAAGTCAGCATGGTTTTGTGACAGGAAAATCACGTCTGACAATCTTATAGAATATTTGAGGATGCAACTCGTAGACTAGATGTGGTATCTTTGCATTTTCAAAAGGCATTTGAAAAGATTCCACACAGGAGATTAGTGTACAAGCTTAAATCACACGGAATTGTGGTACGGTATTGATGTGAATAGAGAATTTGTCGGCAGACAGGAAGCAAAGAGTGGGAATAAACGGAACCTTTTCAGAATGGCAGGCATTGACTACTGGGGTACCGCAAGGCTCAGTGTTGAGACCCCAGTTGTTCACAATATATATTAATGATTTAGACGAGGGAATTAAACGCAGCATCTCCAAGTTTGCGGATGACACGAAGCTGGGCGGCAGTGCTGGCTGTGAAGAGGATGCTAAGAGGATGCAGGGTGACTTGAATAGGTTAGGTGAGTGGGCAAATTTATGGCAGATACAACTTAATATGGATAATGTGAGGTTATCCACTTTGGTGGTAAGAACAGGAAAACAGATTATTGTGTGAATGGTGGCCGATTAGGAAAAGGGGAGGTGCAACGAGACCTGGGTGTAATTGTACACCAGACATTGAAAGTGGGCATGCAGAGACAGCAGGCGTGAAAAAGACGAATGGTATGCCGGCATTCATAGCAAGAGGATTCAAGTATAGGAGCAGGGGGGTCCTACTGCAGTTGTACAAGGCCTTTGTGAGACCACGGCTGGAATAATGTGTGCAGTTCTGGTCCCCTAATCTGAGCAAAGACATTCGTGGCATAGAGGGAGTAAAAGGAAGGTTTGCTAGACTGATTCCTGAGAAGGCAGGACTTCCATACGAAGAAAGACTGGAACGACTAGGCTTATACTCGCTGGAATTTAGAAGATTGAGGGGGGATCTTATTGAAGCGTATGAAATTCTAAAGAGATTGGAAAGGCTAGATGCAGGAAGATTGTTCCCGATGTTGGGGAAGTCCAGAACGAGGGGTCACAGTTTAAGTATAAAGGGAAAGGCTTTTAGGACCAAGATGAGGAAAAACTTCTTCACACAGATAGTGGCGAATCTGTGGAATTCTCTGCCACAGGAAACAGTTGAGGCCAGTGCATTGTATATATTTAAGAGGGGGTTAGATATGGTCCTTCTACCTGAAGGGATCATGGGGTATGGAGAGAAGGCCGGTACAGGGTTCTGAGTTGGATGATCAGCCATGATCAGACTGAATGGCGGTGCAGGCTCGAAGGGCCGAATGGCCTACTCCTGCACCTATTTTCTATGTTTCTATGCTTCTATGAGAGAGAGATAGGGAATGAGAGAGAGAGAGAGAGAGAGAGAGAGAGAGAGAGAGAGAGAGAGAGAGAGAGAGCGAGCGAGCGAGAGAGAGAGAGAGAGAGAGACAGAATCTTCACACTGGTTCACTGTGTCTCCACACCGATGAACCGATTGCCAATTAACCAGAGAAAGTATCTGCAACATGATACACGGCGAAGTCAATGATTTACCGTTGTTTCTGAAAGGACAGGAAGTTATAAAAGTTTGGGAGCGTCAATGGGCACCTGGCCAATTTCCTTGTCCGTTCATTAACCAAAGAAATAAGGATGCCTTCTTCAAAACGGTGCAGCTGGACTTTGCTGTTTTTTTTCGTGTTTTTTTTATATATATTCCCTTCAACCAGGACTTAGGAGCAATTGTGACATTGCAAACATCAGGCTCTTGAACGAGAGGAGATAACAACACCCACAGCACCTCTGATAAAACCTGAACCGAACTCGCCGATTTCTCAATGGCTTGGGGCTTTCCGAATATTTAGAGGTGCATAATATTGCATAATATACATATAGTAGCTATAGCGCTAATTTAAAGCTGTTTTGCAATGAATGCGTTATACTAGTTGTAATATTATTATTGGGACAATATTTACCCGACTCATTTTCTATCCTCTTTCACATTCCTCTTCTAACTCATACATACTGTTCGGGTCAAATTTAACCTGCTTTGACACTTGACAGCAATAAAACACAATAAATTCCCTTTGTAACCGATATTTGATGATTTCTTTTTCCAAAACTGAGCCAAAATGCACGAAAATGAAAATGTTTTAAAAAATTATACTTTTGGACAGGTGCTACAATTTTTTTTGTCGATTGAGTTAAATCCGGGACAAATTTGACCTGTATCTATTGAAATGGATTTTAGATCCACCTGTGTGGGTCACATCAAGGAAAATGGTGGTTTTCGGGAATCTTAAAACTGTGAAACTGTACGTGCCATATCTGTGTACATTTTCTTTAATGGGACAGTAGTGACAGCGTTCAATGGGGACCTTGACACTGACACGAAGACGGCCACTTTCCCAGCACATTTGCCCAGGTTCCCACCGAGACAGCCACCTATTGGTCTTTGAAATATGCTTTTTTTGTGTATTTGCAGCTCGCTGTCGTTTCCGCCAGTGCATGGCTAGCAACCCAGGAAAATATGGCATGAAGTGATGGGCAGCCTGTGATGCACCTTCCAGTTATGCATAGAATATGCAAATACGCAATGGGAAGCCAGCTGGAGGACCCCGGAGAGAAAACAGGGCCTGCGCGTCGTGTAAGAGATGACAGAAGGATAAGAGGACACAAGGTGACCTGTGCCAATTTCCTCACGTCTCAACAGCTTGTTCAGGCGGTCCTCAAGAAGAAAATCACAATGGTGGGCACGGTGAGGTGGAACAAGCCTGAGCTGCCACCTGCTGTGATTGCATCAAGGGGGCGAGATGTCTTGTCTTCTAAGTTTGCTTTCACCCATGACACCACAGTTGCCTAGTATATGCAAAAGAAGGACAAGTATGTCATCCTTATGAGCACAGTACATAAGGTTGCAGAGGTCAGCGCTCAGCAGGGGAGAATATCAGCCACCATCCTTGACCACAATGCCAACAACGGAGGAGTGGACAACCTTCACAAAGTAACAGGAACATGCAGCTGCAAGAGGAGATCAGCCCGCTGGCCTCTCGCCATATTCCATAACATCATTGACATATCGACCTGCAATACCTTTGTCATATGAAGTGAGCTGAACCCGACCTGGAAAACCCACTAAGAAAGGTAGGAGGTTAATTTTGGGGGAGCTTGGAAAGGCCCTTGTAACTCCATTGATGCAAAGGTGACAGCACCTTCCCCGAACAGTAGCCTCAGCAGCACTGATTAGGTCAGTTCCGCGTTCTGAACCTGCCCCTGATCAACAACAAGTCCCACAACTGCCAAAACAAGTGGACAGAAGAGAAAGTATTGCAACTTCTGCTCTGCAAAAGAAGGACTGCTAAACAGGGACAATTTGCTGTAAATGTGGGAAAAACAAATGCAGGGGCCACACGCGCAGTGTTTCCGACCACTGCGTTGAATGCGAAAACCAGTTTGCAAATACCATTTTTATTTTTTGTATTGTTTGTTGGTTAAAAGTCAGTTATGGTGAAATAATTGTTAGTAGTTACAATTAGATAGTAGTTATGAGTATATTTTATGATATAGCTGTGAGGACAGTTTTTGATGGTTGTAATAGCCATAAACGTTTATATAATAAACCCCACGGTTCCAGAATGTCCTTTCCATTTTCAGTTTCAACAAATTTATTTAAATAATTATTGCTGTTATGTTTTCATGTATTAGGTAAAATAACACATGACATTGTGTGATTGTAGTTGCTTTATCTCCATAAACGATTTTTTTTTCTCTAAAATGCACAGTCTGCCTGCTCTCTGAAACATTAATCAAGGATTAATCACCTATTATTATAAGATAGGCTATTTATACATTATAACAAGATCTGTGGTCAAATTTTGGTGTAGACACTTGTTATGAGAGGATTCCTGGGACTGGTCAAACTTGACGCGGACCATACTGTTAAGGTATACAATATGAACAGTATGTAAGGGTTAATCCCGCAGATTGCAGTGTTTTTCAAGCATTGATTTATGTATGTTTTGTGTGTTTGCAATAGCTTTCACTATTGAATAAGTTGCTATTCTTTGTCTATCCTCTGTACCTATATCCGGACGGTTATTATGGATTGCTCCATCTGTAATTACTGCTCGGTAGTCATATAATTTGTTACAATCTGACTCTTATATTTATAGTAAGTTGTTGTGTCTTTTCTGTTTCTCAGCAGCTGGAGAAACCTCATGTCCGGACATAGCCGATAAAGCACATTTCTTATCTGCTCAGAACATTCAGACTGTCCTGGTAGTGTTTAATACTGTGGCCTTCTGGAGATGTCCAGAAACATTACGGCGGAGGTCATTTTCTGATTGGACAGCGGTAATCAGTGGAGTTTCGCAGCAATCGGTGTTGGGACCCCTTCTTATCGCGTTGAACGTCAATGATTTGGATGAAGAATTTGAGCGCTTTGTGACAGGGTTTCAGACCCATGTGAAGGTAGATGGAAAGGCAGATGGAGTTGAGGAAGCACGGTGCTTGCAGTAAGTTTAGACAGACTGGAGAAGTGGCAAAGAATTATGAAGGAATATAATGTAGGGAAATGCCCAGACTTACTCTTTGGCAGAGGGAATAAAGGTGTGAACTATTTGGTAAATGGGAAGATCATATGCATTGAAAAATCAGCGTACAGAGCCACGAGACAATCTGAAGATTGAGTTTGTGGTAAGGGAGACAAAGGCATTTTAAAATCCATTTTCAGAGAACTGGTATATAAAAACAACTCCTTCACCGTGTAATAAATTTATACTCTCTGTACAGGCCTGCACTATTTTAACAATGGGGAGAATATTGAAACAAGCAGAGGTGCAGAGCCTTTCGGGAAGATTCCCAGCAGGGAAACTTGCAGAAAGGTGAAGAAGCCAAATCCAATGTTAGCATCCATTTCCAAGGGACTGGGATATAAAAGCGAATCTTTCGCAACATATTAATCTATATAATCTTCCTAGTTTCCGCCTCACAAGCACGTTAGACGGGCAGCAAATCCTGGAGGTTCTGACTTTTAACTTAGCTTTTAACTCCTGGAACTGCCAGTGCAGAACTTCGTCACTCATCGTACCCATGTTATTGGTAACTCAAAGGGCCACCAATTCCAGCTTTCCACACTCTCAGTTAAGAATGCTGAGAAATCGATCCGAGGTATCCCTGACGTTGTTGCCGACAGAACCACCTGTCACGTCCACTTCCCTTCTGAGTCACAGAAATAAACCAAGTGCCTGAGACCCGAACGCTGTGACTGAACACTGTCAGGTGATTCTTCAGTGCGCCCCCACCACCCGCCTGCCCTCCCCACCCCCCGCCAGAACTCTGCGACGGCATCCAAAATATTTGAAAACAATCTATACAATAATTATTGTCTGCAAACAAAGGGTTAACTGCACCTGTCATTCCGTAGAACCTAATTAAGGGAGTTCCCGTGGGGTTTGTCGATGTCACCGCGGAGGTGTGGCTGCTGTTTGCCTGGTCTATTAATATGTACGGTAATAACCTCACAACGACAGTTTCAGTGAGAGCCGCCAGTCTACGCTGTCAGAGACCAGCGGCTGCAGACAGAGAGAAGACAGAGGCTGGATCGGGAATCCGGAATCTGACTATCCCAGCAATGGATCATAACCTGCGAAATATATCGCGGAGTGCTCCTGGAGTTGAGCAGAATATTTTCTGGGCGTATCAATATCTTGTTGAAAATTATGAATGGCTGACGTTGGAATCACGTATCTTTTATGCGCTTCAAACATTCAGACTGGTTTACTACCCTGTACTCGCCATTGTAGCTCTTCCTGGTAAGTGTCTCGTCTCTTCCTCATGATTTACGTTGAAAAATATAAGTCAGCTTCTCTTTCATACCTGTCTTCTTACGACTCGCCAATTGAAAGGCAGGTTGCTCCAACTGGTATCGTTTCAGCAAACATCGGCTGAGTGTATTTGATAAGATATACCATGCAAGGCTTATGGTGAAAGTAATCAGGAATGTGATCCAAGGGGCTATTGCTATGTATATACAGAAATGGCTTCTTATACAGAAATTGCCACAGAAGGCAACGTGTTATATATACAGAAATTGCCACAGAAGGCAACGTGTTGTATATGCAGAAATTGCCACAGAAGGCAACGTGTTGTTGCAGACAGTTATATTCTGCACTGAGGGCGGTGACTCTGCACTGAGGGCGCTGACCAGGGGTATACCTCAAGGATTTATTCTGGAACGCGAACTCTTCGTCATTTTTATAAATGACCTGGGGAAAGAAGTGCAGCGATGGGTCAGTAAATTTGCTCATCACCCAAAATTGGGGTGTTTTGGAGAGTGTTGATGGGATGGAAAACTGCTGTAAGAAGAGGCAGATGGAGTTCAACACAGATAAGTGTGAGGCCATTCATTCTGGCAGATTAAATATGATGGAAGTATATGGTATGAACGGAATTAAATGAATGAATAAGTAGCTCCAACGTCTCACCAGTTAAACAAGCAAAAGGTCACGTGGGCATCATCACTGCCGTGATCTCTCGCCGACACGAAGAATGCAGAGGAAACTGACGGCATGCAGTAGGATATTAGTATATTCAGCGAATGTACCAGCGTCTGGCCGTGGAGTGAAAATTTGGTAACTGTGGGGTTATCCACTTGGAAAGGCAAATGTAAGAACAGAATATTAATGAAGTGGTGAACGATTGCGGTATGCTGCTCTGCGAAGGGACTTTGGAGTGCATGTGCTTGAATCACAGAAGGTTAGTTTGCAGGTGCAGCGGGATATCAAGAATACAAATACGATGTTTATGGAGGTTATGTGCCAACTGCCCAAGGTACTGGTGAGGCGGCATTTGGAGTACTGTGCTGTTCCGGTCTCCCGACTTGAAGATGGATAAACTGGCTGTGCAGGCGGATCTCCAGTTGATTCCAGAGATGAGGTGGTTGGACTATGAATGGAAATCTAGTCGACTGGAATCGTACTAGCAGGAACTCAGAAGAATGAGAGGAAATATGTTGGAAACATATAAAATTATGGAATGGATAGATAAGATAGTGGCAGGAAAGTTGTTTCCAGTGGTAAGTGAGACTGGAGCTACGGGACATAGCCTGAGGATTCTGCGGAGTAAATTTAGGAAGGAACTTCTTCTCTTAGAGGGGGCTGAATCTGTGGAATTCTCTGTTCAATGAAGCAGTGGAGGCAACCTCAATAAATATATTTAAGACTGGCTGGGATAATTTTTGCATAGCAGTGGAATTAATAGTTATGAGGAAAAGGTAGGTATGCGGCGATGAGTCCATGGTCAGATCAGCCAAGATCATCTTCACTGTTAGATCATGCCTGATTGAAAACATGGACTGTTCCTGCTCCAATTATTAATCTTCTTATGTTCTCGTTTTCTCTCGTGTATACAGTTGAGTGAAGTTGAATTTCTGTCACCTTGATATTTAGTACATTAATTAGTTCATTTATCTCTCAACAATTCCCGTTTGCATCTCGTTCTCTCTGGTGCCAAAGATCAGAATACATTCCAGCCATCGGTTGCTATGACTGCTTTGCCCACAAGGCTCGGCAGCTAAATTCGGTCATTCGAGCACCGAGCCTTCCCCGCCATTCGACCGTAACTGATTCATTATCGCTCTCAACCACATTCTGGCGCCCATCCTGTAACCATCAACGACCCGATGAATCAAGAGCCTATCTCTCTCCTCAACAAAGGTTCAAATGACCTGCCTCCCACAGCCGTCTGCGGCGATGGATTCCACACACTCGTCTGTCTCGGTCTGAAGAAGTTACTACCCATCTCCGTTCTAAATAGATGTCTTTCTATTGTGAAGCCTCGTCTTCAGGTTGTCGACTCCCCCACGACAGAAGCAACCCTCCCCACGTACACGATATCAGGGCCATTCAATGTTCGATAGGTTTCAGTGAGGTTCCCCTCATTCCGCTGAACTTCAGCAGGTACATTATAATCACTACCGATTTAATAACTGTTCCCAATAATCTCCTCAGCAGATACATTAATTCCATGTTCCTCTCTGCTCTCGGAAGTGCTGTAGATTAAAATAATTGTTTTCAGAGAATGCTTCCACCCAAATATGTGTCAATGGTCTTTATTTCCCTCCGCACAGTGAACGTGGTGACAATCGTCATCCTGTCTCGGGGAAAGTGCGGTCTCTCCAAAGGCGTCACAAGGTACCTGGTTGCCATGGTAGCAGCGGATCAGCTCGTCGTTCTCTCGGATGTGATATTGAACAAGATTCCGATGACTTACATGCCAATGAAGGTTTTCTACTGGTCAGCTCGTGTTCCCGTGTGTAATATCCACGCCGTCGTGTTGTACGGCGTCACGGACTGTTCTGTCTGGTTCACCGTCACTTTCACCTTTGATCGGTTTGTCGCCATTTGCTTTCAGAAGCTGAAACGGAAATACTGCACCGGGAGAGCGGCGGCTCTGGTTCTGGGGACAGTGATTGTGCTGAGCTGCGTAAAGAACATATTCTGGTACTTTATGCTCAATCGGTTCTATTCGATAAAAATTACGACCGTGTTGTGTATGACTTTTAACCGTTTATTTTCCCCAATGCAGCTGGCAATATTTCTACTGTTTCATTTCCTCCTCACCCCAATACTCCCGTTTGTTCTGATTCTCCTGTTGAACAGTTTAACCATCAGGCACGTCCTAGTGGCCAGCCGAGCCCGGAGGAGACTCCGTGGTTCGCGCGATGGCTAGACGCCCGCCGACCCGGAGATGAAGAACCGCCGGCAATCCCTCCAGTTACTGCTGGTGATGTCGGGAAATTTCATCCTTCTATGGGCGCTGTTGACGGTGTATTCCGTATGGGAGAGCTTCTATCTTTATTTTTACTCGATTCCCCCGAGTTCTCTGCGGGAGTTGGGCTACATGCTGCAGCTCCTCAGCTGCTGCTCCAACACGGCCCTTTATGCCGTGGTCCAGGCCAGGTTCAGGGTGCAGCTGAAGGAGACGGTGAAATCGCCATTCTGTCTCATGGTAAAGTGCATTAGGCGTTGTCAGGACCGCATTAATCCTCAGTGACTTTTCTCGAATACCTCCACAAAATATACCATTTATTCACTCGCATGTCCTGTTCCATAGGGACTCTGAACGGCTGTGGTAATCTTTTGCCCTTCACACCTTGATGCACCAATGTGATTGAGGAGGTGTCAACAATCTGCTTTCCACAGAGCTCTTTCCAGTTTACCATCTTCACCAGTTCCCTGTAATGTCTCTCTGAGTTGCACCGAGTGGGTGATTCCACAAATCTTTCACATCACAATCACAATACGTTGTTGTTCCCTGCGGGTCCCAGCGGCCCTAATGAGGTCCTAATGTCCCCAGTATCGCTCCATCTCTTTCCTCCGACGAAGGCCCATTGGTTCCGGGAAACCCTGCGGTTTCTCGTTTCAGGCAGGTCACTTGCCAAACACTGACCGAGATCTCCGCTCGCACCTATAATATTTGGAGATCTGTCTGCCACCTCGAGGATAGTTCATTACCTCGCACTCGTAAAACCACCAATTCAATGGCCTTTCGTTCTTCCAAAGCAGCAATTGTCATCGCAGTGCCTTCTGGGAATCTAAAGACATTCTTGGACACTTTGTCTAGTAGTATTCCTATCTGTCTGATAGGATTGAGTACTTTGGGTCTGTGGGGAACGTGATTGCTGAGTAAAGGACAGCGGATGTCTATTTATATATTGATATCCGGCACAAAATGTGAAATGCTGTCAGAAGTATTGCTCTCGCACAAACACCTTCGATCGGTATGGATACATCTGAGTTTTTTTTTTTCCCACTGACCCTTCAGGAATAGTGTCTGGCACTGGAGTTTTCCACCTGAGATACTGATTGGAACGTAACATCTCCGAAACGTCGACCGACATCTTTTTCGATCCCTCGGAGTGTGTCCCTTTCTCCTTCTCTGTTTGATCATCCGGGGTTCTTCCCGTTTCCCGCCGTTGTCTGTTACGGCGTGGATATCCTCGGGGTGCTCTGGTTTCCTCATACAATCCTAATACTAATATGCTGATAGCTTAATGAGTCTTTGAAAATTGTCCCATGGTTAAGGCCACTGGAAACGTGAAACATTCTGGGAACAGATTGGAAGTAAGACATTTGAGAAGGAGCCTTTCCGGGAGCGGGATCCGTAAGACGGAGCTGCAGAGGATAGCGTGGATTCAAATATGTTCTGAACATAGAGGACAGAAGGCAGTGGTGGAGGGCAGCGACTCTGCACGTGGCAGGTGTTGGAGATGTTCTGACGTTTCACTTGGAATAAAATAGCGATTATTCATTTATGTGCTTGCAGACGGCCCAAAATGTGATGGAGTTGTGCATGTTGACGGAGCTTGGTGAAAATGCAGATGGGTCCGAAAGGTGGCCAGTGAAATGATAGATTTGTCATACTGCCGCCAGCAGATAGCAGGCAGTAATGCGGGGTTGAAAGGCTTTTGATGATTGAGGCCGTCAAAGGGTACGGGAGAAGGTAGGGGAATGGGGTTGGGAGGGTTCAAAAATCAGCCATGACGGAATGGCGGAGTAGATACCATATTCCGTTAGAGAATAAAAATGGAAAGTGCGCTCTCTTCTTTCAAAACGCTGGAGGAACTCAGCACCTATGGAAATGAATGAACAGTCAATGTTGTGCACCAGGACCTTTGTTCAGGACTGTGAAGGTTGGAGAAAGACACCAGAATTAAAAGTGGGGGTAGGGGAGGATAAGAAAGAAAGTTTTAAGGTGATAGGTGAAGCCCGTTCGTTGGGAAACGAAAAGGGTGGGAGAGGAAGGAATCTGATAAGCCAGACGGGGAGAAGTGAGAGATGCTCTCACTGAACTCCTGTTGAAATGAGGTTTTAAGTTTGTTCAAGGTAGACATGCCCAGAGGAGACTTTGCAATGCAGCAGCAAATCATGAACACAACAGCTCTACTGATTATGGAAAGCTAAATCAACACACACAATATGTTGGAGAAACTCAGCTGGTCAGGCAGCATGTATGCGATTTTCCTTTGAAGATGCGATGGGCCAACGGCCGAATTTTGCTCCTGCGGTCCGCCGCTCTGGAGAAAATAGTCCAGTTGCGTCCATCTCTCCTCAATGAAGGATAACGCGTCATTGAAACTCAAAACCATCCCCCCATCAAATCGCGCGAGAACTTGAATGTCTGCCCCAACAAAATCTCTGTCCTGCGAAGAATCGTGACATTCGCACCATCAGATCATAGCATATTGAAGCAGAATTAGGTCACTTTGGCCCGTCGAGTCTGCTCTGCCATTTTATCATCGCTGTTCCAGTTGTCGTGTCAGCCCAAATCGCCTGCCTTGTCCCGTATCTCTTCTTCCCCTGACCTACCAAGAAAACATCAACCTCTGCCCTGAATCTACACAACAGCTTAGTCTGCACAGCTGCCTGCGGAAGCTGAGACAGACATGTGCCTGTGAAGAAAATGGAAGGATACTCTCATTCTACAAGCAAATAAAAAAAATCGTTAGTGTATAGATAGAAAACTGACTGGTGATAGGTCAAATTGATGCCCCCTTCTCAACAGAGTCAAACTGCGCAGCAGCTTTGAGTGTCCTGTGGACTCGGAGCCCAAGCAGAGTTTCTCGATAGTTATACAGAAAGAACTGCATCTCAGCAATCGAAAAGTAGCGTTCAGTACGCCAGACCTGCCAGACAGGGACTTCAGGAGAGACGCTTTGAGATCATATAACCATATAACCATATAAGAATTACAGCACGGAAACAGGCCATTTCGGCCCATCTGGTCAGTGCCGAACTCTTACTCACAAATACTCCTACCGACCTGCACTCAGCCCATAACGCTCCATTCCTTCCCTGTCCATATATCTATCCAAATTAACTTTAAACGACGCAATCTACCCTGCCTCAACCACTTCTGCTGGAAGCTCGTTCCACACAGCTACCACTCTCTGAGTGAAGAAGTCCCCCCTCATGTTACCCTAATCGTTTGCCCTTTAACTCTCAAATCATGTCCTCTTGCTTGAATCTCCCCCACTCTCAATGGAAAAAAAGCCTATCAACGTCAACTCTATCAATCCCCGTCATAATTTTAAACACCACTATGAAGTCCCCCTCAACCTTCTACGCTCCAAAGAATAAAGACCTAACTTGTTCACCCTTTCTCTATAACTTAGAAGATGAAACCCAGGCAACATTTTAGTAAATCTCCTCTGTACTCTCGCAATTTTTTTGACATCATTCCTATAATTCGGTGACCAGAGCTGTACACAATACTCCAAATTTGGCCTTACCACTGCCTTGTACAATTTCAACATTACAGCCCAACTCCTGTACTCAATGCTCTGATTCATAAAAGCCAGCATACCAAAAGCTTTTTTCACCACCCTATCCACATGAGATTCCACCTTCACGGAACTATGCACCATTATTTCCAGATCCCTCAGTTCTACAGCATTCTTCAATGCCCTACCATTTACCATGTATGCCCTATTTTGATTAGTCCTACCAAAATATAGCACCTCACATTTTTCAGCATTAAGCTTTATCTTCACTCTTTCAGCCCACTCTTCTAACTGGCCTAAATCCCTCTGCAATCTTTGAAAACCTACTTGATTATCCACAACGCCACCCATCTTACAATCATCTGCATGCTTACTAGTCCAATTTACCGCCCCATCAGACTGATCATTAATATATATGACAAACAATATTGGACCAAGTACAGATCCCTGAGTCACACCGCTGCACACCGTAGACCAAACTGACACACAGTTATCCACCACAACTCTCTGGCTTCTCCCATCCAGCCACTGCTGAATCCATTTTACTGCTTCGATATTAATGCCTAACGACTCAATCTTCCTAACTAACCTTCCGTGTGGGACCTTGTCAAAGGCCTTACTGAAGTCCATATAGACAACATCCACCGATTTTACCCTCCTCAACTTTCCTAGTAACGTCATCAAATAATTCAATAAGATTTGTCAAACATGACCATCCACGCAAAAATCCATGTTGACTGTTCCTAATCAGACCCTGTCTATTAAGATAATTATAAATACCATCTCTAAGAATATTTTTCATCAATTCACCCAACACTGACGTCAAACTCACAGCCCGATAATTGCTAGGTTTACTCTTAATACCCTTTTCAAACAATGGAACCACATGAGCAATACGCCAGTCCTCCGGCACCATCCCCGTTGCTAATGACGTTTGAAATACTTCTGTCAGAGCCCCTGCTATTTCCACACTAACTTATCTCACGGTCCTAGGCAATATCTTGTCCGGAACCGGAGACTTGTCCATTTTTATATTCCTTAAAAGTCCCAGTACTTCCTCTTCTTTAATCGTCATACTTTCCATAACTACCCTTCTTGTATCCTTTATCTTACACAATTCAATATCCCTCTCCTTAGTTAATACCGAAGAAAAGAAATTGTTCGAAATCTCCTCCATCTCTTTTGGCTCCGCACATAGTCGTCCACTATGATTCTCTAAAGAAACAATTTTATCCCTCACTGTCTTTGCGTATTAATATAACTGTAAAAACTCTTTGGATTTATTTTCACCTTACATGCCAAAGCAGCCTCGTATCTTCTTTTAGCTTTTCTAATTTCTTTCTTATGATTCTTTTTACATTCTTTATGTTCTCGAGCAGATATTTAACTCCAAGCTGCCTATATTTATTGCAGATCCCTCTCCTTTTCGGAACCAAGTTTCTTATCTCCCTTGAAAGCCATGGCTCTCTCAAACTTTTAACCAGTCCTTTCAACCTAACAGGAACATAAAGATCCTGTACCCTCAAAATTTCACATTTAAATGACCTGCATTTCTCTGTTACATCGCTTCCATAAAAGAAACTGTCCCAATCCACTCCTTCTAAATCCTTTCACTTCTCCTCCAAGTTAGCTTTTCTCCAATCAAAAATGTCAACCCTGGGTCCAGTCCTATCCTTCTCCATAATTATATTGAAACTAATGTTATTGTGATCACTGGAACCGAAGTGCTCCCCAACACATACCTCCGTCATCTGCCCTATCTCATTCCCTAACAGGAGATCCAACACTGCCCCTTCACTAGTTGGGACCTCTATGCAGTGCTGCAAAAAAATATCTTGCACACATTTGAAAAAATCCAAACTATACAGCCATTTTACAGAATGGGCTTCCCAGTATGTGTGTGGAAAATTAAAATATCCCATTATCACAACCTTGCGCTTCCTACAAATATCTGCTATCTCCTTACAAATTTGATCCTCCAGTTCTCGGTCCTCAATTAGGTGGTCTACGATACACTCCTATAAACGTCACAGCACCTTTTCTATTCCTCGGTTCCACCCAAATAGCCTCCCGAGACGAGTCCACTAATCTATCCTGCCAGATCACCGCTGTTATATTTTCTTAAACAAGCAATGTAGCATCTCCCCCTCTTGTCCTTCCAATTCTATCACACCTAAAACAACGAAATGTTGGAATATTTAGTTGCCAATCAGACTCCTCCTGCAGCCATGTTTCACTAATAGCTACAACATCATATTTCCAGGTATCAATCCATGCTCTAAGCTCACCCAGCGTTCTTCCAATGCTCCTAGCATTAAAATAGATGCATTTAAGAAACTCTCCACCTCTTCCTCTCTGTTTATCCTTGATGGAGCAAACAAATTGTTATCTTTTTCTTCCTTGTCCCCTATATCTTCGGTCGGAGTTTTCCTAATATCTGTCCCCTGCCTATCCTCCCTCATATATTGTCTACTAGCTTTCTCTATTTGTGAACTAACCTCCTCTCTCAGAGTCTCTTTAATTTGATTCCTACCCCAGCCATTTTAGTTTAAAGTCTCCTCAGTAGCCCCCGCAAATCTCCCCACCAGGATATTGTACCCCTAGGATTCAAGTGTAACCCGTCCTTTCTGTAAAGGTCACACCTGCGCCAAAAGAGGTCCCAAAGATACAAACATTTGAATCCCTGCCGGCTGCTCCAATCCCTGAACCACGCATTTATCCTCCACCTCATCGCATTCCTACTCTCACTGTCACGTAGCACAGATAGCAATCCCGAGATTACTACCTTTGCGGTCCTTCTTCTCAACTGCCTTCCTAACGCTACATATTCTCCTTTCAGGTCCTCTCCCTTTTTCCTACCGATGTCATTGGTAACTATACGCACCTATTGTCAAGGGGCACAGCCACTGGGGTACTCTCTATTACCTAACACTTCCTCTTCCCCCGCCAAGCAGTGACCCACTTGTCTGCCTCCTGTGGCCCCGGTGTAACCACCTGCCTGTAACTCCTCTCTATCAACTCCTTACTCTCCCTGACCAGACGAAGGTCATCGAGCTGCAGCTCCACTTCTCTAACGCGGTCTCTCAGGAGCTGCATCTTGGCGCACCTGGCGGAGATGTGGGCGTCCGTGAGGCCTGGAGACCCCAGGACCTCCCACATCCGGCACAGAGAACAACAAGCTGCCCTCACACTCATACTGCCCCTCTACTCAAATAACAACGGAAAATGAATACCAAACCCCCCTCGCCTCGCCCGTTTCCGCCTAAGCCCGTTGAGTCGAAGCCCTTAAGCCTTCACTCTGTTCCCGACTCACTTCGCAGCCGGCAAACGACGTGCTCGCTGTGTAAGACTCTGTTCCTTTTAAATGTTCCGCGCTGCACTGCCCGACCTCCCACGCCCTCGCAGTCCCGCCTGTCTGAACGCCGACAAAAGAAAGATACCGAAAAATTTATAACTGGCTTCCTCCACACTCCTCCGAAATCTTCTTGAATTGAAAAAGCACCAAGTCTGGCTGACACAAATATACGGAGTTGGACCCACCAAATTATCAATCATTCGATGGGGAGCATTTTGGGAACAGTGCCCATAATCGCAGATGTGTTATGGTCGTTCTAGGTTATGATCAGACTGGTCTTCACTGGCCAGAATTCAGTCTGCCGAATTCCGAATATAAATGCATTGGGCAGGATCTGGGGAATCGCCGCCGGGGCTAAGTCCACACCTCAGAGGTGGATGTTTTATAATTTGGATCAGAGTATGATTGACTGTAACATTTCTGACCTGAACGTCCGAGTCTTCAGGTTGTAGCAGAGGGATAGGGATATCGGCAGAGTGGGTGGCTTGGCTGTGCAGAAAATAACGGCACCTGCTCAGTAGAAAATGTAGCTCGGGATCGTAAGCTGTGGAATCCTTGTCGGCTGAGTTCCGAAACTGCCGGGGTAACAGAATCTTCATGGGAGGTATATACAGTCCTCCCAACAGTAGAAGGGATACAGACCACATATTTCAAGGGGAAAAATGTATGCCTGAAGGGCAATATTCTTCAGATCTTCAGCCATCGGATTTGTTTAAATGCATCTCGATTGATTTGGTTTGTTTTTGCCATCCTGGACTGGGTGTTATGAAATGAACCAAAAATGATTTGGGGAGCACAAGGGAAAATAACCCTTCGGAGGCAGTGATCACACTCTGATTTGCTTCAAATTGACATATTACAGAGAGAAATTAAAGTCTAACGCAGCAGTATTTCGGTGCCGTAAACCGAATTATAGTGGTTTGAAGAAGGTCTCGACCGAAGTAAATTTGGAGATGCTGTCAGCGTTATTTGCAGGGCAGAAACGGTGTGAGTTTCTGGTAAAACGGGGGAACGTGCAGAATAGATCTATTCTGAAAACAAAAGAATAGTCGAAAAGCCAAATAGTACAATTGTGGAGGACAAGGGAAGTCAAACCAAACGTAAAAGCAAAAGAGTGAGCATACAACAGAGCAACAATGAAGATTAAGCATACGGAGAGCAAGTAAACGATTCATTAGAAGGAAAAGGTGAAATTAGAAAGCAAGCTAATAAAAATTTCTAAGTGGATTTTACCAGCCTTTTCAAATATAAAGGAGAAATGAGAGTAGATGTAGGTCGGCTAGAAAATGAGGAACGAGAAAATACAACGATGGACAAGGAGATGACAGATGAACTATATGAGTGTGTAGCATCAGTCTTCGCTGTGGAGGAATCGAGCAGCTTGCCTGATGTTGCACTGTGTGAAGGAAGAGAGGTGGGTTCACATACTGTTACAAGAGAGAAGGTGCTCAATCACCTGAAAGAACGGAGGTTGCATAGGTCACCCGGGCCAGACCAATTGCACCATTGGGCTCCAAAAGAGATTGTAAAGGCATTTTCAATGATCTTTCTAAAAATATTGGACTCCGTCATAGTATCATAGGGCTGAAAGATTTCAACTGCCACCAGATTGTTTAGGAAAGGAGGAAGGTAGCAGAAAGGGAAATATATATCATATATCCTAACTTAGTGGTTGGGAAGATGTTGGATTCAATTGGTAAGGGAGGGCAAATTCAGTACGTTCCTCTGCTGTCTCTATCAGTACCCCACGCAGTTACCATCAGCCTCAAGGGACTTCCATATTTCATAAATTTGCTAAAACCCTGCCGGACTTGCTGGATTTCATTGTTGAGAATCCATGCAGATAAATAAGCAGGACGCACCAGATGTTGTCCGTTTGGACTCTCAAAAGACATTTGACAAGATGCCACGCGAGAGTCTGCGTATCAAATTAAGAGTACTTGGTGTTGCAAGAAATAAGAGCGCATTAGGTGAATGGTCGGAGGCAGCGACCGGTGAAAAAAAGATCCGTTGCTCGTTGGTTGCCAGTGACTCGCCGTGTTCCGCAGGTGTCTGTGTAAGGAACACTTTTTTATGCTCTATGTCAATGATATAAATGATGGAACCGATGTTTGTTTGTTAGACATAGTTTGCAGAGTAGAATTGGCACGAAATTGGCAAGTGAAAGAAAATGTTGAGTAGAATTGGCACGAAATTGGCAAGTGAAAGAAAATGTCGAATAATGCATGGTCATGCACATTGGTAGTAGAATTAAATGTGCAGTGCAGTCTCTTTGCTAATCGTGGATATTTTTTTTTTTCCACCAAACTTCAGTTCAAAGAAAATTGGGAGTTGTCGTACGGAACACCTAAAGTTTTAATGTTCAGGTAGAGTCGGAGGTAAGGAAGGAAAATACAAGGTGAGCATCCTTTTTAAGAGGTCTAGAAAACAAAAGTAGGAATTGAATGTTGAAGCTTTATTAGACAGTGCTGAAGCCTCAGCGTGAGGATTCTGAACAGTTTTCGGATGCTCATCAAATAAAAGATGTGCTGGCATTGGAGTGGGTCCGGAGGAGGTTCATAAGGATGATTCCATGAATGAAAGGGTTATCACACGAGAAACGTTTCATGCCACTGGGCCTCTACTCAGGAGGATTCAGAGGAATGAGGTGTGATCTCATTAAAACCTTACGAATGTTGAAAAAGCCTCGACAGACAGGATATGGAAAGGATGTTTCCCAAGGCTGGAGTGTCTCGGAAGAGGAAGCGACGCGTCTGAACAGAGATGCGGTCATTTAAAACTGCTATGTGCAGAACATTCCTCAGCTGGAGGTTGTGAATTTGTGCAATTAGTTGCTACATTCAGCTGTGGAGGCCAGGTCGTTCTGAATATTTAAGGCGGAGACCTATTGCTTGTTGATTGGACAGGGCAGCAAACATTCCGGCGATAAGGCCAGGAAATGGCGGTGAGGAGAGGAAATAAAGGATCAGCCATGATTGAGTAGACCCCATCTGCCAAGTGGCCTTCAATCGGGAGATGAGGAAAGAAGACGCTGGAAGAACCGATCGGAGGATGCAATCCGGTGGGAGACGCGTTTGTTCGAGAGGATTGCGAGCGACATTCGGGAGGTGGTGCGTGTTGTCACATTGACCGAAGGATCAGCATTCGAGTGACAAGGAAGTTCAAGATGATCTCCTACCGGTACACATTTGACTGGTGCACATTTTTGTTCCTCGTTACTGACCCTTCACTTTAGTTAAGATTCATTAATATAATCTCTTTAATCGTAATCTGTCTGTTATTTCATGTCACTAATTTGAAACAGGGTTGCAAATTGCAGAGCGGCAAAACTGGTTTGTAACCGAGCCATCTTAATCTCACTAGCTTTGGGGGAACGGGAGAGTGCTTTTCCTGGACGGACACACCCGACGGAAACGGGGCGGAGGCCGGTCAGCATATATCCATTTCCATATACAACGAGATTCAGTTTCTTGCGAAGATGCTCAATAAATTATTAATAGAACAATAACCATCTCAGAATCTGTGACCATTAACAGACGATTAATAGAACTATAACCAGACCATGTAACCATGTGGCTGATAAAAACGATTTTTTTTCAGTCCCCTGATTATCTTTAAAGCACATATTATTCTGCTAATCCGGCTGGGAGAGAGACGGGGGTGGGGTGGGGGGGGAGAGAGAGAGAGAGAGAGAGAGAGAGAGAGAGAGAGAGAGAGAGAGAGAGAGAGAGAGAGAGAGAGAGAGAGTGAGAGAGAGGGAGAGACAGAGGGAGAGGGAGAGGGAAGGATGCAGGGGGAGAGGGGAGGGAGATCTTCACGCTGTTTCATTGTGTCTCCACACCGATGAACCGACTGTGAATACTCAGTGAAAGTATCTGCAACATGATAAGCAGCCGAGTTAAGAAAGGACAGGATGATCCCTAAATATGTCAAAAAAAAAAAGTCGGTAACCAATCTAAATGGTAAGCACCCATAAATTGGAAACTGCATGTTGAGGGGAAACAGTTCACTCTTCTTAAGGTTGAAGTTAGAACCAGAAAAAGTACTAAACTGAGACAACAAAGATAAAACAGCGGGACTGGATTTCTCAGGATTAGAAATATATAATAACAAATCATGTGCATATAATAATAACTTATGTATCTCATTTCCACAGGTATTACCAAGAATATTAGGTAAATCTCGAATAGCAAGTGCTAAGGGTTCAAGACCAATATAAAACAGTAATGGACTACGAAGACATCGCTGCTTACTGCCCCGAATTAAGCGAAAAAAGAGAAAACAAATTCTTCAATTGGTTAATTCATACTCTATATGTGCTAAACATGCGTTGATACAATTTAAAATAGTGCATAGGGCCCATAGGGCCTATTTGAAATTTTGAGGGTATGGAATCTTTATGCTCCTGTTAGGCTGAAAGGAAAGGTTAAACGTTTGAGAGAGCCATGGTTTTCAAGGGATATTGGAAAATTGGTGCGAAAAATGAGAGATATCTACTATAAATATAGGCAGCATGGAGTAAATGAGGTGCTCGAGGAATTAAAGAATGTAACAAAGAATCTTAGGAAAGAAATCAGAAAAGATAAAAGAAGATATGAGGTTGCTTTAGCAAATAATGTGAAAATAAATGTCAAGGGTTTCTGCAGTCATATTAATAGCAAAAGGATAGTGAGTGATAAAATTAGTCCCTTAGAGAATCAGTGTGGACAGCTATGTGTGGAGCCAAAAGAGATGGGGGAGATTCTGAACAATTTGGGAACTATGATGATTAAAGAAGAGGAAGTTCTGGCTCTTTCACGGAATATAAAATTTTATCCGTCTCCTGATCCTGACAGGATATTCCATAGGAACTTGAGGGAAGTGGGTGTGGAAATAGCAGGGGCTCTGACAGAAATATTTCAAATGTTATTAGAAACGGGGATGGCGCCGGAAGATTGGCTTATTGCTCATGTTGTTCCATTTTTTAAAAAAAAAGGGTTCTAAGGGTAAACCCAGCAATTATCGGTCTGTGAATTTGACGTCACTGGTGGGCAAAGTGATGGAAAGTGGTCTTAGAAATGGTATATATAATTATCTGGATGAACAGGGTCGCATTAGGAACAGTCAACATGGATTTGTGCGTGGTAGGCAATATTTGACAAAATCATATTGAATTTTTTGAAGAGGTTTCTAGGAAAGTTGACGAGGGTAAAGCGATGGATGTTATCTATATGGACTTCAGTAAGGCCTTTGACAAAGTTTCACATGGAAGATTAGTTCGGAAGGTTCAATCGTTGGCTATTAACATTGAAGTAGTAAAATGGATTCATAGTGGCTGGATGGGAGACGCCAGAGAGTAGTGCTGGATAACTGTCAGATTGGAGGCCGTTGACGAGCAGTGTTGGTCAGGGATCTGCACTGGGTCCAATGTTGTTTGTCATATACATTAATTTTCTAGATGATGGGGTGGTAAATTCGATGAGTACGCATGCAGATGACACTTAGATAGGTGGCGTTGTAGATAATGAAGCGGGTTTTCAAAGCTTGCAGAGAGATTTAGCCAACTTAGAACAGTGGGCTGAAAGACGGCAGATGGAGTTTAATGCTGATAAATGTGCGCAGCTACATTTTGGTAGGGCTAATCAAAATAGGGCATACATGGTAAATGGTAGGGCACTGAAAAATGCAGGTGAACAGAGGTATCTCGGAATAATGGTGAACAGTTCCCTGAAGGTCAAATCTCATGTGGATAGGAAGGTGAAGACAGCTTTTGGTATGCTGGCCTTTATAAATCAGCGCATTGAGTATATGAGTTGGGATGTAATGTTGAAATTGTAAAAGGCACTGGTGAGGTTAAATTTGGAGTATAGTGTACAGTTTTGGTCACCGAATTATAGGCAAGATGTCAACAAAATAGAGACAGTACAGTGAAGATCTACTAGAATGTTACCTGGGTTTTATCACCTAAGTTCCAGAGAAAGGTTGAACAAGTTGTGTCTTTATTCTTTAGAGCGTAGAAGGTTGAGGGGGGACTTGATAGAGGTATTGAAAATTATGAGGGTGATAGATAGAGTTGACTTGGATAGACGTTTTCCATTCAGGGTGGGGGAGAGTCAAACAAGAGGACATGAGTTGAGAGTTAATGGAGAAAAGTTTAGGGGTAACATGAGGGGGAACTTCTTTACTCAGAGAGTGGTAACTGTGTGGAACGAGCTTCCAGCAGAAGTGGTTGAGGCAGGTTCGATGTTGTCGTTTAAAGTTAAATTGGACAGATATATGGACAGGAAAGGAATGGAGGGTTATGGGCTGAGTGCAGGTCGGAGGGATTAGGTGAGAGTAAGAGTTCGGCACGGACTAGAAGGGCCGATATGGCCTGTTTCCGTGCTGTAATTGTTATGTGGTTATATGTTTAAAGCTAAATTAGCTCGTTATTACACTCCTATAAATCCTGTTTCTGATCGACGCCTCTCCGAGATAGCTTCTTTCACTCACACGTTTTTGTCATGTCTTTTTTTGAAAAAAAAAAAATACCGGAAAGATATATTTGGTATTATTTCCACTGTTCTGAGTATTGATTTACAACCTCACCCGATTACCGGAATTTTTAGTTTACCAATATTAGAACTGAATCAGTTAACCTTTCTGCTCCTCGGATGAAACATTCCTTACACTAATGGCTGGAAGATCCATTTTGCTGAATTGGAACGAGATCAATCCTCCCACCATATTCCTTTGGCTCGCTCAAACTATGTTGTGTTTAAACTTAGGAAAAACAAATAGAAGTGTCAGCATCCATTTTCAGAGGACTGGGACATAAGAGCAACTCTTCAGCAACCTATTAATCTGGATACTCTTCCTAGTTTCCGCCTCACAAGCACGTGGCTCGGGCAGCCAGTCCTGGAGGTGCTGCCTTGTAACTTGGCCCTTATCTCCAGGAACTGGCAGTGCGGGACATCGTCAGTTTTCGTGCCCATGTCATTGGTACCTCAATGTGTCACGATTTCGAGCTGTTCGCACTGCCATTTAAGAATGCTGAGGACTCGATCCGAGATATCCCTGATGTTGTCGCGACAGAGCCACCTGTCCGCACCACTAAAGAATATCCTATCGCCACGTCATGACTTTCACATTGCCGCCCCTCCCCCCACACCCCACCCCCACAGTCACCGCTCAACGCCCACTTCCCTTCTGAGTCACAGAGGCAAACTAAGTGCCTGAGACCCGAACAATGAGACTGAACACTGTCAGCTGATCCTCCTGACCCCAAACTCCGCGACGGCATCCAAACTGTTGAGGGAGATGGCCAGAGGGGTGCTCTCCCCTGGCCCCTTCAGCCGTTTCTCCTTTATCCCTGTTAAACAGTCTCCTGTGCCCGGCGTCCCGGGTGTAACTGCCTCTCTATATGTTCCGGCCATCACCACTTCAGCCTTTGGAAGGAACTGGAGCTCCATTCCTTTCCTGTTATTTTCCTGTTATATATAATATAGCTGTTAATTTCCTTTTGTACAATTTTAGAGTGAATAAAAAAGGAAAGGAGCACCATGTAAACGTTTGGGTACCCCAAGAGATTTGAGCACTTTGATAACTTTTACCAAGGTCTCAGACCTTAATTATCTTCTTACGGCTATGGCTTGTTCACAGACATCGTTCGGAAAGGCCGTGTAATGAAAATTTCAAAGCTTAAGAATACCTAGACTCCTCAAACCTTCTCTCAACAATCAGCAGCCATAGGGACCTCTAAGCAACTGCCTAGCACTCTGAGAATTAAAATAAATGATGCCCACAAGACAGTTGAAGTCTAAGAGAAGATAGCAAAGCGTTTTCAGGTAGCCGTTTCCTCAGTTCGGAATGTAATTGAGAAATGGCAGTTAATAGGAACGCTGGGGGTCAAGTTAAGGTCTGGAAGAACAAGAAATCTTTCCGAGAGAACTGCTCGTGAGGTTGCAAAAAGGGGAATTTAAAACCCCCATTTGACAGCAAAACACCTTGGGGAAGATTTAGCAGACTCTGGAGTGGTGGTGCGCTGTTCTTCTGTGCAGCGACACCTGCACAAATATGATCTTCCTGGAAGAGTCATCAGAAGAAAACCTTTCCTGCATCCTCACCACAAAACTCAGCGTCAAAAGTTTTTTAAGGAACATCCAAACAAGCGTGATGTATTTTGGAAACAAGTCCTGTGGACTGATGAAGTTAAAATAGAACCTTTTGGCCGCAATGAGCAAAGGCATGTTGGGGCAGACAAACGGTGCAGACTTTCATGAAAAGTACACCTCTGCAGCTGTTAAGGACGGCGGTGGGTCAATCATGCGTTGGGGTTGTACCGCAACCTGTGGGACGGGGAACATTTCACTGGTAGAAAGAACAATGAATTCAGTTAAATACAGGCAAATGCAGGAAGCAAACATCACACCATCTGTAAAAACGCTGAAGTTGAAAGGAGAATGTCTGTTACACCAGCATAATGATCCTAAACACGCCTCGAAATCCACTATGGATTACCTCAAGCGGCACAAGCTGAAGATTTGGACATGGCTCTCACAGTTCCCCGACCTAAACATCATCGAAAGAAAAAACTGTAGATAGACCTCAAAAGAGCAGTGCATGCAAGACGGCCCAAGAATTTTACAGAACTGCAAGGCTTTTGCAAGGAAGAAAGGGCGAAAATCCCCCAAACAAGAATTGAAAGACTTTTAGCTGGCTACAGAAAGCGTTGACAAGCTGTAATACTTTCCAAAGGGGGTGTGGCTAAGTACTGACCACTCAGTGTGCCATCTAGATTGTCTCAGGCCCTATTCCTCTTTGTTAGTTTGAAACTGTAAAATATGGAAATTATAAAATAATCTTGCTTAAAATATTAAAGAAATGCGTCATCTTTAACTTTAGGCCTTTTGGAAATCTGGTCATCTTTTACTGGCTTAGCGATTCACAGTTACAGAACTTTTGACCGGGGTGCCAAAACTTTGCATGCCACTGTATGCAACTGTAATCTTTTAGAACTATCTTTGCAATAATTACTTTTTATCTGTGGATATCATAATTGTGTTTTTTGTTTATTTTCTGCGTGTACCTTCCTTTCCAAACTGGTTGCATATCAGTGCCCAGCTGTGTGTCAATAAGTGTCTCAATTTTGTGTCCATTTACATACGGCACGCATCCCTGGCGAGCCGGCTGCTGGGATTATTAGATACACTTCCTTTTTTTTTTTAATTTTATTTTTATTTGGATAAGGAATTCACAAATATCATGTACTTTTTTCACACATATAACCTTTTCCATTTTTTATATGTATAAAACTACAATTATTTATACATTCTTAAGTACACATTGAGATGATATAAAAGGAAAATAAACATTTAAATAGATAATTATGTACTGTGGTAAATCTAACCTATTAGGCTAAGTAATGGAATTAGTTGCTAAGAAAAATGGTAATAATAGTTTCCATATAACCCTCCTGGACCATTTCCAGTGGTCCAAAATGTTGTATATAAGCCTATGTACCAACCATTGTAGGTGTTTATATCCTAAATTGTTCATGCTTGCTCCTGCCCGCGGACATAATTATCCAATCCCTATGTACTTATTTACTTATTTTTTATACCTTTCCCAAATCTTTCCCTTTACTTGTGTTAATTCTCTATTTTCCAAAAGAAAACAAAAAAAAAACAAACAAACATTTAGACTAGGGGTGCTTACGTTAGCAATATTACTGTGTTGATGAAATGAGCAGTATAATTCATTAGGAGAGTCATCTAAAGTCTGCTCGCATTGGGGTTATATATTCAATCCATTTATTCCAGATTTGATATTTTTTTTTCTTTTTGCGTTCTCAGGGAGTAAGTCAACTTTTCCATTTTAAATATTTCCAAGATAATTTCGTACCAATCTTCTAATTTAGGTGGTATTGGATTTACCCATTTTCTAGTGATTGATTTCTTACTTGCCGCTAAGAGGGCCTGCAGCAACTTTATATCTTCCTTGTGTTCAAGAAACAATACATGCTCCAAATAGAGCGTCTCAAAGTTCAGAGGTATCTGGGACCTAAGTACCTTAACTAATGTTCTATGAATACCTTCCCTAAATAGACTTAATTTAGGGCAATCCCAGAAATTATGAAAATGATTTGCCTCCTTGGAGCTGCACCTTCTCCAACACATCACATTTGTATCTTTATATTTTTCCTGATATGGGGTCTTGAAGTATCTTATGATGTTTTTCCAACAATGTTCTCTCCAAGTCAAAGAATTAGTCGGGGACCATTGAAAGCTGCAGATCTCCCCCCAAACCTCCTCTGGAAGTACCAACTCCGCTTCTTTCTCCCACTTCTCTTTAATATACAGTGTATTTACATTTTTAGCATGGGAGAGTGCATTATATAATCGAGAAACTGATTTACTAGGTATTGAACTGCAAGCCGAATTCAGAATCTTGAAAAATTCTAATTCTACGTTTGATAGGTCTGTATATCTACAACTCTGGTTAACATAGTTTCATACTTGAAGGTACCTAAAAAAGTCATTATGTTCTAGGCCATGCTTGTTTTGCAGGATTTGGAAACTTTGTAAAACTCTTTTATCTATAAATGAGAGGTAGGTTGTAAGACCTTTCTTCATCCATAGCTCAAATCTTTTATCTCCTCTGTTGGGAAGGAATTCGGTGTCATATGCACACCATCTAAAGAGTTTTAACATGTTATTAATTCCACATGAATTAACCACCTTCTGCCATACTTTTAATGTAAGATTTATCCAAGCGTTTTTAATTTTTTCCAACTGGGCCATCAATCCATTGTCAGCTATTGAGGCCTGAAGAGGAAAACTGTCAACTAATCCAAATTCTATTTCCTTCCATCTAGCCTTATATTCCCTATTACACCAATATAACAGAGGGGTTATCTGTGAGGCATAAAAATAATTTCTCAGGAAAGGAAGAACCATACCTCCTCCTTCCTTTTCTAACTGTAAGGTGTTATATCGAATTCTAGGTTTCTTTCCTTGCTAAATGAAGCGGGAAATCCATTTGTCCCATTCCCTGAATTGATTATCATCCACCTCCACTGGTAAAGTACGGAAAAGATACAATAACCGAGGAAGAATATTCATTTTTATAGTATTTATCCTTCAATTTAATCTTAAAAAGGGGATAGGATTCCATCTATGCACATCTGCTTTTATCTCTGAGATTAATGGCCCATAATTTAGCTGTGACAATGTTGAAAGATCCTTCGGCAGGGTTATTCCTAAATAGTTTAATGATTTAGCTTCCCACTTAAGATCGTATGTATCCTGCAATATTTTGGATGGTGTATAATTTAAGGACATAACCTGCGTTTTCTTTACATTTATTTTATAACCTGATATTTTCCCAAAGTCATCCAACAGTGTAAACAATCCTATAAATGATTTTTCTGGTTCACTCAGATAGACCAAAACATCATCTGCGAATAACGCCACTTTCTGTTCAATCCCTGCCACCTTGACACCTTTTACGATTACGCTCTGTCTTATTAGTTGGGCAAGCGGTTCAATATATAGCGCAAAAAGGAGAGGAGAAATTGGGCATCCCTGTCTAGTGCCTCTCTCTAAGCTGAAGGAGTCAGAGAGGTCCCAATTTATCTTAATTCGGGCTGTAGGGCTGTCATATAGAGTCTGAATTACTTTAATAAACTTTTCTTGAAAGCCCAATCTTCCTAACACTCTTAATAGAAATGCCCAACTAACCGAATCAAAAGCTTTCTCAGCGTCCAATCCTACTACCATTGTCTCAGTCTCGTTCTTATTAACCTGTTCTAATATGTGCAGAGTTCTCCTTATGTTGTCCTGTGTTTGTCTTTGCTGAATAAATCCAGTCTGGTCTAAGTGGATTAGGCCAGGTAAAAGCTTTTCCAATCTGCGCGCTAATATAGTTGTAAATAGTTTGTAATCTAAATTAAGAAAACTTATTGGCCGATAATTGCCACATTCTAGTTTATCTTTACCCTCTTTAGGAATAACTGAAATAACCGCTTCTCTCCAGGAAGGTGGAGTTTCTCCTCTCTGCAAGATCCAATTAAAGGTGTTAAGTAGTAATGGGTCTAACTGTGTCTTCAGGGACTTGTACCACTCTTAGGTAAACCCATCAGAACCCGGGGACTTTCCAGTCTTTAACCTAGAGATGGCCACGTTCAGTTCTTTGACAGTTACTGATTCTAATAAACTTTCATTTTGTAAATCTGTAAGTTTAGGTAGATCTAAAAAAATTCAATACACTGTCTATATAGGGCTCATTGGGGGCCCGGGGTTGGGAGTACAGCTCTCGATAATATGTTTCAAAACTCTCTTGAATTTTCCCTATTGTACTCTCCACAAGCTTTGTCTTTGGATTCTTTATTTTATGAATTGTATTGTCTGCTTGTTGTTTTCGTAATTTATATGCTAATAATCTAGCTGATTTACCTCCTACTTCATAATTCTTTTGTCTCAGGTAAAAATATCGTATATTTCACTTTGCAATTTCCTAATTTCCTGTTTTCGATTTGAATTACTTTTGTTGCTATCCTCTCCAGTAGCGACTCCGGTTGGGTGATAACTTTAATAGGTAGTCCCCGTCCGCCAGGTCCAACGTTGCCTCCTCCACCGTAGCGTAACTGTAAAATATGGAAATTATAAAGTAATCTTGCTTAAAATAGTAAAGAAATGCGTCATCTTTAACTTTATGCCTTTTGGAAATCTGGTCATCTTTTACTGGCTTAGCGATTCACAGCAACAGAAATTTTGACCGGGGTGCCAAAAGTTTGCATGCCAGTGTATGCAACTGTAATCTTTTAGAACTATCTTTGCAATATTTACTTTTTATCTGTGGATATCATAATTGTGTTTTTGTTTATTTGCTGCGTGTACCTTCCTTTCCAAACTGGTTGCATATCAGTGCCCAGCTGTGTGTCAATAAGCGTCTCAATTTTGTGTCCATTTACAGACACGGCATGCATCCCTGGCGAGCCGGCTGCTGGGATTATTAGATACACTTCCAATCTGCTTTTGTATCGCTTCTCTGACTGTCCGCCCATAAAGGGTTAACTGCACCGGTCATCCGTAGAACCTAATGAAGGGAGTGTCCGAGGGGATTGTCGACGTCACCGCGGAGGTGTGGCTGCTGGTTGTCTGCTCTCTTAATATGTCGCCCTCACAACGACAGTGTCAGTGAGAGCCGCCAGTCTACGCTATCAGAGACCAGCGGCTGCAGACAGCGAGAAGACAGAGACCGGGTGCCGAACAGGAATCTGGACTATCGCAGCAATGGATTATAATCTGCGAAGTGCATCGCCCAGTGCCACGGGAATAGCGAGGAATATTTTCTGGGCGTATCAATATCTTGTTGAATACCCCGAATGGCTGACGTTGGACTCTCGAATCACTCTTGCGCTTCTGACATTCCAACTGGTTTACTACCCGGTACTCGCAATTGTAGCTCTGCTTGGTAAGCGTCTAGTCTCTTCCTGTTAATTGCGTTGAAAAATATAAGTCAGCCTCCCTTTCATACCTGTCCTCTAACGACTTGCTAGTTGCAAGACGGGACTTTCCAACCGGTATCGCTTCATCAAGCATCGGCTGAGTGTGTTTGATACAGTACGTCATGGATATCTTATTGCGAGCGTAAGGAGACATGTGATCCAAGGGGACTTTGTTATGTGGATCGAGAGACGGCTTGCCCACAGAAGGCAAAGTGTTGTTACAGACTGTCGATTCTGCATTGAGTTCGTTGACTAGCGTGTGCCTCAGGGATCTGTTCTGGCACCCCGACTCTTCGTGATGAGGAAGTGGAGCGATGGGTCAGTAATTTTGGTGATGAAAAAAGGTTGGGGGTGTTGTACGTAGTGTGGAGGGCTGTCAGAGGTTACTGCGGGACATTGATAGAATGAACAACTGCGTTAAGAAGGGTCAGATGGAGTTCAACACAGACAAGTGTGAGGTCGTTCTATTTGGTAGGTCAAATCTGATGGCAGAGTGTATTATGAACGGAAATAATTAAAATAATTAAGTAGTTCCAACTTCTCACCAGGTCAAAAGCAGAAGGTCACGGGGGCATCATTACTGCCATGATCTGTCGGCGACGCACAGAGTGCAGAGGAAACTGACAGCGTGCAGTGGGATTTTAATATGTTCACCGAATGTAACACGTTTTTGCTTGAATCACAAACGTTTAGTTTGCAGGTTCAGCAGGCTATCAATAAGGCAAATGGCATGTACGCCTTTGTTTCTCGAGGTATTGAGTTTAACAGCAGGGAGGTTCTGCTGCAACTGCACAAAGTACTGGTGAGGCGGCATTTGAGGAAATGTGCAGTTGTGGTCTCCCGACTTGAAGATGTGTAAATTAGCTGTGCCGGCGGTTCACCAGTTGATTCCAGAGATGAGGTGCTTCAGCTCCGAGGGGGAATTGAGTCGCCTGGGATCGTACCCGCTGGAACTCAGAAGAATGAGAGGAAATCTTCTAGAATTATGGAATGGATAGAAAGATAGGAACAGTAAAGTTGTTTCCCCTATTAGGTGAGACTAGAACCATGGAACATAGCCTGAGGATCCTGTGGAATAAATTGAGGATCGTGATGAGGACAAACGTCTTCTGTCAGAGGCTAGTGAATCTGTGGACTTCTCTGCTCAATGAAGCAGTGGAGGCTAGCTCAATAAATATATTGAAGACTGGCTGCCATAGCTTTTGCATCGTAGACGAATTAACGGGCTGAGAGGAAAAGGTAGTTATGCGGCGGTGAGTCCTTGGTCAGGTCAGCTATCATCATCTTCATTGCCAGATCACGCCAGTTCGAACAGATGGACTATTCCTGCTCCTATTACTAAAGTTCTTGTGTTTTCTCTCGTCATTACAGTTGAAGGAAGTTGAATTACTGTCACCGGGATACTTGGTAATTAATTAGTTCATTATTCTCTCAACACTTCCCGTTTGCAGCTCCTTCTTCTAGTGACAAAGATCAGAATACATTCCTTCAATCGGTTGCTATCTCTGCTTTGACCATAAGGTTCCGGAGCTAAATTCGGCCATTCGATCACCGAACCTTCCCCGCCATTCAATCGAAGCTGATTCATTATCGCTCTCAACCACATTCGGGCGCCCAGTCCCGTAGCCATCGACGACCCAATGAATCAAGCGCACATCTCGTCCTCTAACAATGGTTCAATGACCTGCCTCCCACAGCCGTCTGCGGCGATTAATTCCACACACTCACCTGTCTCGGTCTGAAGAAGTTACTACCCATCTCCGTTCTAAATAGATGTCCCATAGCCATCGGCGGCCCGATGAATGAATAGCCCATCATACCCCTCGGCAAATGGTTCCAATGAGCTGCACCGCCCCACCCCCCAACACCCCAGCCGTCTGTGGCGATGAACTCCACACATTCACCTGTCTTGGTTTAAATAATTTTCTACCCATCTCTGTTTTAAAGGGATGCCTTTCTATTTTGAAGCCTCGTCTGCAGGTTGCAGACTCCCCCACTGCACCAGCAACACTCTCAAAGTCCACGATATCTAGGCCTTTCAATGTTCCATAGTTTTCAATGCGATTCCCTTCATTCTTCTGAACTTCAGCAGGTACATTGCAATCACTACCAATTTAATAATTGCTTCCGATATTCTTCCGAGTAGATTCATTAACGCCATGTTCATCTCTGCTTTTGGAAGAGCTATAGATGAAAATAATTGTTTTCAGAAAATGCTTCCATCCAACTGCGTGTTAATCTTCCATATCTCCCTCCGCACAGTGAACGTTGTGACAATCGTCATCCTGTCTCGGGGAAAGTGCGGTCTCTCCAAAGGCGTCACAAGGTACCTGGTTGCCATGGTAGCAGCGGATCAGCTCGTCGTTCTCTTCGATCTGGTATTGAGCAAAATTCCGCTGACTTACATGCCATTGGCGGATTTACTCTGGTCGGACCGAGTTCCCGTGTGTAATATCCACGCCGTTCTGTTCTACGCCGCCACGGACTGTTCTGTGTGGTTCACCGTCACTTTCACCTTTGATCGATTTGTCGCCATTTGTTTTCAGGAGCTGAAACGAAAATACTGCACCGGGCGAGCGGCGGCTCTGGTTCTGGGGACAGTGACTGTGCTGATCTGCGTAAAGAACATATTCTGGTACTTTATGCTCACTGGGTCATATTCGTTAATAATTACGTCCGTGCTCTGTATGACTAGTCCCCGTTTCTTTTCCCCATCTCAGGAGGCAACATTTGAACTGATGCATTTCTTCCTCAACCCAATATTCCCTTTTGCCCTGATTCTCCTGCTCAACAGTTTAACTATCAGGCACGTCTTGGTGGCCAGCCGACCCCGGAGGAGACTCCGCTGTTCGCGCAATGGCGAGACTCCCGCCGACCCGGAGATGAAGAACCGCCGTCAGTCCCTCCTGCTACTGCTGGTGATGTCGGGGAATTTCATCCTGCTGTGGGCGTTGCTGACGGTGTATTCCGTATGGGATTGCGTGCATTTTTACAATTTCGGGAAACTCCCGAATTCTCTGCGGGAGCTGGGCTACATTCTGCAACTGCTGAGCTGCTGCACCAACACGGCCCTTTACGCCGTGGTCCAGTCCAGGTTCAGGGTACAGCTGAAGGAGACAGTGAGATCGCCCTTCAGTCTCATGGCAAAGTTTACTCGGCGTTGTCAGAATTGCATTAATTCTCAGTAATGCTTCTCCCATACCATGCAAGATATTTCATTTCCTCTGTTACGTTAATTGGTCATTATAAATTAAAGGGCCGCTGGTACCGAGATACATTGCGCCATCTAAGGACCAACAGTTGAGAACCTACTGGACGTAAAACTTTTGAGACTGTCTTGTTCCACAAGGCTGATGCATAAGACCGAGCTGCATCAGATAGCATGTATTTAACTTTGTCCTGGACATGGAGGGCAGAGGGCAGTGGTGGACGGCAGCCATTCTGCATGTCACAAGTGTTGGCGATGTCCTGGTGTTTACCTTGGATGTAAATTGGGATAACTCATAAATATTCTTCTTGGCGGCACAAAAGTTAATGTAGTTGTGGATGTTGAAGAAACTTTGTAAGTTTGCAGTTGGGTTGAAAATGTGGTCAGAGAAATCAAAACGGTGTCAAAGTAATACGACAGTTCAGTGTTTGTTGTTTCGAAACGATGGAGAAAGACGGGAATATCTCTTCGACAGGTAAGTCCATGAGTATGACCCACTGCTGTTTGACACACACTCAAAACATTAAAAAAAACTAGATTCCTATGCCAGCAGAAGGTGGCAGTCGACAATGCTGAGATTTCAAAGTTGTCACCCGGGAATCGTATTTTAGTCACAATGGAGGAACAACAGTCTATAGGTAAAGTTCGACGATGAGTTATTCCGGGGTTAGTGATATACATAACTGACTCGGACGTATGCAAATGAGCTGAGTAATTATCTTGCGGACAAGAGACACAAAAATTCGTTTATTTTGCGACATGTACAAAGTGCCGGAGGATCTTCAGGCGGTAATTTCAAATGAACTCTAAAGAGCAAGACCGTTACACAGAGAGCAGTGGGTGCATGGGAAGCACTTCCTGGTGTGGTGGTAGAGACACTAGGAGGGAAGACCTTGAAGAGAAGCTGAGACAGAGATGTGTCTCTGAGGAAAATGGAAAGACATACTCATAATGCAAGCAGAGAATATTGGTTAGCCATCATGTTACTGATTTAAATATTTCAAGATGTTGTTTGCAACTTGACTCTGGCAGCCTCTACGACAACACTGCTGTCAAACTCTTGCGGCGCTTGTCCTTCGCTTGGACTACTTTAGTGACGCGAAGAAGCCGGTGCATGGACAACAGCCGGTTCTTCAAATGTTCCCGCCCAGTCTGCGCCCTGGAGGGGACGCAGTTCACCAGAGACGCGAACCAATGATCCCCTGGCATTTCCGGCTACTACTACCATTACTACTTCTACTTACCCTCATAACCTGGTTTATCTCTGTCAAATCTCCCCTCAATCTTCTGCATCCCAAGCAATAAAGTCCTAACCTATCCAATTTTTCCTTATAACTGATGTCCTTGAATCCCGGAGACATTCTTGTAAATTTTACTTTCGATCGTACTTAGATGCTTCCTGTAGGTCGATGAAAAAATTTGCACCCAATACTTTAAATTAGGGCTCTGCAAAGTCTTATTCAAATTCAACATAACACCCTATCTCCTGCACCCAATCGTCAGCTCAACTTAGATTATCGTCTAGCCTCTAGTGCAGTTGTCTGTTCTCGCTTCAGTCTCGCATCGTCATTCCAGCCTCGGATCCCCCAACACTTGGGTCCAAGCATTCTATTGCGAGAGGGGCAACGGCCACAAATCGGCGTCAGTCGTTTTACTTTCTCAGAATGCTAACGCGCACTCCGGCAAATTTGAAATTGCATCCGGTTTTGCAAATCGCACGCACAGGAGAGCAACAAACCACAAGGATTAGTTGTCCCTGCCCTATTCACCCCGAGCACATCCCTCCCCACCATCGGGCGTACACACAGCAGTCGCAGCCTCAAGTTGGCTGCTTCCTCCAGCACAGCATCCACCACCCCTACCCCGCCCCCCCCCCCAGCCATCTGCACCACGCCGTCCTCTCGCACACCCTATTGGACTGTAGGTACAGAAGGTGTCAGTTCTCACACGGCCAGGTTCGGGAACAATTACTTCCCTTGAAACATTCAGGGCAAAGGGACTGTCACAAACCAAATCGTTACCTTTGTACAGCATCATTTTGCTCTAGTATGGACACTGTTCCTTTTTTAACGTGTTGTGTACTACAACCAATGTGTATAATTAATGTTTAATTGTTTTTTTTTTTCTGGCGAGCTTTGTGTCTCTGATGTTGCTGGAAGTTCGTTTTACACTGCACCTGTGCACACAGGAAGTTGTGCAGATGGCCAGAAAAGAGTCTCGCGATTTTTCTTTACGAAACTAAGTTTGACTTCGACTTCTCTGTTCTGCGATAATCTTGCAGCCCTCCAGTCTGCTTCCGCTCCCCTGACTCTCGCGCTTCTGGGAGTTTTTGTCGCGCTCCGGTAACTATCGGCGCCGCCGTGAGTACTCCAGGCGCAGAAAAGCAAGGCCGAGTGACTGACTTGCAGCTCGGAGGACTTCAGGAGGAACAGCAGTTCCTCCGGTCGTTCGGCGACGAATCCATCGCCCACCTCCTGTGCAGTTACCGCCCCCGGGCTCACGGAATAAAACAGGTTCCGAAGCTGCTCTCCCGCGCGCTGCCGATACCAGAACATATAGAAGGTGCCGCTGCCCGACAGAGTTCAGTTTAGTGTCACATTGTCTCCTAGAGAGCCGCTGTGAGCCACTGGAGTCTGCTGGATGGTCTGCGAGCTCGCGGCTGGGGAAAGATAACGGGGAAGAGATGTGTCAGATAACAGGCAGTGTCGGACGGTGGGGTGCGGAAAGAGAATTTAGGCGCTGTGGGGTAAAGGGATCAACAGAGTAGGGGAGAGATGGGTAGTAAGGTTCGGAAAGAAGATATAAAGAGATATAAAGTTAATTCGTAGAATTGGAATGAATCGTGTGCACCGTCCCGGTGTCTGTATCTTCCCCAACCCCCGCCCGGTTCCGTCCCACACGCCAGGAGCACCGTGCGGAGTTCCCCTCTCCATATCTCTCCCTGTGCCAGAGTCGCACCGTGCACCCCAGATAGAACAGTACAGAGCAAGCACAAGCCTGATGCCAGTCTACGTAATCGAGAATGTCGGCACGTGGCCCATGGCCCTCTTTTCCCTCTCTGTTCATGTGTCTATCGAAATAATTCTTCAACCTCACCATCAGTACCCGCTGTGAATACAAAAGTGGTCATAGAAATCTCCTTCAAGAATTCCCTCTCTCAATTTAAAATCCCGGCCCTCTGACATCTCTGCACTGACTGTAGTTGTCCGCTCTGATCATTTTACAGACCTCTGTCAGTATCATTCCGCCGCCGACTCCACTGTTTGTCTAACATCTTCTTAAAGCTCTCACTTACCGGGCTTGCGACCAGAAGTTAGGTGTCCGTTATAAAAAATAATAATAATGAAAAACAACACGCAGCATTTTTCCTACAAATGCAGCCAGAAGAATTAACAATGAGAAACAATTGAATTAATATTTCAAATGTGTCCTCGACACCATTTTATAAAAAGGTGCACCCTGACATACAGATATCGGTCCCCACAGCATTGACCGCTAAGGACCCTACTTGCGTCCATGGCCACTATCGGATCAACATGGACGGACTTTAAATTTCATCTGTCCTACGTGTCCCGCCATTGACAATGAACCTTGATTCATGCATCTAACCTCCGGCTTAAAGGAAGCGAACAAACGACAAGCAATGGAAATACGTATTAAATCTTTGCAAACGTTCTTACGGTGAGCGAAAAGCACCGTCGTGATTAACAGAATCATTCGCTCAGTCGACGTCTGTTGCTTCATCTTCAAGTAAGATGGCAGAATGTACGACGCCGCCCCCTTTATTGCGAATCTCGCCCTCTGATTGGCCGTCTCGCTCCTCTGTGTCTGATTGGGGAAGTGTGCGCAGAATCGGAGTGACAGAGGACGGATGTCCCAGTGTTGCAGAGGAAACAGGAAACACTCTCTATCCATCAGCTGAACATCTCAGCCATATCCCCGATGGAAATATACAGAGGTTATGCATATTGCACATCTTACCAGATTGCAATAAACTCAATAAATATCAATCAAATATTTAAAACGGGAGGTCGCTTCTTTGAAATTAATATTAGAACATTAGAGTAGTTGTTAGCGCGACTTTATTACAGCTCGGACTTTCCTGAGTTCAAGGTTAAATTACGACGTTGTCTGTGAGAAATTTGTACGTTCTCCGTGTGAACCGCGTGCTTTACTCCCACATTCCAAAGACGGAACCTTTGGAACGTTAATTGATCATTCTGTTTTGCCGTGATTAGGCGAGGGTTAAAATCGGTGGGCCACGCGGCACGTTCCGCGGTGTAACCCCAAATATATAAACAATAATAAAGTACTAGGGGACAGTGCAACGATTCTTATTTCCGATTCTTATTTTAGAGTCAAGATCAAAGTTCGGTTTGTACATGTACATCTGAATCACCCTATTGCCAGTGTGCGAATCATTCCAGAACTGATTGTGATTCAATGCCAAGCAAAGAACACAGGACGACATCATAACAGACAACATAGTAGCAACCATGGTATCATGAGCAATCAACGATTCGCAGAACGGTCAGATGCTTGGAGTTTGATGTGACTTGGAATGTCAGCAAATTCCTGCGATGGCAACACCGCTTCTTTTGAGGCTGCAAAGCACAGGACAGCAAGACGCTATCCTGTAGAGGGTTGTAGAATCAACTAGCTCCACTTGCATCATCCAGCAAGTGGTCACAAAGGGCTATAGAATAAACTAGCCCCAGCAGGGACTCAATCTTCCCCACTACTCTGGACATTGTTCGGAGATGAGCGTTGTGCCTATCCAGCACTGAGGACCGTCGCCACCAGGGCCATGCCTTTGTCTCCCTGCGAACATCGGGTAGCAGGTAGAGAAGTTTGTATACCAGGACTTAGCGCTTCAGGAACAGCTTCTTACACTCCTCCATCAGATTTATGAGGGCACAAGAACTCATGAGGACTGCTACATTATTACCCTTTTACGCTCTCTCTGTCTCTGTCAATCTCTCTCTCTCCCTATCTAACTATCTATCTATCTATCTATCTCTCCTCCTCTTCCCCGCACTCCCCCGCTCTCTTCTCTCTTGCGAGCTCTATAACTTTACATAATGTTTTGTGGTGGACTGTTCAATTTACAGCCCCTTCAGTATCACTTACCCTCTCTCTTTCTCTCTCTCACTGTCTGCCGCTCTATCTCTGTCCATCTCCTCTCTCGCTCTCTTTCTCTCTCTCTCTTTCTCTCTCTCTCCAGCTTTTCGTGATATTTCTAACACAGCACCAACTTAGCGCCCTGTCAGTGACATGGGGCCGCGTTTAATTCTGTTTTCCCCGTTATTATGTGGGTCTCCTCCATGCGCCATCGATTTCTTACCATATTACAAGGAATAAAGCGTCAATTGGTCAGTTGGTCACGTGACTGAAATTGCCCTGCGCGGGTTCGTTGGGCTGCGGGTTTGCTGTAGCGCCAAAGAACGTAAATGAAGACAACTTATCTGGGAGTTCTTAAAAGAAACCACATTAGAATTAATAGAAATACATCATCACCCCTTCCAGTTGACAAAAGCATGCCGGGCTTGGCTTTGTCACTGTCACACAATGGTGGCCGACGGGCGCCCAATATTTGGCTCATGCTGCCACCTCGTGGAAGAAAGAAGTACTTCAGTACTGACAAAGAAAATTATAGTTAACATGGCGTTTGTCAGGTGCCTGTCTGCCTGTCGCCACCGCACCGTCCACGTTGGAGAACGGTTTTGTAACGGGAGCCCCACGTCCTCAAGCTCTGCGAAGTACTGCAAGCGCAGAAGAGGACGACCGATTGTGTGGGTGAGGGTTTGTTTGTAAAGCGGGTATCGCTGGATCTCTTGGCCGTGTAGCGGTCATGCGTGTAGCTTCTGATGGAGCCTTGCCCAGCGGAGGTGAACAAGAGGTCCAGTCCCTATTGATTTTGTACCTGTACCAGCATGCATGCGAGGTGCGTCTCTTTCCCGCCGGCTCCCATCGACAGGGAAGAATACCACTGCCCCATATAACTTAGCCAGTATTCCCGTGGAACAGAGGTTGGCTGAGTCGATAGTGCTAGTAGCAGTACCACTCAGCAGGTCGCAAAGATATCGTAACGATTCGGCAAATTGGTTCTGCTGCTGCTGGAAACGCATCACCAGGGATCCAGGTCCCGCTTTACGAAGAACGCTATTGAGGCCCAAATTTCCCTGTTCTTTTGAAACTTACCGGGTATTCCTTTCCCCCGCTGCGGCCCATATCCCGCGCATACCCGAAACCTTCCAGGATCAAGAGAAACTTATGAAACTTTGAAAACGTGTTTTAACGCGTATTGAGTGAGGTATGAAGGACCACTAATTGCAATATCGTCCAAAAAGGGTGTCCAGCTGTCCTAAGCCAACTCAGAGGTTTCCATAGCCGATATCGCCCCTCCCATCTCCGTCAACATCCCCTTCTCTGCGCCTATCCCTGACTCCATCAACCTCTTCCTTCCTAATATACATCCCTGTTCCTGCTATCCCCTCCATCCCCAACACCTCTCCGCATCTCGGTCATCCTCTCCCTCCCCTACATAGCCCCCGTCGTTGTGATATTCCCCTCCTTTCCACTCTTCTCCATTTCCGTCACCCCCTCTCTCCTACATAGGCCTCGTCTCTGTGATCCCTCCCGCCCCGAATCCGTGAGCCCCTCCTTCCACGACGGTCACGCCTCGCTCACCATCTCCTTGACTGCTACTTTTGATTTGCAGTGTCTGCAGGATCTGTTGTGTCGAAAACAATAGATTAATCGGAGGTGCAGGAACTTGGATGAGCTTATCTGCACACTGGAAGTGGCTGATGCAGCTACAGTTGCAATGACGCGTACGATGAAGGGTCAGCACTGTTGACGTGACGTTATGACATCGCCAGAGACCCGGGTTCAGTTCTATAAGGAGATTCTACGTTCTACTCTTGACCGCGTAATGTTCATGCAGGTGTTCCGGTTTCATCCGGCATTCCGAAGACATGAAGGGCAGTAGGTTATTTGGTCACCTCTGTGCAATCGGGCCATGTTGGGTCACTCTGCCTTATCTCTACAAAAGGCACTGAGATAGGGGAGGATTAGAGAGATAACGCTTCCAGGCTGAACGTATAGAATTGTTATGAAAAAAATGAAGATTTAGGAATACCATGTTCAGACAGAGGGAGGTGTGCATATGGAATTAGCTAAGAATACCGCAACTATTAGAACAAGCACACAGGAATTTCCCAGCGGGTTTCGGCAGTATCTGCAGAGAGTGGAACCACATTAACTCTAGTTGTAAAGTAAATAACGTATTAAAGTATAAGATTCTGAAAGGGGCAGACATGAGGAATCTTCATTTATTCCAGGGTTTTTTTTTATTTTTATTTTACTCAGAGAATCAAGGATGCCTGGAATGCTCTGTCTGCTACGGTGATAGAGGTAAATACATTAGAGCTTTTTAAGGGTCGTTTCGATAGACGCACAAATGTGAGGAAGCTGGAGGGACGTGGCCATGAAATATATAAGAAGGATTCGCTCTTCGGTGTTTTTGATTTGCTTTTAGCTAGTGAGTCTCAGCACTGTAGGCCAAAGTGCCTGTTCCTGTGCTGTACGTTCCTGTATAAAATGATCAATTACGTTGAGCAAATTCGGAAACCGTTATTTTTATTCTGGAAAACTACAGATACAACATACGCAGCTGAATTCTGTAGCTGTAAGGGGTTCGCGGTCCCGGAACCGTTGCTAGGTGGCACCTGTGCTTTGCAGTTTTCTGAGCGAAAGGAGAGACGCGTCGGAGCTTCCGCAACAACAATGATTTCGCGCCGATGCTGGCATTTGTCGCAGAAATTTATAACATTCAACAGAAAGATACTTGAGTGTGTTCGGACATTTCCCGGAGACTTTTCCTGCTCTCAATCGTATAGAATACAAACAAGAGAACAGATGGGCACAGACAAAGCTGGTGATGTCGCGCCAGATGAACAACGAGTTTGGTTCCCCAGTTCTATGACAAGGACTGCACACACACACACACGCATAATTAGATAGATAGATAGATAGATAGATAGATAGATAGACAGACAGATAGATAGATAGATATGGATATAGATCGGCCGTCTTCAGATAGACAGATAGATAGAGAGACAGACCGACAAGGACAAGGACAGAGACAGACAGACACACACACACATACACACACACGCACACACAAACACACACACACACACACAAATATAGATAGATAGATAGATAGATAGATCAGAACAACAGTAGGATACGCGGGACGATGGATAGACAGAGGAGGAAGACAGAAAGTTCATTAATATCGATGAGAATATAAATGATAGATCATACATCATTGGCAGATACACGGAGAATGTAAGGAGGCGGATTACATGATTTTTTCTTCCGTTATTGGATGTTAGTACGTTTCGGTGGGCAGAATGCTCTGCTGTTTCCGTTTCGCGCTTCACTCGCTGACGAGTTTCGCGGTGCAACAGCGCCCTCTTTCGCACAAAGATTTGCCGGAAATACACTTGCAGAAGTGTTTGGTTGATTTAAGCATTCATTCATTTTCCCATGGTTTATTTCCCTGTGCGTCCGGTGATCATACTACAGGATAAACAGGCAAAAAATATGTTCTTAATAGATAGAGCCTGCCCGACGACACATAACCTACAGAATTCGATAAGCTGAAAAACACCAGAAATATACAGAACTAAAGAGGAAATTGAAAGACTATGGAATGGAAACATCTACAACCAGTAGTATCTACAACTGGTATCGTTCTAAAGGCACGGCAGAACATAATTGCACAGAAAAATCCTCAGAAACCCACAGCACTAAACATAGTTTGAAAGTTCCGATCATTTAAGAAATGTGTCTGCTTGGTTAATTATAATAATTATTATTATTGATAATAATAAAACTAAAATAATGGATAGTGTATGAAAAGGATCAGTAAGTAACCACAGAATAAATGGAGCCGATTGGGCTCTAAGGCGTTTGGATGACGTATGACGTCACCACCCGGCAGCTTCTGCAGCCAAGCTGAAGCCAAGTGCGCTGCTTCGCATTCCTTTGGACCACATCCGCGAGGCCGAGAGGAGGATCTTACTGTCTGGGCAGGCCAGGATCTCCATACTAATCGCCCATGTCTGCGGCAAGGAAAGGGCGCAACCATTGTCTACTTAGACAGACGGAGCCATGATGATTGGGCAATGGAGGGTGTTGTCCAAGAATGACACAGGTAGAAGTTTTCCATGGAAAATCACATATAGATCAATACAGTCAATAAATTGAATCTATTAAATTACGTCTATTATTATCATTACTATTATTATTATCATTATTCTTATTGTAATTACTGTTATCATTATTATTAGTACTACCACTACTATCAGACCCTAAGACTATAATATTTAGAAACAGGTTTAGGGATTTGGTCCATCAAGCCCACTTCACCATCTCATCAGGTCTGATATATTTTCATCTCAGTCCCAGTCTCCTGCCTTCTCCCCATATTCATTCAAGCCCGAAACAAACTGGAATCTATCAAACTCTGCCTTGAATATACGTAACTCCGGAAATTCACTCCTCTTCAGCTGAAGAAATTTCTCCACATCTTCATACTAAAAAGATGTCCCTCTATTGGAGGACTGTGTCCAGTCTAAGGCTGTCCAATGATTGGAAACATCCACTCCGCATCCACTCTATGTTCGCATTTCAATATTAGGTAGGTTTCAATCAGATCATCCCTCATCCTTCTGAATTCTAACGAATACGAGCCCAAAGACATCAAAAGCTCTTCATATGACAAACATTCAATCCTGCAATGATTTTCGTGAAATTTCATTGATACCTCTCCACTCATTTCTAGGTTAAACGTCCCAAAACTGCTCCCAGTACTCCAAATGAGGCCTGTCCAGCGCTTCATCAAGTCCCAAATTCTTTGAGGAGATTACAAGTAGGATAGATAAAGGAGATGTAGTGAATGTTGTATATTTGGACTTTCCAAAGGCCTTTGACAAGTGCCACACATGAAGCTGCTTACCAAGTTAAGAACCCATGGCATTGCAGGAGAGTTACTAACATAGTTAGAGCATTGGCTGTTTGATAGAAAACAGCGAGTGGGAATAAGAAGATCCTTTTCTGGTTGACTGCCAGTAACTGGTGGCGTCCCGCAGGAGTCGGTGTTATGACCACTTTTTTTTTTATGATGGAGTAGATGACTTTGTTGCCAGGTTTGCAGATGATACGAAGATTGGTGAAGGAGCAGGTAGTGTTGAGGGAACAGGTAGGATGCAGAAGAGATTCAACAGATTAGGAGAATGGGCAAGAAAGTGGAAAATGAAATACAATCTTCGAAAATGCACGGTCATGTACTTTGGCAGTAGTAATAAATGTGCGGACTATGTTCTAAAGGTTGAGCAGCTCCAGGAATCTGAGATGCAGAGGTACTGGGAATCCTTGTACGGAACACCCTGAATGTTAACTTGTAGGCTGAGTCGGTGGTTGAGGAATCAAATGCCATGTTTCTACTTATTTCAAGAAGTCTAGAATACAAGAGAAAGGATGCGATGCTGAGGCTTTAGAAGACACTGGCGAGGCCTCATCTTGAGTATTGTGAACTCAATAGTATTGAGTGTGGGCCACTCATCTGATAAAGGAGGTGCTGACATTGCAGAGCATCTACAGGAACTTCACAAAGGCGATACCAGGAATGAAAGGGTTCTCAAGAGAAGAGGAATGTTTGATGGAACTGGGTCTGTACTCGCTGGAATTCAGAAGGGTGAGGGACGATATCATTGAAACCTTTCGAAAGTTAAAAACGGCCTCGTAGATGTGGAAAGTTTGTTTAGGATAAGAGGGTACAGTCTTAGTATAGAGGGTCGTCATTTCAATACGGAGATGAGGTGAGCTTTCTTTATCCAAAATGCGGTGAATTTGTGGAATTTGTTGCCACCTGCAGCTGTGGAGACCAGGTCGCTGGGTGTTTTTTAGGCAGCGATAGATATGTTCTCGATTGGGCATGGCATCAAAGGTTACCGGGAGAAGGCCCGGAACTTGGGATGAGGAGGAGATTAAAAAAAAGTATCAGCCATGATTGATTGGCGGAGCAGATTCGATGGGCCAGGCAGCCTAATTCTGCTTCTATGACTTATGGTCTTAATATTATAACACGAAAACAATACTCCAGATGAGGCCTTACATCACACTCTCAGCCAAATCACATTTACCAGAAACGCTCCCACAAAGAAACAACATCCGTTATGAAAGACCACGAACATCTCGGCCATGCTCTCATTTCCTGTCTGCAGTTGTTACAGGAGCCTTTAGTACCACAATATGAGAATCCTATGGGCTCCCTCTCAAGGATTGTACATCTCATGACTATTGATTTTTTGATTGATTCCATTGTGATTGATATTATTGATATTTTTTTATGTATTTGGTCAGTTGTGTCTTCTTTTGCACATCGGTTTTAGTTCATTTTTGCGTGTATTTTTTCACCGATTCCATTGTATTTCTTTCGTCAACCGCGAAAGCCGGCATGAATATCTATCCCAGGTTCTTAATGCACAATCAGAATTTTAAAAAAAACATACAGTTATGACTAATTACATCCAGACGCCATTTAGATTTTTAAACCCCGCTCTCCAACAAAAACATTACGGTCTTTCTAGCAGTGGAGCACCTCTGCTCATAAACACTCCGATATCTTCGAAAACCAAACGCTCCCTCCCGCTTCCGAACCATCATCCGGTTCCGTCCACTTTCAAGCATCGACCGCTACAAGTATCCACCCACCACCACACCCCCCTCCGCCCAATCTCCTCCGCCAACTCCATCTAAAACACTCGGAGATTGCATGCACTGTCTCGATGGGCACGCACACACCTACGTATTCATATGCGTGGATTTAGGAGCGCACCCGGATATGGCCGTGTCATCGAGTTTGGGAGTTTCGGCAAATATCAAAGGTGCTCAGATTTTGGGCTGTGACGTAGTTCAAGGTTGTATAATTTATACATATTTTGACAATAAATCTAATTTGAAGATTGACTTTTCTAAATGCCATGTAGGTGTCGGCGGATATTGACTATCAACGGGTTTTGGGGGGGTCGGCGGGTTTGTGGGCGTGGGCATTTTTGGCGTGTCCGCGCTGTTCAGGGTATTGGTGATTACTGACAGGGACCGGGATTTGGTGCTGAGCAGGTATTACGAGTTGTGAGGATTTGTGGTGCCCACGGATTTGTCGGTGCATACAGATTTGCTGGAATCGGTGGATTTCGGGTTTTCGTCAGACATGTGGGGCGGGGTTGCACGTGCCTTTGAGGGTAAGCAAATTTGAGGGTATCAGCAACAATTGGCCTGCCACCGAATTACTGGGTGTCGGCGGGAATGGGGTATAAGCGGATTAGGGGCTGTCCGAAGAACCCGGAGTGGCATCAGATGCGGGGGTGCGCACGGATTTGGGGGTGCCAATGGATTCGGAGCGTTGGTGGTTTTCGGCGGGTCCAGGGATAATGGGAAGTCACAGGATTTAGGGGTGCGCACGAGTTTGGGTGTGTCAGCTGTTTTGGGGTTTATGGCTGGGGGTTCGACGGATGTGGTAGTGTCACCAGATTTGGGGGTGCTCGGATTATGGGGCTTTGACGAGTCGCAAAGTTGTATTATTGCTGTCTACTTTGATAGTTAAAGCAGTTGCCACTTTGAGATCTGAAGATGGGGACGGCAATTTTGCGAAACTTTACTGTCCTTGCAGACTTAAAGTTTGAAAGATTTGACCTGATCCTTGCTCTGGCGTTATCTGATGTGGAGTTTGTGGATATTATAACAGTTAGATAGATAGAAAGGCATAGTTCAGAGCCACAGAGTAATAAGACAAGTAGGCGCTAATGCAGATTGATTGAGGGTTCAGAACGTCTATTGACCGAGATACGATAAATGATAGATCGAAAGAGACACGGAGACCGTAACGAGGTAGGTTTCATGATTACCTCGTTTGAACTGACATTACTACGTTTGAATAGGCAGAATAGACTGCGGTTCCCGTCTCGGGGTGCACTCTCTGTCGAATCCCGTGGTACAACAGCGCCCTCTTTCGGGCAAATTGTTTCCGGAAATACACTTGCCGACGTAGTTGATTGGTTGATTCCTTCATTCGCCATTTTACCATGGTTTATTTTCATATCGGTCCGGATATAATATTACACACTGAACAAGCAAGAAGGTGATGGATTCCACAGAAACATAACATGCAGAAATCATGTCAATAAATCGGGGTTGAAGGTGAGTGGTGTGGGTGTTTAAGGGGCCTTTAAAACGGTGGGAGTAACACAGAATATTACCACCGTCAGAAGGACTTCTGGACCGGTACATGTAAAGGAAAGGTTTTGCTGTAAACACGCGAACTTCTGGCTAATATGATGGGCTTTGATAACACAGTTGGCCTACGCAGAAGAATGGGGCCGAGGGGTTGTATCTGCACCGCCTGGAACATAACTACAGACAATTACCATTTCTGTCCCAAGCAGACGATCAGATAATGATGTCGTCAGCAGGAGCTCAATCGGCAATTGGTGGATGGACAGTCTCGACGTCATATCCGGGAACACCCTCGACCGACAGAGCTTAGTTGAAGAAGCGAGTGAGGGGCGTTTGCTGCCGAACAGCGCTGCAGAATCGCGATGTATTTCCCTCCTGACGTGCCCCTTGTCTGCCTAACTTTATCCCTGACACTCTTGCACAAATGTGAGTATTTTTCTTGATCAATTATTTCTCACACCGGGTGGAACCGGCCGATTCAAAGACGATCCAAATTCATATTTTAAATAGCGGGATACTATGCCGTTGTCATCCACTTGACCATGAATTACTTTCTCTTGCATGTTAATCCAGGTCTGTCGGCTGCGCCAACAGTGGTCCAGTTACCTACCGCGGCCTCGGTTCGGCCTGGAGAACATTTCAGTTTTGAGTGCAGTTTGGAGGGAGGCGGCATGGGCGACTACACCATGCACTGGTACAGGCAAATCGGTACGAGTCTGGAGCATGTCTGCGACGAGAATGGCTTATGCGCCTCAGCCTTTAAACTGCGGTTCACCACTAAGCTCGAAGCTGCACAGAACAGCTTCACTCTGCAGCTCAGCAGCTGCGAGGAGACGGACTCGGCGAGCTACTTCTGCGCAGCGAAGCTCGCACGGCGGCTCACGTCTCGGGCTGCCTCAGACAAAAACCTCCCCAGTGATTCGTAGAACAGTCAGCCCATCACAGTCCGTTGCCAGCCACTTTCTGTGCGTCCATCGAACTCATCTCCAAGTGTTATCTTTTTTATCAGTCTTTCCTCACACGCACATCCAACTGAAGTTTATTTGCGTGAAACGCTGCTGGGAGGAAGCTGAATCTATTATGAAGATCCTCCGCCGTCAGTGTTATCAACTCCGCATTACAGTAGATCCCACAACACTAGGTACCGTGATGGACTAACTTTCAGGGTTTGGACAATTCATGTCTATTCATTGATTGGTATAGTCGATCATTATGAATATAAGGCCGTATGAACCTAATATATGCGAGCAGAATTCGGCTATTTGCTCCAGCGAGTCTATTCCGCCACTTCATCTTGGCTGATCCAAATTTCCTTTTCAGCCTCAGTCTCCCTCTTTCTCCCCTTACCTTCTCATGCCCAAAACATACAAGAATCGATCAACCGTTGCCTTCAATAATTCAAAGGATTCGCCACTCTCTGTCCAAAGGAATTGCTCCTCACCTCCGTACTTCTACTTTGACACTGTGTCCCCCGGTCTAGGATTGTCGCACCTTTGGAAACATCTCCTCCGCGTTCACTCTATCAAGGTATTTCACCATTGGGCAGTTTTCAATCAGATCATTCCTCATCCTTCTTTGAGTTCCAGAGCAATCAAAACCTCTTTAAACCATAAACCTTTAATTTTCGGATCATTTTCGTGAAACTCCTATGAAACCTCTCCAGTTTCAGCACCTCTTTTTTGTAAAACAGGAAACCGACAACAGCACACGATACTCCAAATGAGGCCTCGCTGGCTCTTCATGAAGTGGGCCACATTATATTCTGGCATTTGTATTCTGGTACTCTTGAAATAAGTGCTATCATCACATGTGCCTCCCTCACCACAGAATGCACCTAAATGAATTTTTCATGAATCCTGCGCAATGGCTGTGAAGTCCCTTTGCGCCTTAGTTTTTTGGCATATCCTCTCCATTTAGAAAATAGTCTACACTTTCATTTCTTCTGCCAAAATGCATGGCCATGCACATACCGACACTGTACTCCATCTTACACTTCTCTGTCCACTCTTCTGATCCGGTGCTTTGGTAGCCTCTCTATTTCTCCCAGTGTAGGAAACATCCTCTCCACATCCACGCTAACTAGGTCTTTCAATATTCACAAAAATTGCTGGCGAACGCAGCAGGCCAGGCAGCATGTATCAGGAGAGGTACAGTTGACGTTTCGGGCCCAGAACCTTCGTCTGACCAGGACTGTACCGCTTCCTACAGATGCTGCCTGGCCTGCTACGTTCACCAGCGTTTCTGTGTGTGTTTCTTGTATTTCCAGCATCTGCAGATTACGTCGTGTTTCCGCCTTCAATATTCGATAGGTTTCAATGAGGTCCCCCCTCAATTGTCTAAACTCCAGCAAGTACAGGCCCAGAGCTATCAAACGCTCCTCGTATGTTAACCCTTTCATTCCTTGAATTGTCGTCGTTAAAATTCTGTGAACCCTCTCCAATATAAGCACATCCTATCTAAGATAAGCTGCCCTAAACTGCTCACAATACTCCAAGGTTGGCCTCACCAGTGCTTTATAAAGCCTCAACATCACATCCTTGCTTTTATTTTCCAGTCGTCTTGACATTTTCTTTTTTGCTTATCCCGCTTGTTATTTCTTTTGGAATTCCCAGAAAGTTGTCAGGCAAGTTTTCGCTCGAGGAAACCATGCTGACTAGGTCCTATTTTATCAGGTTTCCCCAAGTACACTCGGACCTCATCCTCAATAACCGACGCCAACATCTTCCCAATCACTAACCTCAGACTAACTGGCCTCCAGTTTAATTTCCATCGTATTTGCCGGTGCTTCCGTGCATGCCGGCGGGAAAATAAATCGCAGGTAATACACGGTGACACATACGTAAGATCATACTAAACTTAATTTGAAATTTAAATGCTGAGCCTCCCAAGTCGGAGGAACTGTCGGCGATACCGTCGACCTTTGAGAACAGCAAATTTCTCTCAATAATTTTCTCAGTTTTGATCCGACTCAGCGAGAACTTTGAGCGCTTTACTCTCAGGCATTGGTGATTGATACAACAGCAGGGGGCAGTAGAGGCATTTCGTTCGCTGTTGATGCGCTGGCCCTTGATGAGGGTGCTTCACCTGAGAGTCGGAGGTCCAGGGGTAGCATTACAGGGTTCTATACGCTCATCGACAAGGTTGAAGGTCAATGTCTCTTTGACAGGCGGTCTGAACCGAGCAGGCGTTCGTTTAATGTAGATGGATAAAATCTCACTCCGCCTCTGAGTTTCTGTTAATTACTGCTCATTTTTTCCGATCGGACCCACGGACTGCAGCCTCCTCAAAGCCCCTCGCTCTCTGTGTCGCCGTGGACTCGTTCGCAATTATTAATTGCCGTCAACGTGACACCACGCCGGGTACTGGTATAGGGGCACCGCCGAGATCCCGGAGACTCTCTGACCTGGAACGGATATATTGGTGGGCGCACGAGATGAGCTTTCAAAAGAAGTGCTAGAGATGGGGTAGAATTGCAACGCACAATTTACATTTGAAACAGGTGGCTTCGAAGGTTTCCCAGTGACCGTACTTGGCGCAATTTGTGAGTTTTTGACCGCCCAGCGTCAAACCTGTAACGGGATTAGGATGGGACAGCACAAAGTTCTGCAACGTACGACGGCGAAAGCAAGACCGGTGGTGTTGCAGATGCCCGGTAAGGAGCGCAGCAGTTGTGCGTGAGATTTGGGGAACCGGTTCAACGGGGAAGCAACCACTTCACTGTGTAGCTCGGCGGCTATAGGCAGGCAGACTCGAAGGTCTATCGCTGTGCCGCGAACGCCACCCAGCGGCAAGAATCCGCATATAGCCGACCGCCAATGAGCGAAATTCATAGTTCGTTTTCTTACAGGCATTCCCAGAAAACTGAAGATACACCAGATGAAAAACAATACATAACTGATGCTAAGACAGTTGTGCAGAATCTGGTAAATCGTGCAAATAATAAAACCAAATACATTGATAAGAACACGAGTTGGAAAGTGAGTCCGTGGATTGTGGAATCAGTTCAGCCTTGACGTGTGAGGCTTTCCACGCCGGGCGGGTGTCAGACCTAAGGCTCCTGTGCCGACTGTCTAGTGGAAGAATATTGTGAACATCAGGACAGTACAATGGTCTCACACTGTCCCGATGTATAACTAGGGGACTGAAGACATTTACACAATACTGCAGTAATTTTATGTACTGCACGGTACCGCTGCCGAAAACAAATAAACAAATTGACAGATGTTGGTTTTAGTAAACGTGATTCTGATGCGGGTCTCTTTAGTGGGATAGTAGTGGGAAGCGGGGAGAGAGAGTGTTATCATGGTTGGGAAATGGGGAGAGAGAGAAGCACCAAGAAGATATTCTATAATGATCAATAAATCAATTTACAGCTGGAGTACGAGAGTTCTAAGGAAAGATTGCAGACGGCGTAGGTTGATTTAAGATGGGGTTTGCGTAAGTAGCCTTCTCGCAGCTTACAAATTTCCGAGGAGAAGAGATGAGGTGGTCGACCGTTGTCGTGTTGCGGCGATTGGGCTGTCTCGAGCGAATGGACACAGGGTTGAAGTCAGACATGGGGTGCTACACTTTTCAGGCAGAGGCCGGTGGGAATGTGGAACGAGCTGTCAAGGAATGTCATATCCTGCACACCAGTGTCAAGGAAACGGAAGAATAGCAAGTCCGGACCGATATAGAGAACAGAAGAATAATAATGAACGGAAACAATAAATTGTTGTTGTTCGTTCATCGTGACGTCGAAGAGGACATTGACACCATAATGATGGTGTCGAGACTAGCGCGTAATTTAGATTTAACTGAGGGAGAGTTGCGCAGCGTCAGCCTCACTCTCTCTTCCCAATTCCCATCTGGATCCAGTGGCAAGGCAGAGTCTCGACGGCTGGAGATGGGACTAGGCGCAGTGGATGACCAGGACGTCTTCTGTGTCTTGTCCTGCTCTACACGTTCCACGACGTTTGCAGAGACCGCCTTCTTGACCATTGGACCTGCCATTGGTCTCGTCCGCTCAATCCGCCGGAGTCTGTCTTCACATGCTGGGATGGACAACTCCCTATCTCACCGAGGGTTTGAGACCCGTCGGCTACCTTCACTTGGTTTAGCTGGCTTGTCGAAGCCGTTGCTCGGGGTGTGGCCGCTGTCGCTTGCAAACAACTACGGGGAGCCACAGATGAGAGCTGAGTGCCAGGTGGGGATCAAAGGTGGACTAACCGCCCTGAAAAGGACACGACATGTTCCGGGGAACATGTCGCGAAACAATTAATACAAATACATAAAATAGCTCATATCAATCCATGAGGTTATATTAGGCTATACATACTCTGTGACTGACGGGAAATAATAAGAGAGCAGTGATAGTTGCGGGAAGAGGGGGGAGGGGTGGGTGAGTGGATGGAAGTATCGATCAGGCACACTGTTTGGGGAAGGGAATTGTTTTATGAGGCTGATAATCATGGCGCGGATGCAACGTATCCTCTTCCTTGCTTCGATTGGAACAAACAGCCCATGAGAAGAGTAGGCGAGATCATTCATGATGATACCGGCAAGTTTGCCAGCGCCTTTCTGTATAATTGTCATTGATGGCGGGGAGGAGTTTGCATGTGATGTGCACAGTCAGGAGTTCGAAACTGCTCACAGTGTAGACTGTTGTGCCATCGGTGTGAAGGTGTTTGTGAATGCGGCGATTTCTTCTGAATTTGATTTGAAAAAATCCCTCTTGTCTTGTTGACGTTGTTATATGCCTGGACCCAGGCCTCGATGTCTACCACCCCCTCTACCACGCCTCGTGCAGAGTCGCTTGGGTGACATCGGGGAACTTGTCAACGTGATTGGCCGGGTGTTTGGCCGTGCGGTCACGTGTGCAGAGTGTACAGCAATGGGCGCCACACGGCGCCCTGGGGGATACCGGTGCAGAGGATGATGGGGAGGGAGTAGCAGTTGTGCATCCTGAGTATGTGAGGTCAGTTCGTCAGGAAGTCCAATTCACAGTTGCATTGCGGGGTATTTCTATCGATTAGTCGATGTTGTCACAGTTACGACATTTCAGTGCCTATCCGATGAATGGGCAAGCTGCACTGTCGCGCCTGTTTCTCTGCAGGATGACAGCAGGGGGCGCTCTAAGACCAAACGGAGCGGCAGTGACTTCTGAATGGGGCAGTTGTCAGTCGCCGATCTCGACCTTGCAATGCAAAAGTCCACATTTTCAAACCAAGCATCGTCACAGCCCAGCTTTCACTGGGGAAAACAACTTGACCTCGTTTTTTGACACTGAGACCGGTGTTGTCGAACCGAGGGACGGACGGCTTGAGGAAACCATGTTTTTGACGTACAGAAGCAGGTGTGTGCAACGGCAGACAAAGCTGCAACGGGAAACTCGGACGGATGGCCAGATAGATGGATTTATAGAGAGATACGTGGCAAGATAGTTTGCAAGATAGACCGATACATACAAATATATATGCATACATAATACACACAAACGTACGTCGGCACCGTACCGTACTAATCAGCGCGTCGCTGCACAGCACCAGCAGCCTGGGTTCCGCTCCTTCGCCGTTTATAAGAAATTCGTAAGTTCCTCGCAGTGACGGCGTCAGTTCCCTTCGGTGCCCCAACTCCACCCTGGAAGGACGTAAGGGACAGGAGGTTAATTGATAATATTTATTTATCTGGACGTGGGGGGGGGGGGGATTCACTGGGTTGGACGGTTCTGTTACCATTTTTCTTTCACTTTTCTTTGAATGAAACTGAACTACCTATACGTTGAGAGACAAACAAAGCGGCAGAAACTGTGCCCTAGAAACGGACACACAGGTCACACAACGAGAAAAATAACCCCTCATTTCATGTTTTGTCCCGCACATTTGCTCCGGCGGATACAATGAACATATATCGACCTTGTGTCTTCGCGCACTTCTGGTTTCTGCTCTGAATGCAACGTCATGCAGCGAGGGAGGGATGGGGATGCCAATGACAGAATCGGGGACGGGGCGTTGCAAGCCAGACTGTAACCTTATACAGTCATTATATCTGTCCTCACGCTCCGAACAGGCCCTGCTCTTCCTGAAGGAGAACTTTACGTGAAGGATGCTTTTGTTAATGGCGTTTGTGACCTGCTTGTACAGCAAGGAATATTCAAATCCAATGTTCCCTGCTTCCGTGTTTGCATTCCTTCTTTCTCATTCTGTCTTATCCACTTTTCCACATTATCTTTACGTCACGTCCACTTCCTTACCCTGTGAGTATCATCTTTATGGACCCCTGTTCTTCCTCCTGCGTATTTTCCGAATTTGCTCTGCCATTATTTCCGCGCTTGGCCACTTTCAGAACTTATCCTGTCTCATCCTCGCGTTGCCTCGCACATTGCCTCCAGCTAACTCTCTGCATTTTCGCTCTCCTGTCTTCTCCGTCTCTCGCTCGCCCCACACCGCTCCTGTCTATCCATCGCTCTCAACCTCACCCCCGCTGTTCCTACCAGCTCAGCTTCGGCGCGTACCCTGCCTCTCCATTTTCCTCTCACCGTCCCCTACTGCTGCCATCTCCACTCTACTTCCTCCCATTTCTTTATTTATCTGTCTACCTTTCAATAATTATCCCTCCTCGCTCCTTCCCTCCGCTTCGTGCTTTGACTCGGCACCGCCACACCCTTCCCTCATCCTCCCTATCCATCTATCTCTATCTATAAACCAGTCTTATCATTCTCCTTATCGATTTCTCCATATCTCTGTCTCATCTCTCCCTGGCGCGCTCTGGTTATTTCTCGATCACGTTCTGTTTTTCTGTACCTGCCTCTATTACACACAAACATACGGCGGCACCCTCACGTACTAGTCAGCGCGTCGCTACACAGCACCAGAAGCCTGGGTTCCGTTCCTTCCGCCGCCGATAAGAAATTCGTACGTTCCTCGCAGTGAGGGTGTCAGTTCCCTTCGGTGCCCCAACTCCACCCCGCAAGGACGTACGGGACAGGAGGTTAATTGGTCACATCTGTGTAATTGGGCGGCGAGGCTTCATTGGGTCGGATGGTTTTGTTAGCGAGTTTTCTATTTATGTTTTGAGTAAAACTGAAATGCCTATGCAGAGAGAGAAACAAACAGGCAGAAATCGTGCTCGAGAAACAGACACACAGGTCGCACAACGAGAACAATAACTCTTCATTTCATGTTTTGTCCCGCACATTTGCTCCGGCGGATACAACGCACGTATGTCGACGTTGTACCTTCGAGCACTTCCGGTTTCTGCTCTGAATGCGACGTCATCCAGCGAGGGAGGGATGGGGATGCCAGTGACAGAAGCGGGGGCGGGGCGTTGCAAGCCAGACTGTAACATTATACAGTCATTATATCTGTCCTCACGCTCCGAACAGGCCCTGCTCTTCCTGAAGGAGAACTTTACGTTAAGGATGCTCTTGTTACTGGCGTTTGTGACCTGCTTGTACAGTAAGGAATATTCAAATCCAATGTTCCCTGCTTCCATGTTTTCATTCTTTCTTTCCCTCATCCTAATTCTGTCTTATCCACGTTTCCACATTATCTTTACGTCACGTCCTCCTCGTTCCCCTGTGAGTATCATCTTTATGGACTCCTGTTCTTCCTGCTCCTCATTTTCCGGCCTTGCTCGTCCATAATTTCCGCGCATGGCCTCTTTCAGCACTTATCTACTCTCATCCTCGCGTTGCCTCGCACGTTCTCTCCAGCTAACTTTCTGCATTTTCGCTCTCCTTTCTTCTCCGTCTCTCGCTCGCTCCACACCGCTCCTGTCCATCCGTCACTCCCAACCTCACCCACGCTCTTCCTGCCAGCACAGCTTCGGCGCGTACCCTGCCTCTCCATTCTTCTCTCTCTGTCCCTTATTGCTGCCTTCTCCACTCCACTTCCTCCCATTTCATTATTTATCTATCTACTTTTCAATAATTTTCCCTCCTCGCTCCTTCCCTCCGCTTCGTCCTTTGACTCCGCACAGCCATACCCTCCCCTCATCCTCCCTATCCCTCCATCTCTATCTATAAACCAGTCTTATCTATCTCCTTATCGATTTCTCTATATCTCTGTCTCATCTCTCCCTGGCGTGCTCGGGTTATTTGTCCATCACGTTCTGTTTTTTCTATACCTGCCTCTATTACTGTCTGGACCTCTCTCCAGCGCACGGAGTCGCTGCCGTTACTGAATGTATTTATTTTTCCCCCTCGTTTGTTCTTTAAATCACAAGCCGTGACTTCGACGGTGATCCGCCAGACACTCCACGCTGTTTCCGAGTCCCCCGGCCCGAAACAAACTCGTCACTGCACGGTCGAGGGCAGCAGCAGCTACTGATTGTTCTGGTACAGACAATACCCGGGGAAGGATATTGTCGATGGCTGTTTTACTCGATGGCTGCTCCAAGCGTGGCGCCGGACGCCGAGGTGGACGGGTTTACAGCCAGTCGACCGAAAAGCAATGAGTTCACTCTGAGCGTCAGCCGCCTGCAGCTGAACCACTCGGCCACATATTTCATATGGCATTGATAGGAGCCTCGAGCAAAAACCCTCAGACAGCAGATGGTGAGGAGAACGAAGTAAGAGTAACTCTTGCACCCAATTCCCGGTAACAGAAATGATCCACACTGTGGTGGGGAAACATTCTCAGCTTCTTCATTCCAGTTCCATATGCAGTGAAGTCCGCTGATAGCTTTGACTACCGTTACACCCGGGGATGGGCTGGGGACAGCCTGCCAATGTCGCCGCACATTCAGGCACCTACCGAGCAGGCCCATATTGTTCAATAGAATATCGAAAAAAGAACATTAAAGAAAAATGACAGAATAGACCAGAGCCCAATGCAGCCTCTTAAGTTCCTCCCTCCCACCCTAAAGCACATGCCCAGCCATCTAACTCCAAGGAAAGCCGCCTATCTTTGGGATTGCAAGTACGGAGGAGGCTGCAAGGGGCGCTGTTGCACCAGGAAACACTGGAGCTGAAGAGCGCCGTGTCGATTCAGCACCTGTTCTGATGAGGCTGTCTCCTTTAGTGAGGTCGTTAATCCTTACCGGACAGCAAATACGGGCCATGTTTACAGGGGGTTTTCGGAGCTGGCGGGTGTTCAGCTGAGCAACGAAACCTTTAGAGTTTCGAAGAATGTCGTATTCATTTATGTATTTGTCTATCTACCTTTCTATCTATCTATCTATTTATTTGTATATTTTTACTTGCTTTTTTTTTGAAATACAGTCCTTCAAGCCGCTCCGCCCACCCATCTAAGATTTCACGCTCGCCTAATCACGGCGCAGTTTGCAACCAGCAATTAATCTACCAACCAGTACTGCGGGAAGAAAACGGACCATGGCGGGAGAACGTAGAAAAATGTTACATACAGCGACGTCACCTTATGTACCTGATGCCCCTCCCTCGCCTCCCTTCAGCCTCTTTTCCCATACACCCTACTCCTCTCTTCATTCATAATCTCCTCCTCTCCTTCATCTTTTTTTTTCCTGTTGCTCTTATCTCCTCTCCCCTCTCTCCCACTTGCTGCCATCCTCCTCATCTTATTAATCAACTTGCCTTTCACATCCAATGCCTGTCGTCTCCTGCATATCTCCATCATTGTTTCTCTTCCGAGTTCAAGCATGAAATTTGTAGCATGGAACCACAGCCTTGGCAACAAAAAACTAACTTCGACCTTTATAATTTTGTAAACCGGTATGTCGTCAGCCGTTCCAGTGAAAATAAACCAGCCGATCATTCTTCAATACATCTGCAGTCCTCTTATCCTGGAAACACACCTATGAATATCCCGTCCGCTCTTCCTATTGTCGCAACACGATTCCTGCCCAAGCTGTGTTAAATATTGCGCTTGTGGTCCAACCCAGCACGACACCTTTCACCTTACACTCAGTGCTCTCCACCAGGAAGAGGAGGCCGTTTGTTCCTTCTCAGGGATGATGGTAGCAGAACGAAGTTCCGTCCCCAGTGAGATAAACATAGTTTTAACACAGAACTATGGACGACGAAATTCACAGGGAAAATTTTAACTATAAATGCGATCGCAAGCAACAAAAAATCAGCTGTGGTTATACAAGTTCTGTTAATGATAGGACTTTCAAAAGCAGGAAGGGCGTTACTTCTGGAAGAAAGCAGGAAAATGCAGACGTCGTGTCAGGGAAGAATCAAGTGAACGTCAATGCAATGAAATCCCACTGTTTCTTTTCCACCTCACATTCCGGTAAATCGGCGTCAGTTCGGGGCTTGTCGGAGAGTGCTGGGTGTGCTGACGTCACAAGGCTGGTGTAAGAGCTTGCTTCTTGCCGGAAGATCGGCCACCTGCTCTCTCCTCGTTGTTCCCAAACCGTCTGCTTACAATCCACATCGCGTTTCCTCTGTCAAACAAAACAACAAAACAGGACATGGCCACACGGCCACGTGTGCTCGCCTCTGCCACGCCGTTTACATGCAGTCTGGGGCTTTTGTCGAGCTCTTCCCTCTCGGCGAGTCACTGTGAATACTCCAGGCGCAAAAGTACACGGCCGAGTGATTCCCCCGCAGGCTGTTGGTCACCAGTTTGACCTCGTTAGCTTTCGGCGTCTGCAGGGTAAATCCATCGACCTCCCCGTCGGGATTCTTAATATTAGCACCGTAGCTGTAGAACATGAACTGCGGCTCCTGCCCCGGGTACTGGCGGTACCAGTACACCTCATAAGTGCTGCTGCCCTCCAGGCTGCAGTTCAGGCTCATCAGCCTCCCCTGTGAACCGGAAAAAGCCGGAGGCGTCTGCTGGATCGTTTGCGAGTTCGCGGCTGGGGAAGAGAGGAGAGGGGTATGACCTCAGTAGGCAGGGAGACTCGGATCATGGAGACAGGGAGGAAAGAAGGAGAAAGAGAGATGCAGGAAGTAGAGGCATATGGGGAGTAGAGAAAGAGGTGGGGAAGAAATAGAGAGAGCGAGAGAATAAAAGAAAATAATTATAATTGGATGGACGGAGGTGAGAACTAAATATCAAAGGAGCGCGACGATGGAATAAGTAAGAAAGAAACACAGAAGAGCGATGGGGAAACAAATAGTACAAGAATTAACGGAGCACAGGAAGGGTAATGTAGAACTGGTTCCTTAAAATGCTCGCAAATTGAAACTCTCCTTTACCGTGAAGCCAGACCAGCAGCTCCAATAACACGAACATCTTTGAACTTAGACCGTTTCCTCCAAGTGGAAGGGAGATCGTAACGAACAACCTTTTGAATGCCTTGTCAGGTCATGGGCGAACGCATGAAGCTCCGCCTCTTACCCACACGTCACCGAGTTGCGACACCGGAAGCTTAGAGCTTGAATGGTGTGTGGATCAATTCATTTGCCGATTCGGATGACAGTCGAAAGGCCGGGCCCCATTCCAATTTCAGCAGGACAACAGGAGCTGTCCCATCAGTCCTGGACACGACGATCTAACCTCAATGTCACAAATAGAGTCATTGTACCAATTTGGGAGGCGGAGAGAGGAATATAAGGAGGAAGGTACAGATTACGTTCAGCAGAAAGACAGATTACGTTCAGCAGAAAGACAGATTAATTTCGTATATGGTGGATCAAAGTGCCACCATGAATTGAAAATAACAGAGTTGTAGAATATATGTTACAGACTGTGACCTCTCGGCCCAAATGTTTATTGCTTCAGAGGTGTAAATGGTAGCGTCGTATACTAGTGCAATACGGAAACAATCGCTTTGGTCCAACTGGAAACCGCATATAAATAACCTCATAACTCCCGTCATGCAAGCTATGATCATGCCGTCCATTTGTCAGTGATGACGATTGCAGTAGACATTGAAAGCGTGTAGCACGAAATTTTCCAGAAGTCAGCGAACAAAGCGAAGCAAAAGTGAATACCTGGCAACCAATTCGGCTGCGCGTTATATTTCGATAATGGGATTAACCGTCAAGCAACCGCTTTACTCTGCGACCCAGCAGCTGGGACTTGGACAACCCAAAGTCTTACTCTTGTGTAGAGTGCCACCGTGCGGCGGTAATAAGTATAACCCCGAGACAGCAACTTGTGGAAAAGAGACAGTCACGACTACTGCGGGAATATTTGGCCATAAATGATGGTGCTGTGATGGAATCGACTGCGAGCCCACTAATCCTAACTATAACCCGCTCCCTGTAAATGCCTGCAAGAAAATGAATCTCTGGGTTGTCTATGGTGCCGTGTACGTACTTTGATAGTACATTTATCTTGACTGGGACCTTGACTTTATCAAGGCCTGCAAAAATCTCCGGGAGCGCAGATAAGATGCGTCATCATTATTTTCCGGGGGTAAGAGGGATTAGCCCCAAATTGCAGAATTTAATATTAAGGGACATCTGTTTAAGCTCAGATGAAGTTAGACAGCTGGAATGAATTGTTGGATGAAGCAGTGGAGAAGGGCACGTGTACACCATTCGGGCAGGTACACCGATGGTAAAGCTTCAAGGATGTGTTGAGTAAATGGAGGTAAATAGAATTAAAGTAGACAGAACCATGAGGCACCTAAGTTGCTGGTTAACTTGACTATGAAGATGATCTTCTTTATCTCTATTCAGATCTTGAGGATGATCCGTGAGTCCTACAGGGGGCGCTGTTGAACCACGAATGCAAATCCTCTGTCGGTAGAGGATCTGTATTTTGAAAGCCTCCCTTTGCAGCTGAGGTCGTGAATCATTTTCTATCATCGGGGATGTGGCTTCCATTCACAAAGATTTCTCGGCGGGCTGGCTGTTCCGCAGAGTTTGCAATATAACCGTCGCCGTGTCAATGAGAATGACCTGATAATCTTCATTCAGCCCCACCATCGTTCCCCTGGGATATGGCTCAGTAACTCCTTCCTTGTCTGTGATACTGAAAGGCAATAGAATAATTGAAAAAAAATTGATAATCAATGTCCAAAAGATGATAAATAGATAGATAGAGAGATAGAAAGAGAGAGAGAGAGAGAGAGAGAGAGAGAGAGAGAGAGAGAGAGAGAGAGAAAGAGAGAGAGATAGAAAGAGAGAGAGAGAGAGAGGGAGAGAGAGAAAGAGGGAGAGAGAGAGAGGGAGAGAGAGAGAGAGAGAGAGAGAGAGAGAGAGAGAGAGATAGACGGATGGATAAATATATAGATAGAGATATAGTTGGATAGATAAATAGATAGCTGGATGGAAAGGTACTTAGAAAATTTATGGATAGAAAGAAAGATAGATAGATGGATGGATAGACTTGTGTGAATCAAGAAGCAGTGGATAGGTTTTTCCTTCTTGCAAGAATTTCATGGTATCATGAAAATAATCGGGAGAAATTACAAAGAAAATAATATCAAAATTGTTATTCCCTTCTTAATTTGTAATACTGCATATTTTCCCCTTCATGATTACTAAACGAGAAAGCACCAGGGCGCGATGTGTTTCGCTTTTCCGTCCAGAACCGCTGCATCGCTCCTAATTCGCCACTGCGACAACTTCCCCACGTTCTCCCACCCCTCCCCATCTCAATTTGATTGGCAATCAGAGAATGAACCAGGCGGCAACTACAGAGGAAATGACGTAGCGCCAATCAACCAATCCAATGGCGCCAGGAGCTATCAGATGGCACAATCTTCTGCTTCGAAAAGTTAGTCTTGAAACGCACTCCAATGCTAACCGGCATCTCGTAAAAATAATGGTGCGTGGAGAAGATTGCGTTCTCTTAATCATGGATTTGATCCCGTGTAAGCCAACACAGCAGAAGTTCAGAGAAAGGGCTACTATTCATTGGGAGATATTAGAATCTATTCGGATTTATATCTTATAAGGATTCTGTCCACGTACGTGGAGCAGTCGCCCCGTTCCCTGCAGCTTAATTGGGGAGATTCAACCACCATCCAACGCAGGCTGCTTAATACGTGCTACACCATTATGGATTGTTAAACACCTCGACACGTCAAGGCAATAGGATTTGGATACAATTTAGAAAACACTGTGATTTACTGAGATTCTCCCTTTCTAGTCACAGTTTCCTAAAACTATTTTTAAGCCTTCTATGACCGCTGTAGTCTTTAAATAATGGGAAAGATTAGGCATTACATGCTTCCGGGATCTGTTTGTGGGAGGAGGTCTTTCTTCGTTTGAACAATTGCCAACTAAATATAGTTTACCAAAAGCCCACTTTTTCGGTACTTACAAATTAGAGATTTTCTGCGATCTCAATTATATACATTCCCTAATACACCTGATAAGAACATATTAGATGGAATTCTTAATATGAAACCATTCTATAATTGTTCAATACCCAATATTTATGATATGTTGTTGGGAATGAGAAATGCCTCTTTAGACAAGATTAAAATCTTTGGGAACAAGATTTACAGACCTGAATTTCTGAAGAAACTTGGAACGAGATTTTTAAATTGGTTAATACTTCACCGATATCTGCTTTTCATTCCCTCCTACAATGTAAAGTGGTTCATAGGGCTTATATGACCAAGGATATATTATCTCGTTTTTTTATAGGGATATATCTCCCTACTCTGATCGGTGTAACAAGGGAGAAGCTTCACTGATTCATGTGCTTTGGACTTGTCCAAATCTTGGAAAATATTGGAAGTATTCCAAACTTTTTCTGTACTCTTGAAAGTAAATTTAAGCCTGATCCTTTGACTGCCCTATTTGGTATTGCTGGAAGGAAAGATACAATTTTGAAGACATCTGATCTGCGCATTGTTTTTATCTCTCTTATGGCTAGAGGGGCGCTTTTGTTGAAATGGAAATATGCTGTTCCGCCTAATCATGCCCAGTGGTTACGGGATGTTATGGCACGCCTAAATTTAGAAAAGATTCGTTGTTCAGTTTCTGAAACTAACCAAGATTTTCAAAATTTGTGGGGGCCGCTTTTAAATTATTTTCATAATCTTTGACTTCTTGTTAAGGTATAGAAGTTGATTAATAGTATATTTTATTACCTGATAAGTTTCTTTTTTTCTTTTTTTCCCCCAAACAGCTTCGACTTTGGTAGTGCTTCTTTTAATAAAATTGTTTATATTCTAATATACGGATTAATCTAATCCATATGAATATAGACTAAGGAGTTCGTTAACGTGATTCAATATACTGTATTTGGTATTATTATATTCTTTCTTTTGTATTATAATATGTATTCTCTCGAATTTTGTATTCTTCTATCTAGAAATCAATATAATATTGAAAAAGAAAAAGAAAGAAGAAAGAAATCACACAGACAAGCAGACGAGCGTCTGATTATCAGCTGGGTCTCAATAGGTTGCAGGACTGTATCCGTGCGGTGTGCGTCTGCATTACAGACTGCAGTACAAATACTTTCCTTACCACAGCAGTTATATATCAGTCTAAACTACCCTGATAGTCATGTTCTTGTGTGTATTTACATTGGATACGAAAAAGACACTATAGTAAATGAAGCAACACACAGAAAGCTGGACAATCAAGATGCAAAAGAACGCAGACAACACAATTATAAATAACACACATCGTCATCAATAAATGATATTCAGAGCATGAGCTGCAGAGAGCTTGAAAGAGATTCTGTCGGTTTTGAAATAGTTCCGTGTTGAGGTGAATGAAGTTATCCACACTGATACAGGAGACCGAATCTCCGTGGATAACTTCACTGACCGCAACACTGAAGAGCAAGATAATTGCTTCACTCAGGCTTGCCATGAGGGTATGACGAATGGCGAAGAATTTCTGTCGTGGAAGTGATACCATGATTTCGAAATGATAACAGTAGTAAGTTGGAGCTCTGAGCAGACTTATCAATTGGATAGAACCTGCGTCCCATGGGTATGTGCCTCCCGGTTTCGAATCATCCAATCGCATCTGCTTGACATGAACTCATCTCAGGCCTCGTCGGCAGCTTCTCAAAATGCCAGCCGTCCAAAGGCGACAACGTGCGGAGGAAGTGAATTAATTGAGACAGAGCCAACTCGAAACCAACTGCTTCGATATGCAGCGGCTTTCCGGCTATCTGATACTGGGCTTCACTTGATTCCATATGGCGGAAGTGTACTCGTCCTGTACACCATAGTGTGGGGAAGATTCAGCCTGCCGCTGATTGTGGTGGTGATCCCGCGTAAGTAAAAATCACAGGTTTATGGGAAGGGGGTTGTAGAATGCCCTTTGTGGAATGACGTACTGCAGCATCGGACGTGGTTAGGGTTGGTAGATTTCCTCATCAAGCTGTCTCCGTTGCAACTCATGGCCCGACAACGTCTGAACACTTATAAATGATTGCCGCGCTTGTCAGACTGTCCCACTGTGGAATAAGGCATTCAAAGGACGGGTGTCCCACAGTTACGCTTTTCAGTTTGGAAAAGGACCTCGGGGGTTTCTCGGAGGGTGTATAAGGCTCTATCCAAACTTTGTTCCAAACTTAAAAGCGGAAGAAAAGCTAGTATGCTCAACGGATATTTAACACCAACTCCAAACTGCGGTGCACTGCGTTTCGTTTTGCCTGACTTGGAGTGCGCGTGTGTCAGTGTTACTTTGCGTTTCGTATGTTTCACTTGGGGCTAAATGCTTGGAGTTGATCGCAGAGTGGCCAGTGTCTCTCGGGAGCGTCAGTCCCTTCTTTGTAGACACTGTTACGTGTCAAAGTAATGAGTGAGAGAGTGAGAGAGAGAGAGAGAGAGAGAGAGAGAGAGAGAGAGAGGAATGAGGGAAAGAGAGTGAGAAAGGGACAGAATGGTTATTCAGCTCAGCAGAGTTGGACTAGTCTGCTCTACCGGATCTGTTCCACCATTCAACCGTGGTCAGCGGGCGAGCATGGTGTTTCGTGCCCATGACACGGCGCGCAATTGTGTGAATCGTTGAATCAATCGAAGAGTGGCCACGGTCCTTCGAGATCGCGAGCCCTTCCTTCTGTCTGGCCTCCGCGCACTTTGAACTGCAATTTCAATACATTAAAATTCAAGCAACACACATCTAAATTGCTGGTGAACGCAGCAGGCCAGGCAGCATCTCTAGGAGGAGGTACAGTCGACGTTTCAGGCCGAGACCCTTCGTCAGGACTAACTGAAGGAAGAGTTAGTAAGATGTTTTGAAAGTGCAAGGGGGAGGGGGAGATCCAAAATGATAGGAGAAGACAGGATTGGTAAGGATGGAGCCAAGAGCTGGACAGGTGATTGGCAAAAAGGATATGAGAAGATCATGGGACAGGAGGTCCAGGGAGAAAGACAAGGGGGGGGGCCAGAGGATGGGCAAGGGGTATAGTTAGAGGGACAGAGGGAGAAAAAGGAGAGAGAGGGAAAGAATGTGTGTATACAAATAAATAACAGATGGGGTACGAGGGGGAGGTGTGGCATTAGCGGAAGTTAGAGAAGTCGATGTTCATGCCATCAGGTTGGAGGCTACCCAGACATTAAGGTTCAATAGGTTTCTGTTTTACAGGGGTTCTGCCCACGTACCTGAAACAGTCGCCTTCCTCTCTATCAGTCACAGAGGGAGAGGCAGCCACCGTCTACTCTACGCTGACGAATACGGGCTATAATGTTATGTATTGGCACAGACAGCGTTCCGATCGGGCAATGGATGCTCTCTTCTATTCAGCTGTGCATGGTTCCGTTACGAACTACACATCCGATTCCTACACAGCGACAACACCCAGCAGCACTCTGCTTAAACTGGAGCTCAGTCGGGCATCGGCCTCCCTGCCACCGTTTACTACTGCGCTTGTAGTAGCGCACAGAACCTGAGATAACGAGTCTCCCACTGCAAAAATCTTCCAGCCGATCAGAGGGAAGTTTGAACGTTCCTCTTCCACCGCACGGAGGCAGCACCGAGCTGTAGTAGACTGCTCCTTTCTATCCCGAACGGGCAGCGCTCGGCTGGCTTTCCGCCGGTGTTTCAGTTTCCTCAGGGATCACAAAGACAAGCGTTCCATTTGGATGCGTAACTGCTTCACATCAGCTCTGCATTTGACAGCAAGATACTCCAGGGAGACGTTCAGATGCCCCAGCACGGCGTGGAAACATCTCTCTGTCTGTACATCTGGTTAGCTCCGTAAAATAACCAGCGTAATCAAAGATCCCAGCCACCACTCGAGCAGCTTCTCTCTCGTTTGACTTCCGACTCTCAAACAGGCCGTTTGTACGATCTCAGGCTGCAATAATGTAGACTCTTCCCATCAGAACCTGTCTAATTATGATCTTCGTTCTTTCTTTAGCTAGACACTTGTGGCCATAATAAACTAATATAATAATTTACCTTGTTCTCCCTCAATCCACAGTGCGAAGCAATTTGACGCTCTAACTTGCTCTTCAAGTGTAGGTAGGTCAGCAATATTTTTTTTTTACCGCCGATCGGTGTCCGATGATTTGCGAGAACTCAAAAGTTATGTGTTGCTGCAGAGTTCAGAGTCCGAAGTAAAATCCTAATCAAAACAGGAACGTGGCACGAGCTACCCTGAGGTTAAATTTCTGGACAATTACAGCACATACGATGAAAGATAACAATAAAGTCCATGAAAACCCAGGCACAAAGATGGACAAACAGTATGCAAATAAAGGCAAAATGTGCAAAGACATATTAAGCATAAAACAATAAGTGTGGAAGTAATAAATATTATTGAGATCACAGTGGGTGAAAATCTTGAAAAAGATCACCTAGGTTTTCAAATAGTTCAACGTTAAGGTGGGTGAAGTTGTCAACACCAAGCGAAGAGCCCGAACCTGCGGGGAAACGTCACTCATCTCAACATTGAACGAAACAAGATGGCGGCTACACGCCGCCTTGCTGTGCGTTATGGCGAAGGGCCATTACTTTCTGCCATAGAAGCAATTCCCCTATCAGCGAATCCCAAGTAATTCAATTGAATCTCTAATCTCGTAATATATTCGTTTCATTCGGGTGAATTTACCGATTATTTGAAACCTGCTTCCCTTGGACATGTGCCTCCCAGCTTGGAATTATCCAGCCCCTTCTGGAGGGGATCTCGACTCTCCTCGCCAGCTTGTCAGCACTGCTTTGAGCTCCAAAGAGGGATATCGCTGCGGAAGTGACGCAATTGGCAGGGAGCCAATGGGAGAATTGCTTTATCTGGCCAGGCGGTGAGACTTCCCCGTGAATTGATACTGAGCTTCACTCGATTCCACACAGCGGAAGTATCCTCACCCTGTAAATGATGCTGAGGGACTGGCTTTCCCTTCCGCTGATCGTGGCGATGATCCCGCGTAAGTTAAAATCACAGGTCTGGGGTAACGGGGTGTAGAATGTCCTCAGTCCAACTACATTGTGCAGTGTCGGATGCGGTTGCTTGATAGATATTCTCCTCATGAGGCCGATGATTTGATGCCTCCCTTTCAGCTCATTAGCCAAATGACAAAACGTTTTCTGACAGGTAAATCGTTACCGCGCTTGTCAGAGCGACCGAGTGTGGGGTTTTTCAGTTCTCTCACCTGGCTCTGAGGGGGTGCTATGGGTGTCTCATCCCACAGTAGTTCATTGTATTGATCGCAGAGCGACCGGTGTCTTTCGGGAGTACAATCCCCTTCTCCGCAGACATTTTGGGTGCGTGTCAGCGCTACAAGAAAGAGAAAGGGAGAGAGAGGGGGGAGAGAGAGAGCTCGTTTGAGTTAGGCTATTCAGCCCATCGAGCCTGTTCCACCATCCGGCCAGGGTCATCGGGTGAGGATCGCATAGCACGCCGATCTGCAGGTTAATCGGAGAGTGGCCGTGGTCTGCCGATCACACCAAACTCTTTATGTGTCTAGCTTCCGCGCTCTTTCATGATCAATTCGGATAAATTGACAGAGTCTAATCTCAATTCTGTCCTACAGGGATTCTGACCGCCTACGTGGAGCAGTCGCTTTCCTCCCTGACAGTCCCGGAGGGAGAGACGGCAACTCTCTCGTGTACGCTGCTGAATACGGTCTATACAAACATGTACTGGTACCGACAGCGGTCCGGCCGGGCAATAGATGCTCTATTCTATTCTGCTGGGCAAGATTCAGCTATGAATTACACATCTGATTCCTGCGCGGCGACAAGGCCCAGCAGCACTCTGTTTAAACTGGAGCTGAGACAAGCATCGTCCTCCCACACCGCCGTCTACTTCTGCGCGTGTAATAGCGCACAGAACTTGAAATAACGAGTCTCCCTGTACAAAAACTGTCGAGCCAATCGCAGCGAGCTTCAGTGATCCTGTTGCGCCTCTAGGTGGTAGCACGCGATTGTCTTTCCCTCTTCTGTCTCCTGCGGGGAACAGGCCTGCTATCTCAGGTATAACATACAGAAGCATAGCGGCTTGTTATTGGCTCTGCTCTGCAATTAAAGGAAAGAATATCGAGAGATGTACAGAGCTGAGTTGATCAGATATCTGTCGACACAGCCCGTTACCTCAGCCAAGTAGCCAGCATAACAAAGGCTCTCTGCTGCTGTTTCCGACTCTTCTGCGAGGGGATGTTTTGATAATGTGCTCTCCTGACCTTACTATGCAGTTCCCTGTGGTCTTGTTCACCTGCACTGCATTTTTTCTCTGTCACTGTTAAACTTTACAGCTGAACCTTGTTCTGCATCAGTGCGCTGTGTCATTATTTGACCGGTGTGAATGAGATGGAGGAGGATTCTTTCACTGAAGCTCGATACATTTACGTTGTTCCATCTGAATGCACCGTGTAATAAATTGATCTCTCATCACTGCATAACTGCTTCGGCAGGTCAGTGCACGTTTCTGTTCTCACCAGCATACCAACTGCCTTCGTTGCCTGCCTCATTGCTCCCGTATCACCATAGCTTCCCCATCAACCCACAACGATTTCCCTGTGATTTCTATTCTGGCTTTGAGCATGAGTGTGTGTCGGATCATGGTTAACACAAATGCAATATGAGTAATTCAAGAAGATAGGTGTACGGATAGATAGATAGATATCCAGTAAAACAGTCAGGCAAACATACAGACCTGGCAGCAAAATATCGTGTGCTGGTGTTCCCCCGGACACAGCCCATGATCTCTTCCTCCTTGAGATGATTTATTCCACTGTCGTCACTGGTATTTGGGATCATATTACTTAGATTTTCACTGTCGTCCGCCCTTCCTTACATGCCTTTCGTTTGTTCGTACAACTAATGCTCTGTTTTGCTTGCCCTGCGTTCATCTGCCTCTCAAGCACGTCTGCCTCCCAGCTTCGAATCATATAAACGTATCTGCATGGCATGAACTCATCTCGGGCCTCGTCGTCAGCTTCACCACAATGTCAACCGGCCAAAGGGGGCAAGGCGCCGAGGGAGTGCGGTTATTGGCACAGAAGCATCGGTAAACCAGTCCGCTTTTTCAGACCACGCCGATAAACTTGAACCTGAGAGCTGATACTGAGCTTCACACGATTACACATAAATATCGTGCCCTGGAGATGATGTTGTGGTGGACGTTTTGCCTCCCGCTGATTGCGGCGATGTTCCCGAGTAAGGTGACATCACAGATGGTGGGGAAGCAGGTGTAAAATGTCCTTTGCAAGCGGAAATAGTGCAGCATCTGACGTGATTAGGCTTTATAGATATCCGCGTCATGACGCAAAAGATTTGAGGACTCTCCTTCAACCATCGAGCCTGATGACGAAGTGTCTTATCACTGATAAGCGGTTTCCGCGCATGTCAGATTGCCCCAGGGTGAGATAGGGCATTGAATTCACGGATATTCCTGAGTTCCTCTACGATACCTGTAAGAGGAGCTCGGGGGTTTCTCGTTTTTTTTTTACGAGAGATTATGTGTCAAAAGTAAATGCGGATCAAATGCGAATATGCTCTTCTGCATTTTACCCCAATTCCTCACTTGTTGAATGCATCTCGTGTTTGTCTAAATTAGGGTACGGATGTGTCGGTGCCATCGTGTTATAGCCGGAGATGTAATTGGGGACAGCTCCCGCGTCGTATTCAATTCTCCACATGTTATGCGCTTCGAATACCCTCTGACAACCTAGTCCAGGTCCTGGTCTTCACATGTGGCTGAGCGACTATGCCCGGAGAAACTGTCTCTGCTGACATGGGAAGAGAAGAATGGCGGCTTACTGGCGCCTTAAAACCAGTCGCTTCGGGCAGATGGGGCTAGTCAGCCGCGGTTGGCATTTCATCTTGGGGAAGGAAAACTCTGATGTCAAACCTCCGCTGCTTTGCGGCTGTACCCATCCATGGGGAGGGTTTCAGTAGTGATTCCCCGGGGACAAATCCGGAGCTGCAGCCCCGAAATTAATCCTCTGTCGAATTTAAAGTTGACTGGCAGCTCCTGGGACGCCGGAGGTACCGAAATATACCGGTCTCTGTGGGGAAACTTGCTACATGGGCAACAACTTGCTCTCCATAACATACTGACCGGGGTTGCGTGTAGAGATAGAGCATAGAACATAGAACATAGAATAGTACAGCACAGTACAGGCCCTTCGGCCCACAATGTTGTGCCGACCCTCAAACCCTGCCTCCTATATAAGCCCCCAACTTAGATTCCTCCATATGCCTGTCTATGACGCAGCACCCATAGTCGACCCTGTACGAACGGGGTCTCGCTCTCTGACTCACTCGCCCTGCGTGGATGCTACCGGACCTTCTGGAGTCCTCCAGCATTTACGTCTTTTGATAGATAGATGAAGAGGGAGAGTATGAGAGAGAGAGAGAGAGAGAGAAAGAGAGAGAGAGAGAGAGAGATGAGAGAGATCTGAAGATTTTGTGTTTTTTTTCATTGGTGGTAGATGCTGTAGGTCTGATGCGTTAACCAATTGTATTTCCTATGAATGTTTGTTCAACTGTAACCGAAACTTTCGTTCGATATCGGCTTCTGAACTGTAATAACCTTCGTGGTAAGACGCGCAGGAAGTGACGCCTTCAACAAAGGGACAATGGGATTTCCGTAATCAGATAGGAGACAACGCGTTTCTTCTGAATACCGGCATTGCGCTGCACTCGATGACAAAGTGAGCCGGTATCTCTTTAGAGTGGATGATGGCTTGTGGAACGCCTTGCATCCTCCTGATTTTGCCGTTGATACCAAGTAAGTCAAACCATCACAGATCCACGGAAAGCGGTGTGGTTTTCCTGTTAGACTTACGCAGTCCGGCATTTTCCTTCCTTCAGCTCGGTAGAGGGTATCAAATTTGAAATCCCCTCCGAAGCTCATGTTCCAAAATGGAAAGATCAGACCACTGATGACAGCCGGCACGTTGGGTTTCGGAATTGAAATGACGTCCTCTCCAATGGACGGGACTGAACGTGGAAGAGGGGACATGTATGTCTGTGCTGCACTGAGGGGGCTGAGGTACTGATACTAAATACGGATCAAATGCCAGCAAGCTGTCCAGTTTTCCGGTTCAGTTCCCCAATCTGGTCCAATGGCGGCTGATATGGCCCACGGAGCCGTACACCACTGTGACATTTCTCGCACGTTACTCACTAGTGATTGGATATCATCCCGTTGGGTTTTGCTGAGGGTGGCCAAAGGATTTAAGATACGCGGGTTCCTTCTTTTTGAACATTTTAAACAATATCTGGTTGACTATTGAGAGCAAGTAGAGACTGATTGAATTCCTTTCTTGCAGCGATTCTGGCGGCTTACGTGCAGCAGTCGTCTTCCTCCCTGTCAATTGGAGAGGGAGAGTCGGCCAGCATCTCGTGTACGCTGCTAAATACGGGATATCCAGCCATGCTTTGGTATAGGCAGCGATCCGATCGGACAATGGATGCTCTCTTCTATTCTGCTGGGCAAGGTCAGTCTATGAACTACACATCGGATTCCTACACGGCGACAAGGCCCAGCAGCACTCTGTTTAAATTGGAACTGGGCCGGGCATCGGCCTCCCACGACGCCGTCTACTACTGCGCTTGTAGTAGCGCACAGAGCTTCAGATACCGAGTCTCCCACTACAAAAACCCTGCAGCTGATTGCAGGCAGGTTCAGAGTTCCTTTTGTACCAGCAGGTGGCAGCACAGGACTGTGTTTGGCAGCCACTTGTACTGTCGCGGACGGGGAAAACCTGGCTGGCGTTCTCTCCTGCTCCAATAACGGTCGATATCACCAGGACAAGAATTCTACCTGATATGGCAACTGCTCTACAGTTACCAGCAAGAAACTCCAGAAAACAATACGTCCGCACAGCTCAGCGGATCTTGGAAACGTCCCCTCGCTAACATCTCCTTCTGTCAGAAGAACAAAGACGCCAGCCACCAGTCGGTCAGAAGACTCAAGATCTGAATATACATACTAACAGTCGCAAAGCAAACCTTTTCTCCCGCTGTTATTCAACTCTCGAGTGGCCCATTTTCTACGGTGCGATGGTACAGAAATGTGGGCCGCTGACGTCACAATGAACCTCGTTTTGGTCCTGTACGTCAGTTCTGCTTTCTCTCGGCAGCTCTTAAACTTTATTGTCGTGCCTTATTCTACATCAGTGCACCGTGTACTGATTGTATATCTGTGAACAAGCTTATCACTGCATCTTGTTACAGGTGACAGTAGCAAGTCAATGTCAATACCAGCACCGATACCCTCCAGAGCTGCTGACTGACCCGCTAAGTTTCTGCACTAAGTTGACGGTGACACCAAACTGAGTGGAAAAGCAAATTGTCACGGCTGAACACATGAAGCCACACCCCTCAACCGTACGTTAGAATAATACCGAATATCTTAGTCATCACCGCGCTCTTTACGAGCAATGTGCTATGAAGTGGGAGACCGTGGTCTACCCAGGACCATGATTAATCCTGCTAATTGTTTCTACAGAAGTGTTTTCCCTTTGTTTTATTCTTGGCAGTGTCTTTCCGAAACATTTTACCCCAGCCATTTCCAATCGTCATTAGAGATGTTCTGCCCGATATTAGTGGTTGTTCAAATAGGACTGAAAGTGGAACCATCTACCGCCTGTTCCCAAGGGTTCACGGGACCCCGATCGGGAATCCATTCAGTTGCGACACCTTGCCTAAGGGTGACCCGTATCCTAGCGGAGGGAAGGAGCGCCTTAGACCTCCTTCGGAAGAGACCCACCTCCTCTCGTCACCCACAGTACCGCGGTATCATGTGGAACGCACGATGGAGTTAAACAAGAGGCCGCGGGATAACAGAACCGGATCGGTTGATGCGAATGGAAGCAGTCGCGCTTGATGGTATTGTGCGATCAGGCGTGGATCAAACAGGCCGCTTGCTTTGAGGTTATGGCGAAGTGGGGAAGCCTTTCTGGCATCGATGTGTTAACTGGTTGAAGCTCTATTCTGTTTGCATAGTCCCTGCCGTGGGGTACATTGACCAATCATTTTAAAACGGCTTACCACGAGTGTACGCCTCTCAGTTTCTAATTTGTTTTGCATGAACCCATCTCGGGCCTTGTCGTCAGTTCCACGAAAATGAAAAACGACCCAGGCGGAAGTGACGTAATCACGACAAAGACAACGGGAATCTAGTTCCTTTATTAGACTAGACAGATAGACTTCCCTGAGAGCTGGTTCTGAGCTTCACTCGATCCACACAGAGGAAGAATCCTTATCCTGCAGATGGTGGTGCGGAGGACAATTTCCTTGCCGCTGATCGTGGCCATGATCCCACGTAAGTAAAATTCACAGATCTCGGGGAAAGGGGTGTTGAACGACCTTTGTGTAACGACATGGTTCAGCATTGGACATGGTTACGCTTGGTAGATTTTCTCGAAAGAGGCCGAAGATTTGATGCCAACTTGGCAACTCATGAGCCGAATGAGAAAGCACCTTCCACTGATAAGCTTTCCCGCGCTGGTCGAACTGACCTAGTTGACATTGCGCGCTTCCTTCAGTTCCGCTAAGCCTGGAAGATGATTTCGGGATATCTCCGGGGATGAGTGGGGTTTTGCGTCAAAACTGAACGCGGACCAAGTGAGATTTGTACGATATTTAACCTCAGAATCAAAGCGTTTCGAAGAATCTCATTTTGTCTGAATTGGAGTACGTGTGTGTCAGGACGGTGCATCGCGCCTATTGCACGTCGCAGAGTAGTGCCAACCTTCGTGTTAACCTGAGAGTGGACGGCATATTTCGGGAACGCCAGCCACTTCCTTCTGTCTAGTTTACGCGCGCGCTGATCAGCAACTGAGGGACATTGGAGATTAATCGATTTTCTGCTTTACAAGGATTCTGGGCGCTTTCGTCGAGCAGTCGCCTTCCTCCTTGTCAGTCGGAGAGGGTGAGACGGCCAGTGTCTCGTGTACGCTGTTGAAAACGGACTATACACGCATGCATTGGTACAGGCAGCGGTCCGACCAGGCAATAGATTGTCTCTTCTATTTTTTTTGTCAAGGTTTGGTTACGAACTACACATCCGATTCCTACACGGCCACAAGACCCAGCAGCAGTTAAAACTGGAGCTGAGAAAAGCATCGCTCTCCCACTCTGCCATCTACTATTGCGCTTCCAGTAGCGCACAGAACTTCAGATAACGAGTCTCCCACTACAAAAACCTTCCGGCCGGACGCAGGGAGGTTTCGCGGTTCTGTTGCACCACTAGGTGGCAGCACAGGATTGTGTTTGACTGTTCCTTTCTGTCACGAACCAGCAACCTTCAGCTGGTTATTTTAAGATGCCGCAGCTGCCTCAGATATCACAAAGACAAGAATTGCATTAAGACGTGTAACTGCTCGATGTGGAAAATGCACTGCAATTGAAGGCAATAAAAAACCGCAGAGAGACGTGCACCTGTCTCAGCATATCGTGCATACCTGCTACGCGCCTATCCATCTCGATAGCTCAGTAGGGCAACGAGCATAACCAAAGATCCCATCCACCACTCGAGCAGCTTTTCACCCGCTGTTACAGGACTCTGTTCAAATAGGACTGAAAGTGGAACCATCTACCGCCTGTTCCCAAGGGTTCACGGGACCCCGATCGGGAATCCATTCAGTTGTGACACCTTGCCTAAGGGTGACCTGCATGCTAGCGGAGTGAAGTAGCGCCTTGGACCTCCGTCGGTAGAGACCAGTCTCCGCTCGTCACCAACATTACCCCAGTATAATGTGAAAGTTAAAACGTCGTTAAAGAAGAAGCCGCCGGATGACAATATCAGATCTGTTGCTGCACTGAGATAAGTATCTACAAGTGTGGAGTTAAGTTTTCTCGGGTCATGTACTCTGTTAAAAATGAATAATCTATGGTAGTTGTCTTTAAGCTTTATAGATGAACGCAGGAACAGACAGATGACATCCAACATAGCCGTATGTCAATGGGAGAAGAATTACAGTCGGCCGTAGTTAGGTGGAATTGTGGAGATAATGTGAACCACTTTCAATCCTAAACGGACCTCGCATGACTTAGGGCAGTTCGCACTTACGATTGCAAGGGCCCATGACTTTATCATACGGTTCTCTGGACCATGAACAGAATGCATGCAGATTGATGGCTGTGTGTGAACCTGTCCTTCTTTCTCTATATTCAGATTTCGCCAGTGATTCCGAGTCTGCTGCAGGGGGCGCTGTTGGACCATGAGGCACCAAATGTGCCGATCCGTCTGCCAGCAGAACAGCTGCATTTTGACAGGACTCTGAGCTGTAGGGTCGCTAACCCTTTCCTGTCACCAGACTCGAGGCTGTCATTCACAAGATTTCTTGTGGTGCCAGCTGTTCCGCCCTGACTGCAATTCAACCATTGGTCTTTTGCCTAGGACGACGTGGAATTCATCGCTCAAACTCCACGATCCTATACCGTGAAAATGACTCGGCAATTCCTTCCACTGCTACCTCGAAACCTATTTCTATTTCAAAAATTATGTCAACGTGTAAAGAATAATTCAAGTAGATAGAGAGTGATAGATAGCCAACAAAATGGGGAGATAGACAGACAGTGAGCCAGACAGTTCCCCCTCGTATTACCCCTAAACCTTTGCCCCCTAGCACTCAACTAATGTCCTCTTGTGTGAATCTCCCCTACTTGAATGGATAAAGCCTATCCACGTCAACTTTATTTACCCCCCCATAAATTCAAGTACTTATATCAAGTCCCCCCACCCCACCCCAACCTTCTACGCTCCAAAGAATAAAGACCTAACTTGTTCAACCATTCTCTGTAACTTAGGAGATGAAACCCAGGTAACATTCTAGTAAATCTTCTCTGTACTCTCTCTATTTTGTTGACATCTTTCCTATAATTCGGTGAATAGAACTGTACACAATACTCCAAATTTGGACGTACTAATGCCTTGCACAATTTTGACCTTACATCCCAACTCCTGTACACAATACTCTGATTTATAAAGACCAGCATACCAAAAGCTTTCTTGACCACCCTATCTATATGAGACTCATCTTCAGGGAACTATGGCCCATTATTCGTAGATCGCTCTGTTCTACTGCATTCTTCAATGCCCTACCATCTACCATATATGTCCTATTTTGATTAGTCCTACCAAGATGTAGCACATCACACTTATCAGCATTAAACTCCATTTGCCATCTTTCTGCCCACTCTTCTAACTGACCTGAATCTCTCTGCAAGCTTTGAAAGCCGACTTCATTATCCAGAACGCCACCTATCTTAGTATCATCTGCATACTAACTAATTCAATTTACCATTCCATCATCCAGATCATTAATGTATATGACAAATAACATTGGACCCAGTACATATCCCTGAGGCACAGCACTAGTTACTGGCCTCCAACCTGAAAACAGTTATCCACCACTACACTCTGGCGTTTCCCATCCAGCCACTGGTGAATCCATTTTACTACTTCAATATTAATACCTATCAATTGAACCTTCCTAATTAACCTTCCGTGTGGAACCTTGTCAAAGGCGTTACTGAAGTCCATATAGACAACATCCATCTCTCGTTAACTGTCCTAGTAACCTTTTCAAAAAATTCTATAAGATTTGTCAAACATGACCTTCCACCCACAAATCCATGTTGACTGTTGCTAATCAGACCCTGTCTATCCTGATAATTATATATACCATCTCTAAGAATACTTTCCATCAATTTACCCACCACTGACGTCAAACTCACAGGCCGATAATTGCTCGGTTTACTCTTAGTAAACTGAGCGTCCCAGTTTCAAATCGTCCGAAAGTATCTGCATTGCATGAACTCATCTCGGGCCTCGTCGTCGGCTCCAGGAAAATGAAAAAAGCCCGAAGGCATTTAACGCGTCGGAAGTGACGTAATCACCACAAAGACAAAGGGAATCTGGTTCCTTTATTAGACCAGACAGCTGGACTTCGCTGAGAGCTGGTTCTGAGCTTCACCTGATTCACAAGAGGAAGTCTCCTCATCCTGTAGGTGATGGTGCGGAGGACGATTTGCCTCCCGCTGATCGTGGCGATGATCCCACGTAAGTAAAAATCACAGATCTAAGGAGAAAGGGGTTTTGAATGTCCTGTGTGGAACGAAGTTGTTCAACATGGGACGTGTTTCTGCTTGGCAGATTTTCTCCACATGAGGCCGAAGATTTGATGCGTACCTTGATACTCATGAGCCGAATGAGAAAGCACCTTCCCACTGATAAATCTTTGCCGCGCTAGTCGAACTGACCCAGTAGAAATTGCGCGTCTCCTTCAGTTTCGCTAAGCCTGGAAGAGTATTTCGTGATTACTCCGGGGGTGCGTGGGGCTTTGCGCCAAAATTGAAGACGGACTAAATGAGATTATGCTGGACGACATCTAACACCGCTTCTTCACTGCGGTTCGAGTAATCTTGTTTTGTCTGGCTGTGTGTACGTGTGTGTCAGGATGGTGCATCGCGCCTATTGCACGTTGCAGAATAGTGCGACCCTTCGGGTTAACCTGCGAGTGGACAGCATATTTCGGGAATGCCAGCCCCGCCCTTCTGTCTAGTTTACGCGCGCTGATCAACAACTGTGGGATATTGGAGATTAATCGATTTTCTGTTTTTCAGGGATTCTGGGCGCGTTCATCGAGCAGTCGCCTTCCTCCTTGTCAGTCGGAGAGGGTGAGACGGCTAGCGTCTCGTGTACGCTGTTGAAAACGGACTATACACGCATGTATTGGTACAGGCAGCGGTCCGACCAGGCAATAGATGCTCTCTTCTATTCTGTTGGACAAGGTTCGGTTACGAACTACACATCCGATTCCTACACGGCCACAAGACCCAGCAGCACTCAGTTTAAACTGGAGCTGAGAAAAGCATCGCTCTCCCACTCTGCGGTCTACTACTGCGCTTGTAGTAGCGCACAGAACTTCAGATAACGAGTTCCCCAATACAAAAACCTTCCGGCCAGACGCAGGGAGGTTTCGCGGTCCTGTTGCACCAATAGGTGGCAGCACGGCATTGTGTTTAACTGTTCCTTTCTGTCACGAACCAGCCACCTTCAGCTGGCTCTTTTAAGATGCCGCAGCTGCATCAGATATCACAAAGGCGAGAATTGCATTATGATGTATAACTGCTCGATGTGGATAATGCACTGCAATTGAAGGCAAAAAAAAATCGATTTTAAAGTTTCTAGATGAACCTTATTCCACATCAATCCACAGTGTGTGACCTTTCGGGTGTGTGTGTGTGAGTGTGTGTGTGTGTGTCTGTGTGTGTGTGTCTGTGTGTGTGTGTGTGTGTGTGTGTGGGTGTGTGTGTGTGCGTGTGTGTGTCTCTGTGCGTGTGTGTGTGTCTGTGTGTGTGTGTGTGTGTCTGTGCGTCTGTGTGTCTGTGTGTGTGTGTGTGTGTGTGTGTGTGTGTGAGTGTGTCTGCACGCGCGCGCTGTCCAGTACCCCTGGATTTCCCCACTGAAACGGCACTGACTAAAATGTGGCTTTCGCTCTCTCCTTTCTGCTTTCGAATGACAGCTGAAGAAATGTTTACCGCTTACAACTGCACCGGAGGCTAAAGACGTCATCCGGCCAATCGGTTCCAGACAATGATTCGGCAGCGCAGTGTATGTCATCTGAAAGCAGCTCATGAACAACACTCCATCCCGAAGCCCGTCGGCTTCCACCCTGTGAAAGATTGGTGCGTGGAACACATTGTCCTGCGCTGATCGTGTCCTTGATACCGTGTCAGTCAGCAAAACAGAGGTTCAGGGGGAAAAAACTGGCGTGCGCAGAACGAGCGATCAATTCCTGAGAAAAATAAGACTCTGAGAGAGTTTTTTTTTTCAGCAGTCTGGTAAAGACTCTGGCTGTATACGTGTATGAGTTGCCCCTTCCCTGTCAGTGCGGTCGGGAGAATTAAGCATCGTCCAATACGCGCTGTGGAATACGGGCTATCCTCGGACATATTGGTGCAGACAGCAACCCGTCCAGGCACGAAACGCTGGGAACGACGTAGTTAACAGTTACACGTCTCGGAGCTACAGGGCAACGAGAACCATGCGCGCTGGCAGTTTCATTACCCAGATGCGGACGAAAGACAGACTCCAATGTCGCGACCGTAAAACTTCATAAGATTTCCAGCAGAAGATCAGGTGTGACAACCGAATGACACCGCGAGAGATAATTGCTTTCAAAACTAGGACCCCGCGATTAAAATCGATCGGGTGTCTGCTTACGTCACACACACACCAAGCATTCATTTTGTTATCAACGTCTATATGCGAAATACAACTCTGAGATTTGCCTTCTCCAGATAGACATAAAATACTGAAAAAATACATTGAAGTATTTGGAAGAAAGCCAACTGTTCCATCCCCCGGACGATAACTAAAGAAACAAATCGGCGCAAATTAAACCCCTACAACACCCCGCAGGCAACAAAACCTAACAGATCACCTACAGGGAGAAACAATATGGACAACAAACCCACAAACAGCCAGCGCACTAATAGGCAACACGAAAGAATGAACGAGAACACAACGAAAAAATAACTGAAAGAGGCCGAAGTTAACTTCAGGTAGATTAAAATGCAGCCCGATCCAGAATCTCTGAATTGTCAGGGCATCTGAAAGAGCATCGGTATCCAGACAGCGGCGATTCGAAGCAACATCCTCTCCAGGTGATTGACTTGAATGCTTGATCGCTCCGAGAGCAACAAGTCGAACCTAACGGCCTCTTCGAGAACCGATCGCTCTCATCGACATATGCCTCCTTCTTTCAATCTTCCTGGGTTCTTCAATCCGCGAGAAACCTGCCGTCCGGTCTCCGAACTTTTCTGCTAGAGTTTTCTGGGGCACAAGAACGCGCTAGCTTACTCGACAGAAAGGCAGACTGTCTGTTACTGTCTCTAACCGTTTCTGACACAAAATTAAGATAAAAGGAGTTAGGGAAGGACGTAGCACTTTGGTGAGTAAATACTGGGGATATCTGGCACTAACACGCACTCCACTGTCAACGTCAGCCGGGTCACATTTCCCCCGCCCCCATTCAGAAACTTGGTTTGAAAAAAAACAACTGAAACTCATGCAAATCCTGTCCGTTTGAAGCACTGAGTTGCTGACAGTTGATAGGATGAGATGATAATTGCATTAACGAGAGTAGCTTGCCAATTAATGTAAAACTGCTTCCCAGAGATACTTTCCTCCCAGCTTCGAATCATTCTAACGTGACTGTGTTGCATGAACTCATCTCGGGCCTAGACGTCAGCTTCGCCACAATTTCAACCGTCCAAAGTAGAGACACTGCGACGGAAGTGACGTGATTGTCGCAGAATTGTCCTTTATATCAGACCATCAGACAGATCTGACACTGATCTGCATTCGACTCAACACAAAGGAAGTGTCCGCGTCCCTTAAATGATGAGACAGCGGCGGGCACTTTGTCTCCCGCTGATTGCCGTGGTGATCCCGGGTAAGTCAAAAGCACAGGTCTTGGCAAAGGACAGTGCGGAATGTACCTTTTGGTTTCACGTCATAGAGTCTCGGACTTGCTTCGGCCTGGGTGATTACCTGGTTACAAGTAAAATATCTGATGCCCAACATTCAGCCATGTGCCTGATTACAAATATTCCTCCCCCTGATAAATCGTTAACGCGCTTGTCAGAGCGACCCACTATGGACTGGGGTATAACACGCCCCCTTCTGTTACGCTATGAAACTTCGAAAAGGATTTTGGCTATTTCTCGGAGGGGGTATGTGGGGTACTGAACGCGGATCAAGTGCGAGTATGCCACACCGTATTAAATCATCACAGTTCTCCACTGTGGTTCAATGCAACTTGTTTAAACTGAAGGAGAGTAGGTGTGAATCAGGGCGGTGTATCGTGCAGTATTCTGAATCTCCGGGTTTATTGAATAAGGCCCCGAGTCTTCGAAAAAATCCGTCCTTTCCTTCTCTCTAGCCTCCGCGCGCTCTGATTAACAACTGAGAGATTAGAGTCTCATCGAATTTTGTTTAACAGGGATTCTGGCCGCGTACGTGGAGCAGTCGCCTTCTTCCCTGTCAATCGGACAGGGAGAGTCTGCCAGCGTGTCGTGTACGCTGCTGAATACGGGCTATCAATTTATGTATTGGTACAGACAGCGATCGGACCGGGCAATAGACTGCCTCTTCTATTCAGCTGGGCAAGGTTCGGTGACGAACTACACATCCGATTCCTACACGGCGCCAAGACCCAGCAACACTCTGTTTAAACTGGAACTGCGACAGGCATCGGCCTCCCACTCCGCCGTCTACTACTGCGCTTGTAGTAGCGCACAGAAGTTGAGATAACGAGTCTCCCACTACAAAAACCTTCCAGCCAATCGCAGGGAGGTTCAGTGGCCATGTTGTACCAGTAGGTGGCAGCACCAGTCTGTGTTCGGCTGCGCCTTTCTGTCACAAACCGGCTTTCCCCGCCTGCTCCTGCTATCTCAGATATCGCATAGACTAGCAGAGGGTCTTTCATGAATAATGGTCTGTTATGGCATTGCATTGCAAGTGACGGCAGGAAACCTGAGAGGGCCCTTCCCACAGATGTGTCCTCTGTCCATACATCTCGTTATCTCAGTAAAACAACAATAAGGGACTCCAGTCACCACTCCAGCAGCTTCTCTGCCGCTGTTAACCGACTCTTGAACGGACCGCTTGTGCGAGAAGATGGTACAATAATGTGGACTCCGGACTTCACAATCTACTCATTGTCGTCACCTGCACTGCGGTTTTCTCTGTCGCTTTTAAACTTTTTTGATGAAACTTATTCCACACCCGTGCACAAGGCTCGGTTACGAACCACGAATACGCTTCCTGCACGGAGACATGACCCAGCAGCACCTGTTTAAACTGGAACTGGGACGGGCATCAGCCTCCCACTCCGCCGTCTACTACTGTGCTTGTATTAGGACACAGAAATTCAGATAGCGAGTTTTCCACTGCAAGAACCTTCCAGCCGGGAGCAGGGACGTTCAGTAGCCATGTTGTACCAGTAGGGGGCAGCACCAGACCGAGTGCGGATGCTCCTTTCTGTCACGAACGGGCAGCACTCGGCTTGGTTTGCCCGCCTGCTACTACTATCTGAAATATCGGATAGACAAGCATCGGTTCTTTGATAAATAACGGCCTGTTGACGTATCTGCTCTGCAATTGACGGCGGGAAACTCGAGGGGGCCCTACGCGCAGCTCAGCACATCGTTCAAATACCCACTCTGTCCATACACCTCGTTACCTCAGTAAAGCAGCCGATGATAATAAAGGGCTCCAGTCACCAATTCAGCGGCTTCTCTGCCTTTGTAACCCGACTCTTATTCTCGAGGATGGTACAATAATGTGGATTCTCGACTTCACAATCTACCTCTCAGTGTCCTGCTCACCTGCACTGCGGTTTTCTCTGTCGATTTTAAACATTAGTCATTTACCTTATTCTACACCAATGCACTGTGTGCTGATTTGATCTGTATGCAAGACCAGCTGTTCACTGTAACTCCATAGATGCAGCAAAAGTAATCGACTTTATTAAATTACTTTCCTCTATCTCAATTCAAAATGTTATGAATTGATCTGTGCGAACAAGCTTTTCACCGCATAACTGCACAGGGAATTCACTGTGGCCAAGCATTGTAATTCTGATTCCCATTCACCTTCCGACGTGTCGGTCAATGACGACCCCTCGTGTGAAGAGGAGGCCACCCTCAAGGTAGAGGAACAACCTCTTATATTTCATCTGGGCACCGTCCAACCTGATAGTGTGTCTTACTGTTAACTTTTACTTCTCGCCTGACTATTAGTTCCCACTTGGCCCTCTCCTCCTTCCCCTTCCCCTGTTTTCCGTCTCCTCTCCTATCATATTCTTCCCACTCCAATCCTTGGCCTTTCCCTTCCACCTGTCTCCATCTATCACCTTCCAGCCAGCCTCTTACCCATCTGGCAATTTTTAATTCAGGCATCTCCGCCACTATCCAGCCTACCTTTCCCTCCCAGTCTGATGAAGGGTCTCGGTCTAAAACGTCCAATGCTTACACTTTTCCGCACGCCATCCACAGCGCTAGAACGCGAGTCTCCGAGCACAGGATAACCTTCCACTTGTTCACCAAGAGGTGCAGAACGGGAGTTTGGCCACGTGGGGGCAGCAGTACTCTGTGTATCGCTGCACATTGTCCTACTGGAACGGCACGCAGCAACGCGCTAATGTTATACCGGTGCATCTGTAAAAGTTTGCTCGACGAATGCATCTGTACAAATGCTAACATCCCGCACATACATCCATGTCTTGTGTACATATGCAACTAATGGGGACAACATCCTTTTGTTGACCTGCTACACCTAATAAAATGGCCACTCTCTGTAAGTTCGTAGTTTTGCGCATTGCCGCCCATCCGCTCGAACATATTGTACATTCAGAGATGCTCTTCCGAACACCATTGTTGTAACACGTGGTCACTTGAATTACTGAGGCCTTCCTCTCAGCGTGAAAGATTCTGCCCATTCTCCTCTAACCTCCGACATTAACAGGGCGTTTTCACCCGCATAATTACCGCAACAGCTTTTCGTTCCAGTCTCTGTAAACAGTAAAGAACGTTGTGTGTGAATATGCCAGAATTTCAGTAGTTTCTGACATACGCAACCTCTCCCGGTTTGCAATCAATAAGCATTCTTCAGTCAAAGTAAATTAGATCACATTTCTTCCTTATTCTAACGTTTGGGTTGAACAGCGATGCAACCTTCAGACCATTTCTGCATGCTCTGATACATTGATTTGCTGCAACAAGATTGACTGAGGGGACATTTTAATTAACGATTGGTGTACAACTGTCTAATAAAGTGGCCACGTCAGATGAGTAGGTTGAATGAAAACGTGGATAGATGGGTTTGTAAGTTTGAAAACTACACAGTGATTGACCGCCTCATGGATGTTAGAGCAGGTTGTCAACGGAGAGAGCGGGATATCTATTTAGTCAGTGCATAGCTGTAGCTAATAATGAGGCCACTGTGTGAATGTTGTGTTGTCTTTATTATCAGCTCTGCAGACCTCCGCTGCTCCTTCTCATCTTTCGCAGTAGTTTGTCTGGAGGAGAGATTGCCCGACCCGAGGCAGGAGCACACTGAGCTGTTGTTGATCATTTGCTTCTTTTCCTACCAGGAGACAAACGACGTTCTTTGGTTTCCCTATAACCACAAATTATGCAACGACTCGCAAACAAATTCCCCCTGACTTTCACACTCTTTCAGTCTGCGGGTCCAGAGTCAGTAAGACAGTCGACACCCAGGGATGCATTACGGACAATTCAGTGAGATAAGTGGATAGACAGATAGATAGATACATAGATAGATAGATAGATACATAGATAGATAGATAGATAGATAGATAGATAGATAGATACATACATAGATAGATACATAGATAGATAGATAGATAGATAGATAGATAGATAGATAGATACATAGATAGATAGTTGGACAGAGAAACAGATAGATAAATACATACATAGGCAGACAGATAGATAGATACATACATAGGCAGACAGATAGATAGATACACAGAAAGATAGAAAGAAAGATAGATAGATAGATAGATAGATAGATAGATAGATAGATAGATAGACAGATAGATAGATAGATAGATAGATAGCAAGTTCGCCGCTCCTCCTGCTTTTTGCCGTAATCCTTTCCAAGAAGCGATAGATCCCACCCTGGGTGTGCAAAATATTGAGCATTATTGCTTGTTTCTGTTCTAAATAGGAACGACAAGCGGTTTTCCGATAGCTGATGTATAACGACAGCTGTTTCATTCACCCACCACGAAATTCTTGTTATGTATCTATATGTTTGTGTCTGTGTAACTCTGAATGTCTGTGTGTTTGTGTGTGCGCGCGTGCGTGTGTGTGTGAGTGTGTGTGTGTGTGTGTGTGTGTGTGTGTGTGTGTAGTCCTGTAGTGACGATTCCTCACGAAAGCGACACTTCAGAAACTGCGACCTCCACTCTCCTCCGGCTTTCGAATGACGACAGAAGGAAAACGTACCGCCCAGCAGTTACACAGGAAGTGACAGACGTCATAGGGCCATTCGGAACCAGCAATAATATCGAGCCACACAGTACATTACTTCTGAAAGCTGGTCTTGAACGGCACTCCATCCCAAAGCCAGCCAGATTGTACCCTGTCAATGATGATGCCAGGAACATATTGTATTCCGCTGATCGTGGCATTGATCCCGCGTAAGTCAGGATAACAAATGTTCTGGGGAAGGTACTCAGGTTCAGAGAACGGGCGAACACTTGTTGAGAGAAATTAGACTCTAATGGAATTTCTCCCTTGCAGGGATTCTGGCCGCGTACGTCGAGCAGTCGCCCCCTTCCCTGTCAGTTGGATTGGGAGAGTCAAGCACCGTCCAACGCACGCTGCTGAATTCGGACTATAATAGTATGTACTGGTACAGACAGAGACCGGACGGGGCAATCGAAGCTCTTTTCTATTCTGCTGGGAAAGATATAGTCAACAATTACACGTCGGAAACCTACGCGGCAACAAGACCCAAAAGCACTTTCTTTGAACTGGAGCTAAAGAACGCCTCGCAGTCTCACTCGGCCTATTTCTGCACCTGTAGTAGCGCACAGAGGTTGAGAAGTCGAGCCGCCTCTGACAAAAACTTCCTGCACAAGAGCTGAAGGCTCAGAACCGGCTTTTCCTCACCACTAGAGGTCGCAGTACAGTGAGCTCCAATCTCCAAGACGCGTCCAGCGTACACTCCAATTGCCTTTTGTTTCTTCCCATCCGCACAACACAATACGTAATACCACCCGATCCGGCGAAACAAACAAGGCTACCCCAACTAATTCAGGAACACTTCACACAAAAAAAAACAAAGGGCGCCTCGAATTTCTCACGAACCTGAAGGAGTTTGGCAGGCCCTCTTTGACCAACAGCAACATTTACAATGATATCTGCAGTGATGACGTTCAAAACATTGTTTATGTTTTCCTGCGCCTCTGTCGATAATAAAAAATCGTTGTTGTGTTTGTAGAAATGATTTATAACTAGATTTCCGAAGGGTGGCTGGTAATTTTAGATACGCGAGTTCCTTCTCTCTTTCGTTGCAGAACACTTGGTTGATTTCTGAGAGAAAGTAAGAGTCTAGTAGATATTCCGTCGTACAGGGGTTCTGGCCGCGTACGTGGAACAGGCGGCTCCCTCCTTGTCAATTAGAATTGGGGAATCAGTCAACGTCATGTGCACGCTGTGTAATACCGGCTATAGCAAAATGGTTTGGCACAGACAGAGACACGGCCGGGCAATTAAAGCTCTTTTCTTTTCTGCTTGGCTCGGCATCGTCACGAAAGACACATCCGATTCCAACACGCCCACGAGAACTCGCAGAACACTGCTCAAACAGGATGTGAAAGCAATCTCGCCCACCCACTCCGACGTGTTCTTCTGCGCTCGTCGTAGCGCAGAGTGTGAGACAAAACCCTTTCTCCCTATTGCTGAGAGGGTCATTAGCAGCTTGGCACCACTAGGGGGAAGCATCAGATTGCGTTTCACAACTCATTTTGCATCTGGCAGATGAATAACTTTGGTCTGTTCCGGTATTATTCAGCTCCAGCCTCCAGGTCCCTGTCTTTAATTCACTTTCGCCCGCACTGCCTGCCTTCCCATGTCTTTCAGCACTTTTTAATATTATTTTCCTCGGATCCATAGAACATTACAAAGCACCACGGTGAAGGCTTCGTCACAGGTTGTCTCGGCGGCGGGGGAAAGACTTGGCAATTAGGACTACATCAGTCGGAGCGTTTATAGAGCTGGGGAGTGTTACGTATGCGTGGGACAAGAACAAAAAATAGAGTTCTATGATTAAAAGTTTTTCTTCACTCATGTTGGCAAACGTCCAGGTTCTGCAGTGGACAGTTCTGGAGCTACGACGCGATTCCGCCGAGACGAAAAGACGCGCACTCGGAGCCTGGCATGTAAAATACAGATAGACCTCCGCCAGCAGCTGGCCCGATCTATTCATTGCGCAATCAATCGGCCGCATGCGCAGTAACTCGCCAGGCCCACGCAAGCAAACCATTACAGTTCAGGGAGCTCTGCGGTATCTGGAGCATCGGCTATTGTTTCGTTCACCATAATATGATGCAAATGTTCTATGTTTTACTTATATATAAAGAAAAATAAAGATTGTCGAAGAGATCTGAAACGCTATCGTCTAAACTAGGGGCTTGAAATACAACGAGGGTTTATGCAGCCAGAGGGTCGTGAATCCATGAATTCATTGCACGGGTGTCTTTGGATATATTTCAGGCAGAAGATGAAAGTCTCTTAATTATGGATACGGATGTCCATTTAAAATGGAGATGAGGAGGAATGATTTTAATCAGAGAATTCGTTTACTGAGGCGGCTGCCGAGGCCATGCCTTCATGTATATTTAGGATAGAGGATGATAGCTTCCTGATTATACGGAACGTGACGGGATACGGGGAGCAGGCAGGAAATTGGGCTGAGAGGTGAATGGATCAGTGATGGTGAAGTGCCTGACATCATTCTGCTCGTATGGACTTATGGGAGTTGACAGTTCGGAGACTATCTATCTATCTATCTATCTATCTATCATACTATCTCTCTATCTCTCTCTCTCTATCTGATTGTGTTTCGATCTATCTGTACAACAGAACTGTGATGGTCGTTGACATTCCCTGTAGATGAAAGAAATAAAGCAAATCTACGATCATAATTTGAGACATGATACCTGTTTATTCACACAAAAGTACACAGATACATATAAAAATAAACCAATGGACCGATAAGAGAATTATGAGTAGACAGAAAATCAGCTAGAGCTATATTCATGGGGGGAGGAGAGGGGGAGGGAGTGAGTTCTACATTTCTAAAACATGGCAACCTCCATCCCCAAGCACATGGAAGAAACAAAGACAATTGATCTGCCTCCTTCCACTGCCCTTAACCCATTCGCTTTCAACGTTGTCTTCCATATTTTAATATCACCCTGGCCAACAAAGTGATGCAAGGAGAAAGAGAGAGAGCGAAAGAAGGAAAGATAAGGAAGAAGAGAATGGACGGTGAAATCACTACTTATTGATCGATGAGAAAGGGATGTGGTAAGACAAGAAGGGACAATGATGATTCGGCAGAGTATAACTGCGCATGCCTGGATTCAGATTCATGAAAGAAAGAGAGGGCGCGGCCATCCGTATCACCAATGACCATTTAGGTCACTGAGTGATATGACAAGCGGGACTGAAGGGAGTGGATTCAATGCTCCTGGACACAACACTTTCACTTGGGATGGAATTATCCTCCAGAGAAGATGTTCCTGCTTCTGCAACTGATCGTCTCCTTCCACTGTGAGGGAAATTTGCTGACACTTTTTCCTCTCTCGCTTCCTTTCTCATAATCCTCACATTCTCCCGTCCTGTGCCTTCTCTGTCTCATTCGCCGCTTGTCTCCGCACATTCCCATCCTCACCGTGAACTTCCTGAGCCGAAACCTCTCCATCGCGACCGCACCCGAAAATATCCCAACTTCAATCCTCCCCCTTCTCCACACCGTCGTTCTCGCCTTCCACATACTCACCTCTTTTCAGTCCCACTCTCTTCTTCAGATGTGACCCCGGTGACGATCCAGCAGATCCCAGCTTTCTCCGGTCCTATTGGCCGGGCTGTGACGCTGAACTGTACTATCGAGGGGAGCAGCAACACGGCTGATACGATGCTCTGGTACAGACAATACCCGGGGCAGGGGCTGGAGAACTTTTTCTACGCTGTGGTTGCCGGCAACGTGCAAGCAAAGAGGCCGCTGTCCGGCTTTACCGCAGAGAGACCGAGCAGCTACATCTTCAGGCTGAGCTCCGTCACCTTGGAGGCGAATTCGTCAGGCGTGTACTCCTGTGCCTGGAGTGATCACAGCGACTGGGTCAGACGGGGGAGCTGAGCAAAAACCTCACCGTCTTGATGTCAATCGAAGTGCGGGTGTGATGCTGTCCGACAGATGGCGCTGCGATGCTGCCACTGAGACAAATAAAGGGCGACGATATCGCAGCTGCTGTTGTCATGTATTTCTATTGTTATGCATTAAAATGGCGGAAGCGATTCTGCACAGATATGTTAGCACCCGTTCTGTTTTTTTTTTGGGTGAAAGCTTCTGTCCGATGATCAGACTATATAGAAACTACCTCCATCGGAATTCGCGATTCTTAGATCCTTCGCTCTAAATCCTCGACATCCATTAGTCGAAACTCAAAATCCTCGGACACTTGATGTGTTGACAAACAGAGGGACCTGGGTGTCCAAGGGAAGGACACACTCTGAGTGGTGGGAGTATCAATGGACCGAGGGACAGAAGTGTACAAGGGTAGGACATACAAAGTGAGTGGTGTGAAGTGTTGAGGAACAGGGACCCCTGGGTGAACTGCCTGTCCCACGATCGGTTGGTTATGCTCTCAGGGACCTAAGGAATGGAAATCTTTCACGCACAACAGAAGCCTGTCGTCAGCAAGAAAACCGGTGAGCCGACTGTCATGCAGGACGAGGTTTTCACTCAGACGGCATGGTGCTGTTATTCGTCAGAGTACATGGCGCAGGCGTTGCTCTTACGTTCTTCCCGAAACGTCCAGGTGAGAGAAATTCTTCTGTCCAAGGAACTTCACAGCCGGTTCTTCGTTACATGACCGTGTTGATCAAACCTTTCCAGTGAGGTCAACTAGACTGAGACTTCCAACTATATGCAGTCTCCCTGCACCTACCTCCCTTCCATCCGACCCTTCTTGGGCACCTTGTCATCTGCGCCGGAGGCAGGCCTGTCTGTGACGTAACCCCCTCCTCCCCATCGGTTCATGGGGCCTGCCTGACAGGACAAAGTTGTTCTGCAAACAGAGAATTAATCGGCAAAGTCTAGATATATATATATATATATATAGATATATCAATCGATGTATTGGCAAACAGATAGACAGGAAGAGACATAGATTGTTAGATAGATGGTTAGAGAGATAGATAGTTAGACAGACAGGTTAAAAAGATAGATAGAAAGACAAACACATGCGTACACATATGCATAATCAGACAAAAGCACGGACAGAAAAGATAATCACAGCTCACAGGTGACAACTGTTGTTTCAGGACGGTAGACAGGGAGAGGGTTAGAGTGATCCTGGGCAGAAACAGAAGCGGGGAATCCACACGACAAACAACTTCAACTTATCAGTGACTGAGAGTCGTTCATGAAGAATTTGGGGATAATCTTCAGAGAGGGAGAGCGAACGAGATGGAGAGAATTCCGCTGGGGAAAGAGTGAGGTGCGCATTTAGCTGATTTGGACCGGACGTACACATTCGTTCTAAATAGTTCTGGAAGAACTATGCAGGGCTACAACCCGGCACTGACTGTGGGAGGTGGTGGTTGGGAGACGTGTACTCTCTGTCCTATGTCCAACAAACAAGAAACGCCGGTGGGACTCAGCACCCCAGGCAGCATCTATGGAGCGGAATAAGAAGTCGATGTTACCGAGACAATACGTCAGAACTGCAAGGGGTGGTAGGTTCAGAACAAAATATTTGGAGGCAAATCTTTTTTGAAAAAGTACGGATTGAGATATAGCGGGCAAAGGGAGAAACAAGGAGGGAGTGATATGGACAGAGAGCGAGACTGTTGGGTGGTCAAATTGGAACGGAAGCAACGCATCCCTCGTAGTCTTATAGAAGGGGCGTGTCTGATCGCTACTTCCGCAAATCCACCTACGTCACTGGGATAAGTAACAAGCGGGGATGAAGTGAATGGATTCGTCTCTGATGCACGCAGCGCTTTTATCGCTGAGAGAATAAACCCGCCAAGGAAGATCTTTCTATTTCTGCAGTTCATCCTCGCCTTCCGTTGTGAGTAAGCTTGACAATAATTATTATTTTTATTTCTTTGCTTCTCTCTTTCTTTCTGATTCCCTTCACTTGCTCTACCATCTAGTCGGCTCGGAATCTGTCTCTATTTAATTATGAGCCCCCGCGTCCTCACACGATCTTTCCTCAGGCGCCGCTTCTAATTTCCGTCCTCCTCTCGATCTCTCCCCCACTTCAGTTCTCTTTCATTTCCTCAATGTACCCTCTTTCTCAACCGCCCTATTGACCCGGTGTCCCCCTGTTCAATCACAGCATTTTGCCACCCAGGTCTCTTTTTCCCAGATGCGACCTCGGTGGCGATCCAACAGACACCGACTGTCTCCGGAACTCCAGCCAGAAGGTGACCCTGCATTGCACAGTACAGGGTAGTGACAGTGATGCTAACTGGTTGTATTGGTAAAGACAATACCCGGGAAACGCAATTTTTTTTTTTTTTATTCAATCACATTCCCAGTTTGTCAGCCGGCCAAGGAATTATGATTGATGTAGCCGTGTAGGGCAGGAAAAGCCGTTCGTTCGACGATGATGCGCCGGCTCTTCAACCTATGCCATGTTCAACCTTCTCTCTTAGATGGACACTCAGTCAAAATTTCAAACAACCAATCGGGGCTAATTGTGCAGACAACTTTACAGATTGGCCAGCCGAGGTCTTCCAGCATTCTGCGTGCGTTACCTGCATTTCGTTTCCCAGACGCTCTCCTCTATTAAAAGAAAAACAGGTTGAAAATAAACCTCACACCAATTTAATATCCCCGCACCCCCCCCACACACTTCCAGACGGTGATGTAGCCAGTCACTGATGTTTTCGAGTGTCATAGTTGACAGACCAAATTTCCTGACACTACTAATCAAATAAGAACGGTGTCTTACAATCTTAATAGCTGCATCAATAAGTTCCATCCAGGTTAGGTCCTCAGAGATATTGACAGCCAGGAACATGAAGTTGGTCACTCTCTCCATTCGCGCTCCCTCTATGAGACTGATTTCTGTCCTTACCCTTCCTGAAGTCCACGATCAGCTCTTTGGTCTTCCGGACGTTGAGTTCAAGTCTGTTGCGGCGACACCACTCCACTAGATGTCGCTCGTGTACGTCCACTCGTTACCACCTGAAATTCCGCCGACAATGGAATTATCGCCAGCAAATTTAAAGATGTTGTTTCAGCTCTGCCTGGTCGCACAGTCATGGCTGTAGACAGAGTAGAGCAGTGGGCTAAGCACACAGTCCTGTGAAGCGCCAATGTTATTTGTCAGCGAGGTGGTGATGTTATTTCTAATCCGCACAAATTGTGGTCGTCTGGATCCAGATGAGAGGGCGGAACAGAGGCCTAGTGTCCGTACCCTTTCGATCAGGACTGGAGGACTGATGGTTTTAAATGATAAGCTACAATCAATAAGCACCATCCTGACAGAGGTATTTGCTTTGACAATAATTTAAACCGCTGGGCAGATGCATGCCGTTGCGGAAGTGGTGTGATGGTCAGGCAGCCAAAAGGAAATATGTCCCTTTCACAGCCCACGCAGGGAGTTTCCTCCCAGAGCTGACACTGCGCATCACTCCATTCCACTCAGCGGAAGTGTTCTCATCCTGTCAATAATGGTGTGGGAAAATCTTTGCCTCCCGTTGATTGCGATGGCGATCCCGCGTAAGTTAAAACCACAGGTCAAGGGGACGTGCGGGGCGGAATGTCCTGCGCGGAACGAAGGAGTTTAGCTCTGGACCTGGTTAGGCTTGGTAGGTTCCCTCGGAATGAGGCTGAAGATAATTCTTTCCTTACAAATCATGAGCATAATTACAAAGCGTCTTATCACTGATCATTTTTTGTGTGTCCGTGTGCGTTTGTCTGTCTGTTTGTGTGTCTGCGTGTGCCATGAGACAGAAAGTGGCGAGTAGAATTAGGTCATCAAACTCATGGAGTCTGATCCAACATTCACCCATGGCCATCGCGTGTATTGCACGTCGCACAATAGTCTGAAACTTCGGGTTAATCGGAGGGTGGCCAGGGTCTTTCGAAAAGGGCAGCTCCTCCCTTCTGCTGAGATCCTGCGCGTCGTGATGAACAATTGGGAAGAATTAGAGTCTCATCGAATTTCGGATGTACAGGGATTCTGGCCGCGTTCGTGGAGCAGTCGCCTTCCTCCCTGTCAATCGGAGAGAGAGAGCCGGCCAGTGTGTCATGTACGCAGCTGAATACGGGCTATCAATATATGTATTGGTACAGACAGCTAACCGACCGGGCTATAGAGGTTATCTTCGTTTCTTATGGGCATTATTCAGTTACGAACTACACACCCTATTCCAACAAGGCATCAAGGCCGAGCAGCACTCTGTTTCAACTGGAACTGAGACAAGCATCGGCCTCCCACACCGCCGTCTCCTTCTGCGCTTATTGTATAGCACAGAACCTGAATTAGCGAATTTCCCACCACAAACTAACTTCCAGACAAACAGAGGGAATTTCTGCGGCATTGCTGCACCACTAGGGGGCAGCACACGGACGGTGTCTGGCAGTTCTTGTGTGTCACGCAGCAGCAACACTCCGCTGGCTTTCCTCGGGTGCGCCATTTTGTGTCAGACATCACAAAAAGACGAACATTCACTTAGGATAGAAAACGGCTTTTCATGGCAAATGCCGCTCAATCAAGGGCAGTTTACTCCAGGGAGACCTGCACGCAGCGCTATTGGCTTTGATATCCACCTCATTATGGACTTGCTCACCTGAACTAGGCTTTCCCTGTCGCTTTGAAACTTTATTGAAGTGCCTTAATTCACAGCAATGGGTACTGTAGTGAGTCGATCTGCAGAACAGGTGTTTAACTCTAAAGCGATACACGTGGCCTCAAAGTACCGTGTAACGAACTGATGTCTGCCAATAAGCTTGTCACAGTATGTTAAAGAACCAATGGGGATGTCTTCCAGAAATGTTCCGAGTTGATAGAGCACGTTGCGTGCGTTGATATATTGATACTTAGGATATTGGCAAACATTTCATCTACCCCAGAACTGTTTGGTGCGATATACAACACTGCCATCGTAGACAGCAGCTTACCATCTGCCATTTTTTTGCCTAGTTTGGTGGAGGACCCTCTCACAATATGGGAAAACCACAGCAGACCGCAGAGAGAGATGAAAATATCAAGAGGACAACAACAGATTGCTGTAAATCCTGGCAACAGGCAGAAAATGCTGGGGAAATTCAACAATCCCGGCGGCATCTCTGGAAAAGAGCACAGTCGTCATTTCTGGCCGAGAAACACTTCGTCAGTGCCGGAGAAAGAAAAAGACAATGATGACGAGTAGATGAGGGGAGTGAGAGACAGGGTGATAGTGAAACTGGGAGCGGGACGCGTGATGGAAAGAGCTAGGAAGTTGATTGGTGACAGAGATACACGGCGGAAGCAGAGTAATCTGATAGGAGAGGACAGAAGGCCATGGAAGAAAGAAAATGGGGGAGGAGGACCAGATGGAGGCGATGTGCAGGCAAGGAGAGACAGATAGAGAAAAAAAGGCATGGGAGGTGTTCGAGAGATTAGCTGGAATTCGAGCAATCGATGTTCATGCCATCAGTTTGGAGGCTACCCAGACGGAATACAAAGTGTGCTGCTTCATCAGTGTGAATAAATCGCGGCAGAGGAAAGGGCCTTGGATTGATGTCGGAATTGGAATGGTCGCAACACTAGAGGTCGCTGGAAGAATCCGGATCTCACAGGCGTCACCCATTTTAATTCCAATACATGATTAATTGACAACTAAACGGAAAGATGGAAAATCAATTTGCAAAAGAAGACAATCTGAGCAATTTAAAACAGAGCAAAGAAGTAGAAGACGAATTAAAAAGTACAGAAAGGTTTACTAGTAAATGATTTGTAGAAATCGTGAAAGTGGGGCATAGGGTTTGACAGAGTTCAGTGTGGAGGTGATTCGGCAGCCCGAACCTCCGTGGATAACTTCAGTATCCTCAGCACTGAAGAGGACATGCTGGCGGTTACATCCCGAATTGTTATGAGATTATGGCGAAAGGCGAGAACTTTGGGCATGGAAGTGATACACGGGTCAATAAACCATAAATAAATAAATTGAAGCTCTATTGTAGATGCATCCTTGGTTCCCCAGGATCTAAGTGCCGATTGTTTTAAACCGGTTTTCCCGGGATATGTGCCACCCAGCTGAGAATCATCCAAACGCATCTGCATTACATGAACTCGTCCGGGGTCTTCCTGTCATTTTCTCAACAATGACAACCGCGTCAAAAGAGCTGTGCCGCTACGGAAGTGACGTAATTGTCACACAGCCAACAGGAAGACAGTTCCTTTGTCAGACCACGGAGAGAGACTTCCCTGACATTTGATACTGAGCTTCATTCGACTCCACTCAGAGGAACTATCCTCATCCTGTCAATGATGGTCTGGGGGACATTTTGCCTCCCGCTGATTGTGGTGGCCATCCCGCGTAAGTTAAACTCACAGGTCTGGGGGTAAGCGGGTGTAGAATGTCTTGCGTAGACTGACGTCGCACAGCAACGAACGTGGTTAGGCTTGGTAGTATTCTTCGCCAAGAGGGCAAAGGTTTGATGCATCCCTTTCAACTCATATGCATAATGAAGAATAGTTCATTGTCTGCGCAATTCTGTACTTCGTAGACACCGTGTGCGTGTATCTGTGCTGTAGCAGAGAGAAACACAGAGGGAGAGAGAGAGAGACACACAGAGAGAGAGAGAGAGAGAGAGAGAGAGAGAGAGAGAGAGAGAGAGAGAGAGAGAGAGAGATCAGACTTAGGTCATTTGGCGTATATTCGAGCATGGTCAAGGCGCGACGATGGTGCATCACACATAATGCACATCGCACTACAGCACACCAACAGCCTCCTTCTGTCTAGCTTAGACTTGATGAACGGTTGAGGGAAATTAAAGTCGAATCGTATTTCTGTCTTACAGAGATGCTCTCCGCGTATGTGCAGCAATCGGCGTCGTCCGTGTCAATCGGCGTGGGACAGTCGGTCACCGTCGTATGCACTTTGCTGAATACGCGCTATGAATATCTGTATTGGTACAGACAGCGATCGGACCGGACAATAGATGTTCTCTTCTATTCTTTTTTAGAAGGTTCCGTTACAAACTTCACATCCGATTCCTACACGGCGGCAAGACCCAGCAACACACTGTTTAAACTGGAACTGGGACACGCATCGGTCTCCCACTCCGCCGTCTACTACTGCGCTTGTAGTATCGCACAGAACTCCAGATAACGGGTCTCCCACTACAAAAACCTTCCAGCCAATCGCAGGGAGCTCCACGTTGAACCACTAGGTGGCAGCACCAGACCGTACATGGCTGCCCCTTTCTGCCACGAACGGGCAGCACTCGGCAGGCTTTCTGCGCTTGCTCCTGCTCTCGCAGATGTCAAATCGACAAGCATAATGGCTTTGCTGAATGACACCTGTTATAGCACGTGTTCTGCAGTTGATGGCAGGAAACGCAAGACAGACCTGCGCACAGCTCAGCACATCGCTCAAACGTCCCCTCTCTCCATACACCGTGTTTCCCCAGTAAAGCGGCCGATGAACATAAAGGGCACAAGTCACCAATCCAGCAGCTTCTTTGCCTTGGATACCCGACTCTTGAACGGACCAATTATGCGAGAGGATGGTAAAATAATATAGACCCCCGACTTCACAATCTAACTCTCTCTAGCCCTGTTTACCTACACTGCGTTTTTTTCTGTCGAATTTGAGTTTTATTGATTTACCTCATTCTACACCAATGCACTGTGTACTGATTTGATCTGTATGCAAGACCAGCTTTTCACTGTAACCCCATACATGCAGCAGGTGTAATCGATTTTATTAATTTACCTTTCTCTATCTCAATTCAAAATGTAATGAATTGATCTCTGCGAAGAAATTTTTCACCGCATAACTGCACAGCCAAGTCACTGTGGCCAAGCACTGTAATTCCGATTCCCATTCACCTTCCGAAGTGCCGGTCCATGTCGACCCATCGTGTTAAGAACAGGTCACCCTCAAGGTAGAGGAACATCTTCTTATATTCCATGTGGGTACCCTCCAACCTGATGGTGTGTATTACTGTTACCGTTTCTTCTTCTCGCCTGACCGTCGCTTACCTCTTGAACCTCCCTTTCTTCTCCTTCCCCTATTCTCCGTCTCCTCTCCTATCATATTCTTCCCACCCAGCGCTTGGCTTTTCCCTTCCACCTGTCTTCACCTATCAACTTTCAGCCGGCATTTTACCCAGCCCGCAACTTTTAATTCAGGAATCATCCTCCACCCCCCACTCCGTCACCTTTTCACTCTCAGTCCTGATGAAGGGTGTCGGTCTGAAACGTCCAATATCGCACCTTTCCACACGCCAGCAAGAGCGCTGCATCGCGAGTCTCTAACCACAGAGAAACCTTTGTCCTGTTCACCAAGAGGTGCAGAGCGGGATTGTCACCACGTGGAGGCAGCAGTACTCTGTGTTTCACTGCACATTGTCCTACTCGAACGGCACACAGCAACGCGCAAATGTTATACTGGTGCATCTGTAAAAGTTTGCTCTGCTGATGCATCTTTACAAATGCTAACATCTCGCACATACATCTCTGTCTTGTGTACATATGTAATTAACGAAAGAATAACATCGGTTTAGAGTCCTCCTGTACCTTATCGGGCGGTCACTCAGTGTATGTTCGTGGCCCTCTGCTATTGTAGCCCATCATCTCCAAGGTTCAACATATTGTGAATTCAAGATGGCCTTCTGCACACCAGTGTTGTAACACATGGTTACTTGAATTACTGTCGCCTTCCTCTCAGCGTGAAAGAGTCCCGCCGTTCTCCTCTAACCTGAGGCATCAACAGGGCGTTCTCACCCATATAATCACCACAACAGGTTTTCGCTCAATTCTCTGCAAACACTAAAGAACGTTGTGTGTGAATATCCCAGGATGTCAGTAGTCTCTGAGATACGCAGCCTCTCCGGGATTGGCACCAATAAGCATTCTGCAGTCCAAGTAAATTAGATTACATTTCTTCCCTATTCCGACGTTTGGACTGAACAACAATGGAACCTCTTGACGATTTCTGATGCATCGACTTGTTGCAACAAGATTGATTGATGAGACATTTACACTGACGATTTGGTGTGGAGATGTCTGATAATGGGGCGACGTCGTCTGAGTAGCTTGAATGAAAACGTGGATAGGTGTGTTTGTAAGTTTGAAAACGACACAGTGATTAACCGCGTTGTAGATGCTATAGCAGGTTGTCAACGGAGAGAGCGGAATATCTATGTTGTCAGTACGTAGCTGCAGCTAATAATGAGGCCACTGGGTGTATGTTGTGTTGTCTTTATCATCACCTCTGCAGACCTTCGCTGCTCCTTCTCATCTTTCGCAGTATTCCGTCTGGAGGAGAGATTGCCCGACCCGAGGCAGGAGAATATTCCGCTGCTGTTGGTCTTTCGCTTCTTTTTCCGACCAGGAGACAAAGGACGTTCTTTGGTTGCCGTATAACCACAACATCTGCATCGACTCGCCACGAAAATCCCTGTGACCTTCGCGCTCTTTCAGTCTGCGAGTGCAGTGTCACAGAGACAGCAGACACAAAGAAATGCATTACGGATGATTCAGTGAGATAGGTGGATACATAGATAGATGGATGGATAGCTAGAGAGATACAGAGATAGATAGATGGATACAGAGATAGGTAGATACAGCGATAGATAGAGAGAGAGAGAGAGAGAGAGGGAGGGAGGGAGAGAGACAGACAGACAGACAGACAGAGAGATAGACAGGTAGATATACAAATGGATAGATAGATAGCTAGATAGATAGATACACAGAAGATTGATAGATAGATAGATAAATAAATACATGCACACATAGCAAGTTCGCAGCTCCTTCTGCTTTTTCGCTGTATTCCTTTCCGAGAAGCGATAAACCCCACTCTGGGTGTGCAATGTACTGAGCATTATTGCTCGTTTCTGTTCTAACCAGGAACGGCAAGCGGTTTTCCCATAGCTAATGTATAACGATAGCTGCTTCATTCACCCACCACGAAATCCCTGTTATCCCCATACACAGATGTGTTTGCCTGTGTGTGTGTGTGTGTGTGTGTGTGCGTGTGCGTGTGTGTGTGTATGTGTGTGTGTGTGTGTTTTGTGTGTGTGTGTGTGTGTGTGTGTGTGTGTGTGTGTGTGTAGTCTCGTATTTATGTTTCCTCAATAAAGCGACGCTGCAGATTCTGCGACCTCCACTCTCTGATCATCTTCATTGTCAGATCATGCCAGATCGAACAGATGAACTGTTTCTGCTCCTAATACTAGTTTCTAATGTTCTCGTTTTCTCTCCTGTGGACAGTTGAGGGGAGTTGAATTTCTGTCACCGTGATACTTGGGCTGAAAAATTGCAGATGGAGTTTAATACAAACTTACTGTCCTTAAGGACAGATCTTAATGCAGCAACCGTTTCTCCGAAGAAAATGACAAAGCTGTCGATCACAGTCGAGCGATGCCTTGCCCAATGGTCTCACACCGAATATAAAGTCATAAAGTAATTGACCTTTTCTCTCGGAGGGTGGACACCGCACAAACCGTCCTGAACTTGCAGGGGAGTAACTGAAACGTTCATGCCACAGTTCCCCAGACGATTCCGATTCCAAACAGTCGATCACTTCCAAACCAGCGAACGTCATTAACTTTACCCAATCTTTGGGTTCTGGTTCTTCGGTAAGGTCTTCACTCTCCAATACTAGACTGCAAAAGTAAAACAAATGTGCAGCAAACAAAAACTGGCAGCGACAAGGGCGCAGCCGGCAACAACGTGTTTGCACCTTAAAATAGAAAGTAGAAACTGCGTCAAACTTTGGCGCCTTCCTTAAGTACCGGAGGGAAGATGCCATCACGTGACATAACATCACCCCAGGGTCATGAGACAATTACGTCACCCCACTGTTCCATGGTCATACTGTGGGCATGTAACACCTCTCCCCAAAAAGCGAAAATGTTGGTATACCATGAGAAAAATTTTAACAACTATTTACAAAAGAAGTATACAAATGTATACAATCTACAACATGCATAATATGCATACAATAATCATACATCACCTTACAAACTAATATACAGTTAAAAAATTTTAAAATTCCACTCAAAAACACCATTGTAAATTCAACATTGGGACAGACAGTCGGCAATCACATTATCTTTGCCCTTAACACGAGTTATCAAAAATATTATACTCCTGCAACATCAAACACCAATTCAGTAAGCTTCTATGTTTTGTTTCTCATCTTTCTCAAAAATACTCATGGATTATGAATGTGAGCTCTGAGTAGTTTCTGAGTTGCACCAACATACATTTGAAAGTATTGTAAAGCCAAAACAAGAGATATTATTTCCTTTTCTATGGTTGAATAATTTTTTGATGCTCATGAAATTTCTTAGAAAAGTAAGCTACCGGACGATCAACCTCATCACCCTCATCCCTTTGGAGTAACACGGCTCCTGCAGCCTCATCACTGGCGCTCACAGCTAATGAAAATGTTTTTTTCAAAGTCAGTTGACCTGAGCACAGGGTCATGACATAGCATAGTTTTCAATATATTAAATGCCTCCTGAAAAAGCACTGTCTACACAACCTTCTCAACTTTCTTCAAGAGGTTAGTACATGGAAGGGCAATGTCAGCAAAATCCTTACAACATATTCAGTAAGATCCCAGCATTCCCAAGATTCTTCTGAGAGCCTTTTTTAACAGTTGGAGTGGGTACCTCTAAAATTGCCTGAATAGGATCTAATCTACCATGACACACAACATAACCAAGGTAGATCACAGTAGCATGACCAAATTCACCTTTAGCTAAGTTAATAGTTAGGTTAGCAATTCAAAGCCTTTCAGATAGTCGCTCCACTGCAGTAATATGTGCTTCCCAGTACCATTTCCTGTTACGAAATCATCAATAGAGGCATCTGTATCTTTTAACCCATAAATCACAGAATTAATCATTCTCTGAAAAGTTCCTAGTGCATTCTTCATTCCTAGCGCCAGAACATTATATTCTTATATCCCACATGGTGTTACAAATGCAGAAATTTCTCTACCTCCAAACCAATAGCCTTTTAACAAATCAATCTTTGTAAGGAACTTTGTTTTTCCAACTTTCTCCACACAATTATCTACCCTAGGGATTAGATACGCATCTGTTTTTGTTACAGCATCCACCTTCCTGTATTGAGTAGAAAACCGAATATACCACCTGGTTACGTACCATAACACAAGACTAACTCCAATTCGATGTAGAAGGTCTAATAATATGATGCTCCAATATATACTTAATTTCTTGTTCACCCAGTACGCATTTTTCCATGTTCATCCGATATGGATGTTGCTTTATGAGTTTGGCATCTCCAACATCTAAATAATGTGAAGCTACTGTGGTTCTTTGAGGAACGTCTGGAAATAAATCCCTATTTTGAAAACTTAACTGCCAGAGCTACCGCATCTGCTCTGGCTGAAAATGAGCCAATTTCTTTTCAATATTTTCCAGAATTTTCCAGTTTAGTCAGCTGGCAGAAATAATGTTGGGTTTAAATGAGACTCAGATGGATCCAATAAGTTCCTAGAGGGATAAGACTCATTATTATTGAGCACAACAGGCATATTAGCGGACTGTTTCTTTTAATATGATTTTGTCATATTTACATGACAAAGCTGCGTTCGCCTATTCGATCTGGTGTTTTAACCACATAACCTATATCACTGACCTTAGATATCATCTCATAAGGACCAGGAAAGTTAGCTTTTAATGGGTCCGTTTGCACAGTGAAAAGAACCATCGCTTCACTTCAAGGCTTAAGTGACCTCATTCTGGCTTCGTTGTCCGACCAAGTTTTCATTTTCTCCTGAGCAGATTTTAGTTTTTCTCTTGTTAAGTCACAAGCTTTTTGTAATATTTCCTTAAATTTTGAAACATAATCCGGCAAATTAGTATGTAATTCTTTGTTAACCCATTGTTCCTTTCAGAATGCCAAAGGTCCTTGACCTCTGTGCCCAAACAGCAGGACAAAAGGTCAAAATTTAGGGATTCCTGTACTGACTCCCCTACTGCAAACAAAAGTAAATGAACGTCCTTATTCAAATCCTTCTCATTTTTAACACAGACCGTCCCAGTCAGGGATTTGAGGGTAGAATGGAACGTTTCCAAGCCCCCTGTGAATCGGGATGATAACGCAGACGACGTAATCTGTTTGGCTCCCAGAGTATAATCTATCTGCTGGAACAATCCACGCATAGAGTTACTACCTTGATCATATTGGATCTCCTTAGGCAATCCAAGATAAGTAAAGAATGTTATTCGAGTAATTGTTACAGTTTTCGCCGTTATATTCCCAAGAGGTATTGCCTCTGGAAACCTAAATGCGTTCCACATGATTTTCTGCAAATACTGGAGGCAAGCTTTAGTGTTTTACAATGGGCCGGCACAATCTACAATCAGTTTGGAGAACAGTTCAACAAATGAGGGAATCGGTTGCAGTGGAGCTACTGGAGTAAATTGATTAGGTTTCCCCACAACCTGACAAGCCTGGCGAGTTAGATAAAATGTCGCCGCATCTTTTCTTGTACATACAACATGTAACATCGAGTAGTATAGCACAGTACAGGCCCTTCGGCCCTCAATGTTGTGGTGACCATTACCTCCCAGATAACCATCCACATTAAATTCCTCCATATACCAGTCTAGTAGTCTCTTAATTTTCACTAGTGTATCTACCTCCACCAGTGACACAGAAAGTGCATTCCACGCACCAGCCACACTCTCAGTAAAATACCTTCCTCTAATATCCCCCTTGAAATTCCCACCACTTTCATACAGGCCATGTCCTCTTGGACTGAGCAGTGGTGCCGTGGGGAAGAGGCGCTGGCTGTCCACTCTATCTATTCCTCTTAATACCTTGTATAACTCTATCATGTCTCCTCTCATCCTCCTTCTCTCCAAAGACTAAATCCCTAGCTCCCTTAATCTCTGATCATAAGTCATACTCTCTAAACGAGGCAGCATGCTGGTAAATCTCGTCTGTACCCTTTCCAATGCTTCCACATCCGTCCCATAGTGAGGTGACCAGAACTGGACACAGTACTCCAAGTGTGGCCTAACCAGAGCTTTGCAGAGCGGCATCATTTACCCGCGACTGTTAAACTCTGTCCTTCGACTACTGAAAGCTGACACCCCATGAGATTTCAAAACTACCCTACCTACCTATCAGGCAACTTTCAGGGATATATGTACATGTACCCCCAGATCCCTCTGCTCGTCCACGCTACCAAGTATCCCACATTTACTTTGTACTCTGCCATGGAGTTTGTCTTTCCAAAGTATACAACCTCATACTTCCCCTGATTGAGCTCGATCTGTCACTTCTCAGCCCGCTTCTACATCCTATCAATGTCTTTCCGACTGTTCTCCGCACTGTCCTCTACATCACCAACCTTTGTGTCTTCTGCAAACTTGCCAACCCACCCTTCAACCCCCACATCCAGGTCATTAATAAAAATCACGAAAAGCAGAGGTCCCAGAACAGATCCTTGTGGGACACAACTAGACAGAACCCTCCAAACCGAATGTACTCCCTCCACCACGAACCTCTGCTATCTTCAGGCGAGCCAGTTCGGAAACCGCCTTGCCAACCTTCTCTGGATCCCATGCCTTCTGACTTTCTGAATAAACCTGCCCTGTGGAACCTTGTCCAATGCCTTACTTACTTCCATGCAGGTCACAAACACTGCACTACCCTCATCTATATGCCTGATCACCTCCTCAAAAAGTCTATCAAGCTTGTTAGAGACGGTCTTCCTTTCACGAAGAAATGCTGACCGTCACTGATCAGATCATGATTCGCTAAATGACCATAGATCCTATCTCTAAGAATCTTTTCCAACAGATTTCCAACCACAGACGTAAGGCTCACTGGTCTATAATTACTCGGACTATCCCTAATAACTTTTTTGAGCAAGGGGTTAACATTCGCCTCCCTCCAATCCTCCGGTACCATTCCCTTGGACAACAAGGACATGAATATCCTAGCCAAAGGCTCAGCAATCTCTTCCCTCGCCTCCTGGAGAAGCCTGGGTAATATTCCGTCATGGCCCCGGAATTTATCCGTCCTAATGTATTTTAACAGCTCCAACACTTCTTCTCCCTTAATACCTACGTGCTCCAGAATATAATCCTCACTCATATTGTCCCCAGCTTCATCAGGTTCCCTCTCATTGGTGAATACCGGAGAGAAGAATTCATTGAGGACCTCGCTTACTTCCACAGCCTCCAGGCAAATCTTCACACCTGTATCTCTAAATGATCCAATCTTCACTCCTGCCATCATTTTGTTATTCACCTAATTGAAGAATGCCTTGGTGTTTTCCCTTACCCTACTCGCCAAGGTCTTCTCATGCCCCCATCTTGCTGTCCTCAGCCCCTTCCTGAGCTCCTTTCTTGCTGCCCTACATTCCTCAAAAGACCCATCTGATCCTTTCTTCCTAAACCTCAGGCAAGCTGCCTTCTTCCACCTGTCTAGATTTTCCACCTCACTTGTCACCCATGGTTCCTTCACCCGACCTTTCTTTATCTTCCTCCTCGGGAAAAGTTAATCCCGAACATCCAGCAAGAGATCCCTAAACATCGGCCACATGTCTACAGTATATTTCCCTGCAAAAACATCACTCCAATTCACACCGCAGGTTCTGGCCTTAAATCCTCATCATTTCCCCTCCCCCAATTATTTATTCCTGTCCTCTCTGATTCTATCCTTATTCATGATAATATTACAGGCCAGGGAGCGGTGCTCACAGACCACCAGCAACTCACCCACTGAGAGACCTGTGACCAGACGCGGTTCGTTACCTATTACGAGATTTAGTATCGCATTCCGCCTGTTCGTCCTGTACATATTTTGTGACAGGAATCCGTCCTGGACACACTTAACAAACTCTGTCCCGTCTGAATCATTGGAGCTAATCAGGTGCCAATCAATATTAAGAAGGTTAAATCACCCATGATAACAACCCTGTTATTTTCCCACCTTTCCAAAAAAATGCCTCCCAATCTGCTGACGAAGAAGTTCTGACGAAGGGTCTCGACCCGAAACGACGTTTGTACCTCTTCCTAGAGATGCTGCCTGGCCTGCTGCGTTCACCAGCAAATTTTCTGTGTGTTGCTCCCAATCTGCTCCTCGGTATCTCTGCTGCTACCAGGGGACCTATTGAAAACTCTGTACTCTCAACAACGTCAGAAGGATGAGGTGGGATCTCATTTCAACCTTTCGGATATTGAACAGCCAAGGCAGATGGATGTGCAAAGGATGCTTCCCAAGGCTGGGGTGTCTGAGACAAGAGGGTGCAGTCTCAGAACACAGAGGCGTCAATTTAAAACAGAGAAGCAGAGAACTATCTTTCGCCAGAGAATGGTGAATTTGTTCCCAGATTCAGCCGTGGAGGCTGTATCCTTGGGTTTATTTAAGCCAGAGATTTATTGGTTGTTGATTGGACGCAGCAATGAACGTTTCGGGAAGAAGGCCGGGGATTGGGGATGAGGATGGGAAGCAAAATATCAGCCATGATTGAGCAGACACGTTGGGCCAAATGGCCTAATTCTGTTCCTATATTTCATAGTCTTATGTTTCTGTGGTGTAAAGTTGATGACAGCTACAGAACTATTTTTTTTATCAGTTTTTGCTTCGGCTCGGTGCCACGATGATCATTTGCAAATATCGGTGACGTGCAGGGAACTGATCAAAACTATGTAGACAGTAAACGTGCATTGCTGCTGTCAAGTCCGAATGAATGCTCTCGGACCGCGACGTAGAGTGCTTATTCATGACAAGAGATGCTGTCTGACCTGATGAGTTTCGGCGGTACTTTCTGTAGGAATCTGCTCTAAGTTCAAACTTCAAAGAACAATGATGATCAAAGTGCTATAACTCCCTGCCTCATACATTTACGGGCATGTTTTATGTATTTCATTTAGCAGTTCAGTAAGAGCAGTCTGTTCTGCTGGCAACCTGTTTGGGATACAGTTGAAGATAACGAATGCGTGCTATCGAATTGGAATGTTAGACTTAGGGGGAGATTTTCTGGCGAGAGACACTAAGGTTGGTCTTGCTTTATTTTTGGTTCGGCGGGAGATTAGGAAAGAAGACGCCGTGAGAACTGATCGGAGGATTTAATCGGGTGGGGAACTGTTTGATCGAGATGGACGGCGAGCGACGTTCTGAAGGTGGTGTGCGCTTCACCTTGACCGAGTGACCAGCAAACGACTACCAAAGAAGTTCAAGATTAACTCCAACTTGTGCGTATTTGACTGTTTCATTGGAATGGGCTTTCTTCGGTTTGTTCCTCCTTACTAACCCCTTAGTTCGTTAAGATTCATAAATATAATCCCTTGAGTCGAATTCTGTCTGTTATTTCATGGCACTAATTTGCAACAGGGCTGCAAATTACACAGCAGATCCAAGAGATCTTCTCGGGATCCTGCTCTTTCTGATGTTTGTAAATGATCTGAAAGAGACAGTGTATAGGTGGATTGTTGAGTTACAAGTTGGAACAGTATGTTGTGTAGCGGTTAGTGTGACACTATTCCAGCTCGGAGCAGAGGGTAATGTTACAACGCTATAACACTCTTAGTAGACCATACTTGGAGCACTGTGTTCAGTTCCTGTCGGTCCATTATACACAACACATGGAAGCTTCAGAGAGGGTGCAGATGGCATTTCCCAATATTCTGCCTGATTATCCCCGTATCTTTTGAAACCCTTTGTGATCAACAGCCTCGTAACCTCCGCTTTAAACAAGAGGACATGCAGACTGATTTCAATCGATTTCATCAGGTGCTTATATTCTATGTAACAGCATAGTATGCCACCTAGATTTATTTTCTGCGACCTCATTATCATTATTACTCTGGCTGGGTGGCCAGACCCCCTGCTGGTTATGAAAGGACAGGATGGTTTAAATATTGGGGAGAGTCAAAGGGAACCTAGCGAATTTCCTTTTCCTTTCAGGAACTGAAGAAGTAAGGGTGTTTTCTTGACAACGGCGAAGCGAGACTTGGCTGTTTTTTTTTTTTACCCCCTTGAACCAGGGACCTGAGTCAGGCTTCAGGATTCCTAATTCAGGTTTACGAGCAGTCGTGACTTCGCAAAAATCAGGTTCCTGAGCGAAAGTGGATAACAACACTCACCGCCCCACTGGTAAATCCTGAAACAAACACGCCCATTTCTCAAATGCTCAGAGCTTTCGGAATATTTAGAGGTGCTTGGTCTTACAGCCTTCTTGAAATTTATATAAATATTTGATCTCAGCGCTAATTGTAATGCTGTTTTGCAACGAAAGCGATGATACTAGTTGTAAATATTATTACTGGGATAATATATTCCCTACTCATGTTCTATCCTCTTTCACTTTCCTCTTTTGATTCAGCATATTGTGGTGTTTTTCAACTATGATTTCTGTATGTTATCTGTGTTCGCAACGGCTTTATCCATGGAATATGTTGTTATACTTTGTCTATCCTGTGTTACTATATCCGGAAGGTTATTATGGATTTTCCCATGTATAGTCATCGATCAGTCGTCGTATAATTGGCGTTGTACGTCAATGATTTGGATGAAGCATTTGATTGGTTTGTGGCAGGGTTGGAGACACATGCAAAGGTAGATGGAAGGGCAGGTAGAGATTAGGAAGCATGGTGCTTGCAAAAGGAATTAACAAACAGGACCACAGGCAAAGAATTGGCAGCAGGAATATGATGCAGGAAAGGGCCCAGTCTTACTCTTTGACAGAGGGAATAAAGTCGTGGACTATTTCGTAATTGGGAAGAATATTTGAATTGAAAATAAGAGTGCAGAGCCAGAGGAAAATCTGCAGTTTGAGTCAGTGGTAAGGGAGCCAAATTCATGTTCCAATCCACTTTCAGAGGACTGGTGTCTGTAAACAGCTCCTTCCCCATACCATAAACTGTATACTCTTCGTGTATGCCTGTTCTATTTTAACAATGGAGAAACAAGCAGAGGTGCAGAGTCTTTTGCAAGGATTCCCTACAGGAAAATTTGCAGAAAGGTGAGGAAGCCAAATGCAAGTTTAGCATCCATTTCCAGAGGACTAGGATGTAAAAGCAACTCTTTAGAAACATATTAATCTGGAAAACTTTCCTGCTTTCGGCCTCACAAGCACGTGGAACGGGCAGCAGATCCTGGTGGTTCTCCCTTTTAAATTCGCTCTGAACTCCCGTACTGGCAGTGCAGAACAGCATCGTTCATCACACACATGTCATTGGTAACTAAATAGGCTACGATTTCGAGCAGTTCACACTCCCGCTTAAGAGTGGTGAGGACTCGATCCGAGATATCCGTGATGTTGTCGCGACAGAACCACCTGTCCGCACCACTATCGAATATCCTATCACCACATCGTGACTTCTACGCTTCCGCCCTCCGCAACCCCACACACACAGACAGTCACCGCTCAACGCACACTTCCGTTGTGAGTCACAGAGGCAAACTAAGCGCCTGCGACCGACTACTGTGATTGAACACTGTTAGTTGATTCTCCTGCCCCACAAACTCCGCGACGGTATCCAAAATGTTGAGCGAGTTGTCGAGAAGAGAACTCTGCCCTGTCCCCTTCAGCCATTTTTCCTTCATGACTGTCAGACAGTCTCCTGTGCCCTGCACCCTGGGTGTAACTGCCTCTCTATATGCCTTATCCATCACCACTTCAGCCTCAGGAATGATCTGCAGCTCGTCCAGTTCTAGCTCCACCTCCTGAATGGCAGATGGAGTTCAACCTGGCAAGTGTGAGGTGGTTCACTGTGGAAGGAGAAACTCCAAGGCACAGTACAAAGTAAATAGCAGGATACATGGTAGTGTAGAGGGACAGAGCGATCTGGGGGTACACGTACCCAGATCCATGAAAACTGCCTCACAGATAGAAAGGGTAGTTAAGAAAGCTTATGGGGTGTTATCTTTCATAAGTCGGGGGATGGAGTTTAAGAGTCGTGATGTAACGATGCAGCTCTGCAAATCTCTGGTTAGTCCACACTTGGAGTACTGTGTCCAGTTCTGGTCGCCTCACTATAGGAAGGATGTGGAAGCATTGGAAAGGGTACCGAGGAGATTTGTCAGGATGCTGGCTGGTTTAGAAAGTATGCATTATGATCAGAGATTAAGGGAGCTAGGGCTTTACTCTTTGGAGAGAAGGAGGGTGAGAGGAGACATGATAGAGCTGTACAAGGTAATACGAGGAATAGATAGAGTGGATAGACAGCGCTTCTTCCCCAGGGCACCACTGCTCAATACATGAGGACATGGCTTTTAGGTAAGGGGTGGGAAGTTCAAGAGCGATATTATAGGAAGGTTTTTAGCTCAGAGAGTTTTTGGTGCGTAGAATGCACTGCCTGAGTCAGTGGTGGAGGCAGATACACTGGTGAAGTTTAAGAGACTACTAGACAGGTATATGGAGGAATTTAAGGTGGGGGGTTATATGGGAGGCAGGATTTGAGGGTCGGCACAACATTGTGTGCCGAAGGGCCTGTACTGTACTGTACTATACTACGTTCTATGTTCTATGTTCTATGTTAACGCGGATTGTCAGAAGCTGCAGCTGAATGCAGCTCTCGCAGCTGTCGTCGTCAGGGTTACTGGAGTTCTCTATGCCTCCCCAGATGCCGCAAGAGGAGCATTTAACTATCCTGTCTGGCTTCTCTGTTAACCTATCTGATCAGATATATAGAAGGGAAGGAACAAAAGACTTAGCCTAGTGCTTTCCTTTTCTTTGCCTGCTTTGTATCCTGAGCTGACGCCTCGGCGAGCAGAAGCCTGAAGATCACCTGCTTCGCGGCACATTCAGACGATGGCCACTGCATCTGACCCTGCCTTCCTCTTGCAGCTCAACCACAAACGCCTCCTGGTCGCTAGTCAAACCTGCTTCTCAATCTAAGGACCCGCTGTTGCCTTTTATACCTGTGCTGTCCTCTCCTCCTAAATCACAGGGAGACGCGATTGGCCGCTGGTAAAAACTCTTTTTTCTAAAAAATCATTGTTTTGAAATTATCAAACTCGATATCATTTTCAATCTACCTACACTGGTTTGCAAATATTTGAGGACCCCGGTCAAAATGTCTGCTACAGTGAAACGTTCAGTGAGTCGAAGATGAACTGATCTGCAGAATTCATAAAGTTACAGATGAATCATTCTTTTCAACATTTGAAGCAAGGTTCGTGTATTTTTTGCTTTGATCAATTTTCGAGTGAAGATAAAGGAAAAGAGCACCATGCAGAAGTTTGGGTAAACCTAGAGATTTGAGCTCTTTGAACACTTTTACCAAGGTCTCACACCGTAATTATCTTGTTAGGGCTCTGGTTTGTTCACGGTCATCGTTAGGAAAGGCCAGGGAATGCAAATTTCAAAGTTTTTGAAATAACCCGACTCCTCAAACATTGTCCAAACAATCAGCAGACATTGTCACCTCTAAGCAGCTTCCAAGCCTTCCGAAAATTAAAATAAATGATGCCCTCAAAGCAGGAGAAGGCTAAAAGAAGATAGCAAAGCAAGTTCATGTAGCCGTTTCCTCAGTTCGTAATGCAATTAAGAAATGGCAGTTAACAGAAACGGTGGAGGTCAAGTTGAGGTGTGGTAGAACAAGATAACTATGTCAGAGACTGCTCGTAGGGTTGCGAAAAAAAAGCAAATTAAATTCCCCAGTTGACTGCAAAAGACCTTCAGGAAGATTTCGCGGACTCTGCAGTGGGGGTGCACTGTTCTTCTGTGCAGCAACACATGCACACATGTGACCTTCATGGAAGAGTCAGCAGAAAAAAAACAAAAAAAACTTTTCCTGCGTCCTCACCACGAAACTCAGCGTGAGAAGTTTGCAAAGGCACATCTAAACAAGCCTGATGCATTTTGGAAACAAGTCCTTCGGACTGATGATGTTAAAATTTAACTTACCGGTCGCAATGAGCAAAGGTATATTTGGAGAAAAAGAGAGTGAGGAATTTCATGAAAATAACACCACTGCAACCGTTAAGCACCGGGGTGAGTGAAACATGATTTGGGATTTTGATGCAGCAATAGCACGGGCAACATTTCACTGGCAGAGGGAGGAATGAATTCAATTAAATGCCAGCAAATTCTGGAAGCAAACATCACACCGTCTATTCAAAAGCTACTGATCAAAAAAGGGTGACTTCTGCAACACGATAATGATCCGAAACACACCTCAAACTCCACAATAGACTACCTCAAGAGGCGCAAGCTGAAGGTTTTACCATGCCCCTTGCAGTCCGCCGACCACAATATCATCGAAAATCTTTAGATAAACCTCAAAAAAACAGTGCATACAAGACGGCGCAAGAATCTCACAGAACTAGAAGCCTTTTACAAGGAAGAGTAGGCGAAAATCCCCAAACATCATTGAAAGAGACTTGTTCGGCTACGAAAAGCGTTCACAAGTTTTGATACTTGCCAAAGGGGGAGTACCAAGTACTGACCATGCAGGGTGCGCAAACTTTTGCTTCAGAACCTTTTCCATGTTTGTTATTTTGTAACAGTAAAGGATGGGAAAAATATAAAGTAATCCTGCTTCAGTTATTGAAGAAATCTGTCATCTTTAACTTCATGCTTTTTTTGGAAATCAGGTCACCTTTTACTCGCTGAGCTGTTACAGGTACACAAATTTTGACCAGGGTGCCCAAACCACTGCATGCCACTGTGTCCAACTATAAATTTTAAGAACTATCTATGCAATAATTATTTTAAGCTATGTATATCATGATAGTTTTCTTTTTATTTGCTGCATATACCTTCCTTTTCAGACTGGTTGTATATCAGTGTCCAGCTGTGTGTCAAAAAGTTTCTTAGTTTTGTGTCCATTTACAGACAGGGCACGCATCTGTGGACAGCCGACTGGTGGGATTATTGTATACATTTGCAATCTGCTTTGGTATCGCTTCTCTGACGGCCTGCATAAAGGGTTAATTGCACCTGTCATTCCGGAGAGTTTAATGAAGGGAGTGTCCGTAGGGATTGTCGTCGTCACGGCGGAGGTGTGGCTGCTGGTTCCCTTTTCTATTAATATGTCTCCCTCACAACGTCAGTTTCAGAGAGAGCCGCCAGTCTACGCTATCAGAGACCAGCGGCTGCAGGCAGAGAGAAGACAGGGGCTGGATCGGGAACACGAATCCCAGCAATGGATTATAATCCTGGAAATGCATCGCCCAATGCTACAGGAATTGCGAAGTACGTTTTCTTGCTGTATCCACATCTTGTTGATGATTACCAATGGCTGATTTTGGACACTCGAATCAGTCTCCTGCTTCGGAGAGTCCAAGAGTTTTACTACCCTGCACTCGCAATTGTAGCTCTTCTTGGTAAGTGTCTCGTCTCTTCCTCATGATTATGTTGAAAAATAGAAGTTAGCTTCTCATTCATCCCTGTATTCTAACGACTCGCTAATTGCAAGACAGGTCTTTCCAACCGGAATCGCTTCAGTAAACATCGGCTGAGTGTATTTGATAAGGTACCCCATGCAAGACTTATTGTGAAATTTAGGAGGCATGTCATCCAAGGGGACATTGCTATGCGGATACAGAAATGGCTTACCCACAGAAGGCAAAGTGTTGTTGTAGACTGTCATATTCTGCATTGAGGTCGTTGATCAGTGGTGTGGTTCAGGGATCTGTTCTGACACTCCTACTCTTCCTGATTTTTTTATAAGGGACCTGGATGAGGAAGTGGTAGCGATGGGTTAGTAAATTTGGTGATGAAAGAATGTTGGGGGCGTTGTGGATAGTGTGGAGGGCTGTCAGAGGTTACCGCTGGACTTTGAGAGGATGCAAAACTGCGTTAAGAAGAGACAGATGAAGTTCAACATAGGTAAATGAGAGTCGTTCTTTTAGGTAGGTTAAATATGTTGGCAGAATATAGTATCAGCGGAATTAATTTGAAAATATATAAACAAACAAATAGCTTATGTCATGTGACCCGCAACACAAATATATAATTGTGACAGTTTTTATAAACAAACAGACAAACGTTTATTACATTCTGCTCTGTAATAGCGAAAAATATTCAAACGACTAACTTAACCAGAAGTTAACTGCTATGCGGCAACCCTGGACAGTTCATAAAGTGATAAATTCGAACACAGTATCAACATGGTAACTTCGAAAGCCCAAGTGATTTACATCGTCAATCAGGAGAGACATCTCTGGAAACGGATGTCTTCGAGATGTGCCGTTACTGCTGATTCTGTCCAATGGATTCACGGAAAAGGAAATAAAATGGTTTAAATGAACTGACCTTGTCCTGGCGAATGAACATTTCACAACCCTTCCTAATCATACAAGATACTCAATTACATCATGGTCACAAGACAGTCACAAGATATCCACGAGTTACATAACAGTCCAACGTCTCACCAGTTAAAAAGCATAAGGGTACGTGGGCATCATCACTTCCATGATCGGTCGCCGACACAAAGAGTGCACAGGAAACTGACAACATGCAGAGAGATATTAATATGTTCAGCGAATATACCATCGCCTGGCAGATGGAGTGCAAAGTTGGTAAATGCGAAGTTATCGAATGGGAAGGACAATTGTAAGAACAGAATATTATTTACGTGGTAAACGATTGCAGTATGCTGCTGTGCGGAGGCGCTTTGGATTACTTGTGCTTTAAATCACAAAAGTTTGGTTTGCCGGTGCAGCAGACTGTCAAGAAAGTAAATAGGATGTTAGCCTTTGTTGTCAGAGGGATTGAGTTAAAGAGTAGGGAGGATGTGCTGCAGCTGGTCAAGGTACTATTAAGGAGGCATTTGGAGTACTGTGCAGTTCTGGTCTCCCGACTTGAGGATTGGTAAACTGGCTGTGCAGACGGTTCACCAATTGATTGCAGAGCTGAGGTGGTTCGGCTATGAGGGGAAATTGTTTCGATTGGGATCGTACTCGCTGGAACTCAGAAGAATGAAAGGAAGTCGCTAGAAACATATAAAATTATGGAATGGATAGATAAGATAGTCGCCGGAAGGCTGTTTCCATTGGTAGGGGAGGTTAGAACTACGGGACACAGCCTGAGGATTCTGCGGACTGAACTTAGGACCGTGTTGAGGAGGAATTTCTTCTCTCAGAGGCCGGTGAATTGTGGAATTCTCTGCTCAGTGCAGCACTGGAGGCAACTTCAATAAATATATTTAAGATTGGCTGCCATAGATTTTGCATAGTAGACGAATTAAGGGCTATGAGGAAAAGGTAGGTATGCGGCGATGAGTCCATGGTCAGATCAGCCATGATCTTCTTCATTGTCAGATCATGCCAGTCCGAACAGATGGACTATTCTTGCTCCTACTATTAATGTTCTTATATTCTCACTTTCTCTCGTGTTTACAGCTGAGGGGAGTTGAATTTCTGTCACCCTGGTACTTGGTACATTAATTCGTTCATTACTCTCCTAACACTTCCCGTTTGCAACTCATTCTCCTTGTGCTAAAGATCAGAATACGTTTCAGGCATCGATTGCTTTCACTGCTTTGCTCATAAGGGTCAGAAGCTAAATTCGACCAGCCGAGCACCGAGCCTTCGCCGCCATTCCGTGTAGCTGATTCATTATCGCACTCAACCACATTCTGGCGCCCAGCCCCGTAGCCATCGGCGACCTCATGAATAAAGCACCCATCACTCTCCTCTGCCAATGGTTTCAATGAACCGTCTGTGCCGCTGAATTACACACATTCACCTGTCTCGGTCTGAAGAAATTACGACCCATCTCCGTTCTAAAGGGATGTCTTTTTATTGTGAAGCCTCGTCTTCAGGTTGTAGACTGCCCCACGGCAGAAGCAACCCTCTCCGCGTCCACGATATCTCGGCCTTTCAATGTTCAATGAGTTTCAATGAGACTCCTCTCATCCTTCTGAACTTCAGCAGGTGCATTGTAATTACTACCAATTTAATAATGATCCTGATAATCTCCTTCATAGTTCCATGTTCATCTCTGCTCTTGGGAGGGCTATCGATTAAAATAGTTGCTTTCAGAGAAAGTTTCCATCCGAAAGTGTATTAATCTTCTACATTTCCGTCCGCACAGTGAACGTGGTGACAATCGTCATCCTGTCTCGGGGAAAGTGCGGTCTCTCCGAAGGCGTCACAAGGTACCTGGTTGCCATGGTAGCAGCGGATCAGCTCGTCGTTCTCTTCGATCTGGTATTGAACAAGATTCCGGTGACTAACGTGCCAATGGAGTTTCTCTACTGGTCACGTCGTGCTCCCGTGTGTAATATCCACGCCGTTCTGTTCTACGCCGCCACGGACTGTTCTGTCTGGTTCACCGTCACTTTCACCTTTGATCGGTTTGTCGCCATTTGTTTTCAGGAGCTGAAACGAAGATACTGCACCGGGAGAGCGGCGGCTCTGGTTCTGGGGACAGTGACTGTGCTGAGCTGCGTAAAGAACATATTCTGGTACTTTATGCTCGATAAGTCATATTCGTCATTAAATAGTTCCTTGCTGTGCCTGACCAGTTTCCGTTTATTTTCCTATTCTCAGCTGGCAACATTTCTACTGATTCATTTCCTCCTCACCCCAATATTCCCCTTTGTCCTGATAATCCTGCTCAATAGTTTAACCATCAGACACGTCTTCGTAGCCAGCCGAGCCCGGAGGAGACTCCGTGGTTCGCGGGATGGCGAAATGTCCACCGACCTGGAGTTGAAGAACCGCAGGCAAGCCCTCCTCTTACTGCTGGTTATGTCGGGGAATTTCATCCTGCTGTGGGCGCTGCTGACGGTGTATTCCATATGGGAGAGATTACATTCGATTCCCCCGAGTTCTCTGCGGGAACTGGGCTACATGCTGCAGCTCCTCAGCTGCTGCACCAACACGGCCCTTTACGCCGTGGTCCAGGCCAGGTTCAGGGAGCAGCTGAAGGAGACGGTGAAATCGCCCTTACGCCTCATGGCAAAGTTCATTCGGCGTTGTCAGGATTGCATTAATCCTCGGTGACACTTCTCCGATACCGCCCAAGCTATCCCATTTTATCTGGTAGGTTGTTACAAATTGAAGGGCCACTGGGACGTGATGGAGTTGGAGATGTTGAAGGAGGCTCGGTAAAAGTGCAGATGGGTTGAAACTGTGGTCACAGAAATCATACCTGTGTCAAAGTAATACGGCAGTTCAGTGTCTGTTGCTTCGAAACGGTTGAGAAATACGGTAATATCTCCCAGGCAGGTAAGTCCATGACTATGACCCCTCTGGATTTTGATAACACTATGCAAACATAAAAGAAAAGTAGATTCGTATGCCAGCAGAAGATGGCAGTCGACAATGCGGAGATTTCAATGTTGTCACCCGGGAATCGCATTTTAATTACAAAGGAGAAATAACAGTCTGTAGAATAAGTTCGACAGTGAGTTGTTCCGGGATTTGTGACACATATAAATAAATTGGATGCATGTAAATGAGTTGACTAATAATGTTACAGACGACCCAAAATTTAATTTGAAACTTACACAAGGCGCCGGAGGATCTTCGGGAGGTAATTTCAAATGAACTCTAAAGAGCAAGACCTTTACACAGAGAGTAGTGGGTGCATGGGATGCACTTCCTGGTGTGGTGGTAGGGACACAAGGAGGGGAGACATTGGGGAGCTGCTGATACAGACATGTGCCTCTGAGGAAAATGGAAGGACATGCTCATAATTCAAGCAGATAAGATTGGTTAGCCATTAGGTTACTTACCTAACGGGCACAGTGCGACTTTGTGGGGCGACGGGACTGCTCTGGTGCTGTCATGTTCCAATGAAGAGAATGAACAGCTGACACTTTGGAGAGACTTTTTCTGGATTGGAAAGGTCAAGGGGCCGGCTGAGGGGACGATGAGGTAGATTACCTACTGACGGGGGGGTTGTGAAAATAAGTGATGGACAGTGTAGAATCGGGCGGGGTATGTAGGAAGCTGAGCGGTGATCGGCGGAAACTGTACGAGAACGTAGATGTGGGAACCTGAGGACACTCGCTAGTACACGAAAGCGAGGAAGGGCGTTCACCGGGGGAGAAGATGGGCAAGTGAGCTGAGAACAAGAAACGAGAGAGGAACCAGGAACGTGGATGGAACAGGAGAGAGTAGTGAGTGTGGACAAAGGAGTTTCTGCTGTTCATACCCTCAGGTAGTAAACTACCCAGACAGAATACGTCTACAAGGAACGCAGATTCAAGGAAGCAAAATGCATCATCAGTGATCTCCATGACCCAGGCCATGCTCTCTTCACGCTGCTGCCACCTGGACGGAGATACAGGGGCGTTAGCACTCACACGACCACGATCATAACAGTTAATACCCCTCAAAAATTCAAACCCTGACATTGACCTGCACCATGACAGATTTCCTCATGTTTCCATGACATATGGACTGATTTTCAAGGGCTCCTCATCGGATAGCCTCGATATTCATTGCGTGTTGATACATTTCCATATTCGTGTGTGTGTGTGTGTGTGTGTGTGTGTGTGTGTGTGTGTGTGTGTTTAAATCTCAGCTGAGGGAGTCACGTGTCAATTACTCGGAACATAGAGCTTAAGAATACTCAAGCACTCATCAGTCCTACATCAGCAATTTTAATATCCTCCATCTTCTTACATCCTTATGACTATCCAGACGTCTCCTAAAATCATCTAATGTATTTGACTCCACGTCCATACCAGGCAGCGCATTCCAGGCATCCACGCTCTCAGAGTGAAAAAAAAACAACAACAACTATTCCTCACATCCCGCTTGAAACTACTTCCTCTCATTTTCGATGCATAGCCTCTTCTCTTCGATATTTGAATACTTGGGTACAGATACTCCCTATTTCTCTATCTATGCCTCTCCTAAGCTTATAAACTTCTGCCAAATCTCCCTTGAGCCTCCGGCGCTTCAGGGAAAACTACCCGTTTGTCCAGGCTCTCGTCATAAGACATGTTGTCTAATCCAGGCAGCGTTCCGATGTGGCCTAACCAGAGTTTTCACAATTTGCAACATTATGTCTTTAATTGAGATCCTTGCTGACTTGCGTATTCTAAAAGTCTCTTATTCACCTTGTTGACCTGCGTAGACACTTTCAAGAGGCTGTGACCTTAGATCCCAAGGTAGCTCTGCTCAGCAACACTCTTCAGGAGCTTGCCCAAACACTGTACTGTTTCTTTACATTTGCTTGATACCAGCGTGCTGCATCTCGGATTTATCTGGGTTAATTTCCATCTGTCCTGTCGTTGTTAATATCTGCAACTCATCTGTGCTTTGCCAGTCTTTTACAGTGGCCACAACTCCATCAATCTTGGCATCATCCGCAAATGTACTAGCCAGCCCACCTAGATTTTCATCCAGGTAATTTATATACATCACAAGCAGCAGGGATCCCTGCGTAGATCACTGTCGAGCATCACTAATTGCAGATCTCCATCTCGGATAAGTCCCTTCAGTCATCTCACTCTGCCGTCTGTGCACAAATATGTTATGAGTCCAAGCAACCAATTGTCCGCCGTTCCCTTTGCATCTCCCCTTGAGCGAGTATGTCAAACGCCTGACTGATACCACGTGCTGAGCATCCACTGCCCTACCCTCATCAATCCCTTTCCTCACCTCGTTAACATACTCTTTCAAGTTGTAAGAGAAGATCTGCCCCGAACAGAGCCATGCTAGCTCTCCCTAACCTGTTTGGGTTTTCCAACTGTCGTAAATCCTGGACATACGGATTTTTTACCTCCTATGTCCATTTAACTGAAATAAGTCTCACTTATCCATAGTTTCCGGGATTGTTACCGTTTCTCGTTCGAAAAAGAGATAAAACATTTTCACTGCCCAGACCTGCGGGACTTCGCCTGTGGCTGGAGTTGACATGAGGAAGCCGATCAAGGTCCCAGCAATATTACGTGTTCCCTCTTGCAATTGTAACTGGGTCTTGGTTACACTGGCTGCAATGGTGTCTAAACTGGCTTCTTTGTATGTCATATAAAATGGCTTTCCTGTAATAACAACTGCGTTGTAAGGAGTTTTCTCTCACCCTGCTTGTTTGGGTTACACAATTGATACGGCAGAAAACGTCCCAATCAGTGCTAATGTTATTCTATCTGTTTGTGTGGGAACGTGGGTGATTTCCCGGGTTTTTCGGGAGGAGAACCGAAGAGGAAGGACATGCTGTACGCGCTCTGGTCTACCACCGTGTTTGGTCCCAGGGGGCGGGTCGAAGAGGTCGGAAGTGATCGTATGGTGGAAAGAAGACCCCGTTAATTGAGCTCCGACGGTTGTGCATGAAGTGGTTGACTCTGGTAAGTTTCGCGCCTTCTAATTTCATTTTATATTGTATCTCTATTAATTGCATAGCTCCAGTAAGATCTATAAAGTGTAATCTGTGAATCGTTCATTGTGTGATGTCTGATATTTGATGTGTCAGTTTAAACCAGGGTGTACAACACAATAACTACGCAAACGTGAGACAAGGTTTGGAGGGCGGACGTGGTTTCCCCTCGATATGCCCGAGCCGGTAACACTGAGCGTTACATTCGTGGGGCTCGTCTGGGATTGAACCAGGGACATCTGGCATTAGCACTTCTTCCGAAGTGTGAAAATGTTCCCTACTTAACACGCACGCATGTTTAACCGGAACTTTCTCGGACGCACACCAGTCGCAAACGTCTCCAGGTCCAGTTCCAAGTAACTTAATGGGCTGTTACACTGCTTCATCCCGGACGATTTTGCCTTCCTCACTTCGTAAAGAGTAGTGTGACGTTTGTAATCTTTCAGTCCTGCGGGACATGCCAGTGTGAGGGGATCCAGGAGTGCCCCTATTAACTTTTTGAAGAGAGACAGAGAGAGTTATTTATCATTGATAGTTTGTTTGGAAAAGATAGAGTGACGAAGATTGACGGTTAGACCGTCACTGGAGTTAAGTTTAGAGTTTTACTTTGGAGATAAAAACTTAGCAGCTCGAAGGTTGCTATGGTGACCGACAGCACATTGTTGATGTTACTTCCAAGGACTTGTTGCCTGCTCGCATTCCTTTACAGACAAAGGAAGGAGGGACTCTTCGAATGACAGGAGATGCTCAGCACAGTGAAAGAAATAGGAGGTCACATTATACATACCTCAGACACATGACCGGGACACTGAATGAGCTTAGTTGTGCCTGCAGAGAAAGTTGGTTTTGGAGGATCGATCAGGCGGATTGATCTAATTGCTCTGCCAGTGAAAATTCAAAGGCAGGACCGGTGGGGAGTTGTCCATGTGTCCGACTCTAGCCTGGGTAGACAGCTGAACCACACCGAAGTACTGTCCCCTTTGTTGTTAAAGTCCGAGATGGTGACTTGTGAAGGATTTCGGAGGACGACGAGGAAATAGACGACATAGCTCACCTGAAGACTCAACTCACTGTCTCTCTCTCTGCATCACTATTCAACTAAATACTGTTACCCACCCCGTAAATGGGTTGCCAAACCAGCAGAAATGGATCACTCAGTTGGCGTCTGGATTACTGGAACTAAGAAAGTTTTATTAAAGAAATAAGCAACACAGTACTCTAATCGTAAGGATATAAATGCAACAGGTCAGCAATGAATAAACACACATGTACACAGAACATAGGATAATAGGATCAATCAAGCTCTGTCGCAGTCTAGGGGTAAAATGATCAATCACAAGTGTCAGAGTTCAATTTACTTCAGTTCGCAGTAATCGCTGTTGTGCCGTTGAAGAGAGAGGGAGAACGAATGAATATGCAAATCGGATTCCAAACAGACCTTCGATATTCCTTGCAGTTAGTTTTGGGCGAGCCCTTTGTAGTGTCTTCTGAGGTCACCGACTGTGACCCCTCCGTTCCAGATACGATCGTTCCGCTGCGGTGAACCCGGCACCCAGGCAAGGCGGACACACACACCAGGTTCCCGCCGACCGCATCTTCCACCCTGTGCGTGTATGGCTGGTCCCGCGCCAGCCTTCCAAAACTCCCACCGACTTCTGGGGGCACACCGCTTCCAGGGTCTCGTTACTTCGTGGTGTCCTGTGTGGTGTCTGTTGCATTAGCGAACCTGTCCCTTTTTATCCCCCCTGTCGGGGTATCGCCTGTCAATCAGACTTCAAACAATTCAGGGTTCAAAGCAGCCGGTCTTGACAATACTTAGACCGGTGTCTCCTTCCGTTAATCTCTCTCGTCTCTTCATTAACATTTCCAAATGCTGCTCCATTGTCTTACTTATCTCTGTCTCCTGACGACAGGTGGCAGATCAACTGATGATCCCACTGGTGATAGCACAGTACAGTTAACATCTTAGTCTATATGTACTTTGTCACACCCCTCCCCTTTAAGGATTTTTACCGGGGTAAAAATTACAAGCATGAATGTATTATTGGATACACACAAATATACATCTTCATCAGCTATTTGTGTCATACAGAGAATTTTAAGTTGTCAACACCTGACAGACAGTCAGCAATCACATTTTCTGTTCCTTTTATATGTGTTATTTTAATAATCCTCTCAAACCAGGCTCCAACTTAGCAGACTTCATAGTGGCCGGAAATACTAATGAATTGTGATCAGTGTAACTTCTCAGTGGTTTTCGCCCCGGACACAGATAACAACGGTCGTCCCATTCCAATTTAGCATTCTTTGGCCCGGGCTTAATATGAGGGTGGGTACTATCCGCAAAGTTGTTTTTTTCCTGCAAAACTTCCGATAGTACCCCACCATCTCGAAGAACCTTCTCAGGGCTCTCTTGTCTGTCGGGGTGGGGACTTCAGCGATAGCCCGCAACTGAGCTTGCATCGGAACCACCTGCCCCTGTCCTACCACAAGTCCCAGAAAATCCCAGCAAATTTTCTGTGTGTTGCTCCCAATCTGCTCCTCGGTATCTCTGCTGCTACCAGGGGACCTATAGAAAACTCTGTACTCTCAGCAACGTCAGAAGGATGAGGTGGGATCTCATTTCAACCTTTCGGATATTGAACAGCCAAGGCAGATGGATGTGCAAAGGATGTTTCCCAAGGCTGGGGTGTCTGAGACAAGAGGGTGCAGCCTCAGAACACAGAGGCGTCAATTTAAAACAGAGAAGCAGAGAACTATCTTTCGCCAGAGGGTGGTGAATTTGTTCCCACATTCAACTGTGGAGGCCGTGTCCTTGGGTTTATTTAAGACAGAGATTTATTGGTTGTTGAGTGGACGCAGCAATGAACGTTTCGGGAAGAAGGCCGGGGATTGGGGTTGAGGAAGGGAAGCAAAATATCAGCCATGTTTGAGCAGACACGTTGGGCCAAATGGACTAATTCTGTTCCTATATTTCATAGCCTCATGTTCCTGTGTTCTTAAGTCGGTGAGAGCTACAGAAGTATTTTTTTTAATCAGTTTTTGCTTTGGCTCGGTGCCACGTTGATCAGTTGCAAATATCGGTGACGTGCAGGGAACTGATCAAAACTATGTAGACAGTAAAAGTGCATTGCTGCTGTCAAGTCCGAATGAATGATCTCGGCCCGCGACGTCGAGTGCTTATTCATGACAAGAGATGCTGTCTGACCTGATGAGTTTAGGCAGCATTTTGTGTAGTAATCTGCTCTAAGTTCAAAATTCAAAGAACAATGATGATCAAAGTGCTATAACTCCCTGCCTCATACATTTACTGGCATGTTTTATGTATTTCATTTCGCAGTTCGTTAAGACCAGTCTGTTCTACTGGCAACCTGTTTGGGATACTGTTGAAGATAACGAATGCGTGCTATCGAATTGGAATGGTAGATTTAGGGGGAGATTTTCTGGCGAGAGACACTAAAGTTGATCTTGCCTTTCCTTGGGTCGGCGGGAGATAAGGAGAGAAGACGCTGGGAGAACTGATCGGAGGATTTAATCGGCTGGGAGACCCGTTTGTTCGAGATGGATGGCGAGCGACGTTCTGAAGGTGGTGTGTGCTTCACCTTGACCGAGTGACCAGCAAACGACTAGCAAAGAAATTCAAGATTAACTCCAACTTGTGCGTATTTGACTGTTTCATTGGAATGGGCTTTCTTCGTTTTGTTCTTCCTCACTAACTCCTTAGTTCAGTTAAGATTCATAAATATATTCCCTTGAGTCGTATTCTGTCTGTTATTTCATGGCACTAATTTGCAACAGGGCTGTGAATTACACAGCAGCAAAACCAAATGGGGTGTAATCATTACAAATACGTTTCTATATGCCACGCGATGCATTTTCTTGCTTGGATAATCAATAAATTCTTATAGGAAAATAACTATGACAGAATTGATGAAAGACCGTGCACACGTAGGAGCTTAATCAGTCGGAGTAAGAAGACCACTCTCGTCTGAGCTCTCTCGTTAGTAAGACGCTTTCCATATTGAAATAACGGTCACTTGAAGTTTTTTCCTGGCATCATGACTGATCTATTATCCTTTCTGAACTCTATTCTCTTCCTTCTACTCGTAATTTGTGTAACCCTTTCCCATCAGGAAACTTGCAACCTCCGCTTAAAACATCAGGACAAGCAGACTGGTTTCAATCTGTTTCATCACCAGGTTATTTTCTATGTAACAGTGCAGTATGCAATCTAGATTTATTTTCTGCGAACTCAATATCTTTAAAGATGACAATTCCTGCCTTCTGGCCTGCAGAACAGAAAGAGAGAGAGAGAGAGAGAGAGAGAGAGAGAGAGAGAGAGAGAGAACTGCATACAGTTACACTGTGTCTCCACACCAATGAACCGATTGCCAATTACCCAGAGAAAGTGCCTGCGACATGATAGACGGCCGAATCAATTATTAGCCGCTGGTTATGGAAGGACAAGAAGTTATAAATATTGGGGAGAGTCAATGGGCACCTCGCGAATGTACGTGTCCTTCTCAGGAACTAAATGATGCAGCTCTCTAAAACCCTGGTTAGGCCACACTTGGAGTACTGTGTCCAGTTCTGGTCGCCTCACTATAGGGAGGATGTGGAAGCATTGGAAAAGGTACAGGGGAGATTTACCAGGATGCTGCCTGGTTTAGAGAGTATGCATTATGATCAGAGATTAAGGGAGCTAGGGGTTTACTCTTTGGAGAGAAGGGGGATGAGAGGAGACGTGATAGAGGTGTACAAGATAATAAGAGGAATAGATAGAGTGGATAGCCAGCGCCTCTTCCCCAGGGCACCACTACTCAATACAAGCGGGCATGGCTTTAAGGTGAGGGGTGGGAAGTTCAAGGGGGATATTAGAGGAAGGTTTTTAACTCAGAGAGTGGTTGGTGCGTGGAATGCACTGCCTGAGTCACTGGTGGAGGCAGATACATTAGTGAAGTTTAATAGACTACTAGACAGGTATATGGAGCAATTTAAGTTGGGTGGGGGGTTATATTGATGCATGGTTTGATATTCGGCTGTGTTGTACTATTCTATGTTCTATGTTCTATGTGAAGAAATAAGTGTGCCTTATTGACAAGGGCGCAGCAGGACTTTGCCGATTTTTTTCTCTCTACAACCCGGGACTTGAATCAGGGTACAGGATTCCTAATTCAGGATTAGGAGCAGTTCTGACATCGGAAACATCAGGTTCTTGAACGAGAGTAGATAACAGCACTCACCGCACCTCTGATAAATTCTGAACCAAACACGGCCATTTCTCAGTTTCTCGGAGCTTTCGGAACATTTACAGGTGATTACTGTTGCAGCGTTCTTGAAAATTACCTAAGCATTTTATCTACAGGGCTAATTTGAATGCAGTTTTGTCGTGATTGAAATAATACGTGTTATAAATATTATTAATAGAACAATATTTATCCTATTCATGTTCTATCCTCTTTTACATTCCTCTTTTAACCCTTACTTACTGTTCTGGTCAAATTGAACCCGGTTTGATATTTGACAGTAGTAAAAACACACTAAATGCCATTTTTAGCCGAAGTTTCATGACTTTTTGTAAAGTGACCACAAGTGCGCAAAAATGAAAATATTGAAAAAAAATATACTTTTCTACGGGTGCTACAAAATTCTGTACATTGAGTCTAATCCGGGTCAAATTTTAACCGTAGCTATTGAAATGGGTTTTAGATCCAGTAGTCTGGGTCAAATCAAGGGAAATTGTGGCTTCTGGGAATCTTAAAAAGGTGAAATTGTACATGCCATGTTTGTTGGTTAAATGTTAGTTAATGTTGGATTAACAGTTAATGGTTATAACTACATAGTCGTTATGAGGATATTATGTCATATGGCAGTGAGGACAGTGGTTGATTGTTGTAAATCTTTATAAAACAAACCCTATAGTTACAGAATGTTCTTGCCGTTTTCAGCTTCAACAAATATATTGAAATCATTATGGCTTTTAAGTTTTCATGTCTTTGGTAAAATAGGAGATGATATTGTGTGATAGTAGATGTTTTATTCTCCGTAACCGAATCGTTCTTCTCTGAACAAATCACTCTCCTTGCTCTCCGAAACATTCATTAAGGATGAATCACCTATTTATTAATGGCACATAGGCTATTTATACATTCTAAGAAGATTTTTTTTGCTTCAAAATTTGTTGTAGACACTTGCTATGAGGGGATTCTTGCGGCGGATCAAACTTAACCCAGACAATACTGTGAAGGCATACAATATGAACAGTATGTACGGTTTAATTCAGCAGATTGCAGTGTTTGTCAAGCATTGATTTATGTAGGTTTTGTATGCCTGCAATGGCTTTATCTATTGAATAAGTTGCTGTTCTTTATCTATCCTGTGTTACTAAATCCGGACGGGTATTAGCGATCAACCCATCTGTAATTACTGCTCAGTAGTCATTTAATTTGTTGCAATATGACTCTTGTATCTATTGTAAGTTGTTCTGTCTTTCCTGTTTCTCAGCAGCTGGTGAAACCTCATGTCCAGACTCAGCCAATCACTGCGTCGGCCCTTTACTGATTGGACGACGGTTAGCGGCGGAGTTCCGCAGCAATCGGTGTTGGAACCGCTTCTTATCGCGTTGTACGTCAATGATTTGAATGAAGAATTTGATTGATTTGTGGCAGGGTTTGAGAGCCATGCGAGGGTAGATGGAAGGGCAGGTAGAGTTGAGGAAACACGGTGCTTGCAGATGGCACTAGACGGACTGGAGAAGAGGCAAAGAACTATGAAGTAATACGATGTAGGACATTGCCCAGTCTTACTCTTTTAAAGGCTTGGACTATTTCGGAATTGGGAAGAACATCTGAATTGAAAACTCAGAGTTGCAGAGCCACAGGAAAATGTGCAGTATGAGTTAGTGGGGGCGTAGACAAATGCATGTTCCAATCCATTTTCGGAGGACTGGTATATGAAAACAACACCTTCGCCATGTCATAAACTGTATACGCTCTGTATAGGCCTGGGCTATTGTAACACTGGGGAGAATATTGAAACAAGCAGAGGTGCAGAGCCTTTTGGGTAGATTTCCTACAGGAACATTTGCACAACGGTGGGGAAGCCAAGTGCAACGTTATCATCCATTTCCAGAGAAATGGGATATGAAAGCAACTCTTCAACAACCTATTAACCTTTAATGTCTTCCTGCTTCCGGACTCACAGGCAGCCAATTCATGAGAGCCGAACACCGTGACTGACCACTCTTAGATGATTCTCCAGCCCCCGCCCCGCCCCCACAAACTCCGCGACGATATCCCAAGTGTTCAAGGAGATGGTCAGAGGGGATCTGTACCCGGGCCCCTTCAGCACTGTCTCGTTCAGGGCTGTCACACAGTCCCCTGTGCCCTGCGCCCTGGGTATAACTCCCTCTCTAGACCTGAGGAGAGCTAAGGTACCGGTGACCCCTGTTTTCATCCAGGGAGTCTGTGTGGACATTGTGGAGAATTACAAATACCTGGGGATACGTATTGACCATAAACTGGACTGGTCAAAGAACTCTGAGGCTGTCTACAAGAAGGGTCAGAGCCGTCTCTATTTCCTGAGGAGACTGAGGTCCTTTAACATCTGCCGGACGATGCTGAGGATGCCCTACGAGTCCGTGGTGGCCAGTGCGATCATGTTTGCTGTTGTGTGCTGGGGCAGCAGGCTGAGGGTAGCAGACACCAACAGAATCAACAAACTCATCCGTAAGGCCAGTGATGTTGTGGGAATGGAAATGGACTCGCTGACGGAGGTGTCTGAAGGGAGGATGCTGTCCAAGTTGCATGCCATCTTGGACAATCTCTCCCATCCACTGCATAATGTACTGGTTGGGCGCAGGAGTACATTCAGCCAGAGACTCGTACCACCGAGATGCAATACAGAGCGTCATAGGAAATTATTCCTGCCTGTGGCCATCAAACTTTACAACTCCTCTCTTGGAGGGTGAGACACCGTGTGCCGATAGGCTGGTCCTGGACAAATTTCATAATTTACTGGCATAATTTACATATTACATTAACTATTTATGCTTCTATTTCTATTTATTATTTATGGTGCAACTGTAACGAAAACCAATTTCCCCCTGGGATCAATAAAGCATGACTATGACTATGACTATGACTCTATATGTCCTGTCCATCACCACTTCAGCCTCCCGAATGATCTGGAGCTCGTCCAGTTCCACCTCCAGCTCATTAAAGCGGATTGTTTGAAGCTGCAGCTCTCGCAGCTGTCGTCGTCAGGGTTACTGGAGTTCTCTAGCTTCCCCAGATTCCGCAAGAGGTTCATTTAACCATCCTGCTTGGCAGCTCTGTTATCCTATCTGATCAGATATAAAGAAGGGAAGGAAAAGGAAAAGTCTTAACCAAGTGGTTTTCTTTTCATTGCCGACTTTGACGGAAGCCTCCCTGAGCTGACGCCTCGGCGAGCAGAAACCTGAAGATCTCCTGCTTGCCGGTCCATTCAGACGATGGCTACTGCATTTGACCCTGCCTTCCTGTTACTGATCAACCGCAAACGCCGCCTGGTCGCTGGTCATAGTTCCTTTTCACTGTTAGGACCCGCTGTCGCCTTCAATACCCGTGCTGACAGAAGTCCTCTCCTCCCAAATCGCCCGACGTCCCGATTGGCTGCTGGTCAAAAATCTTTTTTCTCAAAATTATTAATGCGAAATTATCTAACTCGACATTCTTCTCAATCTACCTATGCAACTATAATGTTTAAGAACTGCCAATTCAATAATTATTTCGAACTTTTTTATATATTCTTTTTTGCTTATTTTATTTTTTTTTTTGTTGGCGACGTGTACCTTCCTTTCCAGACTAGTTGTAAGCCAGTGTCTGACTGTGTGTAAATAAGCTTCTCAATTTTTGTGTCCGTTCACAGACACTTCACGGGTCGGTGGATAGCCGGCTGCTGGGAGTATTAGATACACTTCCAATCTGCTTTTGTATCGCTTCTCTGACGGTCTTCAAATAAAGTGTTAAATCCACCTGTCATTCCGTAGAACCTAATTAAGGGAGAGTCCGTGGGGATTTTCGACGTCAGCGCGGAGGTGTGGCTGCTGGTTGTCTGGTCTACTGATATGTACGGTATCCGTCACAACGACAGTTTCAGTGAGAGCCGCCAGGCTACGCTATCAGAGACTAGCGGCTGCAGACAGAGAGAAGACAGAGGCTGTATCGGGAACAGGAATCTGGACTATCGCAGCAATGGATTATAATCTGCGAAATGCATTGTACAATGCTACGGGAATTGCGAAGACCATTTTCTGGCATATTCCATTTCTTTTTGAAATTTATGAATGGCTACCGTTGCACTCTCGAATCAATGTTGTGCTCATGACATTGCAACCGGTTTACTATCCTGTACTCGCCATTGTAGTTCTTCCTGGTAAGTGTCTCGTCGCGACCTCGTGACTAACGTTGAAAATTGTATGTCCTCTAACGACTCGGCAATTGCAAGGCAGGTCTTTCCAACCGGTATCGCGTCAGCAAACGTCAGCGGAATATATTAGATATGATACCCCACGCCAGTCTTATTGTGGAAGTCAGGAGGCATCTGATACAAAGGGACATTGCTATTTGGATACAGAAATGGCTTGCCCACAGAAGGCAAAGTGTTGTTGCAGACTGTCATATTCCGCATTGAGGTCATTAACCAGTGCTGTGTCTCAGGCATCTGTTCTGACACTCCTACTCGTCCTGATTTTTATAAATGACCTGGATGAGGGAGTGGAGCGAGGGGTTAGTAAATCTGGTGATGAGAAAAGGTTGGAAGTGTTGTGGATAGTGTGGAGAACAGTCAGAGGTGACAGCGGGACATTGATAGGATGCAAAACTGCGCTATGAAGAGGCAGATGGAGTTTAACACAGAGAAGTGTGATGTCGTTCATTTTAGTGGGACAAATATGATGGCAGAATATTGTGTTGAATGAATTAAGTAAATAAATAAGTAGCTAAAACGTCTGAACAGTTATAAAGCATGAGGTCACGTGGGCATCATCATTGCCATGATCGGTCGCCGACAAACTGAGTGCAGAGGAAATCAGCAGTATGCAGAGGGATATTAATCAGCTCAGCGAATCTACCAGCCTCTGGCAGAAGGAGTGAAAAGCTGTTAACAGCGAGGTTATCCACTTGGGAAGGGTAAATAGAAGAACAGAATATTCTTTAAGTGGTAAACGATTGCAGTATGTTGCTCTGCGGAGGGACATTAGGTCGCTTGTGCGTGAATCACCGAAGTTTGGTTTGCAGGTGCAGTGGGCTATTAGAGGGATTGAATTTAGGAGCACGGAATTACGCTGCAACTGCACAAGGTACTGGTGAGGCGGCATCGGGGGTAATGTGCAGTTCTGGTCTTCCGACTTGAGGATGGATAAACTGTCTGTGCAGGCTGTAGATTTCAGAGATGAAGTAGTTGGACTGTGAGGGGAAATTGAGTCGAATGGGATCGTACTCGCTGGAACTAAGAAGGATGAGAGGAAATATTCTAGAAACATAAAAAATTTGGAATGGATAGATAAGATAGTGGCAAGTCTGTTGTTTCCACTGGTAAGTGAGATTAAATCTACTGGACATTGCCTGAGGATTCTGGGGAATAAATTGAGGACCGTGTTGAGGAGAATCTTCTTCTCTAAGAGGATGTTGAATCTGTGGAATTCTCTGCTCAATGAAGCTACCTCAATAACGATATGTAAGTCTGGCTAGCATAGTTTTTTGCAGAGTATAAGAATGAAGGGCTATGAGGATAAACGTAGGCATGAGTCCATGCTCAGTCTTTCTTCAGTGATTGGTAAGTTGATGGAGAAAATCCGGAGAGGTAGAATTTGTGGACATTTGGAGAGGTTTAATATGATGCTGAGTAGACAGCATGGCTTTGTCAGGGAAATCGGTGCCTTACGAGCCTGATTGATTTTTTTGAGGATGTGACTAAACACATTGTTGAAGGAACAGCAGTAGGTGTAGTGTATATGGATTTCAGCAAGGCATTTGATAAGATCCTCCATGCAAGGCTTATAGAGAAAGTAAGGAGGCATGGGATTTAAGGGGATATTGCTATGTGCACACAGAAATGGCTTGCCCACAGAAGGCAAAGTCTGGTTGTAGACGGGTCATAATCGGCATGATTGTCGGTGACCAGTGGTGTGCCTCAGGGATTTGATCTGGGACCGTTACCCTTCGTGAGTTTTATAAATGATCTGCAAGAGGAACTGGATGTTTGGGTTATTAAGTTTGCTGATGACACAAAGGTTGGAGGTGTTTTGGCTAGTGTTGAGAGCTGTCAGAGAGTACAGCGAGACATTAATAAGATGCAAGACGGTGCTGCGAAGAGCTAGATGGAGTTCAGCCCAGATACCTGTGAAGTGGTTCATTGCGGTAGTTCAAGTGTAACGGTAGAATATTGTATTAATGCTAAGACTCTTGGCAGTGTGGAGTTTCAGAGGGATCTTGGGGTCCGAGTACATAGAACGCTCAAAGCAGCTCCGCAGGCTGACGTTGCGGGGAAGAAACCATACGGTGTATTAGTCTTTATTAACAGTGGAATTGAATTTAGGAGCCGAGAGGGAATGTTGAAGGTACATAGGACCTTGGTCAGACTCCACTTGGAGTACTGTTCTCAGACCTGGGAGCCTCACGACAGTAAGATCTGTAACCATAAAAAAAGGGTGCAGAAGAGATTTACAAGGAAGTTACTCGGATTGGGAAAATTCCTATGCAAACAGTTTGAGTGAACTCGGCATTCCCTCCTTGGAGTGACGGAAAATGAAATGTGACGTGACAGATGTGTATAAGCTGATGACAGAAATTGATCGTGTGAATAGTCAGAGGTCTTTTCCAAGGGCTGAAATGATTGTTACAGGAGAACAGAGATTTAAAGTGCTAGGAAGTAGTTACAGAGGAGATGTCAGGGATAAGTTGTTTTTTTTAAGCAGAGAGCGGTAAGTGCGTGTAATGGGCTGCCAGCAACGTTTGCTGGAAGTGGATACAACAGGTTCTTTGAAAAGACTTTTGGATAGGTAGCTTTAGCTAAGGAAAATAGACGGCTATATGTTAGCCAAGTCAGTTCTAAGGTTGGGACATGTTCGGCACAATTCTGTCAGCCGAGGGGTCTGTATTGTACTGTAGGTGTTCTAAGTTTCTATGTTTCTGTTTCTGGATCAGCCATGATCATCGTCATTGCCTGACCATGCCACTCTGAACCGATGGACTGTTCCTGCTTCTATTGCTAATTTTATTTTATTGTCAATTTCTCTTGTGTTTACAGTTGAGGGGAGTTGAATTTCTGTCACCGTGATGCATGGAATATTAACCGGTTTATTATTCCTTTAACACTCCCCGGTCTCAACTCCTTCTTCTGACGCCAAAGAACAGAAGTCATTCCAGCCAACCATTGATATAACTGCTTAGCCATAGGGCACGGCAGCTGAATTCAGCCACTGGAGCAACGAGCATTCGCCACCATTTCATCATAGATGATTTATTATCCCTCCCAGCCACATTCTGGCGACCACTCCCCGTATCCATTGACACCCCGACGAATCTGCAGACTCCCCCAGTCCACGTCCACGATACCGAGGCCTTTCAATATTCAATATGTTTCAATGACATTCCTCTCATTCTCCTGAACTTCAGCAGGTGCATTATACGCACTGCCAATTTAGTAATGGCTCCCGATAAACTCCTTTGCAGATGCATTAATTTCATTTTCATCTCTGCTCTCTAAACTGCTGTCGATTAAAATAATTGTTTTTGGAAAATGTTTCCATCCAAATGTGTGTTAATGTTTTTTTTTTTATTTCTCTCCGCACAGTGAACGTGGTGACAGTCGTCATCCTGTCTCGGGGAAAGTGCGGTCTCTCCGAAGGCGTCAGAAGGTACCTGGTTGCCATGGTAGCAGCGGATCAGCTCGTCGTTCTCTTCGATTTGGTATTGAGCAAGATTCCAAGGACTTACAATTCAGAAGGGGTTTTCCACTGGTCGCATCGTGCTCCCGTGTGTAATATCCACGCCGTTCTGTTCTACGCCGCCACGGACTGTTCTGTCTGGTTCACCGTCACTTTCACCTTTGATCGATTTGTCGCCATTTGCTTTCAGAAGCTGAAAAGTTTATACTGCACCGGGAGAGCGGCGGCTCTGGTTCTGGGGACAGTGACTGTGCTGAGCTGTGGAAAGAACATAATCTGGTACTTTTTGCTCGATGGATCATACTCGGCGGTACTTTCGTTCGTGCTCTGTATGCGTTCTTTTCGTTTTTATCTATCTCACCAGGCAATATTCATGCTGATTCATTTCCTCCTCACCCCAGTATTACCCTTTGTCTTGATTATCCTGTTAAACAGTTTAACCATCAGGCACGTCTTAGTGGCCAGCCGAGCCCGGAGGACACTCCGTGGTTCTCGGGACGGCGATACTACTGCCGACCCGGAGATGAAGAACCGCAGGCAATCGCCCCTGTTACTGCTGGTGATGTCGGGGAATTTCATCCTGCTGTGGGCGCTGCTGACGGTTAATTCTGTATGGGAGAGCCTGTATTTTTACATTTACTCAATGCCCCCGGATTTTCTGCGGGAGCTGGGCCACATGCTGCATCTCCTGAGCTGCTGCACCAACACGGCCCTTTACGCCGTGGTCCAGGCCAGGTTCAGGGTGCAGCTGAAGGAGACGGTGAAATCGCCCTTCGGTCTCATGGAAAAGTTCACTCGGCGTTGTCAGGACTGCTTTAATCCTCGGTGACTCTTCTCCCCTACCACCGCGAAACATCCCGTATCGTCAGTGGCATGTGCAGGTCCATTGGGCCTGTTGACAGCCCTGATTAGCTCCCACCCTCCACCCGCCCATCCCCTCCATGCACGAACCCAATCTGCCTCCACTGTGCCCCTTCCAGTTTACTTTGTACGCGAGTTCCCGATAATGTGTCCTCAGTTCCACCGAGTGGGTGATTCTACCGTTATTTGCTTGTGAAGCTTTGACATCACCATCGCAATACGCCCGTTTTGCCCTGCCGGTATTCCTTGCGGACCGAATTTTCGCTCAGGTGCGCCCGATGTAGCTCCATCTCTCTTCTCTGTCGAGAGCTGTTGGCGCCAAATCCCCAGCCACGGAACGGTTGGGGAAGACTAGCTACCGTGGGCAGTCTGCAAATCTCCACTTGATCCGGAGTTCTTTGGAATCTGTCTGTCACCTCGAGAATAATTCAGTAACTCACACTTGTAAAAGCACTCGACTGATCGTTGTTCGTACGTCTCAAGCAGCAATTGCTATCGCAATGCCTTCCGGGAAGTAAAATAAATTCTTGGACACTTGGTGCAGTGGAAGTCCAATCTGTCGAATTGGATTGAGGTCTTTGGGTATGTGGGGAAGGTGATTGCTGAGGAAAAGGCACCGGATGTCTATTTATTTATTGAAGTTCGGTACGAAATGTGAGATGCTGCCAGAAGTATTGCTCTGGCAGATACACCTTCAATTGGTATGGATCCATCAGAACGCTGGCCCCTTCAGGAACAGCGTCTTGCACTGGAGTATTCCACGTGAGATACTGATTGGAGTTCTCCGACACGCCGATGCGCGTCTGTACTAAGTCCCTCGTAATTTGGCGATTTCCCTTCTCCGTTTGAATATTCATCGTTGTGCTCAGTTCCCGCCGCTGGCTGAAAAGCGTGACGGCGTGGGTGTCCTCGGGGTCCTCCTGTTTCCTCCAACGGTGCAAACACTGAGTTAGGTTAATTGGTCTCTGTAAATTGTCCCATGAGTATGGTCACTGGGACCGTGAAGCATTGCCAGACCGTTGGGAATGGATTGTAAGTCAGACTTTTGAGAAGGACCCATACCGGGTATGGTGATCAAGAATACTAAGCTTCTGGGCACAGCATCCATTCAAATTTGGTCCAGAGATTTTGGACAGAGGGTAGTCGTAGAGGGCAACCATTCTACATTTGACATGTGTTTGAGATGCTCTGGCCTTTGACTTGGATGCAAATGCAGATAACTCATAATTAAGTTTTCAGAGGATGTTGTGGATGTTAAGGAAGCTTGGTAACAGTGCAGATGGGTTGGAATATTAGCTCCAGAACTGATAACATTTTCCAACCAATGCGACAGTTCGGTCTCTACGGTTCTTCGAAACGGTAGGGATTTCGGGAAAAGGATATATTTACAGGAATCTTGAGAAAAAGGAGAGGGCACCAAGATTAGTCATGCTGAGGTATCAGAAAAATCTTCAGATTAATGACATTGGACCTAAGCACTCATTCGTGGGCAGATAATTCAATAACTTTACTGTTTGAGACACTGATATGCCAAAATAAAAAAAAAATGCGATTCGTATGTCGTTAAAAAAGTGGCAAACAGCAATACAGCTATTTCAATGTGTTAATCCAAGGATCGCTCCATCTACCCGAAGCACTGGTTTTAAGGTGCCAGGACCCGCCCACACACATTCTCTTGTCAGTAGAAACAGTTCCACCAGGTTTACAGCTAAACCACACGAGAAGGCCAAGAATATTACAAACATAACTGTTTCGAATGAATGCAGATAGGCCGATTAATGTTCTGCAGACAGCACAAGAAAATAAGAAGAATATATTTCGAGACATACACAAAGTGCCGGAGAAATTAAAGTTAAGAGGGAGGTTATTTCTAATGTCCTGTAAAGGCAAAGACCTTCATACACAGAGTAGTGGGTAACTGGGATGCTCTTCCTGGTGTGATGGTAGAGGCACAATCATTAGTGGCTTTTAAGACAAGTTCTGATAGGCATGTGCACATGAGGAATATTAATGGACATATATGCCTATTATGTAAGCTGACAAGATCACTCTGCATCTTCGTTACCAGGTTAGCTGGTTCAGCACGACATTGCTGAGCGAAGGGTCTGTTCATGTGTCTGCACTGTTCCACGTTATGGATTCTAAATCAGGGAATGAACAAATGACAGTTCGGAGCTAGAGCCTTCATCGGGATTGATAACGGTAAGGGGCCTGGTGGGTTCAGCGGGATAAGGTGATGGATTACAAACAGACAGGTGGTAGGGCAAATAAGGTGACGGGAACGGGCCAATGTGGGTGAAATAAGATCCTGTGAGGAGATAGGTGGAAGAGGGAAGGGAAGGAAGGAGGGAGAAGCTGAGGAGAGTTGACAATGAACGACAGGGAAGACGCAGGTTCTCCAGCTGGAGAATAATGGTAAGTCAGTTGAACAGAAAAGACGAGAGGCCGAGTTGTTGGGCATCTTTAAGCGGGTTTGAAAGGCTTTTGATGATTGAGGCCGTCTAAGGTAACGGGAGCAGGTTGGGGAAATGGGTTGGGAGGGAGCGTAAATCAGCCATGATGGAATGGCGGAGTAGATACCATTTTCGGTTAGAGAATGAAAATAGAAAGTGCGCTCTCTTCTTTCAAAATGCTGGAGGAACTCAATATCTCTGGAAAAGAATGAACAGTCAATGTTGTGCACCAAGACCTTTCTTCAGCACTGGGAAGGATGGGGAAAGACACCAGAATTAAAAGGGGGTGTAGGGCAGGATAAGAAAGATAGTTAGAAGGTGATAGGTGAAGCCAGTTGGTTGGGAAAGGAAAAGGGTGGGAGATGAAGGAAACTGTTAGGCCTGAGGGGGAGCAGTGAGAGAGGGCCTCACCGAACTCCTGTTGTAATGAGAATTTAAATTTCTTCAAGTTAGGCATGCCCCGATGAGACTTTGCAATGCAGCAGTAAATCATAAACAACAGAGCTCTACTGATTTTGGAAAGCTAAATCAACGCACACAAAATCTTGGAGAAACTCAGCTTGTCAGGCAGTATCTATGCGATTTTCTTTTGAAGATGCGATGGGGCAACGGCCGAAGTTTGCTCCTGCGGTCCGCCGCTCTGGAGAAAATAGTCCAGTTGTGTCCATCTCTCCTCAATGAAGTATCGCGGCTTTGAAGTTCAAAACCACCCACCCCCGATCAAATCGCGCGCAGCTTGGATGTGTGCCCCACCAAAATCTCTGTACCTGCGAAGAATCCTGACATTCAGACCATCAGATCATGAGATATTGGAGCAGGATTAGGTCACTTTGGACCATCGAGTGTGCTCTGCCATTTTATCATGGTTGATCCAATTTTCCTCTCAGCCCAAATGTCCTGCCTTGCCCCGTATCTCCTCTTCCCCGACCTCTCAAGAAACTATCACCCTCTGCCCTGAATATACCCAACAGCTTAGTCTGCACGGCAGCCTCCAGAAGTTGAGTCAGACATGTGCCTGTGAAGTAAATTGAAGGATACTCTCATTCTACAAGCAAAAAGAACTCGTTAGGGGCTAGATAGAAAACTGGGAGGTGGTAGGTCAAATTTATTGCTTCTTCAACACAGAGTCAAACTGTGCAGCAGCTTTGAGTGTCCTGTGGACTCGGACCCCAACATAGGTTCTCGATAATTATACAGAAAGCTATTGCATGGCAGCAATCGAAAAGAAGCGTTCAGTCCGCCAGACTTGCTCAGACAGGGATTTCAGGAGAGACGCTTTGAGATCATATAACCATATAATCATATAACAATTACAGCACGGAAACAGGCCATCTCGGCCCTTCTAGTCCGTGCCGAACTGTTACTAACAAATACTCCCACCGACCTGCACTCAGCCCATAACCCTCCATTCCTTTCCTGTCCATATATCTATCCAAGTTAACTTTAAACGACGCAATCGAACCTGCCTCAGCCACTTCTGCTGGAAGCTCGTTCCATACAGCTACCACTCTCTGAGTGAAGAAGTCCCCCCTCATGTTACCCCTAATCGTTTGCCCTTTAACTCTCAAATCATGTCCCCTTGCTTGAATCTCCCCCATTCTCAATGGAATAAAGTCTAACCAAGTCAACTCTATCAACCCCCCTCAAAATTTTAAGCACCACTATCAAGTCCCCCTGAACCTTCTATGCTCCAAAGAATAAAGAGCTAACTTGTTCAACCTTTCCCTTTAACTCAGAAGATGAAACCCAGGCAACATTTTAGTAGATCTACTCTGTACTCACTCTATTTTTGACATCTTTCCTATAATTCGGTGACCAGAACTGTACACAATACTCCAAATTTGGCCTTACCAATGCCTTATACAATTTCAACGTTAGATCCTAACTCCTGTACCCAATGCTTTGATTAATAAAGGCCAGCATACCAAAAGCTTTCTTCACCACCCTTTCCACATGAGATTCCACTTTCAGGGAACTATGCACCATTATTCGTAGATCCCTCTGTTCTGCCGCATCCTTCAATGTCCTACCATTTTCCATGTATATCCTATTTTGATGAGTCCGTATTCCGGGTCACGGTCCGGTCCATTGACCCTTGCTCTAGGTTTTCCTGTCTACACTGTTTGCTCTTGTTGAGGAGGGGCCTGTCTAGCCTCAAGCCTCATGACTTAAAGACTCCGGCCTCCTGTCTAGCCTCAAGCCTGAAGACTTGAAGACTCCGGCCTCCTGCCAAGCCTCGCCTCAAGTCCCCAGCCTCCTGCCTCCTGCGAAGCGTCTCCAGCCTACTGCCTCCTGCCATGGGATCCGACCCAGAGGCAAGACCCAGGTACTGGGTCCTTGTCCAGTCTCTGACTGGGACTCCAAGCCCGGGCTCCTAGCTCTCTTGTCCAGTCCTGTTCCGGGTTCCCGGTTTTCGTGGTCCATCTCCTTGCCCTCAGCCAGTATCCTAGTCCTGTCCATAGTACTTCAGTGTCCGTGTCTTGCACTTGGGTCCGTTCCCAGCCACGGCCTTATGACAGAACGATCCAGCCAACCATGGATCCAGTGACACAGACGCTGTCGTTTTCCTCTTGCCACCTGGGGTTCCTTTCTGTTAAATACCGTCCCAACCACCCGGGTCGTCCATAGTCTGGATACCCTGTTTGGTGTGCAGGAGGCTCCCGTAGACGGCGGGCCACTGTCATGGTCCGGTCCATGAAGTCCGCATTCCGGGTCACGGTCCGGTCAATTGACCCTTGCTCCATGTTTTCCTGTCTACCCTGTTTGTTCTTGTTGAGCTCTAATTGAGCCAGCTGATGCTCGTTGGGGCTGGCTGCATAAATAACTTCAGAGACCAGGGCGTGGTGCTGGATTGTTCTTGTCCTTACTGCTTGTATCTCTTCCTCTGTCTTCTGTTTCCTCGCCTGAAGCCCTGCCTTGTCTTGCCCGTAACTTTCGCCTCGCCTGAGGTTCTCGTCTCCCCTTGTGTTGTCTGAAGCCTTGCCTTATCTAGCTGGTAACTCTCGCCTCGTCTCGCCTGCAGTCTTGTCCTGGAGCCACCCTGTACCTAGCTCCCTTCCTGTCCCTTGCCTCTGTCGGGTGGTGATCTGCGCCCCTCCCAGGAGTACCGCGCCCTGCCCAGGAGGAGCCTGCCTAGCCTCAAGCCTGAAGACTCCGGCCTTCTGCCTAGCCTCAAGCCTAAAGACTCCAACATCCTGCTAAGCCTCGCCTCAAGTCCCCAGCCTCCTGCCTCCTGCCAAGGCTCAACTCAAGTCTCCTGCCTCCTGCCAAGTCGGGCCTCAAGGCTTCACGACCCATTCAGACGATGGCCACTGCATCTGACCCTGCCTTCCTCTTGCAGATCAACCACAAACGCCTCCTGGTCGCTAGTCAAAGCTGCTTCTCAATCTAAGGACCCCCTGTTGCCGTTTATACCTGTGCTGTTCTGTCCTCCTAAATCACACGGTGACCCGATTGGCCGCTGGTAAAAACTCTTTTTTCTAAAAAATCATTATTTTGAAATTATCAAACTCGGTATCATTTTCAATCTACCTACACTGGTATGCAAATATTTGAGGACCCCGGTCAAAATTTCTGCTACAGTGAAGCGTTCAGTGAGTCGAAGATGAACTGATCTGCAGAATTCATAAAGTTACAGATGAATCATTCTTTTCAACATTTGAAGCAAGGTTCGTGTATTTTTTGCTTTGATCAATTTTCGAGTGAAGATAAAGGAAAAGAGCACCATGCAGAAGTTTGGGTACACCTAGAGATTTGAGCTCTTTGAACACATTCACCAAGCTCTCACACCGTAATTATCTTGTTAGGGCTCTGGTTTGTTCACGGTCATCGTTAGGAAAGGCCAGGGAATGCAAATTTCAAAGTTTTTGAAATAACCCGACTCCTCAAACATTGTCCAAACAATCAGCAGCCATTGTCACCTCGAAGCAGCTTCCAAGCCTTCCGAAAATGAAAATAAATGATGCCCTCAAAGCAGGAGAAGGCTAAAAGAAGACAGCATAGCACGTTCATGTAGCCGTTTCCTCAGTTCGTAATGCAATTAAGAAATGGCAGTTAACAGAAACGGTGGAGGTCAAGTTGAGGTCTGGAAGAACAAGATAACTATGTCAGAGACTGCTCGTAGGATTGCGAAAAAAAAACAAATTAAATTCCCCAGTTGACTGCAAAAGACCTTCAGGAAGATTTCGCGGACTCTGGAGTGGGGGTGCACTGTTCTTCTGTGCAGCAACACATGCACACATGTGACCTTCATGGAAGAGTCAGCAGAAGAAAAACTTTCCTGCGTCCTCACCACGAAACTCAGCGTGAGAAGTTTGCAAAGGCACATCTAAACAAGCCTGATGCATTTTGGAAACAAGTCCTTTGGACTGATGATGTTAAAATTTAACTTACCGGTCGCAATGAGCAAAGGTATGTTTGGAGAAAAAGGGAGTGAGGAATTTCATGAAAATAACACCACTGCAACCGTTAAGCACGAGGGTGAGTCAAACATGACTTGGGATTTTGATGCAGCAATAGCACGGGCAACATTTCACTGGTAGAGGGAGGAATGAATTCAATTAAATACCAGCAAATTCTGGAAGCAAACATCACACCGTCTATTCAAAAGCTACTGATCAAAAAAGGATGACTTCTGCAACACGATAATGATCCGAAACACACCTCCAAATCCACAATAGACTACCTCAAGAGGCGCAAGCTGAAGGTTTTACCATGCCCCTTGCAGTCCGCCGACCACAATATCATCGAAAATCTTTCGATAAACCTCGAAAAAACAGTGCATACAAGACGGCGCAAGAGTCTCACAGAACTAGAATCCTTTTACAAGGAAGAGTAGGCGAAAATCCCCAAACATCATTGAAAGACACTTGTCCGGCTACGAAAAGCTTTCACAAGTTTTGATACTTGCCAAAGGGGGAGTACCAAGTACTTACCATGCAGGGTGCGCAAACTTTTGCTTCAGAACATTTTCCATGTTTGTTATTTTGTAACAGTAAAGGATGGAAAAAAGTATAAAGTAGTCCTGCTTCAGTTATTAAAGAAATCTGTCATCTTTAACTTTATGCTTTTTTGGAAATCAGGACACCTTTTACTCGCTGAGCTATTACAGGTACAAAAATTTTGACCAGGGTGCCCAAACTATTGCATGCCACTGTGTCCAACTATAATTTTTAAGAACTATCTGTGCAATAATTATTTTAAACTGTGTATATCACTATAGTTTTCTTTTTATTTGCTGCGTGTACCTTCCTTTTCAGTCTGGTGTGTGTCCAGCTGTGTGTCAAAAAGTTTCTTAGTTTTGTGTCCATTTACAGACAGGGCACGCATCTGTGGGCAGCCGGCTGGTGGGATTATTGTATACATTTGCAATCTGCTTTGGTATCGCTTCTCTGACAGCCTTCAAATAAAGGGTTAATTGCACCTGTCATTCCGGAGAGTTTAATGAAGGGAGTTTCCGTGGGGATTGTCGTCGTCACCGCGGAGGTGTGGCTGCTGGTTACCTTTTCTATTAATATGTCTCCCTCACAACCACAGTTTCAGAGAGAGCCGCCAGTCTACGCTATCAGGGACTAGAGGCTGCAGGCAGAGAGAAGACAGAGGCTGGACCGGGAACACGAATACCAGCAATGGATCATAATCCTGGAACTGCATCGCCCAATGCTACGGAAATTGCGAAGTACGTTTTCTTGCTGTATCCACATCTTGTTGATGATTACCAATGGCTGATTTTGGACACTCGAATCAGTCTCCTGCTTCGGAGAGTCCAAGAGTTTTACTACCCTGCACTCGCAACTGTAGCTCTTCTTGGTAAGTGTCTCGTCTCTTCCTCATGATTATGTTGAAAAATAGAAGTTAGCTTCTCATTCATCCCTGCATTCTAACGACTCGCTAATTGCAAGACAGGTCTTTCCAACCGGTATCGCTTCAGCAAACATCGGCTGAGTGTATTTGATAAGGTACCCCATGCAAGTCTTATTGTGAAATTTAGGAGGCATGTCATCCAAGGGGACATTGCAATGCGGATAAAGAAATGGCTTACCCACAGAAGGCAAAGTGTTGTTGTAGACTGTCATATTCTGCATGGAGGTCGTTGACCAGTGGTGTGGTTCAGGGATCTCTTCTGGAACTCCTACTCTTCCTGATTTTTATAAATGACCTGGATGAGGAAGTGGAGCGATGGGTTAGTAAATCTGGTGATGAAAGAAGATTGGGGGCGCTGTGGACAGTGTGGAGGGCTGTCAGAGTTTACAGCTGGACTTTGAGAGGATGCAAAACTGCGTTAAGAAGAGGCAGTTGGAGTTCGACATAGGTAAATGAGAGACCTTCTTTTAGGTAGGGTAAATATGTCGGCAGAATGGAGTATTAGCGGAATTAATTTAAAAATAAATTAATAAACAAACAAATAGCTTATGTCACGTCACTCGCAACACAAATATATAATTGTGTCTCTGGAAACAGCTGTCTTCGAGACGTGACGTTACTTCTGATTCTGTCCAATAGATTCACAGCGAAGGAAATCAAATGGTTTAAATAAACTGACCTTGTCCTGGCGAATGAACACTTCACAACCCTTCCTAATCATACAGGATACTCAATTACATCATGGTCACAAGACAGTCACAAGATACCCACGAGTTATATCACAGTCCAACGTCTCACCAGTTAAAAAGCATAAGGGTACGTGGGCATCATCACTTCCATGATCTGTCGCCGACACAAAGAGTGCAGAGGAAACTGACAACATGCAGAGGGATATTAATATGTTCAGCGAATGTACCAGCGTCTGGCAGATGGAGTGTAAAGTTGGTAAATGCGAGGTTATCGAAATGGGAAGGACAATTGTAAGAACAGAATATTATTTACGTGGTAAACGATTGCAGTGTCCTGCTGTGCGGAGGCGCTTTGGAGTACTTGTGCTTTAAATCACAAAAGTTTGGTTTGCAGGTGCAGCAGACTGTAAAGAAAGTAAATAGGATGTTAGCCTTTGTTGTCAGAGGGATTGAGTTTAAGACTAGGGAGGATGTGCTGCAGCTGGACAAAGTACTATTGAGGAGGCATTTGGAGTACTGTGCAGTTCTGGTATCCCGACTTGAGGATGGGTAAACTGGCTGTGCAGACGGTTCACCAATTGATTGCAGAGCTGAGGTGGTTCGGCTATGAGGGGAAATTGTTTCGATTGGCATCTTACTCGCTGGAACTCAGAAGAATGAGAGGAAGTCGCTAGAAACATATAAAATTATGGAATGGATAGATAAGATAGTCGCCGGAAGGTTGTTTCCACTGGTAGGCGAGGTTAGAACTACAGGACACAGCCTGAGGATTCTGGGGAGTAAATTTAGGACCGTATTGAGGAGGGATTTCTTCTGTCAGAGGCCGGTGAATTGTGGAATTCTCTGCTCAGTGCAGCACTGGAGGCAACTTCAATAAATATATTTAAGACTGGCTGCCATAGATTTTGCATAGTAGACGGATTAAGGGCTATGAGGAAAAGGTAGGTATGCGGCGATGAGTCCATGGTCAGATCAGCCATGATCTTCTTCATTGTCAGATCATGCCAGTCCGAACAGATGGACTATTCCTGCTCCTATTATTAATGTTCTTATATTCTCACTTTCTCTCGTGTTTACAGCTGCGGGGAGTTGAATTTCTGTCACCGTGGTACTTGGTACATTAATTCGTTCATTACTCTCTCAACACTTCCCGTTTGCAACTCGTTCTGCTGGTGCTAAAGATCAGAATACGTTTCAGGATTCGATTGCTATCACTACTTTGCCCATAAAGCTCAGAAGCTAAATTCGACCAGCCGAGCACCGAGCCCTCGCTACCATTCCGTGTAGCTGATTCATTATCGCACTCAACCACGTTTTGGCGCCCAGCCCCGTAGCCATCGGCAGCCTGATGAATAAAGCACCCATCACTCTCCTTTGCCAATGGTTCCAATGAACTTACCCCAGAACCGTCTGTGCCGATGAATTCCACACATTCACCTGTCTCGGTCTGAAGAAATTCCGACCCATCTCCGTTCTAAAGGGATGTCTTTTTATTGTGAAGCCTCGTCTTCAGGTTGTAGACTCCACCACGACAGAAGCAACCCTCTCCACGTCCACGATATCTCGGCCTTTCAATGTTCAATAAGTTTCAATGAGACTCCTCTCATCCTTCTGTACTTCAGCAGGTACATTGTAATTACTACCAATTTAATAATGATCCTGATAATCTCCTTCATAGTTACATTAATTCCATGTTCATCTCTGCTCTTGGGAGGGCTATCGATTAAAATAATTGCTTTCAGAGAAAGTTTCCATCCGAAAGTGTGTTAATCTTCTATATTTCCGTCCGCACAGTGAACGTGGTGACAATCGTCATCCTGTCTCGGGGAAAGTGCGGTCTCTCCAAAGGCGTCACAAGGTACCTGGTTGCCATGGTAGCAGCGGATCAGCTCGTCGTTCTCTTCGATCTGGTATTGAACAAGATTCCGATGACTAACGTGCCAATGGAGTTTCTCAACTGGTCACGTCGTGCTCCCGTGTGTAATATCCACGCCGTTCTGTTCTACGCCGCCACGGACTGTTCCGTCTGGTTCACCGTCACTTTCACCTTTGATCGGTTTGTCGCCATTTGTTTTCAGGAGCTGAAACGAAGATACTGCACCGGGAGAGCGGCGGCTCTGGTTCTGGGGACAGTGACTGTGCTGAGCTGCGTAAAGAACATATTCTGGTACTTTATGCTCGATGAGTCATATTCCGCATTAGATATGTCCTTGCTCTGCTATACCAGTGACCGCTTATTTTCCATTTCTCAGCTGGCAACATTTCGACTGATTCATTTCCTCCTCACCCCAATATTCCCCTTTGTCCTGATACTCCTGCTCAATAGTTTAACCATCAGACACGTCTTCCTCGCCAGCCGAGCCCGGAGGAGACTCCGTGGTTCGCGAGATGGCGAAATGCCCGCCGACCCGGAGATGAAGAACCGCAGGCAAGCCCTCCTCTTACTGCTGGTTATGTCGGGGAATTTCATCCTGCTGTGGGCGCTGCTGACGGTGTATTCCATATGGGAGAGCTTTGCTTCGATTCCCCCGAGTTCTCTGCGGGAACTGGGCTACATGCTGCAGCTCCTGAGCTGCTGCACCAACACGGCCCTTTACGCCGTGGTCCAGGCCAGGTTCAGGGTGCAGCTGAGGGAGACGGTGAAATCGCCCTTACGCCTCATGGCAAAGTTCATTCGGCGTTGTCAGGATTGCATTAATCCTCGGTGACACTTCTCCCATACCGCCCAATATGTCCCATTTTATCTGGTAGGTTATTATAAATTGAAGGGCTACTGGGACCACTGGTTATTATAAATTGAAGGGCGAATGGGACGTGATGGAGTTGGAGATTTTGAAGGAGGCTCGGTAAAAGTGCAGATGGGTTGAAACTGTGGTCACAGAAATCATAACTGTTTCAAAGTAATACGGCAGTTCAGTGTCTGTTGCTTCGAAACGGTTGAGAAATAGGGGAATATCTCCCAGGCAGGTAAGTCTATGACTATGACCCCTCTGGTTTTTGATAACACTATGCAAACATAAAAGAAAAGTAGATTCGTATGCCAGCAGAAGATGGCAGTCGGCATTGCGGAGATTTCAATGTTGTCACCCGGGAATCGCATTTTAATTACAAAGGAGAAATAACAGTCTGTAGAATAAGTTCGACAGTGAGTTGTTCCGGGATTTGTGACACAAATAAATAACTTGGATGCATGTGAATGAGTTGACTAATAATCTTGCGGACGACACAAACAATTTAACTTACGCAAGGCGCCGGAGGATCTTCGGGCGCTAATTTCAAATGAACTCGAAAGGGCAAGACCTTTACACAGAGAGTAGTGGGTGCATGGGATGCACTTCCTGGTGCGGTGGTGGGTACACAAGGAGGGGAGACATTGAGGAGCTGCTGATACAGACATGTGCCTCTGAGGAAAATGGAAGGACATGCTGATAATTCAAGCAGATAAGATTGGTTAGTCATTAGGTTACTCAGCTAACTGGTACAGTGCGACTTTGTGGGGCGACGGGACTGCTCTGGTGCTGTCATGTTCCAATGAAGAGAATGAACAGCTGACACTTTGGAGAGACTTTTTCTGGATTGGAAAGGTCAAGGGGCCGGCTCAGGGTACGATGAGGTGGATTAACTACTGACGGGGGGAGGGGTGGTGAAAATAAGTGATGGACAGTGTAGGATCGGGCGGGGTGATGTAGGAAACTGAGCGGTGATCGGCGGAAACTGTACGAGAACATAGATGTGGGAACCTGAGGACACTGGCTAGTACACGAAAGCGAGGAAGGGGGTTCACCGGGGGAGAAGATGGGTAAGTGAGCTGAGAACAAGAAACGAGAGGGGAACCAGGAAAGTTGATGGAACAGGAGAGAGTAGTGAGTGGGGACAAAGGATTTGGATGCTGGAGAAATCGCTGTTCATACCCGTAGGTAGTAAACTACCCAGACAGAATACGAACTGTTTCCCCTAAAAATATCATTCCAGCAGCAAAGACCGTGGTCAGGCTCTTAACCTAACGGTTAGGGTCGGAGTTCTGAGATCAATTGCAGTGTTCTCGGTAAGGACAGTCTGTGTGTCCCACTCGTTCAATGTGCTCGTATTCACCATCTGTCTTTCCACACTTTAAAGAGCTGTCCGGTTGGTTAATTACTTTTTGTAAATTGTTCCTTGATTAATTTACGGTTAAAGCGCATTCTCTGATATTTGTTGGGGCGGCGCTCGATTTGTAAGTATAATAAATATTTAAGGAATAAACTCTCAGTATGGGAATAGGAAGATGGAGTAGATTTGCTGACCAGAGGCAGTTCTAACTATTGCGCACGACGGTGCCGAGGGACTCGCACAAACGTTCCCCTATAATCATTCGGATCTCACCGAAGAGGTGGAGCCTCACTGCACTGGCAACTCCGAGTACAGCAGGCGAAACCGGGTACATCAGGCGAAACAGATGGTGTGTCACCTCATCAGAGAGGCACCTGAACGTGGGTGCGGGAGACGCTGTGCGGGCCGGCGCAGCACAGGTCCCGCATGCAGGGTTCAGCGGCAGGAGGAGATCAGTGCGGAGTCTTTTTAAGCTGCTGAAGCGGCAGCGGAACCCGTACTGAGGTCACGGTTATGCAACCATTGTATGGGTTCCTGTACCAGCTGTAAAGAAAATATTCTTTTAAAGTAATATGAATACAGCCCAGTCCATCAGGGGTAAAACCCTTCTCATTATTTACTGCATCTACAAGGAACGCAGTAGCAGAAAAGCAAAATCCATCATCAGTGATCTCCATCACCCAGACCATGCTCTCTTCATTCTCTGGAAGGTGATACAGGGGCGTTAGCACTGACAGGACCGCCATCAAAGCAATTAATACACCTGAAAAATTCTAATCCCGACGTTGCCCTGCACCATGACGTATGGATTGATTTTCAAGGGCTCCTCATCGGATGGCCTCGACAGTCATTGCTTGTTTATACATATACGTGTGTGTGTGTGTGTGTGTGTGTGTGTGTGTGTGTGTGTGTGTGTGTGTGTGTGTGTGCGTATGTGTGTGTGTGTGTGTGTGTGCGTGTGTGTGTGTGTGTGTGTGTGTGGGCGCGTGTGTATAGATGTTTTAAAAATGTCCGCTGAGGGAGTCATTTGTCAATTACCTGGAACATAGAAGTTCGGAACCAGCTATAAATTAAATGAAAAATACCCAAGCACTCATCAGTCCTACCTCGGCAATCTCAATATCCTCCACCGTCTTACATTCTTATGACTATCCAGGCGTCTCTTAAAATCTTCTAACGTATTTGCCTCCACGTCAATACCAGGCAGCGCATTCCAGGCATCCACGGTCTCAGAGTGAAAAAAAAACAACTATTCCTCACATCCAGCTTGAAACTACTTCCTCTCCTTTTCCATGCATAGCCTCTGCTCTTACATATTTGAACACTGGGGTACAGATACTCCCTATTTCTCTATCTATGCCTCTCATAAGCTTATAAATATCTGCCAAATCTCCCCTGAGACTCAGGCGCTTCAGAGAAAACGACCCGTTTGTCCAGCCTCTCGTCATAAGACAAGCAACACACATAACAGTTGCTGGTGAACGCAGCAGGCCAGGCAGCATCTCTAGGAAGAGGCGCAGTCGACGTTTCAGGCCAAGACCCTTCGTCAGGACTAACTGAAGGAAGAGTGAGTAAGGGATTTGAAAGTTGGAGGTGGGGGGGGAGATCCAAAATGATAGGAGAAGACAGGAGGGGGAGGGATGGAGCCAAGAGCTGGACAGGTGATAGGCAAAAGGGATACGAGAGGATCATGGGACAGGAGGTCCGGGAAGAAAGATGAGGTGGGGGGGGGGACCCAGAGGATGGGCAAGGGGTATATTCAGAGGGACAGACGGAGAAAAAGGAGAGTGAGAGAAAGAATGTGTGTATAAAAAATGTAACAGATGAGGTACGAGGGGGAGGTGGGACATTAGCGGAAGTTAGAGAAGTCGATTTTCATGCCATCAGGTTGGAGGCTACCCAGACGGAATATAAGGTGTTGTTCCTCCAACCTGAGGATGTGGAATTAAAATGTGTCGCCACTGGGAGATCCTGCTTTCTCTGGCGGACAGAGTGCTGGTGTTCAGCAAAGCGGTGTCCCAGTCTGCGTCGGGTCTCGCCAATATATAAAAGGCTACATCGGGAGCACCGGACGCATAAGACATGTTGTCTAATCAGAGCAGTGTTCCGACGTGCCCTGACTAGAGTTTTCATAATTTGCAACATAATGTCTTGATTTAAGATCCCTGCATTGACGGATAATATTAGGCATTCTAAAAGTCTCTTAATCACCTTGTTGACCTGCGTAGCCACTTTCAAGAGGCTGGGACCTTAGATCCCAGGGTAGCTCTGTTCAGCAACTCTCTTCAGGAGCTTGCCCAAACACTGTACTGTTTCTTTAAATTTACTTGTTATCAGCGTGCTGCATCGCGGACTTATCTGGGTTAATTTCCATCTGTCCTGTCGCTGTTAATATCTGCAACTCATCTGTGTCTCATTGTATTCTTTGCCAGACTTCTACAGTGGCCACAACTCCATCAACCTTGGCATCATCCGCAAACCTACCAGCCCACCCATCTAGTCGTTCATCCAGGTCATTTATATAAATCACAAGCATCAGGCATCTCAGCACAGATCACTGCCGAGCATCACTAATTGCAGATCTCCATCTCGGATAAGTCGCTTCGGTCACCTTACTCTTCCGTCTATGCGCATATATGTTCTGAGTCCAGGGAGGCAATTGGCCGCCCATCCCTTTGTTTCTCCTCTTGAGCGAGTATGTCAAACGCCTGACTGAAAGCATGTAGACAGCATCCACTGCTCTACACTCATCAATCCCTGTCGTCACCTTGTTAAAATACTCTTTCAAGTTGTAAGACCAGACCTGCCCCGAACAGAGCCATGCTAGCTCTCCCTAACCTGGCTGGGTTTTTTTAATCTCGTAAATCCTGTACATACGAATTTTTACCTCCTATCTCCATATAACTGAAATGAGTCTCACTTACCCATAGTTTTAAAAAGAGATAAAACATTATCACTGGCCAGTCCTGCGGGACTTCGCCTGCAGCTGGAGTGGACATGAGCAAGTCAATTAAGGCCCTAGTAATATTACGTCTTCCCTCTTGTAATTGTAACTGGGTCTTGGTTACACTGGCTGCGGAGGTGTCTAAAATGTCTTCTTTGTATGTCATATAAAATGGCTTCCTGTAATAATAACTGCGAAATAAAGAGTTCTCTATCCCCTGCTTGTTTGGGTTAATATTATTCAAAAGGGGACGAGCGAACCCATGAGTGCCAATGCTATTCTATCTGTATGTGTGGGAACCTGGGTGAGTTCCCGGGTTTTTCGGGATGAGAACCGAAGGGGAAGGACGTGCTGTACGCGCTGTGGTCGACCACTGTCATTGGTCCCAGGGGCGGGTCGAGGAGGTCGGAGGAGATCGCGTGGTGAAAACAAGACCCCGTTAATTGAGCTCCAACGGTTGTGCGTGAAGTGGTTGAACTCTGATAAGTTTGGCGCCATTTACTTTCTTTTATATTATATCTCTATTAATTCCATAGTTCCAGTAAGTTCTATAATGTGTAATCTGCAAATCGTGATGTCTGATATCTCATGTGTGAGTTTAAACCAGGGTGTATTACACAGCAACTACGCAATCGTGAGGTTTGGTGGGCGGACGTGGTTTCCCCTCGATAAACACGAGAGGTTAGCATTCAGCGTTACATTTGTGGGGCTCGTTCGGGATTTGAACCCGGGACCACTCGCACCAGCACTTATTCCGAAGTGCGAAAATTCACCCAACTTAACCCCTACACATGATTAACCGGTACTTCCTCGGACTCACACCAGTTGGAATCTTCTCCAGATCCATCTCCGCACTGACTTAACGGGCGGTTTACACAGCTTACACATAATCCAAATCCCGGACGATTTTGCCTTCCTCCCTTTGTAAAGAGCGGTGTGACGTTTGTAATCTTCCAGTCATGCGGGACATGCCAGAATCAAGTCATTCTTGAAAGGAGATGACCATTATATCCATTATCTCTTCTGCAAACCCTCTCAGAACTCTAGGTGTAGTCCGCCTGGCCCAGTTAACATTTTCACCTGAAGACTTTTGTGTTTGCCGAGCACGTCTTCATTTGTAATAACAATGTCACTCAATCCCGATGCCTGGAACTCTCGGGACTCTGGCACACTGATCGCGCCTTCCACAGCAAACACAGAAGCAAAGAACCCTTTTCGTTAATAGGTAATTTCTTAGCCCCCATTGCTGCCTCAGGTCATAAATAAGGAGCATTAGTTTTCAACTGTCCCATTCCTTGTGACTCCAAGTGCATTAGAAAAGAGAATATGGAGTTATACCGACCACATTACCAATTATTCGATGGGGAACATTTTGGGTACAGTGCCCATAATCGCAGATGTGTAAAGGTCGTTATAGGTTATGATCAGACTGGTCTTCACGGAGGGAGCTCCGAATATAAATGCATTGGCCTGGAACTGGGAAACTTTTATTATGAATCCCCGCCGGGGCGAAGTCCACATTTCAGAGGTGGATATTTTATCGTTTGGATCACAGTATCAGCATGTTTCTTTTTTATCTGAGGGTGAAGCTAAGTATGAAGCAGGACAAGGCGAGGCTCGGAAATATATATGAAGCGAAGCATTGCAAATATCGGCAGGAGAAAATAAATGAAGTTTAATGCTTAGCCGTCTTAATTCGAGCCAGAAATGCGGAGGTTATTAAACAAAACGCGATTGTTGCAACAAGGGATATCCAAAAGGAAAATCAGTAGCAAATGGGGAGCGAGGAGAATGGTGGGCCTTTTAATGAAGAAAGCAGCGTATCTGGAGACAGGAAGTGCTGAAAATCCTTCATGATTACCTCAAACCGGCATTCACCACGGAAACGGATATACAATATACAAGATCATGAGGCTAACGATATTATTGCAGGGAATGATGATATTGTGTCAAAAGTGTTGAGACATTTTAGTGAACCCAACTCTGCATTAGATCAGTATCCCGTTGCCCCCATATCACGGCCTTTTTTCTCCTCCATCTAGGTGTCTCCACTGAACCTCCTGTCTGCTCCTCCAACTATTTAATCCCCTGTAACTCCTGCTCTCTCCCTTCCATTCTGAGTCACAGCGTTGGACTCAAAGGCAGTGATCACAGTATGATTTACTTCAAATTGACATGCGACAAGAAGAATTTAAAGTCTGACGCAGTAGTATTTCAGTGCAGTAAACGAGATGACAGTGGTATGTGAAAGTCTCGGCCGAAGGAATTTAAAGGAGATGCTTTCAGCGTTGTTTGCAGTGCAGAAATGACGTGAGTTTCTGGTAAAACCGGGGAACGTGCAGAATAGATCTATTGTAAAAACAAAGAAAGAGGCAAAAAGCAAAAAGTACTATCGTGGCTGACAAGGGAAGTCAAACCGAACGCCAAAGTAAATGTAGCCTCCGCAGTAACATAAAAGACGAAACCCCCTTACACTAAGGAGAGAGCATAGAACAGCGCAAAGATGAAGATTAAACATACGGAGAGCAACTGAACGATCCATTAGAAGGAAAAGATGAAATTCGAAGCAAGATGACAAAAAAATTTCCAAGTGGATAGTAACAGCATTTTCAAGTACATAAAATTAAATGAGGAATGAAAGGGGATATAGGACCGCTAGAAAATGAGGCAAGAGAAAAAACAACGGGGAACAATGAGATGGCAGTTGAGCTATATGAGTATGTAGCATCAGTCTTCACTGTGAGAGACTCCAGCAGTTTGCCTGATGTTGTCGTGTGTGAAGGAAGAGAGGTGGGCTCGCTTTCTGTTACAAGAGAGAAGGTGCTCAATCACCTGAAAGACCCAAGGGTACATAAGTCACCCGGGCCTGATGAACTACACCTTTGGGTTGGAAAAGAATGAGCGATGGAGATGCTGAGGCATGTTTAATGATCTTTCTGAAAACCATTGGATTCTGGCACAGTGCAGAGGACTGAAAGATTGTAACTGCCACCAGATTCTTTAGGAAAGGAGGAAGGTAGCAGAAAGGGAAATATGTATCAGATAGCCTGACCTTAGTGGTTGGGAAGATATTGGATTCAATTGTTAAGCATGAGGACAAAGGAGGACAAAGTCAGCACGTTCCTCTGCTGTCTCGCTCGGTATCCTACGCAGATATCATCAGGCCGAAGGGACATACATATTTCAGAAATTGTGATAAAATCCTGACTGACCTGCTGGATTTCGTTGAGGAGAATCCATGTAGATAGATAAGGAGGGTGCACAGATGTTGTCTATTGGGACTCTCAAAAGACCTTTGACAAGGTGCCACGCATGAGGCTGCTTAGCAAATTAAGAGTCCATTGTATTACAAGAAATACGAGGAGCATTGGGTGAATGGTCGGAGGCAGCGAGTGGGAAAAAAAAGGATCCGTTGCTGGCTGTTTGACTGTGACAAACGGTGTTCCGCAGGTGTCGGTGCAGGGAACACTTATTTGTGTTCTATGTTAATGATATAGATGATGGAACCGCTTTTTTTTTTCTGCGAATTTTTGAGACAGTACGAATATTGGTGTAGGGGCAGGTACTGTTGAGGAAAGACGTCGTTTGCAGAGTGCCTTACACAGGTTAGTAGAATTGGGACGAAATTGTAATGTGAAATACAATGTTGGATAATGCATGGTCATGCACTTTGGTTGTAGAATTAAATGTGCAGCCGAATTGCTAATCGTGCAGACCTGACTGCGCTGCAAAGAAAATTGGGAGTCCTCGTGCAGAACACCTAATATGTTCCGAATGACTATATCTATTAAATAAGTTGTTGTTCTTTGTCTATCCTGTGTTATTTTATCCGGACAGTTATTAAGGATTTTCACATCTGTAGTAACTGACCAATTGGCATGTAATTTGTAGGAATCTAACTTGTATTGATAGTAAATTGTTGTGTCTTTTCTGTTTCTCAGCTGCTGGTCCGGACATCGCCAGCACATCCATTTCTCAGTTGCTGGGAACTTTCAGACTATATTGGTTGTGCTTAATATTGTTGAATTAATAATTACATATTACAATTATAATTACATATCAGTTATGAGGATATTTTATGATATAGCAGTGAGGTCAGTGTTTGATGGTAGTAATCATTATAAATAGCTATATAATTCACTCCAAAGTTCCAGAATGTTCTTTCCATTTTCAGTTTCAGCAAATATATTTAAATCACAATGGCTATTATGTTTTCATGTCTTAGGTAAAATAGGACAGGATGTTGAGATAGTAGATGCTTTTTCCCCATAAACGATTTTTTTTTCTCTGTAAGCTACACTCTGCTTGCCCTCTAAAACATTAATATAGGATGAATCACCCAGTTATTCATGTCCAATGGTGTATCTGTACATTGTAAAACGATCTGTGGTTCAGAAGTTGGTACAGGAACTTGTTATGAGGGGATTCTTGGGCCGGGTCAATCTTGTCTCGGATCATACTGTGAATGTATAGAATATGAACAGTGTGTAAGGGTGAATTCAGCAGATTGCTGTGTTTTGCAAGCACTAATTTATCTATGTTTAGTGTGAATGCAATGGCTTTATCTATTGAATAAGCTGTTGTTCTTTGTCTATCCTGTGTTACTATATCCGGACGGTTACTGTGGATTGGCCCACCTATAATTACTGCTCGGCAGTTATATAGTTCGTTGCCATCTGACTCTTGTATTTATAGTAAGTTGTTCTGTCTTTTCAGTTTCTCAGCAGCTGGTGAAACCTGAAGTCCGGACATAGCCAAGCACGCTCATTTCTCATTTGCCCGGAACTTTCAGACTATCTTGGTGGTGTGTAATATTGTGGCCTTCTAGAGATGTCCAGAAACATTACGGCGTAGGTCATTTTCTGATCGGACAGCGGTAATCAGTGGAGTTCCGCAGCAATCGGTGTTGGGACCCCTTCTTATCGTATTGTCCGTCAATGATTTGGATGAAGGATTTTATGGCTTTGTGACAGGGTTTCAGACCCATGTGAAGGTAAATGGAAAGGCAGGTAGCGTTGAGGAAGAACGGTGCTTGCAGTAAGAATTAGACAGACTGGAGAAGAGGCAAAGAATTATGAAGGAATATTTTGTACGGAAGTGCCCAGACTTACTCTTTGGCAGAGGGAATAAAGGCGTGAAATATTTCGTAAATGGTAAGATCTTATGAAAGCAAAAAGCAGAGTTGCTGAGCTACCAGACAGTCTGCAGATTGAGTCAGTAGCGAGGGAGACAAATGCATGTTCTAATTCATTTTCAGAGGATTGGTATATAAAAGCAACTCCTTCGCCATGCAATAAACTGTACACTCTCGGTATTGGCCTGGACTATTTTAACAATGGGGGGAATATTGAAACAAGCAGAGGTGCAGAGCCTTTTGGGAAAATTCCCTGCAGGATAATTTGCAGAAATGCGAAGAAGCCAAATGCAATGTTAGCATCCATTTCCAGAGGTCTGGGATATAAAAGCGAACCTTTCGCAACCTATTAATCTGTATAATCTTCCTCGTTTCCGCCTCACAAGCACGTAGCATGGGCAGCAAATCATGACTTCTAAGTTACCTCTTAACTCCTGGAACTGGCAGTGCAGAACTTCATCGCTCATCGTACCCATGTTATTGGTAACTCAATGGGCCGCCAATTCCAGCTTTTCACACTCCCAGTTAAGTATCCTGAGGACTATTCCGAGATATCCATTACGTTGTCGCCGACAGAACCAGCTGTCAGCACCACTGACGAATATCCTATCACAACACCGTGACTTTCACCCTGCCGCACCACCCACCCACCACCTCACACACAGAGAAACACCGCACAACGTCCACTTCCCTTCTGAGGCACAGAGGCAAATCAAGAGCCTGAGACCTGGACACTGTGATTGAACACTGTCAGGTGATTCTTCAGTGCGCCCCTCCCCCCACCCCACCAAAACTCTGCTACAACATCCACAATATTTGAGAACAATCTATGCAATAATTATTGTCTGCAAACAAAGGGTTAACTGCACCTGTCATTCCGTAGAACCTAATTAAGGGTGTGCCCGTGGGGATTTTCGACGTCACCACGGAGGTGTGGCTGCTGGTTGCCTGGTCTATTAATATGTACGGCATACCTCACAAGCACAGTTTCAGTTAGAGCCGCCAGTCTATGCTGTCAGAGACCAGCGGCTGCAGACAGAGAGAAGACAGAGGCTGGATCGGGAACAGGAATCTGACTGCCCCAGCCATGGATCATAATCTGCGAAATATATCGCGGAACGCTCCTGGAGTTCCGATTAATATTTTCTGGGCGTATCAATATGTTGTTGAAAATTATGAATGGCTGACGTTGGACTCACGTATCTTTTATGCGCTGCAAACATTCAGACTGGTTTACTACCCTGTACTCGCCACTGTAGCTCTTCCTGGTAAGTGTCTCGTCTCTTCCTCATGATTTACATTGAAAAATATAAGTCAGCTTATCTTTCATACCTGTCTTCTTACGACTCGCTAATTGAAAGGCAGGTCTTTCCAACTGGTATAGTTTCAGCAAACATCGGCTGAGTGTATTTGATAAGATATACCATGCAAGGCTTATGGTGAAAGTAATCAGGAATCTGATCCAAGGGCATATTGCTATGTGTATACAGAAATGGCTTGCCCACAGAAGGCACGTGTTGTTGCAGACTGTCATATTCTGCATTGAGGGCGTTGACCAGGGGTATGCCTCAGAGATTTATTCTGGAACCCGTACTCTTCGTCATTTTTATAAATGACCTGGGGGAAAGAAGTGCAGCGATGGGTCAGTAAATTTGCTCAACACCCAAAATTGGGTTGTTTTGGATAGTGTTGATGGGATGGAAAACTGCTGTAAGTAGAGGCAGATGGAGTTCAACACAGATAAGTGTGAGGCCATTCATTCTGGCAGATTAAATATGATGGAAGTATGTGGTATGAACGGAATTAAATGAATGAATAAGTAGCTCCAACGTCTCACCAGTTAAACAAGCAAAAGGTCACGTGGGCATCATCACTGCCGTGATCACTCGCCGACACGAAGAATGCAGAGGAAACTGACGGCATGCAGTAGGATATTAGTATATTCAGCGAATGTACCAGCGTCTGGCCGTGGAGTGAAAATTTGGTAACTGTGAGGTTATCCACTTGGGGAAGGCAAATGTAAGAACAGAATATTAATGAAGTGGTGAACGATTGCGGTATGCTGCTCTGCGGAGGGGCTTGGGAGTGCATGTGCTTGAGTCACAGAAGGTTAGTTTGCAGGTCCAGCGGGCTATCAAGAATACAAATACCATGTTTATGGAGGTTATGTGACAACTGCACAAGGTACTGGTGAGGCGGCATTTGGAGTACTGTGCTGTTCCGGTCTCCCGACTTGAAGATGGTTAAACTGGCTGTGCAGGCGGATCTCCAGTTGATTCCAGAGATGAGGTGGTTGGACTATGAATGGAAATCGAGTCGACTGGAATCGGACTAGCTGGAACTCAGAAGAATGAGAGGAAATATTCTAGAAACACATAAAATTATGGAATGCATAGATAAGATAGTGGCAGGAAAGTTGTTTCCAGTGGTAAGTGAGACCGGAACTACGGGACATAGCCTGAGGATTCTGCGGAGTAAATTTAGGACTGTGATTAGGAGGGAACTTCTTCTCTCAGAGGGGGGTGAATCTGTGGAATTCTCTGCTCAGTGAAGCAGTGGAGGCTACCTCAATAAATATATTTAAGACTGGCTGGCATAATTTTTGCATAGTAGTTGAATTAATAGTCATGAGGAAAAGGTAGGTATGCGGCGATGAGTCCATGGTCAGATCAGCCATGATCTTCTTCATTGTCAGATCATGCCTGATCGAAAAGATGGACTGTTCCTGCTCCAATTATTAATGTTCTTATGTTCTCGTTTTCTCTCGTGTATGCAATTGAAAGCAGTTGAATTTCGGTCACCTTGATATTTAGTACATTAATTAGTTCATTATTCTCTGAACAATTCCCGTTTGCAACTCGTTCTTCTGGTGCCAAAGATCAGAATACATTCCAGCCATCGGTTGCTATGACTGCTTTGCCCACAAGGCTCGGGAGCTAAATTCGGTTATTCGAGCACCGAGCCTTCCCCGCCATTCCATCGTGGCTGATTCATTATCGCTCTCAACCACATTCTGACGCCCAGTCCCGTAGACATCGTCGACCTGTTGAATCAAGAGCCCATCTCTCTCCTCGACCAATGGTTCCAATGACATGCGTCCCACAGCCGTCTGCGGCGATGAATTGCACACAGTCACCTGTCTCCGTCTGAAGGACTTACTACCCATCTCCGTTTTAAAGGGATGTCTTTCTATTGTGAAGTCACGTATTCAGGTTGTCGACTCCCCCACGACAGAAGCAACCCTCTCCACGTCCACGATATCTAAGCCATTCAATATTCGATAGGTTTCAATGAGGTACTCCTCATTCACCTGAACTTCAGCATGTACATTATAATCACTACCGATTTAATAACTGCTCCCGATAATCTCCTCAGCAGATACGTTAATTCCATGTTCATCACTGCTCTCGGAAGTGCCATAGATTAAAATAATTGTTTTCAGAGAATGCTTCCATCCAAATGTGTGTTAATGGTCTTTATTTCCCTCCGCACAGTGAACGTTGTGACAATCGTCATCCTGTCGCGGGGAAAGTGCGGTCTCTCCAAAGGCGTCACAAGGTACCTGGTTGCCATGGTAGCAGCGGATCAGCTCGTCGTTCTCTCGGATGTGATATTGAACAAGATTCCGATGACTTACATGCCAATGAAGGTTTTCTACTGGTCAGCTCGTGTTCCCGTGTGTAATATCCACGCCATCGTGTTGTACGGCGTCACGGACTGTTCTGTCTGGTTCACCGTCTCTTTCACCTTTGATCGATTTGTCGCCATTTGTTTTCAGAAGCTGAAGCTAAAATACTGTACCGAGAGATCGGCGGCTCTGGTTCTGGGGACAGTGACTGTGCTGAGCTGCGTGAAGAACATATTCTGGTACTTTATGCTCAATCGGTTCTATTCGATAAAAATTACGACCGTGTTGTGTATGACTTTTAACCGTTTATTTTCCGAACTCCAGCTGGCAATATTTCTACTGATTCATTCCCTCCTCACCCCAATACTCCCCTTTGTCCTGCTTCTCCTGTTGAACAGTTTAACCATCAGGCACGTCCTAGTGGCCAGCCGAGCCCGGAGGAGACTCCGTGGTTCGCGCGATGTCGAGACGCCCGCCGACCCGGAGATGAAGAACCGCAGGCAATCCCTCCAGTTACTGCTGGTGATGTCGGGGAATTTCATCCTGCTGTGGGCGCTGTTGACGGTGTTTTCCGTATTGGAGAGCTTCTATCTTTATTTATACTCGATTCCCCCGGATTCTCTGCGGGAGCTGGGCTACATGCTGCAGCTCCTCAGCTGCTGCACCAACACGGCCCTTTACGCCGTGGTCCAGGCCAGGTTCAGGGTGCAGCTGAAGGAGACGGTGAAATCGCCCTTCTGTCTCATGGCAAAGTGCATTCGGCGTTGTCAGGGCCACATTAATCCTCAGTGAGCTTTCTCGAATACCTCCTCAAAATATATCATTTCTTTACTGGCATGTCCTGTTCCACAGGGAGTCTGAACGGTCGTGGTTTTCTTTTACCCTTCACACCTTGATGAACTAAAAATATCGACGAGGTGTCCGCAATCTGCTTTCAACAGAGCGACTTCCAGTTAACTTTCTTCACCAGATCCCTGTAATGTCTTTCTGAGTTCCACCAAGTGGGTGATTCTACCATTCTTGGAGATCACAATCGCAATACGACGTTGTTCCCTGCTGGTCCCATGCGGCCCTAATGAGGCCCTAATGTCCCCAGTATAGCTCAATCTCTTTCCTCCGACGAGGGCCCATTGGTTCAAAGAGTCCCTGCGATTTCTTGTTTCAGGCAGGTAACTTGCCAAAAACTGACCGAGATCTCCGCTCGCACCTTTAATCTTTGAAGATATGCCTGCCAGCTCGAAAATAATTCACTACCACGCACACGTAAAAGCACTCATTCAATCGCCGTTTATTCTTCCGAAGTAACAATTGTCATCACGGTGCCTTCTGGGAAATAAAGGAACGCTCGGACACTTTGTGCCGTGGTGATCGTATCTGTCGAATCGGATTGAGTACATCGGGAATGTGGGGAGCGTGATTGCTGAGAAAAGGTCACCGGGTGTCTATTTATATATTGAGATTCAGCACCAAATGTGAAATACTGTCAGAAGTATTACTCTCGCACAAACACCTTCGATCGGTATGGATGCATCAGAGTTTTTTTTTTCCCTCCCGCTGACTGTTCAGGAATAGTGTCTGGTACTGGAGTATTCCAACTGAGATACTGATTGGAACGTAACCTCTCCGAAACGTTGACCGACATTTTTTTTCCGATCCCTCGGAGTTTGTCCTTTTCTCCTTCTCTGTTTAATCTTCCGGCGTTCTGCTGATTTCCCGCCGTTGTCTGTTACGGCGTGGGTTTCCTCGGGGTGTTCTGGTTTCCTCATAGAGTCCAAATACTCATGCTTATATGCTGATAGCTTAATCAGTGTTTCAAAATTGACCCATGGTTAAGGCCACTGGAAACGGGAAGCATTCTGTTAGCAAGAGTTACAGACTGGAAGTAAGACACTTGAAAAGGACCCTTTCCGGGAGGGGGACCCGTAAGACCGAGCTGCAGAGGATAGCATGGATTCAAATATGTTCTGAACATAGAGGACAGAAGGCAGTGGTGGAGGGCAGCGATACTGCACGTGGCAAGTACTGGAGATTATCTGACGTTTGACTTGGAAGAAAATAGGGATTATTCATAAATGTGCTTGGACACGACACACAACGTGATGGAGTTGTGCCTGTTGACGGAGATTCGTGGAAGTCCAGATGTGTGGGAAAGGTGGCCAGTGAAATGACAGTTTTGTCATACTGCCGCCAGCAGGTGGCAGACAGAAATGCAGAGATTACAACGTTGTAACCCAGGAATCGCAGTTTAATCACAACGCATAAAGAACAATTCATAGGCACTAGTCGATAGTGAGTTGTTCCGGTGTTTAGTATATAAACAACCAAAAATCAGATGTATAAAAATGGGCTGACTAATAATCTTGCAGATGACACCAGATTCATTGATTTAGGAACCTGCACAAAGTGACGGGGTATTTGCAGGTGGTAATTTCAAATAAGCATTAACGGGCAAGACCTTTAAACAGAGAGTGCATGCGATTCACTTCCTTGTGTGGTGGTAGAGGTCAAGGATTAGTGGCCTTGAAGGGAAGATGAGACAGACATGTGCATATGAGGAAAATAGAAGGTTACGCACGTTATACAAGTAGAAAAGATTAGTTACCCATTATGTTGGATCAGCCCATAACTGAATGATCAAAATTTTGCGAAAAACCGTAATGGCCTGTGAAACTTTGACAAACCTCTTTCCATGCGCTGTAGAAAGGACCATGACTGGTTACGTCACACCCTGTTGTCGATAAACCAGTGCACGGGAACAGAAACTCCTCGGGCCCGGTCCACCTCAGGAGCAGCTTCCCCACCACTGAGCACATCTTCAAACTGAAGGATGCAGCATCGATCATCAAGGACCTCCACCATCCAGGACATGCGCTCTTCTCGCTGCTGCCATCGGGAATGAGGGAAGGCAGCCGTATTTCCCACATACCGGCTCACGAACATTTGTTAGACTGCAACCATGGGGCTCATGTATCAGCCTGGATCACCTCACTGACCTCAAATCTGAAATGATTCCACATGCTAAGGACTCGCTTTCAAGGAATCTGCAACACGTTCTCGGTGCTAATTTATTTATTCATTCATCAACCTTCTCCGTCTCTATCCATTCATTCATTCTTTATTCATTAATTTCGTTATGTCTTCATTGCTCAGTTTGTCATCTATTGCACATTGGTTATTTGCATACCCTCAGATATTTCATATTTCTTCAGTGTTTTAGTTGGATTTCTCAGTTGTACTCTGCATGCCAGCAAAAATTAACCTCAACGTAGTATTAGATGACGTAACATAGTTTGATAATAAAATGACTTTTACTTTGAAATGACCATATGTTGATTTACCCGACTGACAGAGAGCTGAAGAGTTTAGGATTCTCCGTTGACCCTGTTGATGGAGCGGGCAGTGATGTAACACCGGGAAAGAACACAACACAACGGGAAGATCAGTGCTCGAAGTAACCCGTGGCCGCGTGTTCCATCGTGAGAGGAATACACTGGCTCGGCGGCAGGGAACTACAGTCTGGTAGGCTGTTCTCGCCAATCGCCCTGCCAGCAAGTAATTTGTGGAAGGGTTTCAGTAAGTCCTAAATGTAAAGGAGTCAGGAAAAAGTAAGACAACAGTAGAAAAGGGACAGGCCTATAAAATATTTAGATAGTCCATAAAAACATGACATATAAGAGCAGAAATAGGCCATTGGGCTGTCGAGTCTGCTCCGCCATTCTATCATGTCTGAGATGGAACCCACTCAACCACATAATCCTTCCTTCACGCTATATTCTTTGATAGCCTGAACGATCAGGGAGCGATCGGTATCCGTCCTAACTATCGGCAGGGTTTTGGACTGCGCAGCAGTATTTTCTGAAGGGTCGCTCCTCATTAGTGAGGTTTTATCCTCTAGTGCTGTATACCCCCACCATAGGAAACATTCTCTCCACATCCACCCTATCCAGTCCTTCCAACATCCTGTAGGCTTCAATGAGATCCTCCTGTATTCGAATAAATTTCAGTGCTTTCAGCCCTAAAATCACCAAACGACCCTCACACGCTAAACCTCTCATTCCCGAATCCTCCTCTGGACTCTCTCCAATGACAGCACATCCTTTCTTAGATATGGACCAAGGTTATTTTAAAATATTCAAAGTACGGCCTGACTATTGACTTACAAAGGCTCTTCATTATCTGCTTGCTTTTGTATATTACTCCCTTGAAAAAGAAGAAGAAGAAGAAGAAGAAGAAGACGAAGAAGGAGAAGAAGAAGAAGAAGAAGAAGAAGAAGAAGAAGAAGAAGAAGAAGAAGAAGAAGAAGAAGAATATCTTTATTGTCAATGTTGTGGAGCAATGAAACACACTTTAGCAGCTCAACGTTTTGCAGCATGACAAAGAATATATCCATAAAATAAACTCTAAAACCTCAGGAGTGCATCCAAAATTAATAATATATGGATGGGGGGGGGGTGGGGTGGGGTTAGGACTATTGCACACCTGCCATTCCTGGAAGTGTGATGTATTTAGCTGCCGCCGTCTTAGGAGGAAATAAATGCCAACATTCCATTTGCCTTCTTCACCACAGACTTAATCATAAATTAATGTGATTCTTGCACGAGGACTGCAAAGTCTCCCTGTACCACTGATCTTTGAACCTGCTTCCTGTTCAGGTAATAGTCCACACAATTATATATTTTAAGAAAGTGCGGTATGTTCATTTTCCAACATTGTTTTCTGGCTGCCATTCTTGACCTTTCTTCCAATCTGCCCACGTCCTGTTGCAATCGCATTGCTTCATCAGCACTACCTACCATTCCATTCATTTTCGCATCATCTGCAAACTATGCGACAAAGTATAAACTCCATTATCGAAATCATCGATTAACAATGTGAAAAGCCACCTGTCGAATTCATACCCTTGAAGAACACCACTCGTCAGTAGCCGTCAACCGGAAAAGGCCCCTTTTTTCCCCACTCGCTGCCTCCTGCCTCTCAGTCATTCTTCTGTCCATGCCAGTATCTTTCCTGTAACACAATAGGATTTTATTTTGTTAAGCAGCCTCATGGGTGACAACTTATCAAATGGCTTCTGAAAATCCAAGTAAAATCCAATGCGTCTCCTCTGTCCGCCCTGTTTGTAACTTTCGTAACGAAATAGTTCAGATTTCCACTCAGACAAACCATGCTAACTTTGACTTATTTTATCATCACTCTCCAAGTCCCTCGCAAACTCATTCTGAATAATAGACTCCAACTAACTGTCCTAAAATTTCCATTCTTTTGCTTCGTCACTTCGTAGAGAGTGTAGTAACGTTAATAAATTTCAGTCTTGCGGGACATGGCAGAATCAAGTGATTCTAGAAAGAATATGACCAGTATATCCATTATATCTTCTGCAACCTCTCTCATCCTCTGGGTGTAGTCCATCTGGGCTAGTTAACATTTTCACCGTAAGACCTTAATGTTCCCGGGCACTTTTTCATTTGTAATAACAATGTCACTCACTGCTGGTCGCATACCCTGCCTGGACTCTGGCACACTGACAGTGCCTTCCACAGCAAACACATACGCAAAGAGCCCGTTAAGTCATTTCTCAAATTTCTCAACCCCCGTTGTTACCTCTAGTCGTAAATAAGGAACAATAGTTTCCATTTCTTCCTTTCCCTTTGGCCCCGAGGCTGGATAAGAAAAAATATGTGGATTTAGACGGACCAAATTATAAATAATTCGATGGGGTGCATTTTAGGAACAGTGCCTATAATCGCAGATGCGTTACTTTTATTAATTATCGCTGCTGGGGCTAAGTCCACACCTCAGTGCTGGATATTTCGCATACTTCACTGATATTTCTCAGTGGTAGAAAGTAGAAACTGCGTCAAACTTTGGCGCCTTCCATAAGTACCGGAGGGAAGATGCCATCACGTGACACAACATCACCCCAGGGTTATGAGACATTTACGTCAGCCCACTGTTCCATGGTCATACTGTGGGCATGTAACACCTCTCCCCAAAAAGGGAAAACTTTGGTATATCATGAGCAAAATTTTAACAGCTATTTACAAAAAAATATACAAATGCATGCAGTCAACAACATACATAAGATGCATACAATTATAATACAACATCTTACAAACTGATATACAGTTACAAATCTTAAAATTCCACTCAAAAACACCATTGTAAATTCAACATCGGGACAGACAGTCGGCAATCACATTATCTTTGCCTTTAATATGAGTTATCAAAATATTATACTCCTGCAACATCAAACACCAATTCAGTAACCTTCTATGTTTTGTTTCTCATCTGACTCATAAATACTCATGGACGATGATTGTAAGCTCTGAGTAGTTTCAGAGTTCCACCAACATACATTTGAAAATGTTGTAAAGCCAAAGCAAGAGATAGTATTTCCTTTTCTATGGTTGGATAATTTTTTGATTGTCATGAAATGTCTTAGAAAAGTAAGCTACCGGACGATCGACTTCATCACCGTCATCCCTTTGGAGTAACACGGCTCCTGCAGCCTCATCACTGGCACTCACAGCTAATGAAAATGTTTTTTCAAAGTCAGTTGACCTGAGCACAGGTTCATGACATAGCATAGTTTTGAATTTATTAAAGGCCTCCTGAAAAAGCACTATCTACCCAAACTTTTCAACTTTCTTCAAGGGGTTAGTTCATGGAAGGGCAATGTCAGCAAAATTCTCACAAAATTTTCAGTAATATCCCACCATTCCCAAGATTCTTCTGACAGCCTTTTTACCAGTTGGAGGGGGTACCTCTAAAACTGCCTGAATAGGATCTAATCTACCATGACACACAGCATAACCAAGGTCGGTCACAGTGACATGACCAAATTCACCTTTAGCTAAGTTAATAGTTAGGTTAGCAATTGAAAGCCTTTCAAATAGTTGCTCCACTGCAGTAATATGTGCTTCCCAAGTACCATTTCCTGTAACAAAATCATCAATATAGGCATCTGTGTCTTTTAATCCATAAACCACAGAATTAATCATTCTCTGAAAAGTTCCTGGTGCATTATTCATTCCTAACGCCCGGACATTATATTCTTATAACCCACATGGTGTTGCAAATGCAGACATTTCTCTACCTCTATCCGTTAGTGGAACAAACCAATAGCCTTTTAACAAATCAATCTTTGTAAGGAACTTTGTTTTTCCAACTTTTTCCACACAATGATCTACCGCAGGGACTGGAAACGCATCTGGTTTTTGTTACAGCATTCACATTCCTGTACTGAGTAGAAAACCAAAGACCACGTACCATAACAAAAGATGAACTCCAATTGGATATAGAAGGTCTAATAATATTATTTTCTGAAATATACTTAATTTCTTGTTCAGCCAGTACGCATTTTCCATGTTCATCCGATATGGATGTGGCTTTATGAGTATGGCATCTCCAGCATCTACATCATGTGAAGCTACTGTGTTTCTTTTAGGAACATCTGGAAATAAATCCCTATACTTAAAACGTAACTGCCATAGTTGCCGCATCTGCTCTGGCTGTAAATGAGCCAATTTCTTATCAATGGTTTCCAGAATATCGAGTTTAGTAAGCTGGCAGAAATAATATTGGGTTGAAATGAGACTCAGATGGGTCCAATAAGTTCTCAGAGGGATAAGACTCATTATTATTGACCACAACAGGCATATTAGCGGACTGTTTCATTTAATATGGTTTTTACATATTTCGATGACAATGCTGCGTTCGCCTCTTCCATCTGGTGTTTTGACCACATAATCTACATCATTAACCGTAGACAGCATCTCATAAGGACCAGGAAATTTAGCTTGTAATGGGTTCGTTTGCACCGCGAAGAGTACCAACACCTCATTTCAAGGCTTAAGTGACCTCATTCTGGCTTCCTTGTCCGACCAAGTTTTCATTTTTTTTCCGAGCAGATTTTATTTTTTTCTCTTGCTGAGTCACAAGCTTTTTGTAATCTTTCCTTAAATTTTGAAACATAATCCGGGAAATTAATATGCACTTCTTTGTTAATCCACTGTTTCTTTCAGAATGCCAAAGGTCCTTGAACTCGGTGACCAAGCAACAGTTCAAAAGGACTAACAGATAGGGATTCCTGCACTGACTCCCCTACTGCAAACGAAAGTAAATGAACGCCCTCATCGAAATCCTTCTCATTTTTAACACAAAACGTGCGAGTCATGGTTTTGAGAGTAGAATGGAACGCCTCCAAGGCCCCCTGTGATTCGCGATGATAACGCAGACGATGTAATCTGTTTGGCTACAAGATTATAATCTATCTGCTGAAACAATCCAGACATAGAGTTACTACCTTGATCATATTGGATCTTCTTTGGCAATCCAAGATAAGTAAAGTATAAGTATTCGAGCATTTATTACAGTTTTACACGTTATAAGAGGTATTGCCTCTGGAAACCTAAATGCGGTCCACATGATAGTCTGCAAATATTGGAGGCAAGCTTTAGTGTTTTACAATGGGTCGACACAATCTACAATAATTTTGGAGAACAGTTCACCAAATGCGGGAATAGATTACAATGGAGCTACTGGAGTAACTTTGATTAGGTTTTCCCACAACCTGACAAGCCAGACGAGTTAGATAAAATGACGCCACATCTTTTCTTAAACATAGAACATAGAACATAGAATAGTATAGCATAGTACAGGCTCTTCGGCCCACAATGTTGTGGCGACCATTACCTCCCATATATACTCGAAAATTAAATTCCTCCATATACCTGTCAGATAGTCTCTTAAATTTCACTACTGTATCTGCCTCCACCAGTGACTCAGACAGTTCATTCCACGCACCAACCACTCTCTGAGTAAAAAACCTCCCTCTAATATCCCCCTTGACCTTTCCACCCCCTTCCTTAAGGCCATGCCCTCTTGTGCTGAGCAGTGGTGCCGTGGGGAAGAGGCGCTGACTGTGAACCCTATCTATTCCTCTTAATATCTTGCATACGTCTATCAGGTCTCCTGTCATCCTCCTTCTCTCCAAAGAGTAAAGCCCCAGCTCCCTTAAACTCTGATCATAATGCATACTCTCTACACGAGGCAGCATCCTGGTAAATCTCCTCTGCACCCTTTCCAATGCTTACACATCCTTCCCATAGTGAGACAACCAGAACTGGGCACAACCCTCCAAGTGTGGCCGAAGTGCGGAGCTGCATCATTTCCCCGCGACTGCTAAACTCTGTCCCTCGACTTATGAAAGCTAACACCCATAAGGTTTCAAAACTACCTTATCAGCCAGTGAGGTAACTTTCAGGGATCTATGGACATGTAATACCAGATCCCTCTGCTCCTAAACACTACCAAGTATACTACATTTATTTTGTACTCTGCCTTGGAGTTTGCCTTTCCAAAGTGTACAACCTCACACTTCCCCGGATTGAACTCTATCTGTCATTTGTCAGCCCACTTCTGCAGTCTATCAATGTCTCTCTGCATCTTCGACATTTCTCCACGTTATCCACTACACCACCAACCTTTGTGTCTTCTGCAAACTAGCCAACCCGCCCTTCTACCCCCACAATCAGCTTGTTAATAAAAATCACGAAAAGCAGTGGTTGCAGAACAGATCCTTGTGGGACACCACTAGACACAACCCTCCAACACGAATGTACTCTCTCCACCACGACTCTTTGCTTTCTTCAGACGAGCCAATTCTGAATCCACCTTGCCAAACTTCCCCGGATCCCATGCCTTCTGAGTTTCTGAATAAACCTACCGTGTGGAACTTGTTAAATGCCTTACTTACTTCCATGCAGGTCACAACCACTGCACTATCCTCATCTATATGCCTGATCACCTCCTCAAAAAGTCTATCAGGCTTGTTAGACACGGTCTTCCCTTCACGAAGGAATGCTGACTGTCCCTGATCAGACCATGATTCGCTAAATGCCCATAGATCCTATCTCTAAGAATCTTTTCCAACAGCTTTCCCACCACCGACGTAAGGCTCACTGGTCTATAATTATCTGGACTATCTCTATTACATTTTTTGAACAGGGGTTTAACATTCGCCTCCCTCCAGTCCACAGGCACCATTCCCGTGGACAAGGAGGACATGAAGATCCTAGCCAAAGGCTCAGCAATCTCTTCCCTCGCCTCGTGGAGGATCCTGAGGAAATTTCCGTCAGGCCCCGGGGACTTATCCGTCTTAATGTATTTAACAACACCTACACCTCTGCTCCCTTAATATCAACATGCTCCAGAACATCAACCGCACTCATATTGTCCTCAACTTCATCAAGCTCCCTAACACTGGTGAATACCAAAGATAAGTATTCATTGAGGATCTCGCTCACTGCCACAGCCTCCAGGAAAATCGTTACACCTTTATCTCTAATAGCACCTACCTTCACGCCTGTCGTCATTTTGTTCTTCACATAATTGAAGAATGCCTTGTGGTTTTCCTTTACCCTACTCGCCAAGGTCTTCTCATGCCCCCATCTTGCTCTCCTCAACCCTTCTTAAGCTCCTTTCTTGCTGCCCTACCTTCCTCAAAAGAGCTATCTGATCCTTTCTTCCTAAACCTCAGGAAGGCTGCCTTCTGTCCACCTGACTAGATTTTCCACCTCACTTGTCACCCATGGTTCCTTCACCCTACCTTTCTTTATCTTCCTCCTCGGGAAAATTTATCCCGAACATCCAGCAAGAGATCGCTAGACATCGACCAAATGTCCACAGTATATTTCCCTGCAAAAACATCACTCCAATTCACACCGCAGGTTCTGCCCTTAAAACATCATCATTTCCCCTGCCCCAATTATTTATTCCTGTCCTCTCTGATTCTATCCTTTTTCATGATAATATTACAGGCCAGGGAGCGGTGCTCACAGTCCACCAGCAACTCACCCACTGAGAGACTGTGACCAGACGCAGTTCGTTACGTAATACGAGATTTAGTATCGCATTCCGCCTGTTCGTCCTGTACATATTTTGTGACAGGAATCCGTCCTGGACACACTTAACAAACTCTGTCCCGTCTAAATCATTGGAGCTAATCAGGTGCCAATCAATATTAGGGAAGTTAATTCACCCATGATAACAACCCTGTTATTTTCCCACCTTTCCAAAAAATGCCTCCCAATCTGCTGACGAAGCAGTCTTGACGAAGGGTCTCTGCCCGAAACGCCGTCTGTACCTCTTCCTAGAGATGCTGCCTGGCCTGCTGCGTTCACCAGCAACTTTGATGTTTGTTGCTCCCAATCTGTTCCTCGTTATCTCTGCTTCTACTAAGGGACCTACAGAAAACTCTGTACTCTCAGCAACGTCAGAAGGATGGGCTGGGATCTCACTTCATCCTTTCGGATATTGAAAACCCAAGGCAGATGGATGTGTGAAGGATGTTTCCCAAAGCTGCGGTGTCTGAGACAAGAGGGTGCAGCCTCAGAACACAGAGACGTCCATTCAAAACAGAGAAGCAGAGAAATATCTTTCGCCAGAAGATAGCGAATTTGGACCCACATTCAGCTGTGGAGGCTAAATCCTTGGGTTCATTTAAACCAGAGATTGATTGGTTGTTGATTGGACGCAGCAATAAAGCAAAAGGCCGGGGATTGGGGGTGAGGAAGTGAAGTAAAATATCAGCCATTATCGAGCAGACGCGTTGGGCCAAATGTCCTAATTCGGTTCCTATATTTTATTGATATATTCCTGCGGTCTTAAGTCGGTGAGAGCTACGGACGTATTTTTGTCATCAGTTTTTGCTTACGCTCGGTGCCACGTTGATCAGTTGCAAATGGCGGTGACGTGCAGGGAACTGATCAAAACTATGTAGAGAGTAAATGTACATTGCTGCTGTAAAGTCCGAATGAATGCTGTCGGCCCGCGACGTCGAGCGCTTATTCATGTCAAGAGATACGGTCTCACCATAAGACCATAAGACCAGAAGACAAAGGAGCAGAAGTAGGCCATTCGGCCCATCGAGTGTGCTCCGCCATTTTATCATGAGATGATCCATTCTCCTACTTAGTCCCACTCCGCCGCCTTCTCACCATAACCTTTGATGCCTTGGCTACTCAGATACCTTGCACTCTCTGCCTTAAATAGACCCAACGACTTGGCCTCCACTGCTGCCCGTGGCTACAAATTCCATAGATTCACCACCCTCTGACTTAAAAAAAAATCTTCGCATTTCTGTTCTGAATGGGCGCCCTTCAATCCTAAAGTCATGCCCTCTCGTACTAGACTCCCCCATTATGGGAAACAACGTTGCCACATCCACTCTGGCCATGCCTTGCAATATTCGAAATGTTTCTATGTGGTCTCCCCTCATTCTTCTAAACTCCAAGGAATACGGTCCAAGAGCGGACAAACGTTCCTCATATGTTAACCCTCTCATTTCCGTAATCATTCTATTGAATCTTCTCTGTACCCTCTCGAAGGTCAGCACATCCTCTCTTAAATAAGGAGACCAAAACTGCCCACAGTACTCCAAGTGAGGTCTCACCAACGCCTTATAGAGCCTCAACATCACACCCTCCTCCTATACTCTATTCCTCTAGAAATGAATGTCAACATTGCATTGGCTCTCTTCACTACTGACTCCTCCTGGAGGTTAACTTTAAGGATATCCTGTACGAGGACTCCCAAGTCCCGGTTCATCTTAGAACTTCTTTCACTATTTCAATAATAGTCTGCCCGTTCATTTGTTCTGCCAAAGTGCATAACCATACACTTTCCAACATTGTACTTCATTTGCCACTTCTCTGCCCTTTCTTCCAATCTATACAAGTCTCTCTGCAGACTCTTCGTTTCCTCAGCACTACCTGCCCGTCCACCTATCTTCGTATCGTCAGCAAGCTTAGCCACAAAGCCATCTATTCCATAATCCAAATCGTTGATATACAGTGTAAAAAGAAGCGGCCCCAACACTGACCCCTGTGGAACACCACTGGTAACCGGTAGCCAACCACATTAGGATCCCTTTATTCCCACTCTCTGTTTCCTGCCAATCAACCAACGCTCTATCCACGTATGTAACTTTTCCATAATTTCATGGGCTCTTATCTTGTTATGCAGCCTCATGTGTGGCACCTTGTCAAAGGCCTTCTGAAAATCCAAATATACAACATCCACTGCATCTCCCTTGTCGAGCCTACTGGTAATATCCTCAAAAAACTGTGACAGTTTTGTCAGGCAGGATTTTCCTATTAGGAATCCATGCTGAGTCCTGCCTATCTTGTCATATGCCTCCAGGTACTCTGTAACCTCATCCTTGACAATCGACTCCAACAACTTCTCAAACCACTGATGTTAAGCTAACAGGTCGATAATTTCCCTTTTGCTTCCTTGTCCCCTTCTTAAATAAAGGAGTGACATTTGCAATCTTCCAGTCTTCTGGAACCATGCAAGAATCTGTCGACTGTGGTAAGATCATCGTGAATGCCTCCGCAATCTCCACAGCTCCTCCTTCAGAACACGAGGATGAGTTCCATCTGGTCCAGGAGATTTATCTACCTTTAGACTTTTCAGCTTCCTGAGTACTTTCTCTGTCGTAATTGTGATTGCGCACACTTCTCTTCCCTGCCACCCTTGAGTGTCCGGTGTACTGCTGATGTCTTTCTCAGTGAAGACTGATGCAAAATACTCGTTCAGTTCCTCTGACATCTCCTTATCTCCCATTACAAATTCTCCAGCATTATTTTCTATCGATCCTATATCTACTCTCAGCAGTCCTTTACTCTTTACATACTTGAAAAATCTTTTAGTATCCCCTTTGATATTATTTGCTAGCTTCCTTTCATAGATAATCCTTTCTCTCTTAATGACCTTCTTGGTTTCCTTTTGTAAGGTTTTAAAAACTTCCCAACCCTCTGTCTTCCCACTAATTTTCGCTTCCTTCTATGCCTTCCCTTTTGCTTTAACCTTGGTTTGGACTTCTCTTGTCAACCACGGTTGCATCCTATTTCCACTCGAAAATTTCTTCTTCTTTGGAGTATACCTGTCTTGCACCTTCCTCAGTTCTCGCGTGAACTCCAGCCACTGCTGTTCTGCTGGTTTTTTTTTGTTTTTTTTTCCCGCCAGTGTCCCTTTCCAGTCAACTTTGGACAGTTCCTTTCTCATGCCACTGTAATTTACTGTACTCCACTGAAATACTGACACATCAGATTTTGGCTTCTCTTTTTCTAATTTCACAGTGAACTCAATCATGCTATGATCACTGCCTCCTAAGGATTCCTTCACCTCAATCTCTCTAATCACCTCCAGTTCATTACACAATACCCAATCCAGTACAGCCGATCCCCTAGTGGGCTCAACAACAAGCTGTTCTAAAAAGCCATCTCGCAGACATTCTGCAAATTCTCTTTGTTGAGATCCAGTGCTGACCTGATTTTTCCAACTTCTCGCATGTTAAAATCCCACACAATTATCATAACACTGCCCTTCTGACAAGCTTTTTCTATTTCCAGTTGGAATTTGTAGTCCACATCCCTGCATCTGTTTGGAGGTCTATAAATAAATGCCATCAGTGTCCTTTTACCCCTGCTATTTCTGAGCTCAACCCATAAATATTCTGCACCTTCCGATCCTATATCACTTCTTTCTAACGATTTAATATCATTTCCTACCAATAAAGCTACGCCTCCCCCTCTGCCTACCTTCCTATCCTTCCGATACACCGTGTATCCTTGGATGTTCAGCTCCCAGAGACATGCATCCTTTAGCCAGGTCTCAGTGATGGCCACAATATCATACCTGCCTATCTGTAGCTGTACAACAAGATCATCCACTTTATTCCTTATGCTGCGTGCATTTAAGTACAACACCTTAAGACCAGTATTTAATACGTTTCGCTTTGATTTCACTGCAACTTTATTGCACTGCATCTCATCCCAATGGCTACAAATTTGCCCCATCATCTGCCTGTCTATCCTGATATCTTTACTGCTCACTATCTTAGATTTATTTCTGTTTTCCCCTTCCTCCGCTCTGTCATTCCGGTTCCCATCCCCCTGCAAAATTAGTTCAAACCCTCCCAAACAGCTCTATTAAACTTTCCTGCCAGGATATTAGCCCCTTCGGGTTCAGGTCTAACCTGTCCTTTTTGAACAAGTCATACTTCCCCCAGAAGAGATCCCAATTATCCAAGTATCCGAAGCCCTGCCCCCTACACCAGTCTCTCAGCCACGCATTCATCTGCCTGATCCGACTGCTCTTGCCCTCGCTCGCACGTGGCACAGGTAGCAATCCCGAGATGACTACCCTGGAGGTCCTGCTTATCAGCTTCCTTCCTAACTCCTGGAAATCTCTCTTCACGACCTCCTCCTTTGTCCTATCTATGTCTTTGGTACCAAAATGAAAATATTGAAAAAAATATATACTTTAGTACAGGTTCTACAAAATGTTGTACATTTGAGTCTAATCGGGTTCAAATTTGACCAATACCTATTGAAATCGATTTTACATCGATTTTAGTCGATCACTGCGTAGGCCCTTTACTGATTGGACGGCGGTTAGCGGTGGAGTTTCGCAGCAATCGGTGTTGGGGCCGCCTCTTATCGCGATGTACGTCAATGATCTTGTTGAAGAATTTGATTGATTTGTGGCAGGGTTTGAGAGCCATGCGAGGGTAGATGGAAGGGTAGGCAGAGTTGGGGAAGCACGGTGCTTGCAGAAGGCACTAGACGGACTGGAGAAGAGGCAAGGAATTATGAAGTAATATAATGTAGGAAAGTGCCCAGTCTTACACTTCGGCAGAGGTAATAAAGACGTGGACTATTTCGTAAATGTGAAGAACACTAGAATCGAAAAATCAGAGTTGCAGAGCCACAGGAAAATCTGCAGATTGAGTCAGCGGTGACGGAACCAAATGCATGTTCCAATCCATTTTCAGAGGACTGGTATATAAAAACAACTCCTTCGCCATGTAATAAATTGTATACTCTCTATATTGGCCTGGGCCATTTTAACAATGTGGAGAATATTGAAACAAGCAGAGGTGCAGAGCCTTTTGGGTATGTTTCCTTCAGGAAAATTTACACAACGGTGGGGAAGTCAAAGGCAATGTTATCATCCATTTCCAGAGATATGGGACATAAAAGCAACTCTTCAACAACCTATTAATCTGTAGAGTCTTCCTGCTTCCGGCCTCACAAGCCCGGAGCACGGGTAGCAAACCCAGGAGGGTCCTGTTTTTTAACTTAACTCCTAACTCCCGGAACTGGCCGTGCGATACTTCGTCGCTCATCGTGCCCATGTCATTGGTAACTCGATTGGTCACGATTTCTAGCTGCTCACACACCCAGTTAAGAACGCTGAGGACTCGATCGGAGATATCGCTGATCTTGTCGCCGACAGAGCCACCTGTCCGCACCACATCATGACTTTCACGCTGCCGCGCCACCACCCCCATCCCGACCCCTCACACACAGACACCGCTCAACACCCACGTCCCTTCTGAATCACAGAGGCAAACTAAGTGCATGAGAGCCGAACCCTGTCAGACGATTCTCCAGCCCCCTAAACTCCGTGACAATATCCGAAATGTTGAAGGAGATGGCCACAGGGGATTTGTGCCCTGTGCCCCTCAGCCGTGTATCATTCATGTCTCTGTGCCCTGCGTCCTGGGTGTAACTCCCTCTCTATATGTCCTGTCCATCAGCACATCAGCCTCCCGAATGATCTGCAGCTCGACCAGTTCCACCTTCAGCTCATTAAAGGAGATTGTCAGAAGTTATCGCAGCTGTCGTCGTCAGCGCTACTAGAATTCTCTCTGCCTTCCCAAATAAAATTAAATGAAGTGAAATGAAATACCTTTATTGTAATTCCAATGCTCAATTTGTCTTGCGCCAATACAGCGAAAGTGAGGGAATGCTCCCGCAAGAGGAGCATTCAACTACCCTGCCTTACATCAATGTTATCCTATCTGATCAGATGTAAAGAAGGGAAGGAAATTAAAAGTCTTAGCCAAGTGTTTTTCTTTTCTTTGCCTACTTTGACAGAAGCCTCCCTGAGCTGACGCGTCTTCGAGCAGTAGCTTGACCGTCCATTCATACGACGGCTACTGCATTGGCCCCTACCTTTCTCCTGCAGATCAACCACAAACGCCGCCTACTCACTGGTCAAAGTTGCTTTTGACAGTAGGGACACGCTGTGGACTTTGATACCCGTGCTGACTGAAGTCCTCTGTTCCCTTTCTCCATGTTGACCCTTTCTCCATGTTTTCCTGTCTACCCTGTTTGTTCTTGTTCAGCTCTAATTGAGCCAGCTGATGCTCGTTGGGGCTGGCTGCATAAATACCTTCAGAGACCAGGGCGTGGTGCTGGATTGTTCTTGTCCTTACTGCTTGTATCTGTTCCTCTGTCTTCTGTTTCCTCGCCTGAAGCCCTGCCTTGTCTTGCCGGTAACTTTCGCCTCGCCTGAAGTTCTCGTATCCCCTTGTGTTGTCTGAAGCCTTGCCTTGTCTTGCTGGTAACTCTCGCCTCGTCTCGCCTGCAGTCTTGTCCTGGAGCCACCCTGTACCTAGCTCCCTTCCTGTCCCTTGCCTCTGTCGGGTGGTGATCTGCGCCCTTCCCAGGAGTACCGCGCCCTGCCCAGGAGGAGCCTGCCTAGCCTCAAGCCTGAAGACTCCGGCCTCCTGCCTAGCCTCAAGCCTAAAGACTCCAACATCCTGCTAAGCCTCGCCTCAAGTCCCCAGCCTCCTGCCTCCTGCCAAGCCTCGCATCAACTCTCCAGCCTCCTGCCTCCTGCCAAGCCTCACCTCGAGTCTCCTGCCTCCTGCCAAGCCGGGCCTCAAGGCTCTAAGACTGCATCCCCGTCCTGCCTGCCAGCCAAGCCTCGTCCTTGCCTAGTTCTGAGGCACAGGCAAGACCCAGACACTGGGTCCTTGTCCAGTCTCTGGCTCGGAGTCCAAGTCCGGGCTCCTAGCTCTCTTGTCCAGTCCTTTTCCGGGTTTCTGGTTTTCGAGTCCATCTCCTTGCCCTCAGCCTGTATCCTAGTCCTGTCTGTAGTCCTTCAGTGTCCGTGTCTTGCACTTGGGTCCGTTCCGAGCCACCGCCCTATGACACCCCTGCTACTTCCACACGGACTTCTCTCACGGTCCTAGGGAATATCTTGACGGAACCGGAGACTTATCCCTTTATATTCCTTAAAATGCCAGTACTTCCTCTTCTTTAATCGTCATACTTTTCATAACTACTCTTTTTGTATTCCATTATCTTACACAATTCAATATCCTTCTCCTTAGTTAATACCGAAGAAAAGAAATTGTTCAAAATCTCCCCCATCTTTTTCGGCTCCGCACATAGCCATCCTCTCTGATTCTCTAAGAGACTAATTTTATCCCTCACTATTTTTTTGCTATTAATATAACTGCAGAAACTCTTTGGATTTATTTTCACCGTACTTGCCAAAGCAGCCTCGTATCTTCTTTCAGCTTTTCTAATTTCTTTCTTATGATTCTTTTAACATCCTTTATATTCCTCGAGCAGCTCATTAACTCCTATATTTATTGCAGATCCCTCTCTTTTTCGGAACCAAGTTTCCCATATCCCTTGAAAACCATGGTTCTCTCAATCTTTAACCTTTCCTTTCAACCTAACAGGAACATAAAGATCCTGTACCCTCAAAATTTCACCTTTAAATGACCTCCATTTCTCTATTACATCCTTCCCATAAAACAAATTGTCCCAATTCACTCCTTCTAAATCCTTTCGCATCTCCTCAAAGTTAGCCTTTCTCCAATCAAATATCTCAACCCTGGGTCCAGTCCTATCCTTCTTAATAATTATATTGAAACTAATGGCATTGTGATCGCTGGACCCGAAGAGCTCGCCAACACATACCTCCGTCACCTGCCCTATCTCCTTCCCTAACAGCAGATCCAACACTGCCCCTTCTCTAGTTGGTACCTCTATGTATAGCTACAAAAAAATCAAAAAACTATCTTGCACACATTTGACAAACTACAACCCATCCAGCCATTTTACAGAATAGGCTTGCCAGACTGTGTGTGCAAAATTAAGATCTCCCATCATCACAACCTTGTACTTACTACAATTATCTGCTCTCTTCTTACAAATTTGTTCCTCCAGTTCTCGATCCCCATTAGGTGGTGTACAATATACTCCTATAAACGTCACTAGACCTTTCCTCTTCCTCAGTTCCACCCAAATATCCTCCCTAGACGAGTCCACTAATCTATCCTGTCAGATCACCGCTGTTATATTTTCTCTGACAAGCAAGGCAGCACCTCCCCCTCTTGCCCCTCCTATTCTTTCACACCTGAAGCAGCGAAATCCTGATATTTAGTTGCCAATCACACCCATCCTGCAACCATGTTTCACTAATAGCTACAACATCATATTTCTAGGTATCAATCCATTCTCTAAGCTCATCCACCTTTCTTACAGTGCTCCTAGCATTAAAATGGATGCATTTAAGAAACTGTCCACCTCTTACTCTATGTTTACCTTTCATGGAGCAAACAACTTTGTTATCTTTTTCTTCCCTGTCCCCTACATCTTTGGTCTGAGTTCTCCTGATCTCTGTCCCCTGTCTATCCTCCCGAACACTGTCTGCTAGCTTTCTCTATTTGCGAACTAATCTCCTCTGTCCTAGTCTCTTTAATTTGTTTCCCACCCCCAAACATTCCAGTTTAAAGTCACCTCGGTAGCCCTCGCAAATCTCCCCGGCAGGAAACTGTTTCCCCTCGGATTCAAGTGTAACCCGACCTTTTGGTACAGATAACACCTGCGGCAGAAGAGGTCCCGATGATCCAGATACTTGAATCCCTGCCCCCTGTTGCAGTTGCAGTTCTTTAAGTCGTTGATGAGGGCGCACTCGTAGAACTGAGTACTGTGATGTGTTTGGTCACCATGCAAAGGTGCGGTTGGGCAGGAATAAGGATAGAAAAGAAAGAACGGGCATGTACCCAACACTAGAAAGCTTGAGGTATAGAGACTGGTAGGCCATGTTGGGTCTTTGTTACTTGGAACTTAATACAATGAGGGACGAACTTGCAGAACTTCTTTTTAAATTCCCACAGACGTAGACGAGGTGGATGATAAGAGTCTTTTGAGATCCTGGATAGGAAAGTCTAAATCTTTTGGCCCTGCGATCAGGTGAAGGGGGAGGGTGGAATGAAGGAATTTTTTTTTTTTCACGAAGACCGTGTTATGGGAACTTGCTGAAACAGCAAGAAGAAAAAGCAGGTAGAATATGATCGAGAGATAGGAGAGAGAGATTTAGTAGGGACCGGAAGGGCAACTTTTTTCACCTGTATGGAGTTGAGTGTCAGTGAACATGCAGCGGAGAGAGTGGTTGAAAAGAGACGATAGTATCATTTATGAAACAAATGCGAAGGTACATGGAGGGGTGGGAATCAGAGCGATATGATCCCGGCATTGATTGGTTCGTCTGAAGGGCTGTAACTGTGCTCCGTGACGATGACTGCAGTCATTGGAGTTTCTTAGCAATTCATGGCAAGCGAAATCATTTTTGCAAGGAGAAGGGAATTAAAGTGAATGTCGACAAACGAGAGAATAGGCAAGTGTCCCGTCAGGCTCTGAGATGGATAAAACAGTGGCTGATTGTTAGGAGGTGACAAAGAGAAGAAATAAAAGGAGCCTTTCCTGCTTGGCTGCTGGTGACGTGTAGTATTCCACAGGTGTCTGTGCTGGCGCTGATTACTTTTACGTTTTATGTCTTTGCTTTGGATGACGGAATTAATGGCCGTGTTGCAAAGTTTGCAGACGATGCGGAGATAGGTGAAGAGGCAGGTAGTTCTCAGAAAGTGGAGAGACTACAGAAGGACGAAGAGAGACTGGGAGAATGGGGAAAGAAATGGCAGATGGAATACTCTGCAGAAAGTGATGCAGTCAGCCGAGAACATTTGTAGTTGTGAACTTCCCATTATACAAGACATTTACGAAGACAGTTGTGTAAAAGGGGGCCGCAGCATCACTGGGAACCCTGGGCACCACAACTCACAATCTATTCCAGCTGTTGCCTTCCAGACAACGGTCCCGCAGCAGAAAAGCCAAGACCAATAGACTCCGTGACAACTCCTTCCCACAGGCCCTCGGACTGATCAGCTCACGCTGATTTGAGTGTATTCTAAGTTACAAAATTATTATAAATAACTATGATTACACATTTCACTTTTAGACGGAGTCGTAAAGATTTTTCGTCTCGTGTATGTGAACGATGTCAGAAATAAAGTCAATTCAATCGAGTTCCGGGAACTGAATGGTCATGCATTTTGTTAGAAGTAATAAAGATGTAGACTATGCTATAGACCAGTAAATAAGGGCAGAAGTTAGACCTTCTAAGGGACTTGAGAGTCCTCATACAGTATTTCCTAAACTGACACAGTCGTGGTGAATGGAGCTATGATGTTTTTGGCCATTACAGAGACTTGGATGTTTCAGGGACAGGAAATGCTACTTCAAGTGCCAGTCTTAGCTGATTCAGAAAGGACAGGGGGGAGGCAAAAGAGGTGGAGGAATGGCGTTGTTTATCAAGGATAGTGTCGCGGCTGCGGGAAAGGAGCAAGACATGGAGGGGTTGTCAACGGAGTCTCTGTGAGAGAAAGTTAGGAGTAGGAAGGAGTCAATGACTCTGCTGTGTGTTTTTACGGAGCAGCCAATAGCAACATGGACATCTGGCAGCCAATTGCGAAACAGATTCGGCAAAGGTGTAATAATAACGGGGTTGTTGTGGTGGGAGATTTTAATTTGCCAAATATTGTTTTGCATCTTCCTGGAGTATCGGGTTTAGATGGGATGGAGATGGTTATGTGTGTTTAGGAAGGTTTCTTGACATAATATGCAGATAAGCGTACAAGAGCAGATGCTGTACTTGATCTGGTATTGGGAAATGAACCTAGTCAGGTGTCAGGTTTCTCAGTGGGAGAACGTTTTTGTGACAGTGATCACAATTCTATCTCCTTCACCACAACATTGGAGATGGATAGGAATAGACAATTTTGGGAAACGTTTGCTTGGAGTAAGGGGAAATATGACGCTATCAGGCTGGGGTATATCTCATCGGGTCTTGGTGAATTTACTAACTTCAACAGCTACAGCACATCCTCTTTCTTAATGTCTATATGATCAAGCGTTTCAGTCCACTGTAAGTCGTCACAAAAATGTCCAAGATTATTTTTTTCCCTTTTGAGTACTGAAACAAAGCATTTACTAAGTACCTCCTCCGACTCCATACACACTTTTCCGCTGTCACACTTGATTGGTCCTATTCCCTCACGGCTCATCCTCTTGCTCTTCACATGGCTCGGGGTTTTCCTTTATCCTGCACAGCGGGCTCTTCTCATGGCCCCTTCTGGCTCTCCTAATTCCATTCTTAAGCTCCTTCCTAGCAACCTTGTAACTTTCTAGAGCTCTAACAATACTTATTTTCCCGACTATTTGGAGAAATGGAATTAAGGACAGCTATATGAGGGGCGGGTCATGTCATACGCCCTGAATGATTTTTTGAGGAGGTGACAAAAGAAATTCATGACGGTAGAGTGGCGGATGCTCTGTATATGGAACTGAGTGGACCGTTCGTCATGATTACCCTTATTAGACACACCCAGAAACTTTGAAGGCATAAGATCGATAGAAACTTTGCTCCCTGAATTTGGAATCATCTTGCTCAGAGAGTAAGGAACTGCAGGTGATGGAGCATATCCAAGAGATCTGCTCGGGAATCCTGCTTTTCCTGATTTTGTAAATGACCTGAAAGAGACAGTGTAAAGGTGGATTGTTGAGTTACAAGTTGGAACACTATGTTGTGTAGCGGTTAGTGTGACACTATTCCAGCTCGGAGCAGAGGGTAATGTTACAACGCTATAACACTCTAAGTAGACCATACTTGGAGCATTGTGTTCAGTTCCGGTCGGTTCATTATACACAACACATGGAAGCTTCAGAGAGGGTGCAGATGGCATTTCCCAATATTCTGCCTGAATCCCGCCGTAACTTTTGAAACCCTTTGTGATCAACAGCCTCGTAACCTCCGCTTTAAACAAGAGGACATGCAGACTGATTTCAATCGATTTCATCAGGTGCTTATATTCTATGTAACAGCATAGTATGCCCCCTAGATTTATTTTCTGCGACCTCGTTATCATTACTATTCTGGCTGGGTGGCCAGACCCCCCGCCGTTTATCAAAGGACAGGATAGTTTAAATATTGGGGAGAGTCAAAGGGAACCTAGCGAATTTCCTTTTCCTTTCAGGAACTAAAGAAGTAAAGGTGTTTTCTTGACAACGGCGCAGGTAGACTTTGCTGAATGTTTCCTGTTTTTTTTTACCCCCTTGAACCAGGGACTTGAGTCAGGCTTCAGGATTCCTAATTCAGGTTTACGAGCAGTTGCGACCTCGCAAACATCAGGTTCCTGAGCGAAAGTGGGTAACAACACTCACCACCCCACTGATAAAACCTGAAACAAACACGCCCATTTCTCAAATGCTCGGAGCTTTCGGAATAATTAGACGTGCTTGGTGTTACAGCCTTCTTGAAATCTCTATACATATTTCATCGGTAGCGCTAATTTTAATGCTGTTTTGCAATGAATGCGATCATACTAGTTGTAAATATTCTTATTGGGATAATATATACCCTATTCATGTTCTATCCTCTTTCACTTTCCTCTTTTGATTCAGCATATTGTGGTGTTTTTCAACTATGATTTCTGTATGTTATCTGTGTTCGCAACGGCTTTATCCATGGAATATGTTGTTATACTTTGTCTATCCTGTGTTACTATATCCGGACGGTTATTATGGATTTTCCCATGTATAGTCATTGATCAGTCGTCGTTTAATTGGCGTTGAACGTCATTGATTTGGATGAAGGGTTTGATTGCTTTGTGGCAGGGTTTCAGACACATGCGAAGGTAGATGGAAGGGCAGGTAGAGATTAGGAAGCATGGTGCTTGCAAAAGGAATTAACAAACAGGACCACAGGCAAAGAATTGGCATCAAGAACTTGATGCAGGGAAGTGCCCAGTCTTACTCTTTGGCAGAGGGAATAAAGTCGTGGACTATTTCGTAATTGGGAAGAATATTTGAATTGAAAATAAGAGAGCAGAGCCACAGGAAAATCTGCAGTTTGAGTCAGTGCTAAGGGAGCCGAATTCATGTTCCAATCCACTTTCAGAGGACTGGTGTTTGAAAACAACTCCTTCCCCAGACCATAAACTGTATATAATTTGTTTCTGCCTGTTCTATTTTAACAATGGAGAAATAAGCAGAGGTGCAGAGCCTTTTGGGAGGATTCCTTACAGGAAAATTTGCGGAAAGGTGAGGAAGACAAATACAATTTTAGCATCCATTTCCAGAGGACTAGGATGCAAAAGGAACTCTTTAGAAACCTATTAATCTGGAAGCCTTTCCTGTTTCCGGCCTCACAGGCACGTGGAACGGGAGCAGATCCTGTTGGTTCTTCCTTTTAAATTCGCTCTGAACTCCCGTACTGGCAGTGCAGAACAGCATCGTTCATCACACACATGTCATTGGTAACTAAATAGGCTACGATTTCGAGCAGATCACACTCCCACTTAAGAGTGGTGAGGACTCGATCCGAGATATTCCTGATGTTGTCGCGACAGAACCACCTGTCTGCACCACTATCGAATATCCTATCACCACATCGTGACTTCGACGCTTCCGCCCCCCGCAACCCCACACACACAGACAGTCACCACTCAACGCACACTTCCGTTGTGAGTCACAGAGACAAACTAAGCGCCTGCAACCGACCACTGTGATTGAACACTGTTAGTTGATTCTCTCGCCCTTCAAACTCCGCGACAGTATCCAAAATGTTGAGCGAGTTGTCGAGAAGAGAACTCTGCCCTGTCCCCTTCAGCCATTTTTCCTTCATGACTGTCAGACAGTCTCCAGTGCCCTGCACCCTGGGTGTAACTGCCTCTCTATATGACTTGTCCATCACCACTTCAGCCTCTCGAATGATCTGCGGCTCGTCCAGTTCTAGCTCCACCTCCTGAATGGCAGATGGAGTTCAATACGGCAAGTGTGAGGTGGTTCACTCTGGAAGGAGAAACTCCAAGGCACAGTACAAAGTAAATAGCAGGATACATGGTAGTGTAGGGGGGCAGAGGGATCTGGGGGTACATGTACGCAGATCCCTGAATGCTGCCTCACAGGTAGAAAGAGTAGTTAAGAAAGTTTATGGGGTGTTATCTTTCATAAGTCGGGGGATGGACTTTAAGAGTCGTGATGTAACGATGCAGCTCTGTAAATCTCTGGTTAGTCCACACTTGGAGTACTGTGTTTAGTTCTGGTCGTCTCACTATAGGAAGGATGTGGAAGCATTGGAAAGGGTACTGAGGAGATTTGCCAGGATGCTGGCTGGTTTAGAAAGTATGCATTATGATCAGAGATTAAGGGAGCTAGGGCTTTACTCTTTGGAGAGAAGGAGGGTGAGAGCAGACATGATAGAGCTGTACAAGGTAATACGAGGAATAGATAGAGTGGATAGACAGCGCTTCTTCCCCAGGGCACCACTGCTCAATACATGAGGACATGGCTTTTAGGTAAGGGGTGGGAAGTTCAAGAGCGATATTATAGGAAGTTTTTTCACTCAGACAGTTTTTGGTGCGTAGAATGCACTGCCTGAGTCAGTGGTGGAGGCAGATACACTGGTGAAGTTTAAGAGACTACTAGACAGGTATATGGAGGAATTTAAGGTGGGGGGTTATATGGGAGGCAGGGTTTGAGGGTCGGCACAGCATTGTGTGCTGAAGGGCCTGTACTGTACTGTACTATACTACGTTCTATATTCTATGTTCTATGTTAACGCGGATTGTCAGAAGCTGCAGCTGAACGCAGCTCTCGCAGGTGTCGTCGTCAGGGTTACTGGAGTTTTCTATGCCTCCCCAGATTCAGCAAGAGGAGCATTTAACTATCCTGCCTGGCTTCTCTGTTATCCTATCTGATCAGATATATAGAAGGGAAGGAACAGAAGACTTAGCCTAGTGCTTTCCTTTTCTTTGCCTGCTTTGCATTCTGAGCTGACGCCTCGGCGAGCAGAAGCCTGAAGATCACCTGCTTCACGGCCCATTCAGACGATGGCCACTGCATCTGACCCTGCCTTCCTCTTGCAGCTCAACCACAAACGCCTCCTGGTCGCTAGTCAAAGCTGCTTCTCAATCTAAGGACCCGCTGTTGCCTTTTATACCTGTGCTGTCCCCTCCTCCTAAATCACACGGTGACCCGATTGGCCGCTGGTAAAAACTCTTTTTTCTAAAAAATCATTATTTTGAAATGATCAAACTCGATATCATTTTCAATCTACCTACACTGGTATGCAAATATTTGAGGACCCCGGTTAAAATTTCTGCTACAGTTAAACGTTCAGTGAATAGAAGATGAACTGATCTGCAGAATTCATAAAGTTAAAGATGAATCATTCTTTTCAACATTTGAAGCAAGGTTCGTGTATTTTTTGCTTTGATCAATTTTCGAGTGAAGAAAAAGGAAAAGAGCACCATGCAGAAGTTTGGGTACACCTAGAGATTTGAGCTCTTTGAACACTTTTACCAAGGTCTCAGACCTTAATTATCTTGTTAGGGCTCTGGTTTGTTCACGGTCATCGTTAGGAAACCCCAGCGAATGCAAATTTCAAAGCTTTTGAAATAACCCGACTCCTCAAACATTGTCCAAACAATCAGCAGGCATGGGCTTCTCTAAGCAGCTGCCAAGCCCTCCGAAAATGAAAATAAATGATGCCCTCAAAGCAGGAGAAGGCTAAAATTGGATAGCAAAGCATGTTCATGTAGCCGTTTCCTCAGTTCGTAATGCAATTAAGAAATGGCAGTTAACAGAAACGGTGGAGGTCAAGTTGAGGTCTGGAAGAACAAGATAACTATGTCAGAGACTGCTCGTAGGATTGCGAAAAAAAAGCAAATTAAATTCCCCAGTTGACTGCAAAAGACCTTCAGGAAGATTTCGCGGACTCTGCAGTGGGGGTGCACTGTTCTTCTGTGCAGCAACACATGCACACATGTGACCTTCATGGAAGAGTCAGCAGAAGAAAAAAAAACTTTCCTGCGTCCTCACCACGAAACTCAGCGTGAGAAGTTTGCAAGGGCATACCTAAACAAGCCTGATGCATTTTGGAAACAAGTCCTTCGGACTGATGATGTTAAAATTTAACTTACCGGTCGCAATGAGCAAAGGTATGTTTGGAGAAAAAGAGAGTGAGGAATTTCATGAAAATAACACCACTGCAACCGTTAAGCACGGGGGTGAGTCAATCATGATTTGGGATTTTGTTGCAGCAATAGCACGGGCAACATTTCACTGGTAGAGGGAGGAATGCATTCAATTAAATACCAGCAAATTCTGGAAACTAACATCACACCGTCTATTCAAAAGCTGCAGATCAAAAAAGGATGACTTCTGCAACAAGATAATGATCCAAAACACACCTCAAAATCCACAATAGACTACCTCAAGAGGCACAAGCTGAAGGTTTTACCATGCCCCTTTCAGTACGCCGACCACAATATCATCGAAAATCTTTAGATAAACCTCAAAAAAACAGTGCATACAAGATGGCGCAAGAATCTCACAGAACTAGAAGCCTTTTACAAGGGAGAGTAGACGAAAATCCCCAAACATCATTGAAAGACACTTGTTCGGCTACTAAAAGCGTTCACAAGTTTTGATACTTGCCAAAGGGGGAGTACCAAGTACTGACCATGCAGGGTGCGCAAACGTTTGCTTCAGAACCTATTCCATGTTTGTTATTTTGTAACAGTAAAGGATGGGAAAAATATAAAGTAATCCTGCTTCAGTTATTGAAGAAATCTGTCATCTTTAACTTTATGCTTTTTTTGGAAATCAGGTCACCTTGTACTCGCTTAGCTATTACAGGTACACAAATGTTGACTAGGGTGCCCAAACCACTGCATGCCACTGTATACAACTATAAATTTTAAGAACTATCTATGCAATAATTATTTCAAGCTGTGTATATCATTATAGTTTTCTTTTTATTTGCTGCATATACCTTCCTTTTCAGTCTGGTTGTATGTCAGTGTCCAGCTGTGTGTCAAAAAGTTTCTCAGTTTTGTGTCCATTAACAGACAGGGCACGCATCTGTGGACAGCCGACTGGTGGGATTATTGTATACACTTGCAATCTGCTTTGATATCGCTTATCTGAAGCAAATAAAGGGTTAATTGCACCTGTCATTCCGGAGAGTTTAATGAAGGGAGTGTCCGTAGGGATTGTCGTCGTCACGGCGGAGGTGTGGCTGCTGGTTCCCTTTTCTATTAATATGTCTCCCTCACAACCACAGTTTCAGAGAGAGCCACCAGTCTACGCTATCAGAGACCAGCGGCTGCAGGCAGAGAGAAGACAGAGGCTGGATCGGGAACACGAATCCCAGCAATGGATTATAATCCTGGAACTGCATCGCCCAATGCTACGGGAATTGCGAAGTACGTTTTCTTGCTGTATCCACATCTTGCTGATGATTACCAATGGCTGATTTTGGACACTCGAATCAGTCGCCTGCTTCGGAGAGTCCAAGAGTTTTACTACCCTGCACTCGCAATTGTAGCTCCTCTTGGTAAGTGTTTCGTCTCTTCCTCATGATTATGTTGAAAAATAGAATTTAGCTTCTCATTCATCCTGTATTCTAACGACTTGCTAATTGCAAGACAGGTCTTTCCAACCGGTATCGCTTCAGCAAACATCGGCTGAGTGTATTTGATAAGGTACCCCATGCAAGTCTTATTGTGAAATTTAGGAGGCATGTCATCCAAGGGGACATTGCTATGCCGATACAGAAATGGCTTACCCACAGAAGGCAAAGTGTTGTTGTAGACTGTCATATTCTGCATTGAGGTTGTTGACCAGTGGTGTGGTTCAGGGATCTGTTCTGGAACTCCTACTCTTCCTGATTTTTATAAATGACCTGGATGAGGAAGTGGAGCGATGGGTTAGTGCATTTGGTAATGAAAGAAGATTGGGGGCGCTGTGGACAGTGTGGAGGGCTGTCAGAGGTTACAGCTGGAGTTTGAGAGGATGCAAAACTGCGTTAAGAAGAGCCAGTTGGAGTTCAACATAGGTAAATGAGAGACGTTCTTTTAGGTAGGGTAAATATGTTGGCAGAATAGAGTATTAGCGGAATTAATTTAAAAATAAATTAATAAACAAACAAATAGCTTATGTCACGTCACTCGCAACACAAATATATAATTGTGTCAGATTTTATAAACAAACAAACAAACATGTAATACATTCTGGTCAGCAATAGCGAAAACTATTCAAATGACTAACTTAACCAGCAGTTAACTGCTATGCGACAACCCCGGAACAGTTCTTAAAGTGGTAAATTCGAACACAGTATTAAAATGGTAACTTCGAAAGCCCAAGTGATTTACACAGTCAATCAGGAGAGATGTCTCTGGAAACGGCTGTCTTCGAGACGTGACGTTACTTCTGATTCTGTCCAATAGATTCACAGCGAAGGAAATCAAATGGTTTAAATAAACTGACCTTGTCCTGGCGAATGAACATTGCACAAACCTTCCTAATCTTACAAGGTACTGAACGACATCATGGTCACAAGACTGTCACAAGATACCCACCAGTTATGTAATACTCCAACGTCTCACCAGTTAAAAAGCATAAGGGTACGTGGGCATCATCACTGCCATGATCTATCGACGCCACAAAGAGTGCAGAGGAAACTGACAACATGCAGAGGGATATTAATATGTTCAGCGAATGTAGCAGCGTCTGGCAGATGGAGTGCAAAGTTGGTAAATGCGAGGTTATCGAATGGGAAGGACAATTGTAAGAACAGAATATTATTTACGTGGTAAACGATTGCAGTATGCTGCTGTGCGGAGGGGCGTTGGAGTACTTGTGCTTGAATCACAAAAGTTTGGTTTGCAGGTGCAGCAGACTGTCAAGAAAGTAAATAGGATGTTCGCCTTTGTTGTCAGAGGAATTGAGTTTAAGAGTAGGGAGGATGTGCTGCAGCTGGACAAGGAACTATTGAGGAGGCATTTGGAGTACTGTGCAGTTCTGGTCTCCCGACTTGAGGATGGGTAAGCTGGCTGTGCAGGCGGTTCACCAGTTGATTGCAGAGCTGAGGTTGTTCGGCTATGTGGGGAAATTGTTTCGATTGGCATCGTACTCGCTGGAACTCAGAAGAATGAAAGGAAGTCGCTAGAAACATCTAAAATTATGGAATGGATAGATAAGATAGCCGTCGGAAAGTTGTTTCCACTGGTAGGCGAGGTTAGAACTACGGGGCATAGCCTGAAGATTCTGCGGACTGAACTTAGGACCGTGTTGAGGAGGAATTTCTTCTCTCAGAGGCCGGTGAATTGTGGAATTCTCTGCTCAGTGCAGCACTGGAGGCAACTTCAATAAATATATTTCAGACCGGCTGCCACTGATTTTGCATAGTAGACGAATTAAGGGCTATGAGGAAAAGGTAGGTATGCGGCGATGAGTCCATGGTCAGATCAGCCATGATCTTCTTCATTGTCAGATCATGCCAGTCCGAACAGATGGACTATTCCTGATCCTACTATTAATGTTCTTATATTCTCACTTTCTCTCATGTTTACAGCTGAGGGGAGTTGAATTTCTGTCACCGTGGTACTTGGTACATTAATTCGTTCATTACTCTCCTAACACTTGCCGTTTGCAACTCGTTCTCCTGGTGCTAAAGATCAGAATACGTTTCAGGCATCGATTGCTATCACTGCTTTGCCCATAAAGCTCAGAAGCTAAATTCGACCAGCCGAGCACGTGCTTTCGCCGCCATTCCGTGTAGCTGATTCATTATCGCACTCAACCACATTCTGGCGCCCAGCCCCGTAGCCATCGGCAGCCTGATGAATAAAGCACCCATCACTCTCCTCTGCCAATGGTTCCAATGAACCGTCTGTGCCGCTGAATTACACACATTCACCTGTCTCGGTCTGAAGAAATTAGGACCCATCTCCGTTCTAAAGGGATGTCTTTTTATTGTGAAGCCTCGTCTTCAGGTTGTAGACTCCCCCACGACAGAAGCAACCCTCTCCGCGTCCACGATATCTCGGCCTTTCAATGTTCAATAAGTTTCAATGAGACTCCTCTCATCCTTCTGAACTTCAGCAGGTGCATTGTACTCACTGCCAATTTAATAATGATCCTGATAATCTCCTTCATAGTTACATTAATTCCATGTTCATCTCTGCTCTTGGGAGGGCTATCGATTAAAATAATTGCTTTCAGAGAAAGTGTCCATCCGAAAGTGTATTAATCTTCTATATTTCCGTCCGCACAGTGAACGTGGTGACAATCGTCATCCTGTCTCGGGGAAAGTGCGGTCTCTCCAAAGGCGTCACAAGGTACCTGGTTGCCATGGTAGTAGCGGATCAGCTCGTCGTTCTCTTCGATCTGGTATTGAACAAGATTCCGATGACTAACGTGCCAATGGAGTTTCTCTACTGGTCACATCGTGCTCCCGTGTGTAATATCCACGCCGTTGTGTTCTACGCCGCCACGGACTGTTCTGTCTGGTTCACCGTCACTTTCACCTTTGATCGGTTTGTCGCGATTTGTTTTCAGGAGCTGAAACGAAGATACTGCACCGGGAGAGCGGCGGCTCTGGTTCTGGGGACAGTGACTGTGTGAGCTGCGTAAAGAACATATTCTGGTACTTTATGCTCGATGAGTCATATTCCGCATTAGATAGTTCCTTGCTCTGCCTTACTAGTAACCGTTCATTTTCCCGATCTCAGCTGGCAACATTTCGACTGATTCATTCCCTCCTCACCCCAATATTCCCCTTTGTCCTGATACTCCTGCTAAATAGTTTAACCATCAGACACGTCTTCCTCGCCAGCCGAGCCCGGAGGAGACTCCGTGGTTCGCGGAATGGCGAAACGCCCGCCGATACGGAGTTGAAGAACCGGAGGCAAGCCCTCCTCTTACTGCTGGTTATGTCGGGGAATTTCATCCTGCTGTGGGCGCTGCTGACGGTGTATTCCATATGGGAGAGCTTTGATTCGATTCCCCCGAGTTCTCTGCGGGAGCTGGGCTACATGCTGCAGCTCCTCAGCTGCTGCACCAACACGGCCCTTTACGCCGTGGTCCAGGCCAGGTTTAGGGTGCAGCTGAAGGAGACTGTGAAATCGCCCTTACGCCTCATGGCAAAGTTCATTTGGCGTTGTCAGGATTGCATTAATCCTCGGTGACACTTCTCCCATACCGCCCAATATGTATCATTTTATCTGGTAGGTTATTATAAATTGAAGGGCTACTGGGACCACTGGTTATTATAAATTGAAGGGCTACTGGGACCACTGGTTATTATAAATTGAAGGGCGAATGGGACGTGATGGAGTTGGAGATTTTGAAGGAGGCTGGTAAAAGTGCAGATGGGTTGAAACTGTGGTCACAGAAATCATAACTGTGTCAAAGTAATACGGTAGTTCAGTGTCTGTTGCTTCGAAACGGTTGAGAAATAGGGGAATATCTCCCAGGCAGGTAAGTCTATGACTATGACGCCTCTGGTTTTTGATAACACTATGCAAACATAAAAGAAAAGTAGATTCGTGTGCCAGCAGAAGATGGCAGTCGACAATGCCGAGATTTCAATGTTGTCACCCGGGAATCGCATTTTAATTACAAAGGAGAAATAACAGTCTGTAGAATAAGTTCGACAGTGAGTTGTTCCGGGATTTGTGAGACATATAAATAACTTGGATGCATGTGAATGAGTTGACTAATAATCTTGCGGACGACACAAACAATTTAACTTACGCAAGGCGCCGGAGGATCTTCGGGCGGTAATTTCAAATGAACTCGAAAGAGCAAGACCTTTACACAGAGAGTAGTGGGTGCATGGGATGCACTTCCTGGTGTGGTGGTGGGGACACAAGGAGGGGAGACATTGAGGAGCTGCTGATACAGACATGTGCCTCTGAGGAAAATGGAAGGACATGCTGATAATTCAAGCAGATAAGATTGGTTAGTCATTAGGTTACTTATCTAACTGGTACAGTGCGACTTTGTGGGGCGACGGGACTGCTCTGGTGCTGTCATGTTCCAATGAAGAGAATGAACAGCTGACACTTTGGAGAGACTTTTTCTGGATTGGAAAGGTCAAGGGGCCGGCTCAGGGTACGATGAGGTGGATTAACTACTGACGGGGGGGCGGCGCGGTGTGAAAATAAGTGATGGACAGTGTAGGATCGGGCGGGGTGATGTAGGAAACTGAGCGGTGATCGGCGGAAACTGTACGAGAACATAGATGTGGGAACCTGAGGACACTGGCTAGTACACGAAAGCGAGGAAGGGGGTTCACCGGGGGAGAAGATGGGTAAGTGAGCTGAGAACAAGAAACGAGAGAGGAACCAGGAACGTTGATGGAACAGGAGAGAGTGGTGAGTGAGGACAAAGGAGTTGGTGCTGGAGAAATCGCTGTTCATACCCGTTGGTAGTAAACTACCCAGACAGAATACGAACTGTTTCCCCTAAAAATATCATTCCAGCAGCAAAGACCGTGGTCAGGCTCTTAACCTCACGGTTCGGGTCGGAGTTCTGAGATCAATTGCAGTGTTCTCGGTAAGGACAATCTGTGTGTCCCACTCGTTCAATGTGCTCGTATTCACCACCTGTCTTTCCACACTTAAAAGAGCTGTCCGGTTGGTTAATTACTTTTTGTAATTGTTCCTTGGTTAATTTACGGTTAAAGCGCATTCTCTGATATTTGTTGGGGCGGCGCTCGATTTGTAAGTATAATAAATATTTAAGGAATAAACTCTCAGTATGGGAATAGGAAGATGGAGTAGATTTGCTGAGCAGAGGCAGTTCTAACTATTGCGCACGACGGTGCCGAGGGACTCGCAGAAATGTTCCCCTATAATCATTCGGATCTCACCGAAGAGGTGGAGGCCTCGCTGCACTGGCAACTCCGGGTACAGCAGGCGAAACCGGGTACATCAGGCGAAACAGATGGTGTGTCACCTCATCAGAGAGGCACCTGAACGTGGGTGCGGGAGACGCTGTGCGGGCCGGCGCAGCACAGGTCCCGCATGCAGGGTTCAGCCGCAGGAGGAGATCAGTGCGGAGTCATTTTAAGCTGCTGAAGCGGCAGCGGAACCCGTACTGAGGTCACGGTTATGCAACCATTGTATGGGTTCCTGTACCAGCTGTAAAGAAAATATTCTTTTAAAGTAATGTGAATACAGCCCAGTCCATCAGGGGTAAAACCCTTCTCATTATTGACTGCATCTACAAGGAACGCAGCAGCAGAAAAGCAAAATCCATCATCAGTGATCTCCATCACCCAGACCATGCTCTCTTCATTCTCTGGAAGGTGATACAGGGGCGTTAGCACTGACAGGACCGCCATCAAAGCAATTAATACACCTGAAAAATTCTAATCCCGACGTTGCCCTGCACCATGACGTATGGATTGATTTTCAAGGGCTCCTCATCGGATGGCCTCGACAGTCATTGCTTGTTTATACATATACGTGTGTGTGTGTGTGTGTGTGTGTGTGTGTGTGTGTGTGTGTGTGTGTGTGTGTGTGTGTGCGTATGTGTGTGTGTGTGTGTGTGTGCGTGTGTGTGTGTGTGTGTGTGTGTGGGCGCGTGTGTATAGATGGTTTAAAAATGTCCGCTGAGGGAGTCATTTGTCAATTACTTGGAACATAGAAGTTCGGAACCAGCTATAAATTAAATGAAAAATACCCAAGCACTCATCAGTCCTACCTCGGCAATCTCAATATCCTCCACCGTCTTACATTCTTATGACTATCCAGGCGTCTCTTAAAATCTTCTCACGTATTTGCCTCCACGTCAATACCAGGCAGCGCATTCCAGGCATCCACGGTCTCAGAGTGAAAAAAAAAAACAACAAGTATTCCTCACATCCAGCTTGAAACTACTTCCTCTCCTTTTCAATGCATAGCCTCTGCTCTTACATATTTGAACACTGGGGTACAGATACTCCCTATTTCTCTATCTATGCCTCTCATAAGCTTATAAATATCTGCCAAATCTCCCCTGAGACTCAGGCGCTTCAGAGAAAACGACCCGTTTGTCCAGCCTCTCGTCATAAGACAAGCAACACACATAACAGTTGCTGGTGAACGCAGCAGGCCAGGCAGCATCTCTAGGAAGAGGCGCAGTCGACGTTTCAGGCCAAGACCCTTCGTCAGGACTAACTGAAGGAAGAGTGAGTAAGGGATTTGAAAGTTGGAGATGGGGGGGGAGATCCAAAATGATAGGAGAAGACAGGAGGGGGAGGGATGGAGCCAAGAGCTGGACAGGTGATGGCAAAAGGGATACGAGAGGATCATGGGACAGGAGATCCGGGAAGAAAGATGAGGTGTGGGGGGGGGACCCAGAGGATGGGCAAGGGGTATATTCAGAGGGACAGACGGAGAAAAAGGAGAGTGAGAGAAAGAATGTGTGTATAAAAAAAAAGTAACAGATGGCGTACGAGGGGGAGGTGGGACATTAGCGGAAGTTAGAGAAGTCGATGTTCATGCCATCAGGTTGGAGGCTACCCAGAGGGAATATAAGGTGTTGTTCCTCCAACCTGAGGATGTGGAATTAAAATGTGTGGCCACTGGGAGATCCTGCTTTCTCTGGCGGACAGAGTGCAGGTGTTCAGCAAAGCGGTGTCCCAGTCTGCGTCGGGTCTCGCCAATATATAAAAGGCCACATCGGGAGCACCGGACGCATAAGACATGTTGTCTAATCCGAGCAGTGTTCCGACGTGCCCTGACTAGAGTTTTCATAATTTGCAACATAATGTCTTGATTTAAGATCCCTGCATTGACTGATAATATTAGGCATTCTAAAAGTCTCTTAATCACCTTGTTGACCTGCGTAGCCACTTTCAAGAGGCTGGGACCTTAGATCCCAGGGTAGCTCTGTTCAGCAACTCTCTTCAGGAGCTTGCCCAAACACTGTACTGTTTCTTTAAATTTACTTGTTATCAGCGTGCTGCATCGCGGATTTATCTGGGTTAATTTCCATCTGTCCTGTCGCTGTTAATATCTGCAACTCATCTGTGCCTCATTGTATTCTTTGCCAGACTTCTACAGTGGCCACAACTCCATCAACCTTGGCATCATCCGCAAACCTACCAGCCCACCCATCTAGTCGTTCATCCAGGTCATTTATATAAAACACAACCATCAGGCATCTCAGCACAGATCACTGCCGAGCTCACTAATTGCAGATCTCCATCTCGGATAAGTCGCTTCGGTCACCTTACTCTGCCGTCTATGCGCATATATGTTCTGAGTCCAGGGAGGCAATTGGCCGCCCATCCCTTTGTTTCTCCTCTTAAGTGAGTATATCAAACGCCTGACTGAAAGCATGTGGACAGCATCCACTGCTCTACACTCATCAATCCCTGTCGTCACCTTGTTAAAATACTCTTTCAAGTTGTAAGACCAGACCTGCCCCGAACAGAGCCATGCTAGCTCTCCCTAACCTGGCTGGGTTTTTTTAATCTCGTAAATCCTGTACATACGAATTTTTACCTCCTATCTCCATATAACTGAAATGAGTCTCACTTAGCCATAGTTTTAAAAAGAGATAAAACATTATCACTGGCCAGTCCTGCGGACTTCGCCTGCAGCTGGAGTGGACATGAGCAAGTCAATTAAGGCCCTAGTAATATTACGTCTTCCCTCTTGCAATTGTAACTGGGTCTTGGTTACACTGGCTGCTGAGGTGTCTAAAAAATCTTCTTTGTATGTCATATAAAATGGCTTCCTGTAATAATAACTGCGAAATAAAGAGTTCTCTATCCCCTGCTTGTTTGGGTTAATATTATTCAAAAGGGGACGAGCGAACCCATGAGTGCCAATGCTATTCTATCTGTATGTGTGGGAACCTGGGTGAGTTCCCGGGTTTTTCGGGAGGAGAACCGAAGAGGAAGGACGTGCTGTACGCGCTGTGGTCGACCATCGTCTTTGGTCACAGGGGCGGGTCGAGGAGGTCGGAGGAGATCGCGTGGTGAAAAGAAGACACCGTTAATTGAGCTCCAACGGTTGTGCGTGAAGTGGTTGGACTCTGATAAGTTTGGCGCCATTTACTTTCTTTTATATTATATCTCTATTAATTCCATAGTTCCAGTAAGTTCTATAATGTGTAATCTGCAAATCGTGATGTCTGATATTTCATGTGTGAGTTTAAACCAGGGTGTATTACACAGCAACTACGCAATCGTGAGGTTTGGTGGGCGGACGTGGTTTCCCCTCGATAAACACGAGAGGTTAGCAATCAGCGTTACATTTGTGGGGCTCGTTCGGGATTTGAACCCGGGGCCACTCGCACTAGCAGTTATTCCGAAGTGCGGAAATTCACCCAACTTAACCTCTTCGTGCACAAACAGTTGGAGCTCCAGTAAAGGTCCTCTGTTCACCATTCGATCCCCTCTGACAATTTCGATCCGCCCCCGGGACCAACCACGCTGGTTGACCAGACGCTCCACACGAGTCTGTCTTGGTCTCCTCTCCGTGGACCTCAGACTCCGGCTCCGACTCCAGCTGACAGCAGCGCGTCCACTCTCTCTCCCCTCATCGTGCCTTCGGCCCAAAAACCCGCGCAACAATAGCTTACAGACACACCGGAAAGAATAACATCTATCCCAGTTGGTTAACAACTGAAAATAAATCAAACAATCTGTTAGCGACAGAACTTTCTCAGCAGTTAATATAACAAAGAAACCATTTTATCAGCCTACGCAGGAACATAACAGAAGAAACCCCTTACACAAAGAGCAGACAATACTCAGTGTTTAACAGGGAGTTGTTCCGGGTTTGTGTACACACATAACTGTCTACAATAAATGCAGAGAGGGTGATTAATGATCTTACAGAGAACAGAAAAAATATATATTTCGAGACATGCACAAATTGCCGGAGAAATTAAAGTTCAGAAGGTGGTCATTTCAACTAACCTGTGTTCTTTTCTAACAGCCTTCACACAGAGATTAGTGGGTGCATGGGGTGCTCTTCCTGGTGTGGTTGTGAAATCACAATGATTAGTGACATTTAAGAGAAGCTCTGATAGGCATGTGCACCTGAGGAAAATTAATGGAAATATATGACATTGTGGGAGCTGACAAATCAGTTGGCCACTGGGTTACTAATTTAGCTGTTTCAGCACGACATTGTGGGGCGAAGCGTCTGTTCTTCTGTCTATACTGTTCCACGTTCTGCATTCTAAATCAGGGAATGGACAAATGACAATTCGGAGCGACATCCTACATCGGGATTGGATACGGCAAGGGTCCAGGTGGGTTCAGCGAGATGAGCGGATGAGGGGATGGATTACAAATTGACAGGTGGTACGGCAAATAAGGTGTCGGGAGTGGGCCGTTGGGGGTGAAGTAAGATCCTGTGAGGAGACAGATGGAAGAGGGAAGTCAACGAACAAGAGGGACGTTGGGGAGAGTTTACAATGGAAGAAAGGGAAGATGGTGTTTCTCCAGCTGGAGAATAATGGTAAGTCAGCTGAACAAAAGAGACGAGAGGCCGAGTTGTTGGGCATCTTTAAAACAGAGTTTGAAAGGCTTTTGATGATTGCGGCCGTCAAAGGTTATGTTCGAAGGTAGTGGAATGGTTTGGGAGGGAACGTAAATCAGCCATGACTCAACGGAGGAGTAGATTCCATTTTGGTTGGAGAATAAAAATGGAAAGAGCACTATCTTCTTTCAAAATGCTGGAGAAACTCAACATCTCGGGAAATGCATAAACAGTCAAGGTTGCGCACCAAGACCTTTCTTCAGGACTGGGAAGGATGGGGGAAGACACCAGAACCGAAAGTGGGTGTAGGGGACCAGGAGAAGAAAGATAGTTAGAAGGTGATAGGTGGAGCCTGTTCGTTAGGAAAGGAAAAGGGTAGGAGAGGAAGGAATCTGGTAGGCTAGAGGGAGATCACTGAGAGAGGCTCTCTCTGAGCTCCTGTTGTAATGAGGATTTACATTTCTTCAAGATAGGTATGCTCCGAGGAGACTTTGCAATGCAGCAGCAAATCATAAACACAACAGCTACTGATGTTGGGACGCTCGATCAACAAACACAAAATGATGGAGAAACTCAGCTGCTCAGGCAGCATCTGTGCATTTTTTTTCGTAGGTGCGATAGGCCAACGGCCGAATTTTGCTTCTGCCGTCCACCACTCTGAGAAAACAGTCCAGTTGCATCCAACCGTCCTCAATGAAGGCTAACGCTTCCTTCACCTTCATTACGACCCACCCGCCGATCAGATCGCGCGAGAACTTCGATGTCGGCCCCACCAAAATTTTTGTCTCTGCGAAGAATCCTGACATTCAGACCATCGACACATGAGATATTGGAGCAGAATTAAGCCAATTTGGCCCATGGTGTCTGCTCTGCCATTTTATTATGGCTGATCCATTTTTTCCTCTGAACCCAAATCTTCAGCGAGCGAGATCCTTCATCGGCAAGGATCTGGATGGGTTCAGCGGGATGAGGGGATGACAGGATGTCGGTCAAACTTATACCCTCTTAACCACAGAGTCAACCTGAGCAGCAGCGTTAGGTGTACTGCGGACACGGGTCCCAAGCAGAGGTTCTCGGTAATTAAAAAGAAAGCTATTACATATCTGACGGGGTCCTGAATACGCCTATGAACTGTGCTTTTGAAGAGAAAGAGAGAGAGAGAGAGATTTAACACCGAAATCTTGTTTTTAAGGGAGAAAGAAAGAGACAGGGAGAGACGAAAATTGCTTTGAGATAGTGTTATGAAACCCTAAGATGCATATTTCTTTTGGACTGTGACTTTAATGCACGAGAAAGAACTGACACTAACTTTCGGATTTGTGCTGAGTTCGGAGAGAGAGGGCACCGAGAGCCCGTGGATCGCTATGGCGACCGAGGGCGGTGTTATTTCATGTACAATCGATGTTACGGTTTCTCTGCAGCGTGTTTACATTTCTACAAGGACATGGTCTGCTAGTGCATTCTTACAAAGAGAAAAGGAGGGAGGAGTTATTTGAGAGACAGTTGGTACTCAGTGCAGTGAGATAAATAGAAGGTCAGATGAGAGACCTGCAATACATGATTTTGGACACTGAATAAGCTTCGTTGTGCCCACAGAAAAAGTATGTTTTTGGACGATCGATCAGGCGGATTGATCAGTGGCTTTTGCAGTTTGAAAAGGGATTGACCGGTGGGGAGTTGTCCATTTTCCAACTCTTGCCTGGGTTGATGATTCAACCACAGAAGAACTGTCCCCTTTGTTGTGGGCACAGTCGGTGACTTCTATGGATTTCGGAGGACAACGTGAATATCGAGAGCGTCAACTCATCTGAAGATTCAAATCTATCCCTTTCTCTCTCCATCACCACTCAACGTAATACCACTAACTGAAATGAACTGAACTTTACTCATTATCGGAAAACCAACTATTTATCCCTCGTCTTGAAGAAGCTTGATTTCATTTATTTACACACACACACACACACACACACACACACTCAAATGCATACATTTATGCATACAATGGTTGGAGTTTATGCGAGAAGCAAGGAAGGTGCAAGACAGGTATATCCAAAAAAAGAAGAAATTTTCGAATGGAAAAAGGATGCAACCATGGCTGACAAGAGATGTCAAAGCCAAAGGAAAAGCAAAGGAGAGGGCATACAAGGAAGAAAAAATCAGTGGGCAGACAGAGGACTGGAAAGTTGTTAAAAGCTTACAAAAGGAAACTATGAAGGTCATTAGGAGGGAAAGGATAACGGGCAAGTTACATACGTAGATAGAGCGTTGACTGATTGGCAGGAAGCAGAGAGTGGGAATAAAAGGATCCTATTCTGGTTTGCTGCCGGTTACCTCTGGTGTTCCACAGGGGTCCGTGATGGGGCCGCTTCTTTTTACGTTGTACTTCAACGATTTGGATTATGGAATAGATCGCTCTGTGGCGAAGTTTGCTGATGATACGAAGATAGGTGGAGGGGCGGGTAGTGCTGGGGAAACAGGGTGTCTGCATAGAGACTTGGATAGATTGGAAGAATGGGCAAAGAAGTGGCAATGAAATACAATGTGGCAAAGTGTATGGTTATGCACTTTGGCAGAGGAAATAAACGGGCAGACTATGATTTAAAAGGGGAGAGAATTCAAAGTTCTGAGATGCAACGGGACTTGGGAGTCCTTGGCAGGATATCCCTAAGGTTAACCTTCAGGTTGAGTCGGCGGTGAAGAAGGCGAATGCAATGTTGGCATTCATTTCAAGAGTAATATATTATAGGAGCAGTGATGTAAGGTTGAGGCTCTATAAGGCGCTGGTAAGACCTCACTTGGAATACTGTGGGCAGTTTTGGTCTCCATATTGAAGAGAAGATGTGCTGCCGTTGGAGAGGGTACAGAGAAGATTCTCTAGAATAATTCCGGAAATGAGAGGGTTAACATATGCGGAACGTTTGTCCGCTCGTGGACTGTATTCCTTGGAGTTAGAAGAATGAGCGGGGAGATCATAGAAACATTTCGAATATTGAAAGGCATGGACAGAGGGCATGTAGTGAAGTTGTTTCCCATGGGGGAGTCTAGTACGAGAGGACATCGATTAAGGATTGAAGGGCGCCCATTCACAACAGAGTTGCAAAGATTATTTTTTTTTTTTTTAGCTGGAGGGTGGTGAATCTATGAAATTTGTTGCTACGGGCGGCAGTGGAGGCCAAGTCATTGGGCGTATTTAAGGCAGAGATTGATAGGTATCTGAGTAGCCAGGGCATCTAAGTTTATGGTGGGAATGCGGGGGAGGTTGCCTAAATGGGAGAATGGATCAGCTCATGATAAAATAGTGGAGCAGACTCGATGGGCCGAATGGCCGAATTCTGCTGCTACTTCTTATGGTCTTATGATCTTAAATGACGTCTAATTTGGAAATGACCCTTAGTTCTGCAGATTGCCTGTGGCATCACTGTGACTACTTTAAATATATATATATATTCAATTCTAACGTGTTTGATTTTTCTGCATTGATATTTCTGTATTGCGTAGTTCCTAATAAATATTATTAGTTAATAGCAATTCCGGACCCCAAAGTGTTCTCCATCTCTACTGGTTGTTTAACCCGTCCCGAGGTACGTGACAACAGACAATAGAGAACAGACAATAGGTGCAGGAGTAGACCATTCAGCCCTTCAAGCCAGCACCACCATTCACTGTGATCATGCCTGATCATCCACAATTAGTACCCTTTTCCTGCCTTCTCCCCATATCCTTTCACTCCACTATCTTTAAGTACTCTGTCTAAGTCTTTTTTGAAAGAATCCAGAGAATTGGCCTCCACTGCCTTCTGAGGCAGAACATTCCAGAGAACCACAACCCTCTGTGGAAAAAGTGTTTCCTTAACTCCGTTCTAAATTGTCTACCCCTTATTCTCAAACTGTGGCCTCTGTGTTCTGGACTCCCCCAACATTGGGAATAGGTTACCTGCCTCTAACTTGTCCAATACCCGAATAATCTTATATGTTTCAATCAGATTCCCTCTCGACCTTCTAAATTCCAGTGTATACAACCCCAGTTGCTCCGATCTTTCAATATATGACAGTCCCGCCATCCCGGGAATTAACCTAGTGAACGTACGCTGCACTCCCACAATAGTTAGAATGTTCTTCCTCAAATTTGGAGACCAAAACTGTACGCAATATTCCAGAGCCCTGTACAGCTGCAGAAGGACCTCTTTGCTCCCGTACTCAATTCCTCTTGTTATGAAGGCCAGCATGCCATTAGCTTTCTTCACTGCCTGCTATACCTGCATGCTTACCTTCAGTGACTAATGAACAAGGACGCCTAGATGTTGCTGTACTTCCCTTTTTTCCTAACTTGACACCATTCAGAGAGCAATCTGCCTTCCGGTTCTTGCCACCAAAGTGATAACCTCACATTTATCCACAGTAAACTGCAGCTGCCATGCATCTGCCCACTCACCCAACCTGTCTAAATCACCCTGCATTCTCGTAACATCCTCCTCACATTTCACACTGCCACCCAGCTTTGTGTCATCTGCAAATGTGCTAATGTTACTTTTAATGCGTTCATCTAAATCATTAATGTATATTGTAAATAGCTGCGGTCACAGCACCGAGCCTTGCGGGACAACTATAGTCACTGCCTGCCGTTCTGTAAAGGACCCATGAATCCCTATTCTTTGTTGCCGTTTGTCAACCAATTTTCTATCGATGTCAGTACCCTACACCCAATACCATTTGCTCTAATTTTACACACTGAACTACTATGTGGGACCTTATCAAAGGCTTTCTGAAAGTCCCGGTACACCACATCAGGTGACACATGCCAGCAATGGAAAAGTAGTGTTCAGTTCGCCAGACTTGCTCAGACAGGAATTTCAGTGGAGACGCTTTCAGATCATGTTGCAGTTCTGTGAGACGTTGATGTGGGCGCACTCGTAAAACTGAGTAGAGAACTTGGTCACGACGCAAAGATGCGGTTGGGCAGGAACAAGGGTAGAAAAGATTTACAGGCATGTACCCAGCCCTAGAGGGCTTGAGGTATGGAGACTGGTAGGCCATGTTGGGTCTTTGTTACTTGGAACTTACTAGAAAGAGGGACGAAACTGCAGAACTTTCTTTTCAATTTCAACAGACGTAGACGAGATAGATGACAAGAGTCGTTTGAGATTTTGGATAGGGGAGTCTAAATCTTGTGGATATGCGTTCAGGTGAGGGAGGAGTGTGGATTAAAAGGAGACGTTAGGGGCAAGCGAGTAGGAATTATGTTCTCTATGTCAATGATAAAGCTGATGGAATAGATTTTTTTTTTTTTGTTTTGCCAAGTTTGCAGATGGTCCAAATATTGGTGTCGGAGCGTTTGCTGCTGAGGAAAGACGATTTGCACAGTACTTTAGACAGATTTGGAGATTTGGCAAGAAAGTGGTGAGTGAAAAATATAGTGTTGGTAAGTACATGGTAATGCTCTTTCGTAGTGGAAATAAATCTGCAGATTATGTGCTAATTTTGGGGAAAGTCCATTAAATTGTAGTGAAAAGGGGATCCTGAGCCCTTGTGCAGAACAGCTAAAGGGTTAACATACAAGTAGAATCGGAGGTAAGGCAGGAGACTGAAATGCTAACAGTCATTTCAAGCGGTCTAGTACACAGGAACAGTGATGCGGTGCTGGGGCTTTACAAGGCAGTGCTGAAGCCTCAGCCGGAGAATTGAGAACAGTTTTCGGATTCTCGTCTAACAAAGACGTGCTGGCATTGGAGATGGCCCAGAGGAATCACAATCATGATTCCAGAGATTAAAGGGTTATCATATTAGTACTGTTGGCGTGCTCGGGGTCTGGACACGCCGGAACTTCAGAAGGAAGAAGTGGGATCTCATTTCAACCTTTCCAATGCTGAAATCCCAAGGCAGATGGATGTGGAAAGGATGTTTTCCAAAGTTCCGTTGTCTGAGATAAGAGGTTGCAGCCGAAGAATAGAGAGGCGTCTATTTAAAACGGTGAAGCAGAATATGTTCCTTCGCCAGAGGGTGGTGAATTTGGGGGATTTGTTACCACATTCATCCGCGGAGGCCATGTCCTTCGGTTTATTTAAACCAGAGATTTATTGTTTGTTGATTGGACGCAGCATTGAACGTTACTGGGAGAAGATCGGGGAAAGGGGGTGAGGAAGGGAAGTAAAAGATCAGCCATGATTGAGCAGACACGATGGGCCAAATGGCCTAATTCTGTTCCTATACATTATGGTCTTATTTTCCTGTGGTCTTAAATCGGTGAGAGTTACGGAGATTTTTTTATTAGTTTTTGCTTAGGCTCAGTACCACGTTGATAAGTTCCAAACGCCGGTGAAGTGCGGGGAATTGATCGAAACTATGTAGAGAGAAAACGTATATTGCTGCTTCAAGTCTTAATGAATGGTCTCGGGCGCGACGTCGAGACGCTGATTCATTTCAAGAGATGCTGTCTGACCTGACGAGTTTCGCCAACACTTTGTGTGTGATTCTGTTCTAAGTTCAAAATTCAAAGCACAGTGATTATCAAAGTACTGTAATGCCCTGCCTCATACATTTACTGGCATTTTCAATGTATTTCATTTTGCAGATCTGTAAGAGAAATCTGTCCTGCTGTCAACCTGTTTGGGTTACTATTGCAGATAACGAATACGTGCTATCAAATTGGTATGGTAGATTTACGGGGTGCTTTTCTTGGCGAGGGCAGGAAGTTTGGTCTTGCCTTTCCTTGGGTCGGCAAGAGATGAGGAGGGAATACGCTGGGAGAACTGATCGGAGGATTTAGTCGGGTGGGAGACCTTTCAGTTCCGGCTGGATTGCAAGCGAGGTTCGGAAGGTGGCGTGTGCGTCACTTTGACCGAGGGACAGATCGCGAGTGCCAAGGAAGTTCAAGATTTGCTCCAACTTATGCATATTTGACTGTTTAATTGGAATGGGCTTTCTTCTTTCTGTTCCTCGTTACTAACCCCATAGTTCAGTTACGATTCATAAATATTATCGCTTTAGTCGATATACTGTCTGTTATTTCATGGTACTAATGTGTAACAGGGTTGCAAATTACACCCCAGCAAAACCAAACGGGGTGGAATCACTGCAAACATGTTTCTGTCCACCACTATACCACGCGATGCATTTTGTTGCTAGGATACGCAGTGAATACTTAATAGAATAATAACCACGACAGAATCGATGAAAGACCGCACAAACAGAGGCGCTCAATCGGTAAGAGGAAGAAGACCACTCTCGCCTGACCTCTGTCGTTAACAAGACTCTTTGAAGATTGAAATGGAGCCCACGGGAAGTTTATTTTTTTCCTGGCATCATGACTGATTTATTATCCTTTCTTAACACCATTCTCTTCCTTCCACCCGTAACTTCTGTAACCCATTCTCATCAACAACCTTGCAACCTCCGCTTAAAACATAAGGACAAGCGGGCAGGTTTCAATCTGTTTCATCGCCTGGTTATATTCTATGTAACAGCGTAGTATGCAATCTAGATTTATTTTCTGCGAACTCAATATCTTAAAAAAAAAGAACTATTTGGCATGCTGTCTGCAAAATAGATAGATAGAGAGAGAGAAAGAGAGAGAGAGAGAGAGAGAGGGAGGGAGGGAGGGAGGGAGAGAGAGAGAGAGAGAGAGAGAGAGAGAGAGAGAGAGAGAGAGAGACCGCGGATAGCCAGACATCGGTGGTGGGAAAATGCTAGAGTCAGTTTTCAAAGATGTGATAACAACACATTTGGAAAGCGGTGAAATCATCAGACAAAGTCAGCATGGTTTTGTGACAGGAAAATCACGTCTGACAATCTTATAGAATATTTGAGGATGCAACTCGTAGACTAGATGTGGTATCTTTGCATTTTCAAAAGGCATTTGAAAAGATTCCACACAGGAGATTAGTGTACAAGCTTAAATCACACGGAATTGTGGTACGGTATTGATGTGAATAGAGAATTTGTCGGCAGACAGGAAGCAAAGAGTGGGAATAAACGGAACCTTTTCAGAATGGCAGGCATTGACTACTGGGGTACCGCAAGGCTCAGTGTTGAGACCCCAGTTGTTCACAATATATATTAATGATTTAGACGAGGGAATTAAACGCAGCATCTCCAAGTTTGCGGATGACACGAAGCTGGGCGGCAGTGCTGGCTGTGAAGAGGATGCTAAGAGGATGCAGGGTGACTTGAATAGGTTAGGTGAGTGGGCAAATTTATGGCAGATACAACTTAATATGGATAATGTGAGGTTATCCACTTTGGTGGTAAGAACAGGAAAACAGATTATTGTGTGAATGGTGGCCGATTAGGAAAAGGGGAGGTGCAACGAGACCTGGGTGTAATTGTACACCAGACATTGAAAGTGGGCATGCAGAGACAGCAGGCGTGAAAAAGACGAATGGTATGCCGGCATTCATAGCAAGAGGATTCAAGTATAGGAGCAGGGGGGTCCTACTGCAGTTGTACAAGGCCTTTGTGAGACCACGGCTGGAATAATGTGTGCAGTTCTGGTCCCCTAATCTGAGCAAAGACATTCGTGGCATAGAGGGAGTAAAAGGAAGGTTTGCTAGACTGATTCCTGAGAAGGCAGGACTTCCATACGAAGAAAGACTGGAACGACTAGGCTTATACTCGCTGGAATTTAGAAGATTGAGGGGGGATCTTATTGAAGCGTATGAAATTCTAAAGAGATTGGAAAGGCTAGATGCAGGAAGATTGTTCCCGATGTTGGGGAAGTCCAGAACGAGGGGTCACAGTTTAAGTATAAAGGGAAAGGCTTTTAGGACCAAGATGAGGAAAAACTTCTTCACACAGATAGTGGCGAATCTGTGGAATTCTCTGCCACAGGAAACAGTTGAGGCCAGTGCATTGTATATATTTAAGAGGGGGTTAGATATGGTCCTTCTACCTGAAGGGATCATGGGGTATGGAGAGAAGGCCGGTACAGGGTTCTGAGTTGGATGATCAGCCATGATCAGACTGAATGGCGGTGCAGGCTCGAAGGGCCGAATGGCCTACTCCTGCACCTATTTTCTATGTTTCTATGCTTCTATGAGAGAGAGATAGGGAATGAGAGAGAGAGAGAGAGAGAGAGAGAGAGAGAGAGAGAGAGAGAGAGAGAGAGAGAGACGAGCGAGCGAGAGAGAGAGAGAGAGAGAGACAGAATCTTCACACTGGTTCACTGTGTCTCCACACCGATGAACCGATTGCCAATTAACCAGAGAAAGTATCTGCAACATGATACACGGCGAAGTCAATGATTTACCGTTGTTTCTGAAAGGACAGGAAGTTATAAAAGTTTGGGAGCGTCAATGGGCACCTGGCCAATTTCCTTGTCCGTTCATTAACCAAAGAAATAAGGATGCCTTCTTCAAAACGGTGCAGCTGGACTTTGCTGTTTTTTTTCGTGTTTTTTTTATATATATTCCCTTCAACCAGGACTTAGGAGCAATTGTGACATTGCAAACATCAGGCTCTTGAACGAGAGGAGATAACAACACCCACAGCACCTCTGATAAAACCTGAACCGAACTCGCCGATTTCTCAATGGCTTGGGGCTTTCCGAATATTTAGAGGTGCATAATATTGCATAATATACATATAGTAGCTATAGCGCTAATTTAAAGCTGTTTTGCAATGAATGCGTTATACTAGTTGTAATATTATTATTGGGACAATATTTACCCGACTCATTTTCTATCCTCTTTCACATTCCTCTTCTAACTCATACATACTGTTCGGGTCAAATTTAACCTGCTTTGACACTTGACAGCAATAAAACACAATAAATTCCCTTTGTAACCGATATTTGATGATTTCTTTTTCCAAAACTGAGCCAAAATGCACGAAAATGAAAATGTTTTAAAAAATTATACTTTTGGACAGGTGCTACAATTTTTTTTGTCGATTGAGTTAAATCCGGGACAAATTTGACCTGTATCTATTGAAATGGATTTTAGATCCACCTGTGTGGGTCACATCAAGGAAAATGGTGGTTTTCGGGAATCTTAAAACTGTGAAACTGTACGTGCCATATCTGTGTACATTTTCTTTAATGGGACAGTAGTGACAGCGTTCAATGGGGACCTTGACACTGACACGAAGACGGCCACTTTCCCAGCACATTTGCCCAGGTTCCCACCGAGACAGCCACCTATTGGTCTTTGAAATATGCTTTTTTTGTGTATTTGCAGCTCGCTGTCGTTTCCGCCAGTGCATGGCTAGCAACCCAGGAAAATATGGCATGAAGTGATGGGCAGCCTGTGATGCACCTTCCAGTTATGCATAGAATATGCAAATACGCAATGGGAAGCCAGCTGGAGGACCCCGGAGAGAAAACAGGGCCTGCGCGTCGTGTAAGAGATGACAGAAGGATAAGAGGACACAAGGTGACCTGTGCCAATTTCCTCACGTCTCAACAGCTTGTTCAGGCGGTCCTCAAGAAGAAAATCACAATGGTGGGCACGGTGAGGTGGAACAAGCCTGAGCTGCCACCTGCTGTGATTGCATCAAGGGGGCGAGATGTCTTGTCTTCTAAGTTTGCTTTCACCCATGACACCACAGTTGCCTAGTATATGCAAAAGAAGGACAAGTATGTCATCCTTATGAGCACAGTACATAAGGTTGCAGAGGTCAGCGCTCAGCAGGGGAGAATATCAGCCACCATCCTTGACCACAATGCCAACAACGGAGGAGTGGACAACCTTCACAAAGTAACAGGAACATGCAGCTGCAAGAGGAGATCAGCCCGCTGGCCTCTCGCCATATTCCATAACATCATTGACATATCGACCTGCAATACCTTTGTCATATGAAGTGAGCTGAACCCGACCTGGAAAACCCACTAAGAAAGGTAGGAGGTTAATTTTGGGGGAGCTTGGAAAGGCCCTTGTAACTCCATTGATGCAAAGGTGACAGCACCTTCCCCGAACAGTAGCCTCAGCAGCACTGATTAGGTCAGTTCCGCGTTCTGAACCTGCCCCTGATCAACAACAAGTCCCACAACTGCCAAAACAAGTGGACAGAAGAGAAAGTATTGCAACTTCTGCTCTGCAAAAGAAGGACTGCTAAACAGGGACAATTTGCTGTAAATGTGGGAAAAACAAATGCAGGGGCCACACGCGCAGTGTTTCCGACCACTGCGTTGAATGCGAAAACCAGTTTGCAAATACCATTTTTATTTTTTGTATTGTTTGTTGGTTAAAAGTCAGTTATGGTGAAATAATTGTTAGTAGTTACAATTAGATAGTAGTTATGAGTATATTTTATGATATAGCTGTGAGGACAGTTTTTGATGGTTGTAATAGCCATAAACGTTTATATAATAAACCCCACGGTTCCAGAATGTCCTTTCCATTTTCAGTTTCAACAAATTTATTTAAATAATTATTGCTGTTATGTTTTCATGTATTAGGTAAAATAACACATGACATTGTGTGATTGTAGTTGCTTTATCTCCATAAACGATTTTTTTTTCTCTAAAATGCACAGTCTGCCTGCTCTCTGAAACATTAATCAAGGATTAATCACCTATTATTATAAGATAGGCTATTTATACATTATAACAAGATCTGTGGTCAAATTTTGGTGTAGACACTTGTTATGAGAGGATTCCTGGGACTGGTCAAACTTGACGCGGACCATACTGTTAAGGTATACAATATGAACAGTATGTAAGGGTTAATCCCGCAGATTGCAGTGTTTTTCAAGCATTGATTTATGTATGTTTTGTGTGTTTGCAATAGCTTTCACTATTGAATAAGTTGCTATTCTTTGTCTATCCTCTGTACCTATATCCGGACGGTTATTATGGATTGCTCCATCTGTAATTACTGCTCGGTAGTCATATAATTTGTTACAATCTGACTCTTATATTTATAGTAAGTTGTTGTGTCTTTTCTGTTTCTCAGCAGCTGGAGAAACCTCATGTCCGGACATAGCCGATAAAGCACATTTCTTATCTGCTCAGAACATTCAGACTGTCCTGGTAGTGTTTAATACTGTGGCCTTCTGGAGATGTCCAGAAACATTACGGCGGAGGTCATTTTCTGATTGGACAGCGGTAATCAGTGGAGTTTCGCAGCAATCGGTGTTGGGACCCCTTCTTATCGCGTTGAACGTCAATGATTTGGATGAAGAATTTGAGCGCTTTGTGACAGGGTTTCAGACCCATGTGAAGGTAGATGGAAAGGCAGATGGAGTTGAGGAAGCACGGTGCTTGCAGTAAGTTTAGACAGACTGGAGAAGTGGCAAAGAATTATGAAGGAATATAATGTAGGGAAATGCCCAGACTTACTCTTTGGCAGAGGGAATAAAGGTGTGAACTATTTGGTAAATGGGAAGATCATATGCATTGAAAAATCAGCGTACAGAGCCACGAGACAATCTGAAGATTGAGTTTGTGGTAAGGGAGACAAAGGCATTTTAAAATCCATTTTCAGAGAACTGGTATATAAAAACAACTCCTTCACCGTGTAATAAATTTATACTCTCTGTACAGGCCTGCACTATTTTAACAATGGGGAGAATATTGAAACAAGCAGAGGTGCAGAGCCTTTCGGGAAGATTCCCAGCAGGGAAACTTGCAGAAAGGTGAAGAAGCCAAATCCAATGTTAGCATCCATTTCCAAGGGACTGGGATATAAAAGCGAATCTTTCGCAACATATTAATCTATATAATCTTCCTAGTTTCCGCCTCACAAGCACGTTAGACGGGCAGCAAATCCTGGAGGTTCTGACTTTTAACTTAGCTTTTAACTCCTGGAACTGCCAGTGCAGAACTTCGTCACTCATCGTACCCATGTTATTGGTAACTCAAAGGGCCACCAATTCCAGCTTTCCACACTCTCAGTTAAGAATGCTGAGAAATCGATCCGAGGTATCCCTGACGTTGTTGCCGACAGAACCACCTGTCACGTCCACTTCCCTTCTGAGTCACAGAAATAAACCAAGTGCCTGAGACCCGAACGCTGTGACTGAACACTGTCAGGTGATTCTTCAGTGCGCCCCCACCACCCGCCTGCCCTCCCCACCCCCCGCCAGAACTCTGCGACGGCATCCAAAATATTTGAAAACAATCTATACAATAATTATTGTCTGCAAACAAAGGGTTAACTGCACCTGTCATTCCGTAGAACCTAATTAAGGGAGTTCCCGTGGGGTTTGTCGATGTCACCGCGGAGGTGTGGCTGCTGTTTGCCTGGTCTATTAATATGTACGGTAATAACCTCACAACGACAGTTTCAGTGAGAGCCGCCAGTCTACGCTGTCAGAGACCAGCGGCTGCAGACAGAGAGAAGACAGAGGCTGGATCGGGAATCCGGAATCTGACTATCCCAGCAATGGATCATAACCTGCGAAATATATCGCGGAGTGCTCCTGGAGTTGAGCAGAATATTTTCTGGGCGTATCAATATCTTGTTGAAAATTATGAATGGCTGACGTTGGAATCACGTATCTTTTATGCGCTTCAAACATTCAGACTGGTTTACTACCCTGTACTCGCCATTGTAGCTCTTCCTGGTAAGTGTCTCGTCTCTTCCTCATGATTTACGTTGAAAAATATAAGTCAGCTTCTCTTTCATACCTGTCTTCTTACGACTCGCCAATTGAAAGGCAGGTTGCTCCAACTGGTATCGTTTCAGCAAACATCGGCTGAGTGTATTTGATAAGATATACCATGCAAGGCTTATGGTGAAAGTAATCAGGAATGTGATCCAAGGGGCTATTGCTATGTATATACAGAAATGGCTTCTTATACAGAAATTGCCACAGAAGGCAACGTGTTATATATACAGAAATTGCCACAGAAGGCAACGTGTTGTATATGCAGAAATTGCCACAGAAGGCAACGTGTTGTTGCAGACAGTTATATTCTGCACTGAGGGCGGTGACTCTGCACTGAGGGCGCTGACCAGGGGTATACCTCAAGGATTTATTCTGGAACGCGAACTCTTCGTCATTTTTATAAATGACCTGGGGAAAGAAGTGCAGCGATGGGTCAGTAAATTTGCTCATCACCCAAAATTGGGGTGTTTTGGAGAGTGTTGATGGGATGGAAAACTGCTGTAAGAAGAGGCAGATGGAGTTCAACACAGATAAGTGTGAGGCCATTCATTCTGGCAGATTAAATATGATGGAAGTATATGGTATGAACGGAATTAAATGAATGAATAAGTAGCTCCAACGTCTCACCAGTTAAACAAGCAAAAGGTCACGTGGGCATCATCACTGCCGTGATCTCTCGCCGACACGAAGAATGCAGAGGAAACTGACGGCATGCAGTAGGATATTAGTATATTCAGCGAATGTACCAGCGTCTGGCCGTGGAGTGAAAATTTGGTAACTGTGGGGTTATCCACTTGGAAAGGCAAATGTAAGAACAGAATATTAATGAAGTGGTGAACGATTGCGGTATGCTGCTCTGCGAAGGGACTTTGGAGTGCATGTGCTTGAATCACAGAAGGTTAGTTTGCAGGTGCAGCGGGATATCAAGAATACAAATACGATGTTTATGGAGGTTATGTGCCAACTGCCCAAGGTACTGGTGAGGCGGCATTTGGAGTACTGTGCTGTTCCGGTCTCCCGACTTGAAGATGGATAAACTGGCTGTGCAGGCGGATCTCCAGTTGATTCCAGAGATGAGGTGGTTGGACTATGAATGGAAATCTAGTCGACTGGAATCGTACTAGCAGGAACTCAGAAGAATGAGAGGAAATATGTTGGAAACATATAAAATTATGGAATGGATAGATAAGATAGTGGCAGGAAAGTTGTTTCCAGTGGTAAGTGAGACTGGAGCTACGGGACATAGCCTGAGGATTCTGCGGAGTAAATTTAGGAAGGAACTTCTTCTCTTAGAGGGGGCTGAATCTGTGGAATTCTCTGTTCAATGAAGCAGTGGAGGCAACCTCAATAAATATATTTAAGACTGGCTGGGATAATTTTTGCATAGCAGTGGAATTAATAGTTATGAGGAAAAGGTAGGTATGCGGCGATGAGTCCATGGTCAGATCAGCCAAGATCATCTTCACTGTTAGATCATGCCTGATTGAAAACATGGACTGTTCCTGCTCCAATTATTAATCTTCTTATGTTCTCGTTTTCTCTCGTGTATACAGTTGAGTGAAGTTGAATTTCTGTCACCTTGATATTTAGTACATTAATTAGTTCATTTATCTCTCAACAATTCCCGTTTGCATCTCGTTCTCTCTGGTGCCAAAGATCAGAATACATTCCAGCCATCGGTTGCTATGACTGCTTTGCCCACAAGGCTCGGCAGCTAAATTCGGTCATTCGAGCACCGAGCCTTCCCCGCCATTCGACCGTAACTGATTCATTATCGCTCTCAACCACATTCTGGCGCCCATCCTGTAACCATCAACGACCCGATGAATCAAGAGCCTATCTCTCTCCTCAACAAAGGTTCAAATGACCTGCCTCCCACAGCCGTCTGCGGCGATGGATTCCACACACTCGTCTGTCTCGGTCTGAAGAAGTTACTACCCATCTCCGTTCTAAATAGATGTCTTTCTATTGTGAAGCCTCGTCTTCAGGTTGTCGACTCCCCCACGACAGAAGCAACCCTCCCCACGTACACGATATCAGGGCCATTCAATGTTCGATAGGTTTCAGTGAGGTTCCCCTCATTCCGCTGAACTTCAGCAGGTACATTATAATCACTACCGATTTAATAACTGTTCCCAATAATCTCCTCAGCAGATACATTAATTCCATGTTCCTCTCTGCTCTCGGAAGTGCTGTAGATTAAAATAATTGTTTTCAGAGAATGCTTCCACCCAAATATGTGTCAATGGTCTTTATTTCCCTCCGCACAGTGAACGTGGTGACAATCGTCATCCTGTCTCGGGGAAAGTGCGGTCTCTCCAAAGGCGTCACAAGGTACCTGGTTGCCATGGTAGCAGCGGATCAGCTCGTCGTTCTCTCGGATGTGATATTGAACAAGATTCCGATGACTTACATGCCAATGAAGGTTTTCTACTGGTCAGCTCGTGTTCCCGTGTGTAATATCCACGCCGTCGTGTTGTACGGCGTCACGGACTGTTCTGTCTGGTTCACCGTCACTTTCACCTTTGATCGGTTTGTCGCCATTTGCTTTCAGAAGCTGAAACGGAAATACTGCACCGGGAGAGCGGCGGCTCTGGTTCTGGGGACAGTGATTGTGCTGAGCTGCGTAAAGAACATATTCTGGTACTTTATGCTCAATCGGTTCTATTCGATAAAAATTACGACCGTGTTGTGTATGACTTTTAACCGTTTATTTTCCCCAATGCAGCTGGCAATATTTCTACTGTTTCATTTCCTCCTCACCCCAATACTCCCGTTTGTTCTGATTCTCCTGTTGAACAGTTTAACCATCAGGCACGTCCTAGTGGCCAGCCGAGCCCGGAGGAGACTCCGTGGTTCGCGCGATGGCTAGACGCCCGCCGACCCGGAGATGAAGAACCGCCGGCAATCCCTCCAGTTACTGCTGGTGATGTCGGGAAATTTCATCCTTCTATGGGCGCTGTTGACGGTGTATTCCGTATGGGAGAGCTTCTATCTTTATTTTTACTCGATTCCCCCGAGTTCTCTGCGGGAGTTGGGCTACATGCTGCAGCTCCTCAGCTGCTGCTCCAACACGGCCCTTTATGCCGTGGTCCAGGCCAGGTTCAGGGTGCAGCTGAAGGAGACGGTGAAATCGCCATTCTGTCTCATGGTAAAGTGCATTAGGCGTTGTCAGGACCGCATTAATCCTCAGTGACTTTTCTCGAATACCTCCACAAAATATACCATTTATTCACTCGCATGTCCTGTTCCATAGGGACTCTGAACGGCTGTGGTAATCTTTTGCCCTTCACACCTTGATGCACCAATGTGATTGAGGAGGTGTCAACAATCTGCTTTCCACAGAGCTCTTTCCAGTTTACCATCTTCACCAGTTCCCTGTAATGTCTCTCTGAGTTGCACCGAGTGGGTGATTCCACAAATCTTTCACATCACAATCACAATACGTTGTTGTTCCCTGCGGGTCCCAGCGGCCCTAATGAGGTCCTAATGTCCCCAGTATCGCTCCATCTCTTTCCTCCGACGAAGGCCCATTGGTTCCGGGAAACCCTGCGGTTTCTCGTTTCAGGCAGGTCACTTGCCAAACACTGACCGAGATCTCCGCTCGCACCTATAATATTTGGAGATCTGTCTGCCACCTCGAGGATAGTTCATTACCTCGCACTCGTAAAACCACCAATTCAATGGCCTTTCGTTCTTCCAAAGCAGCAATTGTCATCGCAGTGCCTTCTGGGAATCTAAAGACATTCTTGGACACTTTGTCTAGTAGTATTCCTATCTGTCTGATAGGATTGAGTACTTTGGGTCTGTGGGGAACGTGATTGCTGAGTAAAGGACAGCGGATGTCTATTTATATATTGATATCCGGCACAAAATGTGAAATGCTGTCAGAAGTATTGCTCTCGCACAAACACCTTCGATCGGTATGGATACATCTGAGTTTTTTTTTTTCCCACTGACCCTTCAGGAATAGTGTCTGGCACTGGAGTTTTCCACCTGAGATACTGATTGGAACGTAACATCTCCGAAACGTCGACCGACATCTTTTTCGATCCCTCGGAGTGTGTCCCTTTCTCCTTCTCTGTTTGATCATCCGGGGTTCTTCCCGTTTCCCGCCGTTGTCTGTTACGGCGTGGATATCCTCGGGGTGCTCTGGTTTCCTCATACAATCCTAATACTAATATGCTGATAGCTTAATGAGTCTTTGAAAATTGTCCCATGGTTAAGGCCACTGGAAACGTGAAACATTCTGGGAACAGATTGGAAGTAAGACATTTGAGAAGGAGCCTTTCCGGGAGCGGGATCCGTAAGACGGAGCTGCAGAGGATAGCGTGGATTCAAATATGTTCTGAACATAGAGGACAGAAGGCAGTGGTGGAGGGCAGCGACTCTGCACGTGGCAGGTGTTGGAGATGTTCTGACGTTTCACTTGGAATAAAATAGCGATTATTCATTTATGTGCTTGCAGACGGCCCAAAATGTGATGGAGTTGTGCATGTTGACGGAGCTTGGTGAAAATGCAGATGGGTCCGAAAGGTGGCCAGTGAAATGATAGATTTGTCATACTGCCGCCAGCAGATAGCAGGCAGTAATGCGGGGTTGAAAGGCTTTTGATGATTGAGGCCGTCAAAGGGTACGGGAGAAGGTAGGGGAATGGGGTTGGGAGGGTTCAAAAATCAGCCATGACGGAATGGCGGAGTAGATACCATATTCCGTTAGAGAATAAAAATGGAAAGTGCGCTCTCTTCTTTCAAAACGCTGGAGGAACTCAGCACCTATGGAAATGAATGAACAGTCAATGTTGTGCACCAGGACCTTTGTTCAGGACTGTGAAGGTTGGAGAAAGACACCAGAATTAAAAGTGGGGGTAGGGGAGGATAAGAAAGAAAGTTTTAAGGTGATAGGTGAAGCCCGTTCGTTGGGAAACGAAAAGGGTGGGAGAGGAAGGAATCTGATAAGCCAGACGGGGAGAAGTGAGAGATGCTCTCACTGAACTCCTGTTGAAATGAGGTTTTAAGTTTGTTCAAGGTAGACATGCCCAGAGGAGACTTTGCAATGCAGCAGCAAATCATGAACACAACAGCTCTACTGATTATGGAAAGCTAAATCAACACACACAATATGTTGGAGAAACTCAGCTGGTCAGGCAGCATGTATGCGATTTTCCTTTGAAGATGCGATGGGCCAACGGCCGAATTTTGCTCCTGCGGTCCGCCGCTCTGGAGAAAATAGTCCAGTTGCGTCCATCTCTCCTCAATGAAGGATAACGCGTCATTGAAACTCAAAACCATCCCCCCATCAAATCGCGCGAGAACTTGAATGTCTGCCCCAACAAAATCTCTGTCCTGCGAAGAATCGTGACATTCGCACCATCAGATCATAGCATATTGAAGCAGAATTAGGTCACTTTGGCCCGTCGAGTCTGCTCTGCCATTTTATCATCGCTGTTCCAGTTGTCGTGTCAGCCCAAATCGCCTGCCTTGTCCCGTATCTCTTCTTCCCCTGACCTACCAAGAAAACATCAACCTCTGCCCTGAATCTACACAACAGCTTAGTCTGCACAGCTGCCTGCGGAAGCTGAGACAGACATGTGCCTGTGAAGAAAATGGAAGGATACTCTCATTCTACAAGCAAATAAAAAAAATCGTTAGTGTATAGATAGAAAACTGACTGGTGATAGGTCAAATTGATGCCCCCTTCTCAACAGAGTCAAACTGCGCAGCAGCTTTGAGTGTCCTGTGGACTCGGAGCCCAAGCAGAGTTTCTCGATAGTTATACAGAAAGAACTGCATCTCAGCAATCGAAAAGTAGCGTTCAGTACGCCAGACCTGCCAGACAGGGACTTCAGGAGAGACGCTTTGAGATCATATAACCATATAACCATATAAGAATTACAGCACGGAAACAGGCCATTTCGGCCCATCTGGTCAGTGCCGAACTCTTACTCACAAATACTCCTACCGACCTGCACTCAGCCCATAACGCTCCATTCCTTCCCTGTCCATATATCTATCCAAATTAACTTTAAACGACGCAATCTACCCTGCCTCAACCACTTCTGCTGGAAGCTCGTTCCACACAGCTACCACTCTCTGAGTGAAGAAGTCCCCCCTCATGTTACCCTAATCGTTTGCCCTTTAACTCTCAAATCATGTCCTCTTGCTTGAATCTCCCCCACTCTCAATGGAAAAAAAGCCTATCAACGTCAACTCTATCAATCCCCGTCATAATTTTAAACACCACTATGAAGTCCCCCTCAACCTTCTACGCTCCAAAGAATAAAGACCTAACTTGTTCACCCTTTCTCTATAACTTAGAAGATGAAACCCAGGCAACATTTTAGTAAATCTCCTCTGTACTCTCGCAATTTTTTTGACATCATTCCTATAATTCGGTGACCAGAGCTGTACACAATACTCCAAATTTGGCCTTACCACTGCCTTGTACAATTTCAACATTACAGCCCAACTCCTGTACTCAATGCTCTGATTCATAAAAGCCAGCATACCAAAAGCTTTTTTCACCACCCTATCCACATGAGATTCCACCTTCACGGAACTATGCACCATTATTTCCAGATCCCTCAGTTCTACAGCATTCTTCAATGCCCTACCATTTACCATGTATGCCCTATTTTGATTAGTCCTACCAAAATATAGCACCTCACATTTTTCAGCATTAAGCTTTATCTTCACTCTTTCAGCCCACTCTTCTAACTGGCCTAAATCCCTCTGCAATCTTTGAAAACCTACTTGATTATCCACAACGCCACCCATCTTACAATCATCTGCATGCTTACTAGTCCAATTTACCGCCCCATCAGACTGATCATTAATATATATGACAAACAATATTGGACCAAGTACAGATCCCTGAGTCACACCGCTGCACACCGTAGACCAAACTGACACACAGTTATCCACCACAACTCTCTGGCTTCTCCCATCCAGCCACTGCTGAATCCATTTTACTGCTTCGATATTAATGCCTAACGACTCAATCTTCCTAACTAACCTTCCGTGTGGGACCTTGTCAAAGGCCTTACTGAAGTCCATATAGACAACATCCACCGATTTTACCCTCCTCAACTTTCCTAGTAACGTCATCAAATAATTCAATAAGATTTGTCAAACATGACCATCCACGCAAAAATCCATGTTGACTGTTCCTAATCAGACCCTGTCTATTAAGATAATTATAAATACCATCTCTAAGAATATTTTTCATCAATTCACCCAACACTGACGTCAAACTCACAGCCCGATAATTGCTAGGTTTACTCTTAATACCCTTTTCAAACAATGGAACCACATGAGCAATACGCCAGTCCTCCGGCACCATCCCCGTTGCTAATGACGTTTGAAATACTTCTGTCAGAGCCCCTGCTATTTCCACACTAACTTATCTCACGGTCCTAGGCAATATCTTGTCCGGAACCGGAGACTTGTCCATTTTTATATTCCTTAAAAGTCCCAGTACTTCCTCTTCTTTAATCGTCATACTTTCCATAACTACCCTTCTTGTATCCTTTATCTTACACAATTCAATATCCCTCTCCTTAGTTAATACCGAAGAAAAGAAATTGTTCGAAATCTCCTCCATCTCTTTTGGCTCCGCACATAGTCGTCCACTATGATTCTCTAAAGAAACAATTTTATCCCTCACTGTCTTTGCGTATTAATATAACTGTAAAAACTCTTTGGATTTATTTTCACCTTACATGCCAAAGCAGCCTCGTATCTTCTTTTAGCTTTTCTAATTTCTTTCTTATGATTCTTTTTACATTCTTTATGTTCTCGAGCAGATATTTAACTCCAAGCTGCCTATATTTATTGCAGATCCCTCTCCTTTTCGGAACCAAGTTTCTTATCTCCCTTGAAAGCCATGGCTCTCTCAAACTTTTAACCAGTCCTTTCAACCTAACAGGAACATAAAGATCCTGTACCCTCAAAATTTCACATTTAAATGACCTGCATTTCTCTGTTACATCGCTTCCATAAAAGAAACTGTCCCAATCCACTCCTTCTAAATCCTTTCACTTCTCCTCCAAGTTAGCTTTTCTCCAATCAAAAATGTCAACCCTGGGTCCAGTCCTATCCTTCTCCATAATTATATTGAAACTAATGTTATTGTGATCACTGGAACCGAAGTGCTCCCCAACACATACCTCCGTCATCTGCCCTATCTCATTCCCTAACAGGAGATCCAACACTGCCCCTTCACTAGTTGGGACCTCTATGCAGTGCTGCAAAAAAATATCTTGCACACATTTGAAAAAATCCAAACTATACAGCCATTTTACAGAATGGGCTTCCCAGTATGTGTGTGGAAAATTAAAATATCCCATTATCACAACCTTGCGCTTCCTACAAATATCTGCTATCTCCTTACAAATTTGATCCTCCAGTTCTCGGTCCTCAATTAGGTGGTCTACGATACACTCCTATAAACGTCACAGCACCTTTTCTATTCCTCGGTTCCACCCAAATAGCCTCCCGAGACGAGTCCACTAATCTATCCTGCCAGATCACCGCTGTTATATTTTCTTAAACAAGCAATGTAGCATCTCCCCCTCTTGTCCTTCCAATTCTATCACACCTAAAACAACGAAATGTTGGAATATTTAGTTGCCAATCAGACTCCTCCTGCAGCCATGTTTCACTAATAGCTACAACATCATATTTCCAGGTATCAATCCATGCTCTAAGCTCACCCAGCGTTCTTCCAATGCTCCTAGCATTAAAATAGATGCATTTAAGAAACTCTCCACCTCTTCCTCTCTGTTTATCCTTGATGGAGCAAACAAATTGTTATCTTTTTCTTCCTTGTCCCCTATATCTTCGGTCGGAGTTTTCCTAATATCTGTCCCCTGCCTATCCTCCCTCATATATTGTCTACTAGCTTTCTCTATTTGTGAACTAACCTCCTCTCTCAGAGTCTCTTTAATTTGATTCCTACCCCAGCCATTTTAGTTTAAAGTCTCCTCAGTAGCCCCCGCAAATCTCCCCACCAGGATATTGTACCCCTAGGATTCAAGTGTAACCCGTCCTTTCTGTAAAGGTCACACCTGCGCCAAAAGAGGTCCCAAAGATACAAACATTTGAATCCCTGCCGGCTGCTCCAATCCCTGAACCACGCATTTATCCTCCACCTCATCGCATTCCTACTCTCACTGTCACGTAGCACAGATAGCAATCCCGAGATTACTACCTTTGCGGTCCTTCTTCTCAACTGCCTTCCTAACGCTACATATTCTCCTTTCAGGTCCTCTCCCTTTTTCCTACCGATGTCATTGGTAACTATACGCACCTATTGTCAAGGGGCACAGCCACTGGGGTACTCTCTATTACCTAACACTTCCTCTTCCCCCGCCAAGCAGTGACCCACTTGTCTGCCTCCTGTGGCCCCGGTGTAACCACCTGCCTGTAACTCCTCTCTATCAACTCCTTACTCTCCCTGACCAGACGAAGGTCATCGAGCTGCAGCTCCACTTCTCTAACGCGGTCTCTCAGGAGCTGCATCTTGGCGCACCTGGCGGAGATGTGGGCGTCCGTGAGGCCTGGAGACCCCAGGACCTCCCACATCCGGCACAGAGAACAACAAGCTGCCCTCACACTCATACTGCCCCTCTACTCAAATAACAACGGAAAATGAATACCAAACCCCCCTCGCCTCGCCCGTTTCCGCCTAAGCCCGTTGAGTCGAAGCCCTTAAGCCTTCACTCTGTTCCCGACTCACTTCGCAGCCGGCAAACGACGTGCTCGCTGTGTAAGACTCTGTTCCTTTTAAATGTTCCGCGCTGCACTGCCCGACCTCCCACGCCCTCGCAGTCCCGCCTGTCTGAACGCCGACAAAAGAAAGATACCGAAAAATTTATAACTGGCTTCCTCCACACTCCTCCGAAATCTTCTTGAATTGAAAAAGCACCAAGTCTGGCTGACACAAATATACGGAGTTGGACCCACCAAATTATCAATCATTCGATGGGGAGCATTTTGGGAACAGTGCCCATAATCGCAGATGTGTTATGGTCGTTCTAGGTTATGATCAGACTGGTCTTCACTGGCCAGAATTCAGTCTGCCGAATTCCGAATATAAATGCATTGGGCAGGATCTGGGGAATCGCCGCCGGGGCTAAGTCCACACCTCAGAGGTGGATGTTTTATAATTTGGATCAGAGTATGATTGACTGTAACATTTCTGACCTGAACGTCCGAGTCTTCAGGTTGTAGCAGAGGGATAGGGATATCGGCAGAGTGGGTGGCTTGGCTGTGCAGAAAATAACGGCACCTGCTCAGTAGAAAATGTAGCTCGGGATCGTAAGCTGTGGAATCCTTGTCGGCTGAGTTCCGAAACTGCCGGGGTAACAGAATCTTCATGGGAGGTATATACAGTCCTCCCAACAGTAGAAGGGATACAGACCACATATTTCAAGGGGAAAAATGTATGCCTGAAGGGCAATATTCTTCAGATCTTCAGCCATCGGATTTGTTTAAATGCATCTCGATTGATTTGGTTTGTTTTTGCCATCCTGGACTGGGTGTTATGAAATGAACCAAAAATGATTTGGGGAGCACAAGGGAAAATAACCCTTCGGAGGCAGTGATCACACTCTGATTTGCTTCAAATTGACATATTACAGAGAGAAATTAAAGTCTAACGCAGCAGTATTTCGGTGCCGTAAACCGAATTATAGTGGTTTGAAGAAGGTCTCGACCGAAGTAAATTTGGAGATGCTGTCAGCGTTATTTGCAGGGCAGAAACGGTGTGAGTTTCTGGTAAAACGGGGGAACGTGCAGAATAGATCTATTCTGAAAACAAAAGAATAGTCGAAAAGCCAAATAGTACAATTGTGGAGGACAAGGGAAGTCAAACCAAACGTAAAAGCAAAAGAGTGAGCATACAACAGAGCAACAATGAAGATTAAGCATACGGAGAGCAAGTAAACGATTCATTAGAAGGAAAAGGTGAAATTAGAAAGCAAGCTAATAAAAATTTCTAAGTGGATTTTACCAGCCTTTTCAAATATAAAGGAGAAATGAGAGTAGATGTAGGTCGGCTAGAAAATGAGGAACGAGAAAATACAACGATGGACAAGGAGATGACAGATGAACTATATGAGTGTGTAGCATCAGTCTTCGCTGTGGAGGAATCGAGCAGCTTGCCTGATGTTGCACTGTGTGAAGGAAGAGAGGTGGGTTCACATACTGTTACAAGAGAGAAGGTGCTCAATCACCTGAAAGAACGGAGGTTGCATAGGTCACCCGGGCCAGACCAATTGCACCATTGGGCTCCAAAAGAGATTGTAAAGGCATTTTCAATGATCTTTCTAAAAATATTGGACTCCGTCATAGTATCATAGGGCTGAAAGATTTCAACTGCCACCAGATTGTTTAGGAAAGGAGGAAGGTAGCAGAAAGGGAAATATATATCATATATCCTAACTTAGTGGTTGGGAAGATGTTGGATTCAATTGGTAAGGGAGGGCAAATTCAGTACGTTCCTCTGCTGTCTCTATCAGTACCCCACGCAGTTACCATCAGCCTCAAGGGACTTCCATATTTCATAAATTTGCTAAAACCCTGCCGGACTTGCTGGATTTCATTGTTGAGAATCCATGCAGATAAATAAGCAGGACGCACCAGATGTTGTCCGTTTGGACTCTCAAAAGACATTTGACAAGATGCCACGCGAGAGTCTGCGTATCAAATTAAGAGTACTTGGTGTTGCAAGAAATAAGAGCGCATTAGGTGAATGGTCGGAGGCAGCGACCGGTGAAAAAAAGATCCGTTGCTCGTTGGTTGCCAGTGACTCGCCGTGTTCCGCAGGTGTCTGTGTAAGGAACACTTTTTTATGCTCTATGTCAATGATATAAATGATGGAACCGATGTTTGTTTGTTAGACATAGTTTGCAGAGTAGAATTGGCACGAAATTGGCAAGTGAAAGAAAATGTTGAGTAGAATTGGCACGAAATTGGCAAGTGAAAGAAAATGTCGAATAATGCATGGTCATGCACATTGGTAGTAGAATTAAATGTGCAGTGCAGTCTCTTTGCTAATCGTGGATATTTTTTTTTTCCACCAAACTTCAGTTCAAAGAAAATTGGGAGTTGTCGTACGGAACACCTAAAGTTTTAATGTTCAGGTAGAGTCGGAGGTAAGGAAGGAAAATACAAGGTGAGCATCCTTTTTAAGAGGTCTAGAAAACAAAAGTAGGAATTGAATGTTGAAGCTTTATTAGACAGTGCTGAAGCCTCAGCGTGAGGATTCTGAACAGTTTTCGGATGCTCATCAAATAAAAGATGTGCTGGCATTGGAGTGGGTCCGGAGGAGGTTCATAAGGATGATTCCATGAATGAAAGGGTTATCACACGAGAAACGTTTCATGCCACTGGGCCTCTACTCAGGAGGATTCAGAGGAATGAGGTGTGATCTCATTAAAACCTTACGAATGTTGAAAAAGCCTCGACAGACAGGATATGGAAAGGATGTTTCCCAAGGCTGGAGTGTCTCGGAAGAGGAAGCGACGCGTCTGAACAGAGATGCGGTCATTTAAAACTGCTATGTGCAGAACATTCCTCAGCTGGAGGTTGTGAATTTGTGCAATTAGTTGCTACATTCAGCTGTGGAGGCCAGGTCGTTCTGAATATTTAAGGCGGAGACCTATTGCTTGTTGATTGGACAGGGCAGCAAACATTCCGGCGATAAGGCCAGGAAATGGCGGTGAGGAGAGGAAATAAAGGATCAGCCATGATTGAGTAGACCCCATCTGCCAAGTGGCCTTCAATCGGGAGATGAGGAAAGAAGACGCTGGAAGAACCGATCGGAGGATGCAATCCGGTGGGAGACGCGTTTGTTCGAGAGGATTGCGAGCGACATTCGGGAGGTGGTGCGTGTTGTCACATTGACCGAAGGATCAGCATTCGAGTGACAAGGAAGTTCAAGATGATCTCCTACCGGTACACATTTGACTGGTGCACATTTTTGTTCCTCGTTACTGACCCTTCACTTTAGTTAAGATTCATTAATATAATCTCTTTAATCGTAATCTGTCTGTTATTTCATGTCACTAATTTGAAACAGGGTTGCAAATTGCAGAGCGGCAAAACTGGTTTGTAACCGAGCCATCTTAATCTCACTAGCTTTGGGGGAACGGGAGAGTGCTTTTCCTGGACGGACACACCCGACGGAAACGGGGCGGAGGCCGGTCAGCATATATCCATTTCCATATACAACGAGATTCAGTTTCTTGCGAAGATGCTCAATAAATTATTAATAGAACAATAACCATCTCAGAATCTGTGACCATTAACAGACGATTAATAGAACTATAACCAGACCATGTAACCATGTGGCTGATAAAAACGATTTTTTTTCAGTCCCCTGATTATCTTTAAAGCACATATTATTCTGCTAATCCGGCTGGGAGAGAGACGGGGGTGGGGTGGGGGGGGAGAGAGAGAGAGAGAGAGAGAGAGAGAGAGAGAGAGAGAGAGAGAGAGAGAGAGAGAGAGAGAGAGAGAGTGAGAGAGAGGGAGAGACAGAGGGAGAGGGAGAGGGAAGGATGCAGGGGGAGAGGGGAGGGAGATCTTCACGCTGTTTCATTGTGTCTCCACACCGATGAACCGACTGTGAATACTCAGTGAAAGTATCTGCAACATGATAAGCAGCCGAGTTAAGAAAGGACAGGATGATCCCTAAATATGTCAAAAAAAAAAAGTCGGTAACCAATCTAAATGGTAAGCACCCATAAATTGGAAACTGCATGTTGAGGGGAAACAGTTCACTCTTCTTAAGGTTGAAGTTAGAACCAGAAAAAGTACTAAACTGAGACAACAAAGATAAAACAGCGGGACTGGATTTCTCAGGATTAGAAATATATAATAACAAATCATGTGCATATAATAATAACTTATGTATCTCATTTCCACAGGTATTACCAAGAATATTAGGTAAATCTCGAATAGCAAGTGCTAAGGGTTCAAGACCAATATAAAACAGTAATGGACTACGAAGACATCGCTGCTTACTGCCCCGAATTAAGCGAAAAAAGAGAAAACAAATTCTTCAATTGGTTAATTCATACTCTATATGTGCTAAACATGCGTTGATACAATTTAAAATAGTGCATAGGGCCCATAGGGCCTATTTGAAATTTTGAGGGTATGGAATCTTTATGCTCCTGTTAGGCTGAAAGGAAAGGTTAAACGTTTGAGAGAGCCATGGTTTTCAAGGGATATTGGAAAATTGGTGCGAAAAATGAGAGATATCTACTATAAATATAGGCAGCATGGAGTAAATGAGGTGCTCGAGGAATTAAAGAATGTAACAAAGAATCTTAGGAAAGAAATCAGAAAAGATAAAAGAAGATATGAGGTTGCTTTAGCAAATAATGTGAAAATAAATGTCAAGGGTTTCTGCAGTCATATTAATAGCAAAAGGATAGTGAGTGATAAAATTAGTCCCTTAGAGAATCAGTGTGGACAGCTATGTGTGGAGCCAAAAGAGATGGGGGAGATTCTGAACAATTTGGGAACTATGATGATTAAAGAAGAGGAAGTTCTGGCTCTTTCACGGAATATAAAATTTTATCCGTCTCCTGATCCTGACAGGATATTCCATAGGAACTTGAGGGAAGTGGGTGTGGAAATAGCAGGGGCTCTGACAGAAATATTTCAAATGTTATTAGAAACGGGGATGGCGCCGGAAGATTGGCTTATTGCTCATGTTGTTCCATTTTTTAAAAAAAAAGGGTTCTAAGGGTAAACCCAGCAATTATCGGTCTGTGAATTTGACGTCACTGGTGGGCAAAGTGATGGAAAGTGGTCTTAGAAATGGTATATATAATTATCTGGATGAACAGGGTCGCATTAGGAACAGTCAACATGGATTTGTGCGTGGTAGGCAATATTTGACAAAATCATATTGAATTTTTTGAAGAGGTTTCTAGGAAAGTTGACGAGGGTAAAGCGATGGATGTTATCTATATGGACTTCAGTAAGGCCTTTGACAAAGTTTCACATGGAAGATTAGTTCGGAAGGTTCAATCGTTGGCTATTAACATTGAAGTAGTAAAATGGATTCATAGTGGCTGGATGGGAGACGCCAGAGAGTAGTGCTGGATAACTGTCAGATTGGAGGCCGTTGACGAGCAGTGTTGGTCAGGGATCTGCACTGGGTCCAATGTTGTTTGTCATATACATTAATTTTCTAGATGATGGGGTGGTAAATTCGATGAGTACGCATGCAGATGACACTTAGATAGGTGGCGTTGTAGATAATGAAGCGGGTTTTCAAAGCTTGCAGAGAGATTTAGCCAACTTAGAACAGTGGGCTGAAAGACGGCAGATGGAGTTTAATGCTGATAAATGTGCGCAGCTACATTTTGGTAGGGCTAATCAAAATAGGGCATACATGGTAAATGGTAGGGCACTGAAAAATGCAGGTGAACAGAGGTATCTCGGAATAATGGTGAACAGTTCCCTGAAGGTCAAATCTCATGTGGATAGGAAGGTGAAGACAGCTTTTGGTATGCTGGCCTTTATAAATCAGCGCATTGAGTATATGAGTTGGGATGTAATGTTGAAATTGTAAAAGGCACTGGTGAGGTTAAATTTGGAGTATAGTGTACAGTTTTGGTCACCGAATTATAGGCAAGATGTCAACAAAATAGAGACAGTACAGTGAAGATCTACTAGAATGTTACCTGGGTTTTATCACCTAAGTTCCAGAGAAAGGTTGAACAAGTTGTGTCTTTATTCTTTAGAGCGTAGAAGGTTGAGGGGGGACTTGATAGAGGTATTGAAAATTATGAGGGTGATAGATAGAGTTGACTTGGATAGACGTTTTCCATTCAGGGTGGGGGAGAGTCAAACAAGAGGACATGAGTTGAGAGTTAATGGAGAAAAGTTTAGGGGTAACATGAGGGGGAACTTCTTTACTCAGAGAGTGGTAACTGTGTGGAACGAGCTTCCAGCAGAAGTGGTTGAGGCAGGTTCGATGTTGTCGTTTAAAGTTAAATTGGACAGATATATGGACAGGAAAGGAATGGGGGGTTATGGGCTGAGTGCAGGTCGGAGGGATTAGGTGAGAGTAAGAGTTCGGCACGGACTAGAAGGGCCGATATGGCCTGTTTCCGTGCTGTAATTGTTATGTGGTTATATGTTTAAAGCTAAATTAGCTCGTTATTACACTCCTATAAATCCTGTTTCTGATCGACGCCTCTCCGAGATAGCTTCTTTCACTCACACGTTTTTGTCATGTCTTTTTTTGAAAAAAAAAAAATACCGGAAAGATATATTTGGTATTATTTCCACTGTTCTGAGTATTGATTTACAACCTCACCCGATTACCGGAATTTTTAGTTTACCAATATTAGAACTGAATCAGTTAACCTTTCTGCTCCTCGGATGAAACATTCCTTACACTAATGGCTGGAAGATCCATTTTGCTGAATTGGAACGAGATCAATCCTCCCACCATATTCCTTTGGCTCGCTCAAACTATGTTGTGTTTAAACTTAGGAAAAACAAATAGAAGTGTCAGCATCCATTTTCAGAGGACTGGGACATAAGAGCAACTCTTCAGCAACCTATTAATCTGGATACTCTTCCTAGTTTCCGCCTCACAAGCACGTGGCTCGGGCAGCCAGTCCTGGAGGTGCTGCCTTGTAACTTGGCCCTTATCTCCAGGAACTGGCAGTGCGGGACATCGTCAGTTTTCGTGCCCATGTCATTGGTACCTCAATGTGTCACGATTTCGAGCTGTTCGCACTGCCATTTAAGAATGCTGAGGACTCGATCCGAGATATCCCTGATGTTGTCGCGACAGAGCCACCTGTCCGCACCACTAAAGAATATCCTATCGCCACGTCATGACTTTCACATTGCCGCCCCTCCCCCCACACCCCACCCCCACAGTCACCGCTCAACGCCCACTTCCCTTCTGAGTCACAGAGGCAAACTAAGTGCCTGAGACCCGAACAATGAGACTGAACACTGTCAGCTGATCCTCCTGACCCCAAACTCCGCGACGGCATCCAAACTGTTGAGGGAGATGGCCAGAGGGGTGCTCTCCCCTGGCCCCTTCAGCCGTTTCTCCTTTATCCCTGTTAAACAGTCTCCTGTGCCCGGCGTCCCGGGTGTAACTGCCTCTCTATATGTTCCGGCCATCACCACTTCAGCCTTTGGAAGGAACTGGAGCTCCATTCCTTTCCTGTTATTTTCCTGTTATATATAATATAGCTGTTAATTTCCTTTTGTACAATTTTAGAGTGAATAAAAAAGGAAAGGAGCACCATGTAAACGTTTGGGTACCCCAAGAGATTTGAGCACTTTGATAACTTTTACCAAGGTCTCAGACCTTAATTATCTTCTTACGGCTATGGCTTGTTCACAGACATCGTTCGGAAAGGCCGTGTAATGAAAATTTCAAAGCTTAAGAATACCTAGACTCCTCAAACCTTCTCTCAACAATCAGCAGCCATAGGGACCTCTAAGCAACTGCCTAGCACTCTGAGAATTAAAATAAATGATGCCCACAAGACAGTTGAAGTCTAAGAGAAGATAGCAAAGCGTTTTCAGGTAGCCGTTTCCTCAGTTCGGAATGTAATTGAGAAATGGCAGTTAATAGGAACGCTGGGGGTCAAGTTAAGGTCTGGAAGAACAAGAAATCTTTCCGAGAGAACTGCTCGTGAGGTTGCAAAAAGGGGAATTTAAAACCCCCATTTGACAGCAAAACACCTTGGGGAAGATTTAGCAGACTCTGGAGTGGTGGTGCGCTGTTCTTCTGTGCAGCGACACCTGCACAAATATGATCTTCCTGGAAGAGTCATCAGAAGAAAACCTTTCCTGCATCCTCACCACAAAACTCAGCGTCAAAAGTTTTTTAAGGAACATCCAAACAAGCGTGATGTATTTTGGAAACAAGTCCTGTGGACTGATGAAGTTAAAATAGAACCTTTTGGCCGCAATGAGCAAAGGCATGTTGGGGCAGACAAACGGTGCAGACTTTCATGAAAAGTACACCTCTGCAGCTGTTAAGGACGGCGGTGGGTCAATCATGCGTTGGGGTTGTACCGCAACCTGTGGGACGGGGAACATTTCACTGGTAGAAAGAACAATGAATTCAGTTAAATACAGGCAAATGCAGGAAGCAAACATCACACCATCTGTAAAAACGCTGAAGTTGAAAGGAGAATGTCTGTTACACCAGCATAATGATCCTAAACACGCCTCGAAATCCACTATGGATTACCTCAAGCGGCACAAGCTGAAGATTTGGACATGGCTCTCACAGTTCCCCGACCTAAACATCATCGAAAGAAAAAACTGTAGATAGACCTCAAAAGAGCAGTGCATGCAAGACGGCCCAAGAATTTTACAGAACTGCAAGGCTTTTGCAAGGAAGAAAGGGCGAAAATCCCCCAAACAAGAATTGAAAGACTTTTAGCTGGCTACAGAAAGCGTTGACAAGCTGTAATACTTTCCAAAGGGGGTGTGGCTAAGTACTGACCACTCAGTGTGCCATCTAGATTGTCTCAGGCCCTATTCCTCTTTGTTAGTTTGAAACTGTAAAATATGGAAATTATAAAATAATCTTGCTTAAAATATTAAAGAAATGCGTCATCTTTAACTTTAGGCCTTTTGGAAATCTGGTCATCTTTTACTGGCTTAGCGATTCACAGTTACAGAACTTTTGACCGGGGTGCCAAAACTTTGCATGCCACTGTATGCAACTGTAATCTTTTAGAACTATCTTTGCAATAATTACTTTTTATCTGTGGATATCATAATTGTGTTTTTTGTTTATTTTCTGCGTGTACCTTCCTTTCCAAACTGGTTGCATATCAGTGCCCAGCTGTGTGTCAATAAGTGTCTCAATTTTGTGTCCATTTACATACGGCACGCATCCCTGGCGAGCCGGCTGCTGGGATTATTAGATACACTTCCTTTTTTTTTTTAATTTTATTTTTATTTGGATAAGGAATTCACAAATATCATGTACTTTTTTCACACATATAACCTTTTCCATTTTTTATATGTATAAAACTACAATTATTTATACATTCTTAAGTACACATTGAGATGATATAAAAGGAAAATAAACATTTAAATAGATAATTATGTACTGTGGTAAATCTAACCTATTAGGCTAAGTAATGGAATTAGTTGCTAAGAAAAATGGTAATAATAGTTTCCATATAACCCTCCTGGACCATTTCCAGTGGTCCAAAATGTTGTATATAAGCCTATGTACCAACCATTGTAGGTGTTTATATCCTAAATTGTTCATGCTTGCTCCTGCCCGCGGACATAATTATCCAATCCCTATGTACTTATTTACTTATTTTTTATACCTTTCCCAAATCTTTCCCTTTACTTGTGTTAATTCTCTATTTTCCAAAAGAAAACAAAAAAAAAACAAACAAACATTTAGACTAGGGGTGCTTACGTTAGCAATATTACTGTGTTGATGAAATGAGCAGTATAATTCATTAGGAGAGTCATCTAAAGTCTGCTCGCATTGGGGTTATATATTCAATCCATTTATTCCAGATTTGATATTTTTTTTTCTTTTTGCGTTCTCAGGGAGTAAGTCAACTTTTCCATTTTAAATATTTCCAAGATAATTTTGTACCAATCTTCTAATTTAGGTGGTATTGGATTTACCCATTTTCTAGTGATTGATTTCTTACTTGCCGCTAAGAGGGCCTGCAGCAACTTTATATCTTCCTTGTGTTCAAGAAACAATACATGCTCCAAATAGAGCGTCTCAAAGTTCAGAGGTATCTGGGACCTAAGTACCTTAACTAATGTTCTATGAATACCTTCCCTAAATAGACTTAATTTAGGGCAATCCCAGAAATTATGAAAATGATTTGCCTCCTTGGAGCTGCACCTTCTCCAACACATCACATTTGTATCTTTATATTTTTCCTGATATGGGGTCTTGAAGTATCTTATGATGTTTTTCCAACAATGTTCTCTCCAAGTCAAAGAATTAGTCGGGGACCATTGAAAGCTGCAGATCTCCCCCCAAACCTCCTCTGGAAGTACCAACTCCGCTTCTTTCTCCCACTTCTCTTTAATATACAGTGTATTTACATTTTTAGCATGGGAGAGTGCATTATATAATCGAGAAACTGATTTACTAGGTATTGAACTGCAAGCCGAATTCAGAATCTTGAAAAATTCTAATTCTACGTTTGATAGGTCTGTATATCTACAACTCTGGTTAACATAGTTTCATACTTGAAGGTACCTAAAAAAGTCATTATGTTCTAGGCCATGCTTGTTTTGCAGGATTTGGAAACTTTGTAAAACTCTTTTATCTATAAATGAGAGGTAGGTTGTAAGACCTTTCTTCATCCATAGCTCAAATCTTTTATCTCCTCTGTTGGGAAGGAATTCGGTGTCATATGCACACCATCTAAAGAGTTTTAACATGTTATTAATTCCACATGAATTAACCACCTTCTGCCATACTTTTAATGTAAGATTTATCCAAGCGTTTTTAATTTTTTCCAACTGGGCCATCAATCCATTGTCAGCTATTGAGGCCTGAAGAGGAAAACTGTCAACTAATCCAAATTCTATTTCCTTCCATCTAGCCTTATATTCCCTATTACACCAATATAACAGAGGGGTTATCTGTGAGGCATAAAAATAATTTCTCAGGAAAGGAAGAACCATACCTCCTCCTTCCTTTTCTAACTGTAAGGTGTTATATCGAATTCTAGGTTTCTTTCCTTGCTAAATGAAGCGGGAAATCCATTTGTCCCATTCCCTGAATTGATTATCATCCACCTCCACTGGTAAAGTACGGAAAAGATACAATAACCGAGGAAGAATATTCATTTTTATAGTATTTATCCTTCAATTTAATCTTAAAAAGGGGATAGGATTCCATCTATGCACATCTGCTTTTATCTCTGAGATTAATGGCCCATAATTTAGCTGTGACAATGTTGAAAGATCCTTCGGCAGGGTTATTCCTAAATAGTTTAATGATTTAGCTTCCCACTTAAGATCGTATGTATCCTGCAATATTTTGGATGGTGTATAATTTAAGGACATAACCTGCGTTTTCTTTACATTTATTTTATAACCTGATATTTTCCCAAAGTCATCCAACAGTGTAAACAATCCTATAAATGATTTTTCTGGTTCACTCAGATAGACCAAAACATCATCTGCGAATAACGCCACTTTCTGTTCAATCCCTGCCACCTTGACACCTTTTACGATTACGCTCTGTCTTATTAGTTGGGCAAGCGGTTCAATATATAGCGCAAAAAGGAGAGGAGAAATTGGGCATCCCTGTCTAGTGCCTCTCTCTAAGCTGAAGGAGTCAGAGAGGTCCCAATTTATCTTAATTCGGGCTGTAGGGCTGTCATATAGAGTCTGAATTACTTTAATAAACTTTTCTTGAAAGCCCAATCTTCCTAACACTCTTAATAGAAATGCCCAACTAACCGAATCAAAAGCTTTCTCAGCGTCCAATCCTACTACCATTGTCTCAGTCTCGTTCTTATTAACCTGTTCTAATATGTGCAGAGTTCTCCTTATGTTGTCCTGTGTTTGTCTTTGCTGAATAAATCCAGTCTGGTCTAAGTGGATTAGGCCAGGTAAAAGCTTTTCCAATCTGCGCGCTAATATAGTTGTAAATAGTTTGTAATCTAAATTAAGAAAACTTATTGGCCGATAATTGCCACATTCTAGTTTATCTTTACCCTCTTTAGGAATAACTGAAATAACCGCTTCTCTCCAGGAAGGTGGAGTTTCTCCTCTCTGCAAGATCCAATTAAAGGTGTTAAGTAGTAATGGGTCTAACTGTGTCTTCAGGGACTTGTACCACTCTTAGGTAAACCCATCAGAACCCGGGGACTTTCCAGTCTTTAACCTAGAGATGGCCACGTTCAGTTCTTTGACAGTTACTGATTCTAATAAACTTTCATTTTGTAAATCTGTAAGTTTAGGTAGATCTAAAAAAATTCAATACACTGTCTATATAGGGCTCATTGGGGGCCCGGGGTTGGGAGTACAGCTCTCGATAATATGTTTCAAAACTCTCTTGAATTTTCCCTATTGTACTCTCCACAAGCTTTGTCTTTGGATTCTTTATTTTATGAATTGTATTGTCTGCTTGTTGTTTTCGTAATTTATATGCTAATAATCTAGCTGATTTACCTCCTACTTCATAATTCTTTTGTCTCAGGTAAAAATATCGTATATTTCACTTTGCAATTTCCTAATTTCCTGTTTTCGATTTGAATTACTTTTGTTGCTATCCTCTCCAGTAGCGACTCCGGTTGGGTGATAACTTTAATAGGTAGTCCCCGTCCGCCAGGTCCAACGTTGCCTCCTCCACCGTAGCGTAACTGTAAAATATGGAAATTATAAAGTAATCTTGCTTAAAATAGTAAAGAAATGCGTCATCTTTAACTTTATGCCTTTTGGAAATCTGGTCATCTTTTACTGGCTTAGCGATTCACAGCAACAGAAATTTTGACCGGGGTGCCAAAAGTTTGCATGCCAGTGTATGCAACTGTAATCTTTTAGAACTATCTTTGCAATATTTACTTTTTATCTGTGGATATCATAATTGTGTTTTTGTTTATTTGCTGCGTGTACCTTCCTTTCCAAACTGGTTGCATATCAGTGCCCAGCTGTGTGTCAATAAGCGTCTCAATTTTGTGTCCATTTACAGACACGGCATGCATCCCTGGCGAGCCGGCTGCTGGGATTATTAGATACACTTCCAATCTGCTTTTGTATCGCTTCTCTGACTGTCCGCCCATAAAGGGTTAACTGCACCGGTCATCCGTAGAACCTAATGAAGGGAGTGTCCGAGGGGATTGTCGACGTCACCGCGGAGGTGTGGCTGCTGGTTGTCTGCTCTCTTAATATGTCGCCCTCACAACGACAGTGTCAGTGAGAGCCGCCAGTCTACGCTATCAGAGACCAGCGGCTGCAGACAGCGAGAAGACAGAGACCGGGTGCCGAACAGGAATCTGGACTATCGCAGCAATGGATTATAATCTGCGAAGTGCATCGCCCAGTGCCACGGGAATAGCGAGGAATATTTTCTGGGCGTATCAATATCTTGTTGAATACCCCGAATGGCTGACGTTGGACTCTCGAATCACTCTTGCGCTTCTGACATTCCAACTGGTTTACTACCCGGTACTCGCAATTGTAGCTCTGCTTGGTAAGCGTCTAGTCTCTTCCTGTTAATTGCGTTGAAAAATATAAGTCAGCCTCCCTTTCATACCTGTCCTCTAACGACTTGCTAGTTGCAAGACGGGACTTTCCAACCGGTATCGCTTCATCAAGCATCGGCTGAGTGTGTTTGATACAGTACGTCATGGATATCTTATTGCGAGCGTAAGGAGACATGTGATCCAAGGGGACTTTGTTATGTGGATCGAGAGACGGCTTGCCCACAGAAGGCAAAGTGTTGTTACAGACTGTCGATTCTGCATTGAGTTCGTTGACTAGCGTGTGCCTCAGGGATCTGTTCTGGCACCCCGACTCTTCGTGATGAGGAAGTGGAGCGATGGGTCAGTAATTTTGGTGATGAAAAAAGGTTGGGGGTGTTGTACGTAGTGTGGAGGGCTGTCAGAGGTTACTGCGGGACATTGATAGAATGAACAACTGCGTTAAGAAGGGTCAGATGGAGTTCAACACAGACAAGTGTGAGGTCGTTCTATTTGGTAGGTCAAATCTGATGGCAGAGTGTATTATGAACGGAAATAATTAAAATAATTAAGTAGTTCCAACTTCTCACCAGGTCAAAAGCAGAAGGTCACGGGGGCATCATTACTGCCATGATCTGTCGGCGACGCACAGAGTGCAGAGGAAACTGACAGCGTGCAGTGGGATTTTAATATGTTCACCGAATGTAACACGTTTTTGCTTGAATCACAAACGTTTAGTTTGCAGGTTCAGCAGGCTATCAATAAGGCAAATGGCATGTACGCCTTTGTTTCTCGAGGTATTGAGTTTAACAGCAGGGAGGTTCTGCTGCAACTGCACAAAGTACTGGTGAGGCGGCATTTGAGGAAATGTGCAGTTGTGGTCTCCCGACTTGAAGATGTGTAAATTAGCTGTGCCGGCGGTTCACCAGTTGATTCCAGAGATGAGGTGCTTCAGCTCCGAGGGGGAATTGAGTCGCCTGGGATCGTACCCGCTGGAACTCAGAAGAATGAGAGGAAATCTTCTAGAATTATGGAATGGATAGAAAGATAGGAACAGTAAAGTTGTTTCCCCTATTAGGTGAGACTAGAACCATGGAACATAGCCTGAGGATCCTGTGGAATAAATTGAGGATCGTGATGAGGACAAACGTCTTCTGTCAGAGGCTAGTGAATCTGTGGACTTCTCTGCTCAATGAAGCAGTGGAGGCTAGCTCAATAAATATATTGAAGACTGGCTGCCATAGCTTTTGCATCGTAGACGAATTAACGGGCTGAGAGGAAAAGGTAGTTATGCGGCGGTGAGTCCTTGGTCAGGTCAGCTATCATCATCTTCATTGCCAGATCACGCCAGTTCGAACAGATGGACTATTCCTGCTCCTATTACTAAAGTTCTTGTGTTTTCTCTCGTCATTACAGTTGAAGGAAGTTGAATTACTGTCACCGGGATACTTGGTAATTAATTAGTTCATTATTCTCTCAACACTTCCCGTTTGCAGCTCCTTCTTCTAGTGACAAAGATCAGAATACATTCCTTCAATCGGTTGCTATCTCTGCTTTGACCATAAGGTTCCGGAGCTAAATTCGGCCATTCGATCACCGAACCTTCCCCGCCATTCAATCGAAGCTGATTCATTATCGCTCTCAACCACATTCGGGCGCCCAGTCCCGTAGCCATCGACGACCCAATGAATCAAGCGCACATCTCGTCCTCTAACAATGGTTCAATGACCTGCCTCCCACAGCCGTCTGCGGCGATTAATTCCACACACTCACCTGTCTCGGTCTGAAGAAGTTACTACCCATCTCCGTTCTAAATAGATGTCCCATAGCCATCGGCGGCCCGATGAATGAATAGCCCATCATACCCCTCGGCAAATGGTTCCAATGAGCTGCACCGCCCCACCCCCCAACACCCCAGCCGTCTGTGGCGATGAACTCCACACATTCACCTGTCTTGGTTTAAATAATTTTCTACCCATCTCTGTTTTAAAGGGATGCCTTTCTATTTTGAAGCCTCGTCTGCAGGTTGCAGACTCCCCCACTGCACCAGCAACACTCTCAAAGTCCACGATATCTAGGCCTTTCAATGTTCCATAGTTTTCAATGCGATTCCCTTCATTCTTCTGAACTTCAGCAGGTACATTGCAATCACTACCAATTTAATAATTGCTTCCGATATTCTTCCGAGTAGATTCATTAACGCCATGTTCATCTCTGCTTTTGGAAGAGCTATAGATGAAAATAATTGTTTTCAGAAAATGCTTCCATCCAACTGCGTGTTAATCTTCCATATCTCCCTCCGCACAGTGAACGTTGTGACAATCGTCATCCTGTCTCGGGGAAAGTGCGGTCTCTCCAAAGGCGTCACAAGGTACCTGGTTGCCATGGTAGCAGCGGATCAGCTCGTCGTTCTCTTCGATCTGGTATTGAGCAAAATTCCGCTGACTTACATGCCATTGGCGGATTTACTCTGGTCGGACCGAGTTCCCGTGTGTAATATCCACGCCGTTCTGTTCTACGCCGCCACGGACTGTTCTGTGTGGTTCACCGTCACTTTCACCTTTGATCGATTTGTCGCCATTTGTTTTCAGGAGCTGAAACGAAAATACTGCACCGGGCGAGCGGCGGCTCTGGTTCTGGGGACAGTGACTGTGCTGATCTGCGTAAAGAACATATTCTGGTACTTTATGCTCACTGGGTCATATTCGTTAATAATTACGTCCGTGCTCTGTATGACTAGTCCCCGTTTCTTTTCCCCATCTCAGGAGGCAACATTTGAACTGATGCATTTCTTCCTCAACCCAATATTCCCTTTTGCCCTGATTCTCCTGCTCAACAGTTTAACTATCAGGCACGTCTTGGTGGCCAGCCGACCCCGGAGGAGACTCCGCTGTTCGCGCAATGGCGAGACTCCCGCCGACCCGGAGATGAAGAACCGCCGTCAGTCCCTCCTGCTACTGCTGGTGATGTCGGGGAATTTCATCCTGCTGTGGGCGTTGCTGACGGTGTATTCCGTATGGGATTGCGTGCATTTTTACAATTTCGGGAAACTCCCGAATTCTCTGCGGGAGCTGGGCTACATTCTGCAACTGCTGAGCTGCTGCACCAACACGGCCCTTTACGCCGTGGTCCAGTCCAGGTTCAGGGTACAGCTGAAGGAGACAGTGAGATCGCCCTTCAGTCTCATGGCAAAGTTTACTCGGCGTTGTCAGAATTGCATTAATTCTCAGTAATGCTTCTCCCATACCATGCAAGATATTTCATTTCCTCTGTTACGTTAATTGGTCATTATAAATTAAAGGGCCGCTGGTACCGAGATACATTGCGCCATCTAAGGACCAACAGTTGAGAACCTACTGGACGTAAAACTTTTGAGACTGTCTTGTTCCACAAGGCTGATGCATAAGACCGAGCTGCATCAGATAGCATGTATTTAACTTTGTCCTGGACATGGAGGGCAGAGGGCAGTGGTGGACGGCAGCCATTCTGCATGTCACAAGTGTTGGCGATGTCCTGGTGTTTACCTTGGATGTAAATTGGGATAACTCATAAATATTCTTCTTGGCGGCACAAAAGTTAATGTAGTTGTGGATGTTGAAGAAACTTTGTAAGTTTGCAGTTGGGTTGAAAATGTGGTCAGAGAAATCAAAACGGTGTCAAAGTAATACGACAGTTCAGTGTTTGTTGTTTCGAAACGATGGAGAAAGACGGGAATATCTCTTCGACAGGTAAGTCCATGAGTATGACCCACTGCTGTTTGACACACACTCAAAACATTAAAAAAAACTAGATTCCTATGCCAGCAGAAGGTGGCAGTCGACAATGCTGAGATTTCAAAGTTGTCACCCGGGAATCGTATTTTAGTCACAATGGAGGAACAACAGTCTATAGGTAAAGTTCGACGATGAGTTATTCCGGGGTTAGTGATATACATAACTGACTCGGACGTATGCAAATGAGCTGAGTAATTATCTTGCGGACAAGAGACACAAAAATTCGTTTATTTTGCGACATGTACAAAGTGCCGGAGGATCTTCAGGCGGTAATTTCAAATGAACTCTAAAGAGCAAGACCGTTACACAGAGAGCAGTGGGTGCATGGGAAGCACTTCCTGGTGTGGTGGTAGAGACACTAGGAGGGAAGACCTTGAAGAGAAGCTGAGACAGAGATGTGTCTCTGAGGAAAATGGAAAGACATACTCATAATGCAAGCAGAGAATATTGGTTAGCCATCATGTTACTGATTTAAATATTTCAAGATGTTGTTTGCAACTTGACTCTGGCAGCCTCTACGACAACACTGCTGTCAAACTCTTGCGGCGCTTGTCCTTCGCTTGGACTACTTTAGTGACGCGAAGAAGCCGGTGCATGGACAACAGCCGGTTCTTCAAATGTTCCCGCCCAGTCTGCGCCCTGGAGGGGACGCAGTTCACCAGAGACGCGAACCAATGATCCCCTGGCATTTCCGGCTACTACTACCATTACTACTTCTACTTACCCTCATAACCTGGTTTATCTCTGTCAAATCTCCCCTCAATCTTCTGCATCCCAAGCAATAAAGTCCTAACCTATCCAATTTTTCCTTATAACTGATGTCCTTGAATCCCGGAGACATTCTTGTAAATTTTACTTTCGATCGTACTTAGATGCTTCCTGTAGGTCGATGAAAAAATTTGCACCCAATACTTTAAATTAGGGCTCTGCAAAGTCTTATTCAAATTCAACATAACACCCTATCTCCTGCACCCAATCGTCAGCTCAACTTAGATTATCGTCTAGCCTCTAGTGCAGTTGTCTGTTCTCGCTTCAGTCTCGCATCGTCATTCCAGCCTCGGATCCCCCAACACTTGGGTCCAAGCATTCTATTGCGAGAGGGGCAACGGCCACAAATCGGCGTCAGTCGTTTTACTTTCTCAGAATGCTAACGCGCACTCCGGCAAATTTGAAATTGCATCCGGTTTTGCAAATCGCACGCACAGGAGAGCAACAAACCACAAGGATTAGTTGTCCCTGCCCTATTCACCCCGAGCACATCCCTCCCCACCATCGGGCGTACACACAGCAGTCGCAGCCTCAAGTTGGCTGCTTCCTCCAGCACAGCATCCACCACCCCTACCCCGCCCCCCCCCCAGCCATCTGCACCACGCCGTCCTCTCGCACACCCTATTGGACTGTAGGTACAGAAGGTGTCAGTTCTCACACGGCCAGGTTCGGGAACAATTACTTCCCTTGAAACATTCAGGGCAAAGGGACTGTCACAAACCAAATCGTTACCTTTGTACAGCATCATTTTGCTCTAGTATGGACACTGTTCCTTTTTTAACGTGTTGTGTACTACAACCAATGTGTATAATTAATGTTTAATTGTTTTTTTTTTTCTGGCGAGCTTTGTGTCTCTGATGTTGCTGGAAGTTCGTTTTACACTGCACCTGTGCACACAGGAAGTTGTGCAGATGGCCAGAAAAGAGTCTCGCGATTTTTCTTTACGAAACTAAGTTTGACTTCGACTTCTCTGTTCTGCGATAATCTTGCAGCCCTCCAGTCTGCTTCCGCTCCCCTGACTCTCGCGCTTCTGGGAGTTTTTGTCGCGCTCCGGTAACTATCGGCGCCGCCGTGAGTACTCCAGGCGCAGAAAAGCAAGGCCGAGTGACTGACTTGCAGCTCGGAGGACTTCAGGAGGAACAGCAGTTCCTCCGGTCGTTCGGCGACGAATCCATCGCCCACCTCCTGTGCAGTTACCGCCCCCGGGCTCACGGAATAAAACAGGTTCCGAAGCTGCTCTCCCGCGCGCTGCCGATACCAGAACATATAGAAGGTGCCGCTGCCCGACAGAGTTCAGTTTAGTGTCACATTGTCTCCTAGAGAGCCGCTGTGAGCCACTGGAGTCTGCTGGATGGTCTGCGAGCTCGCGGCTGGGGAAAGATAACGGGGAAGAGATGTGTCAGATAACAGGCAGTGTCGGACGGTGGGGTGCGGAAAGAGAATTTAGGCGCTGTGGGGTAAAGGGATCAACAGAGTAGGGGAGAGATGGGTAGTAAGGTTCGGAAAGAAGATATAAAGAGATATAAAGTTAATTCGTAGAATTGGAATGAATCGTGTGCACCGTCCCGGTGTCTGTATCTTCCCCAACCCCCGCCCGGTTCCGTCCCACACGCCAGGAGCACCGTGCGGAGTTCCCCTCTCCATATCTCTCCCTGTGCCAGAGTCGCACCGTGCACCCCAGATAGAACAGTACAGAGCAAGCACAAGCCTGATGCCAGTCTACGTAATCGAGAATGTCGGCACGTGGCCCATGGCCCTCTTTTCCCTCTCTGTTCATGTGTCTATCGAAATAATTCTTCAACCTCACCATCAGTACCCGCTGTGAATACAAAAGTGGTCATAGAAATCTCCTTCAAGAATTCCCTCTCTCAATTTAAAATCCCGGCCCTCTGACATCTCTGCACTGACTGTAGTTGTCCGCTCTGATCATTTTACAGACCTCTGTCAGTATCATTCCGCCGCCGACTCCACTGTTTGTCTAACATCTTCTTAAAGCTCTCACTTACCGGGCTTGCGACCAGAAGTTAGGTGTCCGTTATAAAAAATAATAATAATGAAAAACAACACGCAGCATTTTTCCTACAAATGCAGCCAGAAGAATTAACAATGAGAAACAATTGAATTAATATTTCAAATGTGTCCTCGACACCATTTTATAAAAAGGTGCACCCTGACATACAGATATCGGTCCCCACAGCATTGACCGCTAAGGACCCTACTTGCGTCCATGGCCACTATCGGATCAACATGGACGGACTTTAAATTTCATCTGTCCTACGTGTCCCGCCATTGACAATGAACCTTGATTCATGCATCTAACCTCCGGCTTAAAGGAAGCGAACAAACGACAAGCAATGGAAATACGTATTAAATCTTTGCAAACGTTCTTACGGTGAGCGAAAAGCACCGTCGTGATTAACAGAATCATTCGCTCAGTCGACGTCTGTTGCTTCATCTTCAAGTAAGATGGCAGAATGTACGACGCCGCCCCCTTTATTGCGAATCTCGCCCTCTGATTGGCCGTCTCGCTCCTCTGTGTCTGATTGGGGAAGTGTGCGCAGAATCGGAGTGACAGAGGACGGATGTCCCAGTGTTGCAGAGGAAACAGGAAACACTCTCTATCCATCAGCTGAACATCTCAGCCATATCCCCGATGGAAATATACAGAGGTTATGCATATTGCACATCTTACCAGATTGCAATAAACTCAATAAATATCAATCAAATATTTAAAACGGGAGGTCGCTTCTTTGAAATTAATATTAGAACATTAGAGTAGTTGTTAGCGCGACTTTATTACAGCTCGGACTTTCCTGAGTTCAAGGTTAAATTACGACGTTGTCTGTGAGAAATTTGTACGTTCTCCGTGTGAACCGCGTGCTTTACTCCCACATTCCAAAGACGGAACCTTTGGAACGTTAATTGATCATTCTGTTTTGCCGTGATTAGGCGAGGGTTAAAATCGGTGGGCCACGCGGCACGTTCCGCGGTGTAACTCCAAATATATAAACAATAATAGAGTACTAGGGGACAGTGCAACGATTCTTATTTCCGATTCTTATTTTAGAGTCAAGATCAAAGTTCGGTTTGCACATGTACATCTGAATCACCCCATTGCCAGTGTGCGAATCATTCCAGAACTGATTGTGATTCAATGCCAAGCAAAGAACACAGTACGACATCATAACAGACAACATAGTAGCAACCATGGTAGCATGAGCAATCAACGATTCGCAGAACGGTCAGATGTTTGGAGTTTGATGTGACTTGGAATGTCAGCAAATTCCTGCGATGGCAACACCGCTTCTTTTGAGGCTGCAAAGCACAGGACAGCAAGACGCTATCCTGTAGAGGGTTGTAGAATCAACTAGCTCCACTTGGATCATCCAGCAAGTGGCCACAAAGGGCTATAGAATAAAACTAGCCCCAGCAGGGACTCCATCTTCCCCACTACTCTGGACATTGTTCGGAGATGAGCGTTGTGCCTATCCAGCACTGAGGACCGTCGCCACCAGGGCCATGCCTTCGTCTCCCTGCGAACATCGGGTAGCAGGTAGAGAAGTTTGTATAACAGGACTTAGCGCTTCAGGAACAGCTTCTTACACTCCTCCATCAGATTTATGAAGGCACAAGAACTCATGAGGACTGCTACATTATTACCCTTTTACGCTCTCTCTGTCTCTGTCAATCTCTCTCTCCCTATCTAACTATCTATCTATCTATCTATCTCTCCTCCTCTTCCCCGCACTCCCCCGCTCTCTTCTCTCTTGCGCGCTCTATAACTTTAAATAATGTTTTGTGGTGGACTGTTCAATTTACAGCCCCTTCAGTATCACTTACCCTCTCTCTTTCTCTCTCTCACTGTCTGCCGCTCTATCTCTGTCCATCTCCTCTCTCGCTTTCTTTCTCTCTCTCTCCAGCTTTTCGTGGTATTTCTAACACAGCACCAACTTAGCGCCCTGTCAGTGACATGGGGCCGCGTTTAATTCTGTTTTCCCCGTTATTATGTGGGTCTCCTCCATGCGCCATCGATTTCTCACCATATTACAAGGAATAAAGCGTCAATTGGTCAGTTGGTCACGTGGGTGAAATTGTCCTGCGCGGGTTCGTTGGGCTGCGGGTTTGCTGTAGCGCCAAAGAACGTAAATGAAGACAACTTATCTGGGAGTTCTTAAAAGAAACCACATTAGAATTAATAGAAATACATCATCACCCCTTCCAGTTGACAAAAGCATGCCGGGCTTGGCTCTGTCACTGTCACACAATGGTGGCCGACGGGCGCCCAATATTTGGCTCATGCTGCCACCTCGTGGAAGAAAGAAGTACTTCAGTACTGACAAAGAAAATTATAGTTAACATGGCGTTTGTCAGGTGCCTGTCTGCCTGTCGCCACCGCACCGTCCACGTTGGAGAACGGTTTTGTAACGGGAGCCCCACGTCCTCAAGCTCTGCGAAGTACTGCAAGCGCAGAAGAGGACGACCGATTGTGTGGGTGAGGGTTTGTTTGTAAAGCGGGTATCGCTGGATCTCTTGGCCGTGTAGCGGTCATGCGTGTAGCTTCTGATGGAGCCTTGCCCAGCGGAGGTGAGCAAGAGGTCCAGTCCCTACATGCATGCGAGGTGCGTCTCTTTCCCGCCGGCTCCCATCGACAGGGAAGAATACCACTGCCCCATATAACTTAGCCGGTATTCCCGTGGAACAGAGGCTGGCTGAGTCGATAGTGCTAGTAGCAGTACCACTCAGCAGGTCGCAAAGATATCGTAACGATTCGGCAAATTGGTTCTGCTGCTGCTGGAAACGCATCACCAGGGATCCAGGTCCCGCTTTACGAAGAACGCTATTGAGGCCCAAATTTCCCTGTTCTTTTGAAACTTACCGGGTATTCCTTTCCCCCGCTGCGGCCCATATCCCGCGCATACCCGAAACCTTCCAGGATCAAGAGAAACTTATGAAACTTTGAAAACGTGTTTTAACGCGTATTGAGTGAGGTATGAAGGACCACTAATTGCAATATCGTCCAAAAAGGGTGTCCAGCTGTCCTAAGCCAACTCAGAGGTTTCCATAGCCGATATCGCCCCTCCCATCTCCGTCAACATCCCCTTCTCTGCGCCTATCCTTGACTCCATCAACCTCTTCCTTCCTAATATACATCCTTGTTCCTGCCATCCCCTCCATCCCCGACACCTCTCCGCATCTCGGTCACCCCCTCCCTCCCCTACATAACCCCCGTCGTTGTGATATTCCCCTCCTTTCCACTCTTCTCCATCTCCGTCACCCCCTCTCTCCTACATAGGCCTCGTCTCTGTGATCCCTCCCTCCCTGAATCCGTGAGCCCCTCCTTCCACGACGGTCACGCCTCGCTCACCATCTCCTTGACTGCTACTTTTGATTTGCAGTGTCTGCAGGATCTGTTGTGTCGAAAACAATAGATTAAACGGAGGTTCGGGAACTTGGATGAGCTTATCTGCACACTGGAAGTGGCTGATGCAGCTACAGTTGCAATGACGCGTACGATGAAGGGTCAGCACTGTTGACGTGACGTTATGACATCGCCAGGGACCCGGGTTCAGTTCTATAAGGAGATTCTATGTTCTACTCTTGACCGCGTAATGTTCATGCACGTGCTCCGGTTTCATCCCGCATTCCGAAGACATGAAGGGCAGTAGGTTATTTGGTCACCTCTGTGCAATCGGGCCATGTTGGGTCACTCTGCCTTATCTCTACAAAAGGCACTGAGATAGGGGAGGATTAGAGAGATAACGCTTCCAGGCTGAACGTATAGAATTGTTATGAAAAAAATGAAGATTTAGGAATACCATGTTCAGACAGAGGGAGGTGTGCCTATGGAATTAGCTAAGAATACCGCAACTATTAGAACAAGCACACAGGAATTTCCCAGCGGGTTTCGGCAGTATCTGCAGAGAGTGGAACCACATTAACTCTAGTTGTAAAGTAAATAACGTATTAAAGTATAAGATTCTGAAGGTGCAGACATGAGGAATCTTCATTTATTCCTGGGTTACTTTTAGTTTTATTTTACTCAGAGAATCAAGGATGCCTGGAATGCTCTGTCTGGCACGGTGATAGAGGTGAATACATTGCAGCCTTTTAAGGGACGTTTCGATAGACGCACAAATGTGAGGAAGATGGAGGGACGTGGCCATGAAATATATAAGAAGGATTCGCTCTTCGGTGTTTTTGATTTGCTTTTAGCTAGTGAGTCTCAGCACTGTAGGCCAAAGTGCCTGTTCCTGTGCTGTACGTTCCTGTATAAAGTGATCAATTACGTTGAGCAAATGCGGAAACCGTTATTTTTATTCCGGAAAATTACAGATACAACATACGCAGCTGAATTCTGTAGTTGTAAGGGCTTCGCGGCCCCGGAACCGTTGCTAGGTGGCACCTGTACTTTGCAGTTTTCTGAGCGAAAGGAGAGGCGCGTCGGAGCTTCTGCAGCAACAATGATTTCGCCCCGCTGCTGGCACTTGTCGCAGAAATTTATAACATTCAACAGAAAGATACTTGAGTGTGTTCGGACATTTCCCGGAGACCTTTCCTGCTCTCAATCGTATAGAATACAAATAGGAGAACAGATGGCACAGACAAAGCTGGTGATGTCACGCCAGATGAACAATGAGTTTGGTTCCCCAGTTCTATGACAAGGACTGCACACACACACACACGATCACGCATGAATAGATAGATAGATAGATAGATAGATAGACAGACAGACAGATAGATAGATAGATATGGATATAGATCGGCCGTTTTCAGATAGACAGATAGAGAGGGAGACAGACCGACAAGGACAAGGACAGAGACAGACAGACACACACACATATACACACACACACACACACACACACACACACGCACACACAAACACACACACACACACAAAAATATAGATAGATAGATAGTTAGATACATACATACATACATACATACATAGGTAGATAGATAGATAGATAGAAGGATAGATCAGAACAACAGTGGGATACGCGGGACGATGGATAGACAGAGGAGGAAGACAGAAAGTTCATTAGTATCGATGAGAATATAAATGATAGATCATACATCATTGGCAGATACACGGAGAATGTAAGGAGGCGGATTACATGATTTTTTCTTCCGTTATTGGAAGTTCGTACGTTTCGGTGGGCAGAATGTTCTGCTGTTTCCGTTTCGCGCTTCACTCGCTGACGAGTTTCGTGGTGCAACAGCGCCCCCTTTCGCACAAAGATTTGCCGGAAATACACTTGCAGAAGTGTTTGGTTGATTTAAGCATTCATTCATTTTCCCATGGTTTATTTCCCTGTGCGTCCGGTGATCATACTACAGGATAAACAGGCAAAAAATATGTTCTTAATAGATAGAGCCTGCCCGACGACACATAACCTACAGAATTCGATAAGCTGAAAAACACCAGAAATATACAGAACTAAAGAGGAAATTGAAAGACTATGGAATGGAAACATCTACAACCAGTAGTATCTACAACTGGTATCGTTCTAAAGGCACGGCAGAACATAATTGCACAGAAAAATCCTCAGAAACCCACAGCACTAAACATAGTTTGAAAGTTCCGATCATTTAAGAAATGTGTCTGCTTGGTTAATTATAATAATTATTATTATTGATAATAATAAAACTAAAATAATGGATAGTGTATGAAAAGGATCAGTAAGTAACCACAGAATAAATGGGGCCGATTGGGCTCTAAGGCGTTTGGATGACGTATGACGTCACCACCCGGCAGCTTCTGCAGCCAAGCTGAAGCCAAGTGCGCTGCTTCGCATTCCTTTGGACCACATCCGCGAGGCCGAGAGGAGGATCTTACTGTCTGGGCAGGCCAGGATCTCCATACTAATCGCCCATGTCTGCGGCAAGGAAAGGGCGCAACCATTGTCTACTTAGACAGACGGAGCCATGATGATTGGGCAATAGAGGGTGTTTTCCAAGAATGACACAGGTAGAAGTTTTCCATGGAAAATCACATATAGATCAATACAGTCAATAAATCAAATCTATTAAATTACGTCTATTATTATCATTACTATTATTATTATCATTATTCTTATTGTAATTACTGTTATCATTATTATTAGTACTACCACTACTATCAGACCCTAAGACTATAATATTTAGAAACAGGTTTAGGGATTTGGTCCATCAAGCCCACTCCACCATCTCATCAGGTCTGATATATTTTCAACTCAGTCCCAGTCTCCTGCCTTCTCCCCATATTCATTCAAGCCCGAACCAAACTGGAATCTATCAAACTCTGCCTTGAATATACGTAACTCCGGAAATTCACTCCTCTTCAGCTGAAGAAATTTCTCCACATCTTCATACTAAAAAGATGTCCCTCTATTGGAGGACTGTGTCCAGTCTAAGGCTGTCCAATGATTGGAAACATCCACTCCGCATCCACTCTATGTTCGCATTTCAATATTAGGTAGGTTTCAATCAGATCATCCCTCATCCTTCTGAATTCTAACGAATACGAGCCCAAAGACATCAAACGCTCTTCATATGACAAACATTCAATCCTGCAATGATTTTCGTGAAATTTCATTGATACCTCTCCACTCATTTCTAGGTTAAACGTCCCAAAACTGCTCCCAGTACTCCAAATGAGGCCTGTCCAGCGCTTCATCAAGTCCCAAATTCTTTGAGGAGATTACAAGTAGGATAGATAAAGGAGATGTAGTGAATGTTGTATATTTGGACTTTCCAAAGGCCTTTGACAAGTGCCACACATGAAGCTGCTTACCAAGTTAAGAACCCATGGCATTGCAGGAGAGTTACTAACATGGTTAGAGCATTGGCTGTTTGATAGAAAACAGCGAGTGGGAATAAGAAGATCCTTTTCTGGTTGACTGCCAGTAACTGGTGGCGTCCCGCAGGAGTCGGTGTTATGACCACTTTTTTTTTTTATGATGGAGTAGATGACTTTGTTGCCAGGTTTGCAGATGATACGAAGATTGGTGAAGGAGCAGGTAGTGTTGAGGGAACAGGTAGGATGCAGAAGAGATTCAACAGATTAGGAGAATGGGCAAGAAAGTGGAAAATGAAATACAATCTTCGAAAATGCACGGTCATGTACTTTGGCAGTAGTAATAAATGTGCGGACTATGTTCTAAAGGTTGAGCAGCTCCAGGAATCTGAGATGCAGAGGTACTGGGAATCCTTGTACGGAACACCCTGAATGTTAACTTGTAGGCTGAGTCGGTGGTTGAGGAATCAAATGCCATGTTTCTACTTATTTCAAGAAGTCTAGAATACAAGAGAAAGGATGCGATGCTGAGGCTTTAGAAGACACTGGCGAGGCCTCATCTTGAGTATTGTGAACTCAATAGTATTGAGTGTGGGCCACTCATCTGATAAAGGAGGTGCTGACATTGCAGAGCATCTACAGGAACTTCACAAAGGCGATACCAGGAATGAAAGGGTTCTCAAGAGAAGAGGAATGTTTGATGGAACTGGGTCTGTACTCGCTGGAATTCAGAAGGGTGAGGGACGATATCATTGAAACCTTTCGAAAGTTAAAAACGGCCTCGTAGATGTGGAAAGTTTGTTTAGGATAAGAGGGTACAGCCTTAGTATAGAGGGTCGTCATTTCAATACGGAGATGAGGTGAGCTTTCTTTATCCAAAATGCGGTGAATTTGTGGAATTTGTTGCCACCTGCAGCTGTGGAGACCAGGTCGCTGGGTGTTTTTTAGGCAGCGATAGATATGTTCTCCATTGGGCATGGCATCAAAGGTTACCGGGAGTAGGCCCGGAACTTGGGATGAGGAGGAGATTAAAAAAAAGTATCAGCCATGATTGATTGGCGGAGCAGATTCGATGGGCCAGGCAGCCTAATTCTGCTTCTATGACTTATGGTCTTAATATTATAACACGAAAACAATACTCCAGATGAGGCCTTATATCACACTCTCAGCCAAATCACATTTACCAGAAACGCTCCCACAAAGAAACAACATCCGTTATGAAAGACCACGATCATCTCGGCCATGCTCTCATTTCCTGTCTGCAGTTGTTACAGGAGCCTTTAGTACCAAAATATGAGAATCCTATGGGCTCCCTCTCAAGGATTGTACATCTCATGACTATTGATTTTTTGATTGATTCCATTGTGATTGATATTATTGATATTTTTTTATGTATTTGGTCAGTTGTGTCTTCTTTTGCACATCGGTTTTAGTTCATTTTTGCGTGTATTTTTTCACCGATTCAATTGTATTTCTTTCGTCAACCGCGAAAGCCGGCATGAATATCTATCCCAGGTTCTTAATGCACAATCAGAATTTAAAAAAAAACATACAGTTATGACTAATTACATCCAGACGCCATTTAGATTTTTAAACCCCGCTCTCCAACAAAAACATTACGGTCTTTCTAGCACTGGAGCACCTCTGTTCATAAACACTCCGATATCTTCGAAAACCAAACGCTCCCTCCTGCTTTTGAAGCATAATCCGGTTCCGTCCACTTCCAAGCATCGACCGCTACAAGTATCCACCCACCACCACACCCCGCTCCGCCCAATCTCCTCCGCCAACTCCTTCTAAAACACTCGGAGATTGCATGCACTGTCTCGATGGGCACGCACACACCTACGTATTCATATGCGTGGATTTAGGAGCGCACCCGGATATGGCCGTGTCATCGAGTTTGGGAGTTTCGGCAAATATCAAAGGTGCTCAGATTTTGGGCTGTGACGTAGTTCAAGGTTGTATAATTTATACATATTTTGACAATAAATCTAATTTGAAGATTGACTTTTCTAAATGCCATGTAGGTGTCGGCGGATATTGACTATCAACGGGTTTTGGGGGGGTCGGCGGGTTTGTGGGCGTGGGCATTTTTGGTGTGTCAGCGCTGTTCAGGGCATTGGTGATTACTGACAGGGACCGGGATTTGGTGCTGAGCAGGGATTACGGGTTGTGAGGATTTGTGGTGCCCACGGATTTGTCGGTGCATACAGATTTGCTGGAATCCGTGGATTTCGGGTTTTCGTCAGACATGTGGGGCGGGGTTGCACGTGCCTTTGAGGGTAAGCAAATTTGAGGGTATCAGCAACAATTGGCCTGCCACCGAATTACTGGGTGTCGGCGGGAATGGGGTATAAGCGGATTAGGGGCTGTCCGAAGAACCCGGAGTGGCATCAGATGCGGGGGTGCGCACGGATTTGGGGGTGCCAATGGATTCGGAGCGTTGGTGGTTTTCGGCGGGTCCAGGGATAATGGGAAGTCACAGGATTTAGGGGTGCGCACGAGTTTGGGTGTGTCAGCTGTTTTGGGGTTTATCGCTGGGGGTTCGACGGATGTGGTAGTGTCACCAGATTTGGGGGTGCTCGGATTATGGGGCTTTGACGAGTCGCAAAGTTGTATTATTGATGTCTACTTTGATAGTTAAAGCAGTTGCCACTTTGAGATCTGAAGATGGGGACGGCAATTTTGCGAAACTTTACTGTCCTTGCAGACTTAAAGTTTGAAAGATTTGACCTGATCCTTGCTCTGGCGTTATCTGATGTGGAGTTTGTGGATATTATAACAGTTAGATAGATAGAAAGGCATAGTTCAGAGCCACAGAGTAATGAGACAAGTAGGCGCTAATGCAGATTGATTGAGGGTTCAGAACGTCTATTGACCGAGATACGATAAATGATAGATCGAAAGACACACGGAGACCGTAACGAGGTAGGTTTCATGATTACCTCGTTTGAACTGACATTACTACGTTTGAATAGGCAGAATAGACTGCGGTTCCCGTCTCGGGGTGCACTCTCTGTCGAATCCCGTGGTACAACAGCGCCCTCTTTCGGGCAAATTGTTTCCGGAAATACACTTGCCGACGTAGTTGATTGGTTGATTCCTTCATTCGCCATTTTACCATGGTTTATTTTCATATCGGTCCGGATATAATATTACACACTGAACAAGCAAGAAGGTGATGGATTCCACAGAAACATAACATGCAGAAATCATGTCAATAAATCGGGGTTGAAGGTGAGTGGTGTGGGTGTTTAAGGGGCCTTTAAAACGGTGGGAGTAACACAGAATATTACCACCGTCAGAAGGACTTCTGGACCGGTACATGTAAAGGAAAGGTTTTGCTGTAAACACGCGAACTTCTGGCTAATATGATGGGCTTCGATAACAAAGCTGCCCTACGCGGAAGAATTGGGCCGAGGGGCTGTATCTGCACCGCCTGGAACATAACTACAGACAATTACCATTTCTGTCCCAAGCAGACGATCAGATAATGATGTCGTCGCAGGAGCTCAATTGCCAATTGGTGGATGGACAGTCTCGACGTCATATCCGGGAACACCCTCGACCGACAGAGCTTAGTTGAAGAAGCGAGTGAGGGGCGTTTGCTGCCGAACAGCGCTGCAGAATCGCGATGTATTTCCCTCCTGACTTGCCCCTTGTCTGTTTAACTTTATCCCTGACACTCTTGCACAAATGTGAGTATTTTTCTTGATCAATTATTTCTCACACCGGGTGGAACCGGCCGATTCAAAGACGATCCAAATTCATATTTTAAATAGTGGGATACTATGCCGTTGTCATCCACTTGACCATGAATTACTTTCTCTTGCATGTTAATCCAGGTCTGTCGGCTGCGCCAACAGTGGTCCAGTTACCTACCGCGGCCTCGGTTTGGCCTGGAGAACAGTTCAGTTTTGAGTGCAGTTTGGAGGGAGGCGGCGTGGGCGACTACACCATGCACTGGTACAGGCAAATCGGTACGAGTCTGGAGCATGTCTGCGACGAGAATGGCTTATGCGCCTCAGCCTTTAAACTGCGGTTCACCACTAAGCTCGAAGCTGCACAGAACAGCTTCACTCTGCAGCTCAGCAGCTGCGAGGAGACGGACTCGGCGAGCTACTTCTGCGCAGCGAAGCTCGCACGGCGGCTCACGTCTCGGGCTGCCTCAGACAAAAACCTCCCCAGTGATTCGTAGAACAGTCAGCCCATCACAGTCCGTTGCCAGCCACTTTCTGTGCGTCCATCGAACTCATCTCCAAGTGTTATCTTTTTTATCAGTCTTTCCTCACACGCACATCCAACTAAAGTTTATTTGCGTGAAACGCTGCTGGGAGGAAGCTGAATCTATTATGAAGATCCTCCGCCGTCAGTGTTATCAACTCCGCATTACAGTAGATCCCACAACACTAGGTACCGTGATGGACTAACTTTCAGGGTTTGGACAATTCATGTCTGTTCATTGATTGGTATAGTCGATCATTATGAATATAAGGCCGTATGAACCTAATATATGCGAGCAGAATTCAGCTATTTGCTCCAGCGAGTCTATTCCGCCACTTCATCTTGGCTGATCCAAATTTCCTTTTCAGCCTCAGTCTCCCTCTTTCTCCCCTTACCTTCTCATGCCCAAAACATACAAGAATCGATCAACCGTTGCCTTCAATAATTCAAAGGATTCGCCACTCTCTGTCCAAAGGAATTGCTCCTCACCTCCGTACTTCTACTTTGACACTGTGTCCCCCGGTCTAGGGTTGTCGCACCTTTGGAAACATTCCCTCCGCGTTCACTCTATCAAGGTATTTCACCATTGGGCAGTTTTCAATCAGATAATTCCTCATCCTTCTTTGAGTTCCAGAGCAATCAAAACCTCTTTAAACCATAAACCTTTAATTTTCGGATCATTTTCGTGAAACTCCTATGAAACCTCTCCAGTTTCAGCACCTCTTTTTTGTAAAACAGGAAACCGACAACAGCACACGATACTCCAAATGAGGCCTCGCTGGCTCTTCATGAAGTGGGCCACATTATATTCTGGCATTTGTATTCTGGTACTCTTGAAATAAGTGCTATCATCATATGTGCCTCCCTCACCACAGAATGCACCTAAATGAATTTTTCATGAATCCTGCGCAATGGCTGTGAAGTCCCTTTGCGCCTTAGTTTTTTGGCATATCCTCTCCATTTAGAAAATAGTCTACACTTTCATTTCTTCTGCCAAAATGCATGGCCATGCACATACCGACACTGTACTCCATCTTACACTTCTCTGTCCACTCTTCTGATCCTGTGCTTTGGTAGCCTCTCTATTTCTCCCAGTGTAGGAAACATCCTCTCCACATCCACGCTAACTAGGTCTTTCAATATTCACAAAAATTGCTGGTGAACGCAGCAGGCCAGGCAGCATGTATCAGGAGAGGTACAGTTGACGTTTCGGGCCCAGAACCTTCGTCTGACCAGGACTGTACCGCTTCCTACAGATGCTGCCTGGCCTGCTACGTTCACCAGCGTTTCTGTGTGTGTTTCTTGTATTTCCAACATCTGCAGATTACGTCGTGTTTCCGCCTTCAATATTCGATAGGTTTCAATGAGGTCCCCCCTCAATTGTCTAAACTCCAGCAAGTACAGGCCCAGAGCTATCAAACGCTCCTCGTATGTTAACCCTTTCATTCCTTGAATTGTCGTCGTTAAAATTCTGTGAACCCTCTCCAATATAAGCACATCCTATCTAAGATAAGCTGCCCTAAACTGCTCACAATACTCCAAGGTTGGCCTCACCAGTGCTTTATAAAGCCTCAACATCACATCCTTGCTTTTATTTTCCAGTCGTCTTGACATTTTCTTTTTTGCTTATCCCGCTTGTTATTTCCTTTGGAATTCCCAGAAAGTTGTCAGGCAAGTTTTCGCTCGAGGAAACCATGCTGACTAGGTCCTATTTTATCAGGTTTCCCCAAGTACACTCGGACCTCATCCTCAATAACCGACGCCAACATCTTCCCAATCACTAACCTCAGACTAACTGGCCTCCAGTTTAATTTCCATCGTATTTGCCGGTGCTTCCGTGCATGCCGGCGGGAAAATAAATCGCAGGTAGTACACGGTGACACATACGTAAGATCATACTAAATTTAATTTGAAATTTAAATGCTGAGCCTCCCAGGTCGGAGGAACTGTCGGCGATAGCGCCGACCTTTGAAAACAGCAAATTTCTCTCAATAATTTTCTCAGTTTTGATCGGACTCAGCGAGAACTTTGACCGCTTTACTCTCAGGCATTGGTGATTAATACAACAGCAGGGGGCAGTAGAGGCATTTCGTTCGCTGATGATGCGCTGACCCTTGATGAGGGTGCTTCTCCCGAGAGTCGGAGGTCCAGGGGTAGCATTGCAGGGTTCTGTACGCTCATCGACAAGGTTGAAGGTCAATGTCTCTTTGACAGGCGGTCTGAACTGAGCGGGCGTTCGTTTAATGTAGATGGATAAAATCTCACTCGCCTCTCAGTTTCTGTTAATTACTGCTCATTTTTTCCGATCGGACCCACGGACTGCAGCCTCCTCAAAGCCCCTCGCTCTCTGTGTCGCCGTGGACTCGTTCGCAATTATTAATTGCCGTCAACGTGACACCACGCCGGGTACTGGTATACGGGCACCGCCGAGATCCCGGAGACTCTCTGACCCGGAGCGGATATACTGGTGGGCGCACGAGATGAGCTTTCAAAAGAAGTGCTAGAGATGGGGTAGAATTGCAACGCACAATTTACATTTGAAACAGGTGGCTTCGAAGGTTTCCCAGTGACCGTACTTTGCGCAATTTGTGAGTTTTTGACCGCCCAGCGACAGGAAGGCTAAGATTCAAACTGCAGCGAGTGCAGAGACTTTGCAGATCAACTTCACTTTGAACGACGCTCCTAAACTCTGGAATTCAGGACCGAAAATTAAAGGGATGGAGAGTCAGTTAGCACGTTTAAATGCCAGCTCAACACTAATTTATTTAACTTTGCTTTTAACGAAAATAATTGACTGTTTTCTTCTGTTTGCATTTTATCCCACTGTAAAGCGCTTTGAACTAATCGACTGGACACCTGCACTGTCAGCGTTCCACTAACCCGCCTCTGCTTCTTGCTGCCGTTACGTCATCTTGGATTAACTGCGCTTCAATGCAACTTCCGGAAACGTGCCGCTGTCTGTACGCTGTCTGCAACATGATGTTAGCGGTTTTTGTTGCGCTCAGACGGTTCTTTGTATCACTGTGAAGACTACACGCGCAGAAGTACACGGCCGAGTGATTGCTGCGCAGGCTGCTCGTCACCAGGTTGCACGCGTTGCTTTTCGGAGTCTGGACGCTAAATCCATCGACTTCACCAGCAGGCTCTTTAAGACTGGTACCTAAGGTATAAAACATTAGCTGAGGCTCCTTCCCTGGGTATTGTCGATACCAATACATATAGTAATTGCTGCTGCCATCCACGTTGCAAGTCAACTTCATCGGGTCCCCGAGAGATCCGGAATAAAAACCGGGTGTCTGGTGGATGGTCTGGGGATCCGCGGCTACAGGAGAGAGTAAGAGAGTAGGGCGTCAGTAAACAAGTAGATTCCGGCGTTGGCGTTTGTGAGGCAATCGGGAGAAGAAATAATCCAGATTGAAGCAGATTATGGAATTTCAAATAACGGAAGAGAGAACCCGATAGCACAGGACGAAAACGAGAGTAACGGTCGAGAAAATTAAATAAAATGACGGAGATTAGAAGCCGCCTGTTTGAGTTACTAAGTACAGAGTTGAATTTACTGAGAGGGAAGTAAAGGGTGGGGAGGGAAAGAAGGAAGAAAATAGGTGCAGAGGTATTACGAGGAGGAGGAGAAGAGGAAGAAAAATGTCAGGAGATGTAGGAAGAGAGGAGGATGTGGAAGAAGACGGGAGGGCCGTGGAGAGTGAGGAAGGAGGGACGGGACGAGCGGTAAAGAAGCAAGCGGAGTGGAGCCACGGGAGGTGGGACAGGTGGGAGAGAAAGTAACAGATATCGAAGAAGAAAATAGTATTACAAGGGGCAGAAGTGAGAGCGTTACAGTACAGGTCTAGAGCGGGATTCATGGAAGCGACACTTGAATGGAAGAGAAAATCAGAAGGACGGGAAACGACGGAATGTGGTAGTGACAGGGTCGATACAGAGATGCAAGAAGTATAGAAAAAAGTAATGAAAACCGCTTCCGAAAACTATTCATAAACTGTTCCCGTCCCTTACCGTGAAACCAGAACAATAACTGCAGCAGCAGGAACATCTTCACGTCCGTCCGCCCTCTCCACAGCGGAGAAGGTTCGGGGATCCTCTTGAGCTCAACGCGTCACGGAAGAAACCCCGAAGCCCCGCCCCTCCCTCTGACAATTACACCTGACGTCACTGAGCAACCGCGGCGGGTCTTGAGTTGGCTGCTGTGGTCATTGATTTGCGCTATACCAGGGTCACTGCTGGATAAGGTCTGAAATAGCAGCAAGTTCTGGGATCTCAGGATCGCCCCTTCTATCAGGTTTGAAAGTTGCTGGCTCTTTGACACTGTTGGAAATATAATGCTTAATTTTTCCGTTAACGTGATCTGAAGTTCTTCGCTGTCATTCTTCTTGTCCAAGTCGCATTTAAGTAAATCCCTTTTTGCATCCCTTTCACCATGACGACGTCAAACCTGTAACGGGATTGGGATGGGACAGCACAAAGTTCTGCAACGTACGACGGCGAAACCAAGACCGGTGGTGTTCCAGATGCCCGGTAAGGAGCACGGCAGTTGTGCGTGAGATTTGGGGAACCGGTTCAATGGGGAAGCAACCACTTCACTGTGTAGCTCGGCGGCTAAAGGCAGGCAGACTCGAAGGTCTATCGCTGTTTCGCGAACGCCACCCAGCGGCAGGAATCCGCATATAGCCGACCGCCAATGAGCGAAATTCGTAGTTCGTTTTCTTACAGGCATTCCCAGAAAAGTGAAGAAACACCAGATGAAAAGCAATAGATAATTGATGCTAACACAGTTTTGCAGAATCCGGTAAATCGTGCAAATAATAAAAACAAATACATTGATAAGAACACGAGTTGGAAAGTGAATCCATAGATTGTGGAATCAGTTCACTCTTGACGTGTGAAGCTTTCCACGGCGGGTGGGTGTCAGACCTAAGGCTCCTGTGCCGACTGCCTAGTGGAAGAATATGGGGAACATCAGGACAGTACAATGGTCTCAGACTGTCCCGATGTATAACTAGGGGACTGAAGACATTTACACAATACTGCAGTAATTTTATGTACTGTACGGTACCGCTGCCGAAAACAAATACGCAAGTTGACAGATGTGGGTTATAGTAAACGTGATTCTGATGCGGGTCTCTTTAGTGGGATAGTAGTGGGAAGCGGGGAGAGAGAGTGGAATCATGGTTGGGAAAAGGGGAGAGAGAGAAGCACCAAGAAGATATTCTGCAATGATCAATAAATCAATTTACAGCTGGAGTACGAGAGTTCTAAGGAAAGATTGCAGACGGCTTAGGTTGTTTTAAGATGGAATTTGCGTAAGTAACCTTCTCGCAGCTTACAAATTTCCGAGGAGAAGAGATGAGGTGGTTGACCGTTGTCGTGTTGCGGCGATTGGGCTGTCTCGAGCGAATGGACACAGGGTTGAAGTCAGACATGGGGTGCTACACTTTTCAGGCAGAGGCCGGTGGGAATGTGGAACGAGCTGTCAAGGAATGTCATATCCTGCACACCAGTGTCAAGGAGAACGAAACAATAGCAAGTCCGGACCGATATAGAGAACAGAACAATAATAATGAACGGAAACAATAAATTGTTGTTGTTCGTTCATCGTGACGTCGAAGAGGACCTCGACACCATAATGATGGTGTCGAGACTAGCGCGTAATTTAGATTTAACTGAGGGAGAGTTGCGCAGCGTCAGCCTCACTCTCTCTTCCCAATTCCCATCTGGATCCAGTGACAAGACAGAGTCTAGACGGCTGGAGATGGGACTAGGCGCAGTGGATGACCAGGACGTCTTCTGTGTCTTGTCCTGCTCTACACGTTCCACGACGTTTGCAGAGACCGCCTTCTTGACCGTTGGACCTTCCATTGGTCTCGTCCGCTCAATCCGCCGGAGTCTGTCTTCACATGCTGGGATGGACAACTCCCTATCTCACCGAGGGTTTGAGACCCGTCGGCTACCTTCACTTGGTTTAGCCGGCTTGTCGAAGCCGTTTCCCGGGGTGTGGCCGCTGTCGCTTGCAAACAACTACGGGGAGCCACAGGTGAGAGCTGAGTGCCAGGTGGGGATCAAAGGTGGACTAACCGCTCTGAAAAGGACGCGACATGTTCGGGAGAACATGTCGCGAAACAATAATTACAAATACATAAAATAGCTGATATCAATCCATGAGGTTATATTAGGCTTTACATACTCTGTGACTGACGGCAAATAATAAGAGAGCAGTGATAGTTGCGGGAAGATGGGGGAGGGGTGGTTGAGTGGATGGAAGTATCGATCAGGCACACTGTTTGGGGAAGGGAATTGTTTTTTCAGGCTGATAATCATGGCGCGGATGCAACGTATCCTCTTCCTTGCTTCGATTGGAACAAACAGTCCATGAGCACTGTAGGCGAGATCATTCATGATGATACCGGCAATTTTGCCAGCGCCTTTCTGTATAATTGTCATTGATGGCGGGGAGGATTTTGCATGTGATGTGCACTGTCAGGAGTTCGAAACTCCTCACAGTTTGGACTGTTGCGCCATCGGTGTGAAGGTGTTTGTGAATGCGGCGATTTCTTCTGAATTCGATTTGAAAAAAATCCCTCTTATCTTGTTGACGTTGTTATATGCCTGGCCCCAGGCCTCGATGTCTACCACCTCCTCTACCACGCCTCGTGCAGAGTCGCTTGGGTGACATCGGGGAACTTGTCAACGTGATTGGCCGGGTGTTTGGCCGTGCGGTCACGTGTGTAGAGTGTACAGCAATGGGCGACACAAACTGCCCTGCGGGATACCGGTGCAGAGGATGATGGGGAAGGAGTAGCAGTTGTGCATCCTGGGTATGTGAGGTCAGTTCGTCAGGAAGTCCAATTCACAGTTGCATTGTGGGGTATTTCTATCGATTAGTCGATGTTGTCACAGTTACGACATTTCAGTGACTTTCCGATGAATGGGCAAGCTGCACTGTCGCGCCTGTTTCTCTGCAGGGTGACAGCAGGGGGCGCTCTAAGACCAAACGGAGCGGCAGTGACTTCTGAATGGGGCAGTAGTCAGTCGCCGATCTCGACCTTGCAATGCAAAAGTCCACATTTTCAAACCAAGCATCGTCACAGCCCAGCTCTCACTGGGGAAAACAACTTCACCTCGTTTTTTGACACTGAGAGCGGTGTTGTCGAACCGAGGGACGGACCGCTTGAGGAAAGCATGTTTTTGACGTACAGAAGCAGGTGTGTGCAACGGCAGACAAAGCTGCAACGGGAAACTCGGACGGATGGCCAGATAGATGGATTTATAGAGAAATACGTGGCAAGATAGTTTGCAAGATAGACCGATACATACAAATGTATATGCATACATAATACACACAAACGTACGTCGGCACCGTACCGTACTAATCAGTGCGTCGCTACACAGCACCAGCAGCCTGGGTTCCGCTCCTTCGCCGCTTATAAGAAATTCGTAAGTTCCTCGCAGTGAGGGCGTCAGTTCCCTTCGGTGCCCCAACTCCACCCTGGAAGGACGTAAGGGACAGGAGGTTAATTGATCATATTTATTTATCTGGACGTGGGGGGGGGGGATTCACTGGGTTGGACGGTTCTGTTGCCATTTTTCTTTCATTTTTCTTTGAATGAAACTGAACTACCTATACGTTGAGAGACAAACAAAGCGGCAGAAACTGTGCCCGAGAAACGGACACACAGGTCACACAACGAGAACAATAACCCCTCATTTCATGTTTTGTCCCGCACATTTGCTCCGGCGGATACAATGAACATATATCGACGTTGTACCTTCGCGCACTTCCGGTTTCTGCTCTGGATGCAACGTCATCCAGCGAGGGAGGGATGGGGATGCCAATGACAGAATCGGGGACGGGGCGTTGCAAGCCAGACTGTAACCTTATACAGTCATTATATCTGTCCTCACGCTCCGAACAGGCCCTGCTCTTCCTGAAGGAGAACTTTACGTGAAGGATGCTTTTGTTAATGGCGTTTGTGACCTGCTTGTACAGCAAGGAATATTCAAATCCAATGTTCGGCGCGTACCCTGCCTCTCCATTTTCCTCTCACCGTCCCCTACTGCTGCCTTCTCCACTCCACTTCCTCCCATTTCATTATTTATCTATCTACTTTTCAATAATTATCCCTCCTCGCTCCTTCCCTCCGCTTCGTCCTTTGACTCCGCACAGCCATACCCTCCCCTCATCCTCCCTATCCCTCCATCTCTATCTATAAACCAGTCTTATCTATCTCCTTATCGATTTCTCTATATCTCTGTCTCATCTCTCCCTGGCGTGCTCGGGTTATTTGTCCATCACGTTCTGTTTTTTCTATACCTGCCTCTATTACTGTCTGGACCTCTCTCCAGCGCACGGAGTCGCTGCCGTTACTGAATGTATTTATTTTTCCCCCTCGTTTGTTCTTTAAATCACAAGCCGTGACTTCGACGGTGATCCGCCAGACACTCCACGCTGTTTCCTAGTCCCCCGGCCCGAAACAAACTCTTCACTGCACGGTCGAGGGCAGCAGCAGCTACTGATTGTTCTGGTACAGACAATACCCGGGGAAGGATATTGTCGATGGCTGTTTTACTCGATGGCTGCTCCAAGCGTGGCGCCGGACGCCGAGGTGGACGGGTTTACAGCCAGTCGACCGAAAGGCAATGAGTTCACTCTGAGCGTCAGCCGCCTGCAGCTGAACCACACGGCCACATATTTCATATGACATTGATAGGAGCCTCGAGCAAAAACCTCAGACAGCAGATGGTGAGGAGAACGAAGTAAGAGTAACTCTTGCACCCAATTCCCGGTAACAGAAATGATCCACACTGTGGTGGGGAAACATTCTCAGCTTCTTCATTCCAGTTCCATATGCAGTGAAGTCCGCTGATAGCTTTGACTACCGTTACACCCGGGGATGGGCTGGGGACAGCCTGCCAATGTCGCCGCACATTCAGGCACCTACCTAGCAGGCCCATATTGTTCAATAGAATATCGAAAAAAGAACATTAAAGAAAAATGACAGAACAGACCAGAGCCCAATGCAGCCTCTTAAGTTCCTCCCTCCCACCCTAAAGCACATGCCCAGCCATCTAACTCCAAGGAAAGCCGCCTATCTTTGGGATTGCAAGTACGGAGGAGGCTGCAAGGGGCGCTGTTGCACCAGGAAACACTGGAGCTGAAGAGCGCCGTGTCGATTCAGCACCTGTTCTGATGAGGCTGTCTCCTTTAGTGAGGTCGTTAATCCTTACCGGACAGCAAATACGGGCCATGTTTACAGGGGGTTTTCGGAGCTGGCGGGTGTTCAGCTGAGCAACGAAACCTTTAGAGTTTCGAAGAATGTCGTATTCATTTATGTATTTGTCTATCTACCTTTCTATCTATCTATCTATTTATTTGTATATTTTTACTTGCTTTTTTTTTGAAATACAGTCCTTCAAGCCGCCCCGGCCACCCATCTAAGATTTCACGCTCGCCTAATCACGGCGCAGTTTGCAACCAGCAATTAATCTACCGACCAGTACTGCGGGAAGAAAACGGACCATGGCGGGAGAACGTAGAAAAATGTTACATACAGCGGCGTCACCTTATGTACCTGATGCCCCTCCCTCGCCTTCCTCCAGCCTCTTTTCCCATACACCCTACTCCTCTCTTCATTCATAATCTCCTCATCTCCTTCATCTTTTTTTTTCCTGTTGCTCTTATCTCCTCTCCCCTCTCTCCCACTTGCTGCCGTCCTCCTCATCTTATTAATCAACTTGCCTTTCACATCCAATGCCCGTCGTCTCCTGCATATCTCCATCATTGTTTCTCTTCCGAGTTCAAGCATGAAATTTGTAGCATGGAACCACAGCCTTGGCAACAAAAAACTAACTTCGACCTTTATAATTTTGTAAACCGGTATGTCGTCAGCCGTTCCAGTGAAAATAAACCAACCGATCATTCTTCAATACATCTGCAGTCGTCTTATCCTGGAAACACACCTATGAATATCCCGTCCGCTCTTCCTATTGTCGCAACACGATTCCTGCCCAAGCTGTGTTAAATATTGCGCTTGTGGTCCAACCCAGCACGACACCTTTCACCTTACACTCAGTGCTCTCCACCAGGAAGAGGAGGCCGTTTGTTCCTTCTCAGGGATGATGGTAGCAGGACGAAGTACCGTCCCCATTGAGATAAACATAGTTTTAACACAGAACTATGGACGATGAAATTCACAGGGAAAATTTTAACTATAAATGCGATCGCAAGCAACAAAAAATCAGCTGTGGTTATACAAGTTCTGTTAATGATAGGACTTTCAAAAGCAGGAAGGGCGTTACTTCTGGAAGAAAGCAGGAAAATGCAGTCGTCGTGTCAGGGAAGAATCAAGTGAACGTCAATGTAATGAAATCCCACTGTTTCTTTTCCACCTCACATTCAGGTAAATCGGCGTCAGTTCGGGGCCTGTCGGAGTGTGCTGGGTGTGCTGACGTCACAAGGCTGGTGTAAGAGCTTGCATCTTGCCGGAAGATCGGCCACCTGCTCTCTCCTCGTTGTTACCAAACCGTCTGCTTACAATCCACATCGCGTTTCCTCTGTCAAACAAAACAACAAAACAGGACACGGCCACACGGCCACGTGTGCTCGCCTCTGCCACGCCGTTTACATGCAGTCTGGGGTTTTTGTCGAGCTCTTCCCTCTCGGCGAGTCACTGTGAATACTCCAGGCGCAAAAGTACACGGCCGAGTGATTCCCCCGCAGGCTGTTGGTCACCAGTTTGACCTCGTTAGCTTTCGGCGTCTGCAGGGTAAATCCATCGACCTCCCCGTCGGGATTCTTAACGTTAGCACCGTAGCTGTAGAACATGAACTGCGGCTCCTGCCCCGGGTACTGGCGGTACCAGTGCACCTCATAAGTGCTGCTGCCCTCCAGGCTGCAGTTCAGGCTCATCAGCCTCCCCTGTGAACCGGAAAAAGCCGGAGGCGTCTGCTGGATCGTTTGCGAGTTCGCGGCTGGGGAAGAGAGGAGAGGGGTATGACCTCAGTAGGCAGGGAGACTCGGATCATGGAGACAGGGAGGAAAGAAAGAGAAAGAGAGATGCAGGAAGTAGAGGCATATGGGGAATAGAGAAAGAGATGGGGAAGAAATAGAGAGAGCGAGAGAATAAAAGAAAATAATTATAATTGGATGGACGGAGGTGAGAACTAAATATCAAAGGAGCGCGACGATGGAATAAGTAAGAAAGAAACACAGAAGAGCGATGGGGAAACAAATATTACAAGAATTAACGGAGCACAGGAAGGGTAATGTAGAACTTGTTCCTTAAAATGCTCGCAAATTGAAACTATCCTTTACCGTGAAGCCAGACCAGCAGCTCCAATAACACGAACATCTTTGAACTTAGACCGTTTCCTCCAAGTGGAAGGGAGATCGTAACGAACAACCTTTTGAATGCCTTCTCAGGTCATGGGCGAACGCATGAAGCTCCGCCCCTCACCCACACGTCACCGAGTTGCGACACCGGAAGCTTAGAGCTTGAATGGTGTGTGGATCAAATCATTTGCCGATTCGGATGTCAGTCGAAAGGCCGGGCCCCATTCCAATTTCAGCAGGACAACGGGAGCTGTCCCTTCAGTCCCGGACACGACGATCTAACCTCAATGTCACAAACAGAGTCATTGTACCAATTTGGGAGGCGGAGAGAGGAATATAAGGAGGAAGGTACAGATTACGTTCAGCAGAAAGACAGATTAATTTCGTATATGGTGGATCAAAGTGCCTTTTCCCGTGTTGTTCATGAATTGAAAATAACAGAGTTGTAGAATATATGTTACAGACTGTGACCTCTCGGCCCAAATGTTTATTGCTTCAGAGGTGTAAATGGTAGCGTCGTATACTAGTGCAATACGGAAACAATCGCTTTGGTCCAACTGGAAACCTCATATAAATAACCTCATAACTCCCGTCATGCAAGCTATGATCATGCCGTCCATTTGTCAGTGATGACGATTGCAGTAGACATTGAAAGCGTGTAGCACGAAATTTTCCAGAAGTCAGCGAACAAAGCGAAGCAAAAGTGAATACCTGGCAACCAATTCGGCTGCGCGTTATATTTCGAGAATGGGATTAACCGTCAAGCAACCGCTTTACTCTGCGACCCAGCAGCTGGGACTTGGACAACCCAAAGTCTTACTCTTGTGTAGAGTGCCACCGTGCGGCGGTAATAAGTATAACCCCGAGACAGCAACTTGTGGAAAAGAGACAGTCACGACTACTGCGGGAATATTTGGCCATAAATGATGGTGCTGTGATGGAATCGACTGCGAGCCCACTAATCCTAACTATAACCCGCTCCCTGTAAATGCCTGCAAGAAAATGAATCTCTGGGTTGTCTATGGTGCCGTGTACGTACTTTGATAGTACATTTATCTTGACTGGGACCTTGACTTTATCAAGGCCTGCAAAAATCTCCGGGAGCGCAGATAAGATGCGTCATCATTATTTTCCGGGGGTAAGAGGGATTAGCCCCAAATTGCAGAATTTAATATTGAGGGACATCTGTTTAAGCTCAGATGAAGTTAGACAGCTGGAATGAATTGTTGGATGAAGCAGTAGAGAAGGGTACGTGTACACCATTCAGGCAGGTACACCGATGGTAAAGCTTCAAGGATGTGTTGAGTAAATGGAGGTAAATAGAATTAAAATAGACAGAACCATGAGGCACCTAAGTTGCTGGTTAACTTGACTATGAAGATGATCTTCTTTATCTCTATTCAGATCTTGAGGATGATCCGTGACTCCTACAGGGGGCGCTGTTGAACCACGAATGCAAATCCTCTGTCGGTAGAGGATCTCCATTTTGAAAGCCTCCCTTTGCAGCTGAGGTCGTGAATCATTTTCTATCATCGGGGATGTGGCTTCCATTCACAAAGATTTCTCGGCGGGCTGGCTGTTCCGCAGAGTTTGCAATATAACCGTCGCCGTGTCAATGAGAATGACCTGATAATCTTCATTCAGCCCCACCATCGTTCCCCTGGGATATGGCTCAGTAACTCCTTCCTTGTCTGTGATACTGAAAGGCAATAGAATAATTGAAAAAAAAAATTGATAATCAATGTCCAAAAAGATGATAAATAGATAGATAGAGAGATAGAAGAGAGAGAGAGAGAGAGAGAGAGAGAGAGAGAGAGAGAGAGAGAAAGAGAGAGAGATAGAAAGAGAGAGAGAGAGAGAGGGAGAGAGAGAAAGAGGGAGAGAGAGGGAGAGGGAGAGAGAGAGAGAGAGAGAGAGAGAGAGAGAGAGAGAGAGAGATAGACGGATGGATAAATATATAGATAGAGATATAGTTGGATAGATAAATAGATAGCTGGATGGAAAGGTACTTAGAAAATTTATGGATAGAAAGAAAGATAGATAGATGGATGGATAGACTTGTGTGAATCAAGAAGCAGTGGATAGGTTTTTCCTTCTTGCAAGAATTTCATGGTATCATGAAAATAATCGGGAGAAATTACAAAGAAAATAATATCAAAATTGTGATTCCCTTCTTAATTTGTAATACTGCATATTTTCCCCTTCATGATTACTAAACGAGAAAGCACCAGGGCGCGATGTGTGTCGCTTTTCCGTCTAGAACCGCTGCATCGCTCCTAATTCGCCACTGCGACAACTTCCCCACGTTCTCCCACCCCTCCCCATCTCAATTTGAATGGCAATCAGAGAATGAACCAGGCGGCAACTACAGAGGAAATAACGTAGCGCCAATCAACCAATCCAATGGCGCCAAAAGCTGTCAGATGGCACAATCTTCTGCTTCGAAAAGTTGGTCTTGAAACGCACTCCAATGCTAATCGACATCTCGTAAAAATAATGGTGCGTGGAGAAGATTGCGTTCTCTTAATCATGGATTTGATCCCGTGTAAGCCAAAACAGCAGAAGTTCAGAGAAAGGGCTACTATTCATTGGGAGATATTAGAATCTATTCGGATTTATATCTTATAAGGATTCTGTCCACGTACGTGGAGCAGTCGCCCCGTTCCCTGCAGCTTAATTGGGGAGATTCAACCACCATCCAACGCAGGCTGCTTAATACGTGCTACACCATTATGGATTGTTAAACACCTCGACACGTCAAGGCAATAGGATTTGGATACAATTTAGAAAACACTGTGATTTACTGAGATTCTCCCTTTCTAGTCACAGTTTCCTAAAACTATTTTTAAGCCTTCTATGACCGCTGTAGTCTTTAAATAATGGGAAAGATTAGGCATTACATGCTTCCGGGATCTGTTTGTGGGAGGAAGTCTTTCTTCGTTTGAACAATTGTCAAGTGAATATAGTTTACCAAAAGCCCACTTTTTCGGTACTTACAAATTAGAGATTTTCTGCGATCTCAATTATATACATTCCCTAATAGACCTGATAAGAACATATTAGATGGAATTCTTAATATGAAACTATTCTATAATTGTTCAATACCCAATATTTATGATATGTTGTTGGGAATGAGAAATGTCTCTTTAGACAAGATTAAAATCTTTGGGAACAAGATTTACAGACCTGAATTTCTGAAGAAACTTGGAACGAGATTTTTAAATTGGTTAATACTTCACCGATATCTGCTTGTCATTTCCTCCTACAATGTAAAATGGTTCATAGGGCTTATATGACCAAGGATAAATTATCTCGTTTTTTTATAGGGATATATCTCCCTACTCTGATCGGTGTAACAACGGAGAAGCTTCACTGATTCATGTGCTTTGGACTTGTCCAAATCTTGGAAAATATTGGAAGTATTCCAAACTTTTTCTGTACTCTTGAAAGTAAATTTAAGCCTGATCCTTTGACTGCCCTATTTGGTATTGCTGGAAGGAAAGATACAATTTTGAAGACATCTGATCTGCGCATTGTTTTTATCTCTCTTATGGCTAGAGGGGCGCTTTTGTTGAAATGGAAATATGCTGTTCCGCCTAATCATGCCCAGTGGTTACGGGATGTTATGGCACGCCTAAATTTAGAAAAGATTCGTTGTTCAACCTCTGAATCTAACCAAGATTTTCAAAATTTGTGGGGGTCGTTTTTAAATTATTTTCATAATCTTTGACTTCTTGTTAGGGTATAGAAGTTGATTAATAGTATATTTTATTACCTGATAAGTTTCTTTTTTTCTTTTTTTCCCCCAAACAGCTTCGACTTTGGTAGTGCTTCTTTTAATAAAATTGTTTATATTCTAATATACGGATTAATCTAATCCATATGAATATAGACTAAGGAGTTCGTTAACGTGATTCAATATACTGTATTTGGTATTATTATATTCTTTCTTTTGTTTTATATGTATTCTCTTGAATTCTGTATTCTGCTATCTAGAAATCAATATAATATTGAAAAAGAAAAAGAAAGAAGAAAGAAATCACACAGACAAGCAGACGAGCGTCTGATTATCAGCTGGGTCTCAATAGGTTGCAGGACTGTATCCGTGCGGTGTGCGTCTACATTACAGACTGCAGTGCAAATACTTTCCTTACCACAGCAGTTATATATCAGTCGAAACTGCCCTGATAGTCATGTTCTTGTGTGTATTTACATTGGATTCGAAAAAGACACTATAGTAAATGAAACAACACACACAAAGCCGGACAATCAAGATGCATAAGAACGCAGACAACACAATTATAAATAACACACATCGTCATCAATAAATGATATTCAGAGCATGAGCTGTAGAGAGCTTGAAAGAGATTCTGTCAGTTTTGAAATAGTTCCGTGTTGAGGTGAATGAAGTTATCCACACTGATACAGGAGACCGAATCTCCGTGGAAAACTTCACTGACCTCAAAACTGAAGAGCAAGATAATTGCTTCACTCAGGCTTGCTATGAGGATGTGACGAATGGCGAAGAATTTCTGTCGTGGAAGTGATACCATGATTTCGAAATGATAACAGTAGTAAGTTGGAGCTCTGAGCAGACTTATCAATTGGATAGAACCTGCATCCCATGGGTATGTGCCTCCCGGTTTCGAATCATCCAATCGCATCTGCTTGGCATGAACTCATCTCGGGCCTCGTCGGCAGCTTCTCAAAATGCCAACCGTCCAAAGGCGACAACGTGCGGAGGAAGTGAATTAATTGACACAGAGCCAACTCGAAACCAGCTGCTTCGATATGCAGCGGCTTTCCGGCTATCCGCTACTGGGCTTCACTTGATTCCATATGGCGGAAGTGTCCTCGTCCTGTACACTATAGTGTGGGAAAGATTCAGCCTGCTGCTGATTGTGGTGGTGATCCCGCGTAAGTTAAAATCACAGGTTTATGGGAAGGGGGTTGTAGAATGCCCTTTGTGGAATGACGTACTGCAGCATCGGACGTGGTTAGGGTTGGTAGATTTCCTCATCAAGCTGTCTCCGTTGCAACTCATGGCCCGACAACGTCTGAACACTTATAAATGATTGCCGCGCTTGTCAGACTGTCCCACTGTGGAATAAGGCATTCAAAGGACGGGTTTCCCACAGTTTCGCTTTTCAGTTTGGAAAAGGACCTCGGGGGTTTCTCGGAGGGTGCATAAGGCTCTATCCAAACTTTGTTCCAAACTTAAAAGCGGAAGAAAAGCTAGTATGCTCAACGGATATTTAACACCAATTCCAAACTGCGGTGCACTGCGTTTCGTTTTGCCTGACTTGGAGTGCGCGTGTGTCAGTGTTACTCTGCGTTTCGCATGTTTCACTGGGGGCTAAATGCTTGGAGTTGATCGCAGAGTGGCCAGTGTCTCTCGGGAGCGTCAGTCCCTTCTTTGTAAACACTGTTACGTGTCAAAGTAATGAGTGAGAGAGTGAGAGACAGAGAGAGCGATAGAGAGAGAGAGAGAGAGAGGAATGAGGGAAAGAGAGTGAGAAAGGGACAGAATGGTTATTCAGCTCAGCAGAGTTGGACTAGTCTGCTCTACCGGATCTGTTCCACCATTCAACCGTGGTCAGCGGGCGAGCATGGTGTTTCGCGCCCAGGACACGGCGCGCAATTGTGTGAATCGTTGAATCAATCGAAGAGTGGCCACGGTCCTTCGAGATCGCGAGCCCTTCCTTCTGTCTGGCCTCCGCGCACTTTGAACTGCAATTTCAATACATTAAAATTCAAGCAACACACATCTAGATTGCTGGTGAACGCAGCAGGCCAGGCAGCATCTCTAGGAGGAGGTACAGTCGACGTTTCAGGCCGAGACCCTTCGTCAGGACTAACTGAAGGAAGAGTTAGTAAGATGTTTTGAAAGTGCGAGGGGGAGGGGGAGATCCAATATGATAGGAGAAGACAGGATTGGTAAGGATGGAGCCAAGAGCTGGACAGGTGATTGGAAAAAAGGATATGAGAAGATCATGGGACAGGAGGTCCAGGGAGAAAGACAAGGGGGGGACCAGAGGATGGGCAAGGGGTATAGTTAGAGGGACAGAGGGAGAAAAAGGAGAGAGAGGGAAAGAATGTGTGTATACAAATAAATAACAGATGGGGTACGAGGGGGAGGTGTGGCATTAGCGGAAGTTAGAGAAGTCGATGTTCATGCCATCAGGTTGGAGGCTACCCAGAGATTAAGGTTCAATAGGTTTCTGTTTTACAGGGGTTCTGCCCACGTACCTGAAACAGTCGCCTTCCTCTCTATCAGTCACAGAGGGAGAGGCAGCCAACGTCTACTGTACGCTGACGAATACGGGCTATAATGTTATGTATTGGCACAGACAGCGTTCCGATCGGGCAATGGATGCTCTCTTCTATTCAGCTGTGCATGGTTCCGTTACGAACTACACATCCGATTCCTACACAGCGACAAGACCCAGCAGCACTCTGCTTAAACTGGAGCTCAGTCGGGCATCGGCCTCCCTGCCACCGTTTACTACTGCGCTTGTAGTGGCGCACAGAACCTGAGATAACGAGTCTCCCACTACAAAAATCTTCCAGCCGATCAGAGGGAAGTTTGAACGTTCCTCTTCCACCGCACGGCGGCAGCACCGAGCTGTATTAGACTGCTCCTTTCTATCCCGAACGGGCAGCGCTCGGCTGGCTTTCCGCCGGTGTTTCAGTTTCCTCAGGGATCACAAAGACAAGCGTTCCATTTGGATGCGTAACTGCTCCACATCAGCTCTGCATTTGACAGCAAGATACTCCAGGGAGACGTTCACGTGCCCCAGCACAGCGTGGAAACATCTCTCTGTCTGTACATCTGGTTAGCTCCGTAAAATAACGAGCGTAATCAAAGATCCCAGCCACCACTCGAGCAGCTTCTCTCTCGTTTGACTTCCGACTCTGAAACAGGCCGTTTGTACGATCTCAGGCTGCAATAATGTAGACTCTTCCCATCAGAAACTGTCTAATTATGATCTTCGTTCTTTCTTTAGCTAGACACTTGTGGCCATAATAAACTAATATAATAATTTACCTTGTTCTCCCTCAATCCACAGTGCGAAGCAATTTGACGCTCTAACTTGCTCTTCAAGTGTAGGTAGGTCAGCAATATTTTTTTTTTATCGCCGATCGGTGTCCGATGATTTGCGAGAACTCAAAAGTTATGTGTTGCTGCAGAGTTCAGAGTCCGAAGTAAAATTCTAATCAAAACAGGAACGCGGCACGAGCTACCCTGAGGTTAAATTTCTGGACAATTACAGCACATACGATGAAAGATAACAATAAAGTCCATGGAAACTCAGGCACAAAGATGGACAAACAGTATGCAAATGAAGGCAAAATGTGCAAAGACATATTAAGCAAAAAACAATAAGTGTGGAAGTAATAAATATTATTGAGATCACAGTGGGTGAAAATCTTGAAAAAGATCACCTGGGTTTTCAAATAGTTCAACGTTAAGGTGGGTGAAGTTGTCAACACCAAGCGAAGAGCCCGAACCTGCGGGGAAACGTCACTCACCTCAACACTGAACGAAACAAGATGGCGGCTACACGCCGCCTTGCTGTGCGTTATGGCGAAGGGCCATTACTTTCTGCCATAGAAGCAATTCGCCTATCAGCGAATCCCAAGTAACTGAATTGAATCTCTAATCTCGTAATATTCGTTTCATTCGGGTGAATTTACCGATTATTTGAAACCTGCTTCCCTTGGACATGTGCCTCCCAGCTTGGAATTATCCAGCCCCTTCTTGAGGGGATCTCGACTCTCCTCGCCAGCTTGTCAGCACTGCTTTGAGCTCCAAAGAGGGATATCGCTGCGGAAGTGACGCAATTGGCAGGGAGCCAATGGGAGAATTGCTTTATCTGGCCAGGCGGTGAGTCTTCCCCGTGAATTGATACTGAGCTTCACTCGATTCCCCACAGCGGAAGTATCCTCACCCTGTAAATGATGCTGAGGGACTGGCTTTGCCTCCCGCTGATCGTGGCGATGATCCCGCGTAAGTTAAAATCACAGGTCTGGGGTAACGGGGTGTAGAATGCCCTCTGTCGAACTACATTGTGCAGTGTCGGATGCGGTTGCTTGATAGATATTCTCCTCATGAGGCCGATGATTTGATGCCTCCCTTTCAGCTCGTTAGCCAAATGACAAAACGTTTTCTGACAGATAAATCGTTACCGCGCTTGTCAGAGCGACCGAGTGTGGGGTCCTTCAGTTCTCTCACCTGGCTCTGAGGGGGTGCTATGGGTGTCTCATCTCACAGTAGTTCATTGTATTGATCGCAGAGCGACCGGTGTCTTTCGGGAGTACAATCCCCTTCTCCGCAGACATTTTGGGTGCGTGTCAGCGCTACAAGAAAGAGAAAGGGAGAGAGAGGGGGGAGAGAGAGAGCTCGTTTGAGTTAGGCTATTCAGCACATCGAGCCTGTTCCACCATCCGGCCAGGGTCATCGGGTGAGGATCGCATAGCACGCCGATCTGCAGGTTAATCGGAGAGTGGCCGTGGTCTGCCGATCACACCAAACTCTTTATGTGTCTAGCTTCCGCGCTCTTTCATGATCAATTCGGATAAATTGACAGAGTCTAATCTCAATTCTGTCCTACAGGGATTCTGACCGCCTACGTGGAGCAGTCGCTTTCCTCCCTGACAGTCCCGGAGGGAGAGACGGCAACTCTCTCGTGTACGCTGCTGAATACAGTCTATACAAACATGTACTGGTACCGACAGCGGTCCGGCCGGGCAATAGATGTTCTATTCTATTCTGCTGGGCAAAATTCAGCTATGAATTACACATCTGATTCCTACGCGGCGACAAGGCCCAGCAGCACTCTGTTTAAACTGGAGCTGAGACAAGCATCGTCCTCCCACTCCGCCGTCTACTTCTGCGCGTGTAATAGCGCACAGAACTTGAAATAACGAGTCTCCCTGTACAAAAACTGTCGAGCCAATCGCAGCGAGCTTCAATGATCCTGTTGCGCCTCTAGGTGGTAGCACGCGATTGTCTTTCCCTCTTCTGTCTCCTACGGGGAACAGGCCTGCATATCTCGGGTATAACATACAGAAGCATAGCGGCTTGTTATTGGCTCTGCTCTGCAATTAAAGGAAAGAATATCGAGAGATGTACAGAGCTGAGTTGATCAGATATCTGTCGACACAGCCCGTTACCTCAGCCAAGTAGCCAGCATAACAAAGGCTCTCTGCTGCTGTTTCCGACTCTTCTGCGAGGGGATGTTTTGATAATGTGCTCTCCTGACCTTACTATGCAGTTCCCTGTGGTCTTGTTCACCTGCACTGCATTTTTTCTCTGTCACTGTTAAACTTTACAGCTGAACCTTGTTCTGCATCAGTGCGCTGTGTCATTATTTGATCGGTGTGAATGTGATAGAGGAGGATTCTTTCACTGAAGCTCGATACATTTACCTTGTTCCATCTGAATGCACCGTGTAGTAAATTGATCTCTCATCACTGCATAACTGCTTCGGCAAGTCAGTGCACGTTTCTGTTCTCACCAGGATACCAACTGCCTTCGTTGCCTGCCTCATTGCTCCCGTATCACCATAGCTTCCCCATCAACCCACAACGATTTCCCTGTGATTTCTATTCTGGCTTTGAACATGAGTGTGTGTCGGATCATGGTTAACACAAATGCAATATGAGTAATTCAAGAAGATAGGTGTACGGGTAGATAGATAGATATCCAGTAAAACAGTCAGGCAAACATACAGACCTGGCAGCAAAATATCGTGTGCTGGTGTTCCCCCGGACACAGCCCATGATCTCTTCCTCCTTGAGATGATTTATTCCACTGTCGTCACTGGTATTTGGGATCATATTACTTAGATTTTCACTGTCGTCCGCCCTTCCTTACATGCCTTTCGTTTGTTCGTACAACTAATGCTCTGTTTTGCTTGCCCTGGGTTCATCTGCCTCTCAAGCACGTCTGCCTCCCAGCTGCGAATCATACAAACGTATCTCCATGGCATGAACTCATCTCGGGCCTCGTCGTCAGCTTCACCACAATGTCAACCGGCCAAAGGGGGCAAGGCGCCAAGGGAGTGCGGTTATTGGCACAGAAGCATCGGTAAACCAGTCCGCTTTTTTAGACCACGCCGATAAACTTGAACCTGAGAGCTGATACTGAGCTTCACACGATTACACATAAATATCGTGCCCTGGAGATGATGTCGTGGTGGACGTTTTGCCTCCCGCTGATTGCGGCGATGTTCCCGCGTAAGGTGACATCACAGATGGTGGGGAAGCAGGTGTAAAATGTCCTTTGCAGGCGGAAATAGTGCAGCATCTGACGTGATTAGGCTTTATAGATATTCTCGTCATGACGCAAAAGATTTGAGGACTTTCCTTCAACCATCGAGCCTGATGACGAAGTGTCTTATCACTGATAAGCGGTTTCCGCGCATGTCAGATTGCCCCAGGGTGAGATAGGGCATTGAATTCACGGATATTCCTGAGTTCCTCTACGATACCTGTAAGAGGAGCTCGGGGGTTTCTCGTTTTTTTTTTACGAGAGATTATGCGTCAAAAGTAAATGCGGATCAAATGCGAATATGCTCTTCAGCATTTTACCCCAATTCCTCACTTGTTGAATGCATCTCGTGTTTGTCTAAATTAGGGTACGGATGTGTCGGTGCCATCGTGTTATAGCCGGAGATGTAATTGGGGACAGCTCCCTCGTCGTATTCAATTCTCCACATGTTATGTGCTTCGAATACCCTCTAACGACCTAGTCCAGGTCCTGGTCTTCACATGTGGCTGAGCGACTATGCCCGGAGAAACTGTCTCTGCTGACATGGGAAGGGAAGAATGGCGGCTTACTGGCGCCTTAAAACCAGTCGCTTCTGGCAGATTGGGCTCGTCAGCCGTGGGGAAGGAAAACTCTGATCTCAAACCTCCGCTGCTTTCCGGCTGTACCCAGCCATGGGGAGGGCTTCAGCAGTGAACCCCCGGGGACAAATCCGGAGCTGCAGCCCCGAAATTAATCCTCTGTCGAATTTAAAGTTGACTGGCAGCTCCTGGGACGCCGGAGGTACCGAAATATACCTGTCTCTGTGGGGAAACTTGCTACATGGGCAACAACTTGCTCTCCATAACATACTGACCGGGATTGCGTGTAGAGATAGAGCATAGAACATAGAACATAGAATAGTACAGCACAGTACAGGCCCTTCGGCCCACAATGTTGTGCCGACCCTCAAACCCTGCCTCCTATATAAGCCCCCAACTTAGATTCCTCCATATGCCTGTGTATGACGCAGCACCCATAGTCGACCATGCACGAACGGGGTCTCGCTCTCTGACTCACTCGTCCTGCATGGATGCTATCTGACCTTCTGGAGTCCTCCAGCATTTATGTCTTTTGATAGATAGATAAAGAGAGAGAGTATGAGAGACAGAGAGAGAGAGAGAGAGAGAGAGAGAGCGAGAGATGAGAGAGATCTGAAGATTTTGTGTTTTTTTTTTCATTGGTGGTAGATGATGTAGGTCTGATGCGTTAACCAATTGTATTTCCTATGTATGTTTGTTCAACTGTAACCGAAACTTTCGTTCGATATCGGCTTCTGAACTGTAATAACCTTCGTGGTAAGACGCGCAGGGAGTGACGCCGTCAACAAAGGGCCAATGGGATTTCCGTAATCAGATAGGAGACAACGCGTTTCTTCTGAATACCGGCATTGCGCTGCACTCGATGACAAAGTGAGCCGGTATCTCTTTAGAGTGGATGATGGCTTGTGTAACGCCTTGCATCCTCCTGATTTTGCCGTTGATACCAAGTAAGTCAAACCATCACAGATCCACGGAAAGCGGTGTGGTTTTTCTGTTAGACTTATGCAGTGCGGCATTTTCCTTCCTTCAGCTCGGTAGAGGGTATCAAATTTGAAATCCCCTCCCGATCTCATGTTCCAAAATGGAAAGATCAGACCACTGATGACAGCCGGTACGTTGGGTTTCGGAATTGAAATGACGTCCTCTCCAGTGGACAGGTCTGAACGTGGAAGTGGTGACATGTATGTCTGTGCTGCACTGAGGGGGCTGAGGTACTGATACTAAATACGGATCAAATGCCAGCAAGCTGTCCAGTTTTCCGGTTCAATTCCCCAATCTGGTCCAATGGCGGCTGATATGGCCCACGGAGCCGTTCACCACTGTGACATTTCTGGCACGTTACTTGCTAGTGATTGGATATCATCCCGTTGGGTTTTGCTGAGGGTGGCCAAAGGATTTTAGATACGCGGGTTCCTTCTTTTTGAACATTTTAAACAATACCTGGTTGACTATTGAGAGCAATTAGAGACTGATTGAATTCCTTTCTTGCAGCGATTCTGGCGGCTTACGTGCAGCAGTCGTCTTCCTCCCTGTCAATTGGAGAGGAAAAGTCGGCCAGCATCTGGTGTACGCTGCTAAATACGGGTTATCCAGCCATGCTTTGGTACAGACAGCGATCGGATCGGACCATAGATGCTCTCTTCTATTCTGCTGGGCAAGGTCAGTCTATGAACTACACATCCGATTCCTACACGGCGACAAGGCCCAGCAGCACTCTGTTTAAATTGGAACTGGGCCGGGCATCGGCCTCCCACGGCGCCGTCTACTACTGCGCTTGTAGTAGCGCACAGAGCTTCAGATAACGAGTCTCCCACTACAAACACCTTCCAGCTGATTGCAGGCAGGTTCAGAGTTCCTTTTGTACCAGCAGGTGGCAGCACAGGACTGTGTTTGGCAGCCACTTGTACTGTCGCGGACGGGGAAAACCTGGCTGGCGTTCTCTCCTGCTCCAATAACGGTCGATATCACCAGGACAAGAATTCTACCTGATATGGCAACTGCTCTACAGTTACCAGCAAGAAACTCCAGAAAACAATACGTCCGCACAGCTCAGCGTATCTTGGAAACGTCCCCTCGCTAACATCTCCTTCTGTCAGAAGAACAAAGACGCCAGCCACCAGTCGGTCAGAAGACTCAAGATCTGAATATACATACTAACAGTCGCAAAGCAAACCTTTTCTCCCGCTGTTATTCAACTCTCGAGTGGCCCATTTTCTACGGTGCGATGGTACAGAAATGTGGGCCGCTGACGTCACAATGAACCTCGTTACGGTCCTGTACGTCAGTTCTGCTTTCTCTCGGCAGCTCTTAAACTTTATTGTCGTGCCTTATTCTACATCAGTGCACCGTGTACTGATTGTGTATCTGTGAACAAGCTTGTCACTGCATTTTGTTACAGGTGACAGTAACAAGTCAGTGTCAATACCAACACCGATACCCTCCAGAGCTGCTGACTGACCCGCTAAGTTCCTGCACTAAGTTGACGGTGACACCAAACTGAGTGGAAAAGCAAATTGTCACGGCTGAACACATGAAGCCACACCCCTCAACCGTACGTTAGAATAATACCGAATACCTTAGTCATCACCGCGCTCTTTACGAGCAATGTGCTATGAAGTGGGAGACCGTGGTCTACCCAGGACCATGATTAATCCTGCTAATTGTTTCTACAGAAGTGCTTTCCCTTTGTTTTATTCTTGGCAGTGTCTTTCCGAAACATTTTACCCCAGCCATTTCCAATCGTCATTAGAGATGTTCTGCCTGATATTAGTGGTTGTTCAAATAGAAACTGATAGACGAGCAATCCACCGCCTGTTCCCAATGCTTCACGGGACACCGATCGGAATTCATTCAGTTGCGACACCTTGCCTAAGGGTGCCCTGTATTCTAGCGGAGGGAAGGAGCGCCTTAGACTTCCTTTGGAAGAGACTCACCTCCTTTCGTCACCCACAGTACCGTGGTATCATGTGGAACACACGTTGGAGTTAAACAAGAGGCCGCGGGATAACAGAACCGGATCGGTTGATGCGAATGGAAGCAGTCGCGCTTGAAGGTATTGTGCGATCAGGCGTGGATCAAACAGGCCGCTTGCTTTGAGGTTATGGCGAAGTGGGGAAGCCTTTCTGGCATCGATATGTTAACTGGTTGAAGCTTTATTCTGTTTGCATAGTCCCTGCCGTCGGGTACATTGACCAAACATGTTAAACCGGTTTACCACGAGTGTGCGCCTCCCAGTTTCAAATTTGCATTGCATGAACCCATCTCGGGCCTTGTCGTCAGTGCCACGAAAATAAAAAACGACCCAAGGTATTTACCGAGGCGGAAGTGACGTAATCACGACAAAGACAGCGGGAATCTAGTTTCTTCACTGCACCAGACAGATAGACTTCCCTGAGAGCTGGTTCTGAGCTTCACTCGATCCACACAGAGGAAGAATCCTTATCCTGTAGATGATGGTGCGGAGGACAATTTCCCTGCCGCTGATCGTGGTCATGATCCCACGTAAGTAAAAATCACAGATCTCGGGGAAAGGGGTGTTGAACGACCTTTGTGTAACGACATGGTTCAGCATTGGACATGGTTACGCTTGGTAGATTTTCTCGACAAGAGGCCGAAGATTTGATGCCAACTTGGCAACTCATGAGCCGAATGAGAAAGCACCTTCCACTGATAAGCTTTCCCGCCCTGGTCGAACTGACCCAGTTGACATTGCGCGCTTCCTTCAGTTTCGCTAAACCTGGGAGATGATCTCGGGGTATCTCCGGGGATGAGTGGGGTTTTGCGTCAAAACTGAACGCGGACCAAGTGAGATTTGTACGATATTTAACCTCAGAATCAAAGCGTTTCGAAGAATCTCAATTTGTCTGAATTGGAGTTCGTGTGTGTCAGGATGGTGTATCGCGCCTATGGCACGTCGCAGAATAATGCGAACCTTGGGGTTAACCTGAGAGTGGATGGCATATTTCGGGAAAGCCAGCCCCTTCCTTCTGTCTAGTTTACGCGCGCGCTGATCAACAACTGAGGGACATTGGAGATTAATCGATTTTCTGCCTTACAGGGATTCTGGGCGCTTTCGTCGAGCAGTCGCCTTCCTCCTTGTCAGTCGGAGAGGGTGAGACGGCTAGTGTCTCGTGTACGCTGTTGAAAACGGACTATACACCCATGTATTGGTACAGGCAGCGGTCCGACCAGGCAATAGATTGTCTCTTCTATTCTTTTGGACAAGGTTTGGTTACGAACTACACATCCGATTCCTACACGGCCACAAGACCCAGCAGCACTCAGTTTAAACTGGAGCTGAGAAAAGCATCGCCCTCCCACTCTGCCATCTACTACTGCGCTTGTAGTAGCGCACAGAACTTCAGATAACGAGTCTCCCACTACAAAAACCTTCCGGCCGAACGCAGGGAGGTTTCGCAGTTCTGTTGCACCACTAGGTGGCAGCACAGGATTGTGTTTGACTGTTCCTTTCTGTCACGAGCCAACAACATTCAGCTGGCTCTTTTAAGATGCCCCAGCTGCATCAGATATCACAAAGGCGAGAATTGCATTATGATGTGTAACTGCTCGATGTGGATAATGCACTGCAATTGAAGGCAAAAAAAACCGCAGAGAGACGCGCACCTGTCTCAGCACATCGTGGATACCTGCTTCGCGCCTATCCATCTCGATAGCTCAGTAAAGCAACGAGCAAAACCAAAGATCCCATCCACCACTCGAGCAGTTTCTCACCCGCTGTAACTGGACCCTCGAACGGGCTACAGGATGGTGCAGTGACGTGCACTCCTGACGTCACAAACTACCCCATTAAGGTCGTGCTCACCTGCGCTGCAATTTCTCCGTCGATTTTAAAGTTTCTAGATGAACCTTATTCCACATCAATCCACAGTGTGTGATCTTTCGGGTGTGTGTGTCTGCACGCGCGCGCTGTCCAGTACCCCTGGATTCCCCCACTGAAACGGCACTGACTAAAATGTGGCTTTCGCTCTCTCCTTTCTGCTTTCGAATGACAGCTGAAGAAATGTGTACCGCTTACAACTGCACCGGAGGCTAAAGACGTCATCCGGCCAATCGGTTCCAGACAATGATTCGGCAGCGCAGTGTATGTCATCTGAAAGCAGCTCATGATCAACACTCCATCAGCTTCCCGTCAGCTTCCACCCTGTGAAAGATTGGTGCGTGGAACACATTGTCCTGCGCTGATCGTGTCCTTGATGCCGCGTCAGTCAGCAAAACAGAGGTTCAGGGGGAAAAAAACTGGCGTGCACAGAACGAGCTATCAATTCCTGAGAAAAATAAGACTCTGAGAGAGTTTTTTTTTTCAGCAGTCTGGTAAAGACTCTGGCTGTATACGTGTATCAGTTTACCCCTTCCCTGTCAGTTCGGTGGGGAAAGTCAAGCATCGCCCAATACGCGCTGTGGAGTACGGGTTATCATCGGACATATTGGTGCAGACAGAAACCCGACCAGGCACGAAAAGCTATTCCGCTGGGAAATACATAGTTAACCGTTACAGGTCTCGGTTCTACAGGGCAACGAGAACCAGTAACATGTCGCTCAAACCGCCTTGCACTCTTGCTCCGCCATCTGATTCTGTGTCTCCGACAGTAAAAACCTCTCTTCCTCACGCCAGGAGGACTATTACCACCGTACAACATTTTCCGGCAGCAGATGATTGAGAATCGTTGCTCAGTTTCCATCTCGACAGGGTGGGGGGGGGGGGTGGGTGGCATAGAGAACTGATCGAGTGCTGGTATTGCCTGGACACCGTTAACTATCTCTTCATGCTCGGTGTGACGTATTCGGCTGCCCGCCTTGGGATCAGATAACATGAATGTCCTCGGCCTGTGCCGTCCGCCCCACTCCAGACCAATTCTCACGCGGATTCTCCCCTGTTCTCACCCTCTCTCCGCCCTACAGTCCCCGTCCCTCCACTAAGCCTCTCTTGTCCTGTCTTACCTTTCCTCAAGCATCCAGAACATCTTTCAAGGCATAACCGACATTGCTCTATATTCTGTTGAGATAAGCACTCCGAATGCGTCACCGTCCATTTCCGTTGTTGCGTCTCAGTCTTCAGCTCGTTTCCAACAACATCTGCGAGTAGCTTCACCGACACGAAGCGCCATGATGCGCGCTGGCAAAAACACTACCCAGTTGCGGAGGAAAGACAGACTCCAATGTCGCGACCATAAAACTTCATAAGATTTCCAACAGAAGATCAGGTGTGACAACCGAGTGACACCGCGAGAGATAATTTTCTCAAAACTAGGGCCCCGCGATTAAAATTGATCGGGTGTCTGTTTACGGCACACAGACACCAAGCATTCATTTTGTTACCAACGTCTGTATGCGGAATACAACTCTGAGATTTGCCTTCTCCAGATAGACATAAAATACTGAAAAAATCATTGAAGTATTTGGAAGAAAGCCAACTGTTCCATCCCCCGGACGATAACAAAAGAAACATATCGAAGCAAATTAAACCCCTACAACACCCCCAGGCACCAAAACTAACAGATCACCTACAGGGAGAAACAATATCAACGACAAACCCCAAACAGCCAGCGCGCTAATCGGCAACACGAAAGAATGAACGAGAACACAACGAAAAAATAACGGAAAGAGGCCGAAGTTAACTTCAGGTAGATTAAAATGCAGCCCGATCCAGAATCTCTGAGTTGTCAGGGCATCTGAGATAGCATCGGTATCCAGACAGCGGCGATTCGGAACAACAGCCCCTCCAGGTGATTTGACTTGAATGCTTGATCGCGCCGAGAGCAACAAGTCGAACCTAACGGCCTCTCCGAGAACCGATCGCTCTCATCGACATATGCCTCCTTCTTTCAATCTTCCTCGGTTCTTCAATCCGCGAGAAACCTGCCGTCCGGTCCCCGAGCTTTTCTGCTAGAGTTTTCTGCGGCACAGGATAGCGCTAGCTCACAGTGACTAGTGGGGTACCACAAGGCTCAGTGCTGGGACCCCAGTTGTTTACAACATATATTAATGGCTTGGATGAGAGAATTAAATACAGCATCTCCAAGTTTGCGGATGACACGAAGCTGGGCGGCACTGTTAGCTGTGAGGAAGATGTTAAGAGGATGCAGGGTGACTTGGATAGGTTGGGTGAGTGGGCAAATTCATGGCAGATGCAATTTAATGTGGATAAACGTGAAGTTATCCACTTTGGTGGCAAAAATAGGAAAACAGATTATTAACTGAATGGTGGACGATTAGGAAAAGGGGAGGTGCAACGAGACCTGGGTGTCATTATACACCAGTCATTGAAAGCGGGCATGCAGGTACAGCAGGCGGTGAAAAAGGCGAATGGTATACTGGCATTCATAGCAAGAGGATTCGAGTACAGGAGCAGGGAGGTACTACTGCAGTTGTACAAGGCCTTGGTGAGACCACACCTGGAGTATTGTGTGCAGTTTTGGTCCCCTAATCTGAGGAAAGACATCCTTGCCATAGAGGGAGTACCAAGAAGGTTCACCAGATTGATTCCTGGGATGGCAGAACTTTCATATGAAGAAAGACTGGATGAACTGGGCTTGTACTCGTTGGAATTTTGAAGATTGAGGGGGGATCTGATTGAAACGTATAAGATCCGAAAGCAATTGGACAGGCTAGATGCAGGAAGATTGTTCCCGATGTTGGGGAAGTCCAGAACGAGGGGTCACAGTTTTGAGGATAAAGGGGAAGCCTTTTAGGACAGAGATTAGGAAAAACTTCTTCGCACAGAGAGTGGTGAATCTGTGGAATTCTCTGTCACAGGAAACAGTTGAGGCCAGTTCATTGGCTATATTTAAGGGGGAGTTAGATATGGCCCTTGTGGCTATGGGGATCAGAGGTTATGGAGGGAAGGCTGGTGCAGGGTTCTGAGTTGGATGATCAGCCATGATCATAATAAATGGCGGTGCAGGCTCGAAGGGCCGAATGGCCTACTCCTGCACCTATTTTCTATGTTTTCTATGTTTTCTATGAGTTCATCCTGAAGTCCGACAAACTGGAGGCGAATTCGTCGGCAGTGTATTTCTGCGCCTGGAGTGTTCCTGGCGGCTCAGAGTGACGGGACAGCTGAACGGACACCTCGCTGTCAAAAGAGTCTGTGCTTTCAGCAAAACAGGAAATACGACTCTTGTCAATCATCGGGTGGGAGGAGGGTCTATCTGTCTGGCGCTGACCCGTTGCGGCCAATCGGTGAAATAAGGGGCGGAGGCATTATGCCGTGGCGTTTAATTTCCTTCCCTTCTTAAAGATTCAGATGGGGGAATATGATCCCCACTGCTCTCCCCAGTTCATCTTTCCTTGACTCTGCAGCCTAGGGTCGGGGACAGGCGGATAGTTAAGAAACAGGGAGAGACTGGAGAACAGCTGTAGGACACACCCCGTGAATGGCAGAAAACGGCGTCCTTGGAGGGAACAGAGAGATATTGATGTTCACCAATCACTGAAGATGACAGAATATGAGGGTTTTGGCGGATCTGGGGGTAGGAACAGAAATAGTTTTCTCAGGCGGATTTTCGGGTGCGCACGGATTTGGACTTGTCGGTGTATACGGGGTCTTGGCCGATTCGCTGGCGCCTACAGATTTGGAAAATTTGGCGTATGTGAGCGTGCCCGCCGATATATGGGAACCTGCTCCATGCAGAACACGGGGTATTTCACGTGGTTTAGCTGCGATCTGGGGGGGTTTAGAATACAGGTTCCAAATCTGTAGTTTGGAGAGTGAATATGTTCCCGGTGTGCTCCGTATGCCTCCTGCTTTATGAGAGAGGAGGTCTGCGACATGGAACAGGCTAACAACGGGAGATGCAAATGGACTAAACTGTCAGGTGTGGTTTGGAGTGCGGTCAATATATCAGATAGATTCGTGTTTTCAATAAAGAGTTGGTGTATTGTGGCCTATCTTCTCACACCGGATCTCAAGTATGCCGAAAATCCCAAAACGAAGGAGCATTAAAAATCAGCAAGGAAGAGATATAGGGCGTGCAGAGGGCGACGAAGTTGAGCTGAGAGATAGATCGAATCAGAGTGTCTGTGTCTGTGTGTGTGTGTGTGAGAGAGAGAGAGAGAGAGAGGGAGAGAGAGAGAGAGAGAGAGAGAGAGAATTGGCTGCTTTAATTAGTGGAGCGTAACAACACATCCCTGAGATCGGATAGGTTCATAGAGGGGGCGTGACTGATCGCTACTACCGCAAGTCCACCGACGTCACTGATATAAGTAACAAGTGAGTGACTCTTCTCTGCTGCACACAACAGTTTCATCACTCAGAGAATAAACCCTCCAAGGAAGATGCTTTTATTTCTGCGGTTTGTTCTCGCCTTCCACTGTGAGTGATGCTGACAAACAATATTAATTTTTATTTTTTTGCTCCTCTATTCCTTTCAGATTTCTTTCACGTGTTTTACCTTCCAGTAGTCTCTTCATTTACGAGACCTCTCCTCCGCACACAGTCTTCCCTCTGCAGCCGCCTCTCAGTTCCATCCTCCTCTCTATCTTTCCCAACCCCACATCTCCTCCTTCCTTCCCTCAATGCACCAACTTTCTGCCCTTCCCTATTGACCCGGGTCTCCCTGATCAATCACCGCATTTTCCACCCCCGTCTCTTTTTCCAGACGCGACCTCGGTGACGATCTACCAGACTCCGGGTTTCTCCGGAAATCCCGGCCAGAAGGTGACCCTGAATTGCACAGTAGAGCGTAGTACCAGTTCTAACAACTGGTTGTACTGGTACCGACAATTCCCGGGAAACGGACCGGAGTACATGTTTCACTCGATCGCAGCTAATTACGTGCAGCCGGAAAAATTGGTCGGCGGTTTTAGTGCGGAGAGACCGAAGACCAACGAAATCTTCCTGAAGTCTGACAAACTGGAGGCGAAATCGTCGGCCCTATATCTCTGTGCCTGGAGTATTCACGGCGGAACAGCGTGACGGGGCAGCTGTACAAAAACTCTCAGTGTCAGAAGGGTCGTTGCTGTCAGCAAAACAGGAAACACGACTCCTGTCAATCATATGGTGGGAGGTGGGCCTATCATTCAGTCGTGAGCGCCGCAGCGTCCTATCAGTGAAATAGGGGGCGATGTTATTGTACGGCAGTTTTTCATTTCCCTTCTTTCCTGAAGCATCCAGTTGGGTGAATACAATTCGCACACTCAACTTTCCAGTCTATTCTTCCTTGTCATTTCTGGCCTTTCCACACATCATCGATCCGGGAGAATCAAAACCACTGAGTGCGCCAGTAATGTTCAGTCCCCAACAACAATTTCCCGCTCGCGTCTTTTTTGTCTGTTGTTGGAAACACAGAATACGAAGAATACCGGAAGAATCCGGAACAGAGGAAACACGGGGCCTAAGTGTTCGACAGGCATACTGTACATGGTGGCGAATGTTGAGGAACAGCGGGGCCGCGGTGTACAGGGTAGTAAAAGGACCATGAATGGTGGGGCGTGTCGAGGGACAGAGGGACCTCAGTGTTACAAGGATAGGGCACACACCGTGAAATGTGAGGTGGGTGAAGGTACAGAGAGTCTTGGGTGCACGAAGATAGGAGAGTGACAGACAATGGGGATTGTGAAGAGACGGAGAGGGATAGGATAACAAGGGTAGGATACACAGCGTGAATATGAAGTCTACCTCAATACATCGAGCAATGTCTGAAGACACAGGCTGCTACCACTAGGGGGCGCACATGAACTGCGTTAAAGTTTATGTAAGGTATTTCGAGGGTATTTAAAAGGACACATTTTTTCTGTAAAGTGAATTTTATCTTCGGCTAGGTGGCAACCATTGCTAAGAGCCAGAGATCGACGCTCGGGGTGGGAAAGAAAGAGAGAGACTGGATGCCAAAGACTGCTCTATGAAAGACACAAGGTGTTTCATAAGGTTCACCGAATAGCACTCATTATGAGATTCCTGGCTACAGCGAAAAGGATATGAAGTTTTGTGTACACCTGTTGTGCAGATTTAAGAAATTACAAAGACTTGGGAGCTTAAATATATTGCAGACAGTGAGATAATCGGGGCCAGATGAAGAAAGAGAGATGGATGGACGAGGATAGCGTCAAAGAGGGAGAGTGCTGTGTAGTCATCTTGGTAGAGCGGAAGAGGTACACCCCTCAAATCGTGTTGGAACATCTAAAGGGCGTGGCCAATCGATACTTCCGCAAATCCATCTACGTCACTGATATAAGCAACCAAAGGGGTTTGAAGTGAATGGATTATTTCTCTGCTGCACGCACCACTTTCATGACTGAGAGAATGAACCCTCCAAGTAGGATGTTTCTGTTTCTGCTCTTTATTCTCGCCTTCCACTGTGAGTGAAATTTGACAAATATTACTTTTTTTCTTTCTCCGCTTCTCTCTTCCTTTCACATTCCCGTCACTGTTCGTCTTGGACTCGTTACTTGTTTAGTTACGAGCCGTCGCGTCCGCACGCGATCTGGCCTCGGTCGCAGCCTGTAAATTCCCATCTCCTCTCGAGCTTTCCCGACATCAATATCCTCTTGGCTTCCCTCAATGCACCCTTTTTCCTCCCCTTTCCCATTTGCCAACGTCTCCGTTTTCATTCACCCCGTTCTGCCTCCCCCGTCTCTTTTTTCCAGACGCGACCTCGGTGATGATCCACCAGACGCCGGCTTTCTCGGGAACTGCCGGCCAGAAGGTGACCCTGCGTTGCACAGTAGAGGGTAGTACCAGTGTTGATAACGTGTTGTACTGGTACCGACAATCCCCGGGAAACGGTCCGGAGAACATGTTTTACTCGAACACAGCTCCGTACGTCCAACCAGACGGAATGGTCAACGGTTTTGCGGCGGAGAGACCAAAGAGCAACGAGTTCCTCCTGAAGTGCGACAAATTGGAGGCGAATTCGTCGGCCGTGTATTTCTGCGCCTGGAGTATTCACGGCGGCTCAGAGTGACGGGACAGCCGAACAAAAACCTCGCCGACAAAAGGGTCGGTGCTGTCAGCAAAACAGGAAATACGACACCTGTCAATTATAGGATGGGAGGCGGGTCTAGCTGACAGGCGCTGCGCCGATGCGGCCAATCAGTGAAATAAGGGGCGGAGCTATTATGCAGTGGCATTTAATTTCCTCTCTTATTAAACATTCAGATGGGTGAATATGATCCCCACAGCTCTCCCCACTCCATCTTTCCTTGATTGTGAAGCCTAGGGTAAGAGACAGACGGATAGTTAAGAAACTGGGAGAGACTGGAGAACAGCTGTAGGACACACCCCGTGAATGGCAGATCACGGCGTCCGAGGAAGGAACAGAGGGATATTGACGTTCACCAATCTCAGAAGATGACAGAATATGAGGGTGTTAGCGGATCTTGGAATTCTAGCAGAAATAGTTTTCTCAGGCGGATTTGGGGTGCGCGGGCATTTGGGGTTGTCGGCGTAAATACGGGCTGCTAGTCGATTTGTTGGCGTGTGCAGATTTGGAAATTTTGGCGTATGTGAGAGTGCCGGCCGACATATAGGTAGCTGCTCCGTGCAGAACACAGGGTATTTCACGTGGTTTGTCTATGATCTAGGAGGGCTTAGAATACAGATTCCAAATGTTTATTTTCACGAGATAGGAGAGTCAACCTGTTCCCGGTTTACTCCAGATCTCTCCTGCTTTCTGAGAGAGGAGCTCTGCGACATAGAACAGGCTAACAACGGGAGTTGTACAAGGACTAAAATGCCACATGTGGTTTGGAGTTCGGTTATTATTAAGACAGATTCGCGTTTTAAATAAAAACTTGGTTTACTGTTGCTCCGCTTCTCGCACCGGATCTCTGGTATTCCGAAAATGAAAAGACGCAAGAGCATAAAAAAATCAGCAAGAGGGTGATGTACGGCGTGGAGAGGTAAGAAGTTGAGCAGAGAGATAGATAGATACACCATGTGTGTGTGTGTGTGTGTGTGTGTGTGTGAGAGAGAGAGAGAGAGAGAGAGAGAATTGGTTGCTTAAATTTGTAGAGTGTAACAACATTTCCCTGAGATCGGATAGGTTCATGGAAGGGGCGTAGCTGATCGCTACTTCCGCAAGTCCACCGACGTCGCTGATATTAGTAACAAGTGAATGAATTCGTCTGTGCTGCACACAACACTTTCATCACTGAGAGAATAAACCCTCCAAGGAAGATGCTTTTATTTCTGCGGTTTCCCCTCGCCTTCCACTGTGAGTGACGTTCACAAACAATATTAATTTTTATTTCTATGCTCCTCTCTTCCTTTCAGATTCCCTTCACGTGCTTTACCTTCCAGTAGTCTCGGAATATTTCAAAATTTATTTACGGGACCTCGCGTCCGCTTACTATATTACCTCTGCTGCCGCCTCTAATTCCGTCCTCCTCTCCATCTTTCCCAACCCCAGATCTCCTCCTTCCTTCCCTCAATGCACCATCTTTCTGCCCTTCCCTATTGACCCGGGTCTCCCTGATCAATCATCGCATTTTTCACCCCCGTCTCTTTTTCCAGACGCGACGTCCGTGACGATCCACCAGACTCCGGGTTTCTCCGGAACTTCCGGCCAGAAGGTGACCCTGAATTGCACAGTAGAGGGTAGCATCAGTGCTAGCGACTGGTTGTACTGGTACCGACAATTCCCGGGAAACGGACCGGAATACCTGTTTCACTCGACCGCAGTTAAATACGTGCAGCCGGAGAAATCGGTCGGCGGTTTTACGGCGGAGAGACCGAGGACCAACGAAATCTTCCTGAAATCTGACAAACTAGAGGCGAAATCGTCGGCCCTGTATTTCTGTGCCTGGAGTATTCACGGTGGAACAGAGTGACTGTGCAGTTGAACAAAAACTCTCATTCTCAAGAGCGTCGCTGCTGTCAGCAAAACAGGGAACAAGACTCCTGTCAATCATATGGTGGGAGGTGGTCCTATCATTCAGTCATGTGCGCAGCAGCGTCCAATCAGTGAAATAAGGGCCGATTATATTGTGCCGTTGCTTCTAATTTCCCTTCTCTTCTAAAGCAAGTTGGGTGAATTCAATTTGCACACTTACCTTTCCAGTCTATTCTTCCTTGTCATTTCCGGTTTTCCCACACATTATCGGTCCGGGAGAACCAGAACCATTGAGTGCGCCGATAATGTTCACTCCCCAAGATCAATTTCCCGCACGTGTCTTTTTTGTCTGTTGTTGGAAACACAGAATACGAAGAATACCGGATGGATCCGGAACAGAGGAAACACGGGACATAAATGTTCGACAACCATACCGTACATGGTGGGAAATGCTGAGGAACAGAGGGGCCGCGGTTTACAAGGTTGAAAAAAGACCGTGAATGAGGGTGGGGCGTGTGGAGGGAGAGATGAACCTCGGTGTGCAGAATAGGACACACACCCTGAATGGTGGGGCACGTGGCCAATCGCGACGTCCACAAATCCACCCACCTCACTGGGATACGTAACAAACGGGATGGAAGTGAATGAATTCGTCTCCGCCGCCCGCACCACTTTCATCACTGAGAGAGTAAACGCTCCGCGGGAGGTGTTCCTTTTTCTGCAATTCGTCCTCGCCTTCCGCTGTGAGTGAAAGTTCCCAAATATTTCTTTTCATTCTCTGCTTGTGTCTTCCTGTCACATTCCTTCCACTTGCTTTCCCCTCCCGTCGTCTAGGAGCCATTTCTTATTTATTTACGAGGCCTCGCGTCCGCAGACTATCTGCCCTCTGCAGCCGCCATTAAATTCCGATCTCCTCTCCAAATGTCCCCTTCTTCAGTTATCTTTTTTGCTTCCTTCAATGCACCCTGTTTATCGTCATCCCCACTGATCCGCTTCTCCGCTTCCCTTCTCCCCGTTCAGTCAAGACCATCTCTTTTTACCAGGCGCGACCTCGGTGACGATCCACCAGACGCCGGCTTTCTCCGGAACTGCCGGCCAGAAGGTGACCCTGCGTTGCACAGTAGAGGGTAGTACCAGTGCTGATAACTACTTGTACTGGTACCGACAATATGCGGGAAAGAGTACAGAGAATATGTTTTACTCGTCGATAGCTAATTCCGTGCTGCCAAATGAATTGGTCGACGGTTTTACGGCGGAGAGACCGAAGGCCAACAAGATCTTCCTGATGTCCGACAAACTGGAGGGGAATCCGGCGGCCGTGTATTTCTGTGCCTAGAGTATTCACGGCGGTTCAGAGTGACGGGAGCTGTACAAAAACTCTCACCGTCAGGGAGTTCGCTGCTGTCAGTAAAACAGGAAACACGACTCATGCCAATCATATGGTGGGGGTGGGTCTGTCATTCAGTCGTGCGCGCCGTAGCGGCGAATCAGTGAAAGAAGAGGCGGTGGTACAGGTTTTCACGTCCTCCACTGAAGCATTCAGATGGGGGAAGAGAAACCGCGCACCGAGCTTCCCACTCATCCTTCCTTATGTGCAATCTTCTCGCAGATCTTCAGTACGGGTTTTCTCGTCACTTTCGAGTGCCACCGATAATGTGACGAGAAGCACATCGATCATGAACTGAAGAACTGAGGAGTCCTCCAAGGGCTGTGTGATGGAGGGGAGATGCGCGTGGGGCTCCCAGATCTATCACGGAAAAGGCAGAGGTACAGGAACGCCAACAGATTCTCCATAGTGATCACACCAGGGAGAGGAATGGTCTTCGAAGGTGGTCCACACCTGCTCTGTACGGAACCCATGATGTTTCATAAGGATAATCATGTGGCCCTCATTATTACAGACTATTGGCTTCATTGAAATGGAGGTGAAGTGTTCCCGTCTTCTTTCACCTGTTGTGTAGCTTTCAGAAATTTAAGAGAATTGGGAGCTTAAATAAACCGAGGGGAGATGAAGAAAGAGAGAGGGAAAGGCGGGAAGAGCAACAGAGAGAATGTATAGTGTGGTCAACATGATAGAGCGGAATCAGCACACCCCGCGGAACGGGTTGGAACATGGAAGGGGCGTGGCCAATCTTTGCTTGCGTAACACACCTACGTCACTGATATAAGTAACAAACGGGGCTGAAGTGAATCGATTATTTCTTTGCTGCTCGCAGTATCATGACTGAGAGAAATAACCCTTCAAGAAGGATGTTTCTGTTTCTACACTTCATTCTCGAATTGCACTGTGAGTGAAAATCGATAAATGTTATTTTTCTTCCATCGCTGCTTCCCTCTCGCTCTGTCGTAGCACCTAAATTCAGATCGCCTCTAGAGATTTTCCGACCTCCATCATCCTCTTTGCTTCCCTCAATGCACCCTCTTTCTCTCCTTTCACATTGACTGGCGTCTCCATTTTCATTCACCACGTTCTGCCTCCGCCGTCTCTTATTTCCAGATGCGACCTCGGTGACCATCCGCCAGACGCCGGCTTTCTCCGGAACTGCCGGCCAGAAGGTGACCCTGAATTGCACAGTAGAGGGTAGTACCAGTGCTGGTAACGTGTTGTACTGGTACCGACAATACCCGGGAAAGGGTCCGGAGAACATGTTTTACTCGACGAGAGCTAATTCCGCGCTGCCAAAGGAACTGGTCGGCGGTTTTCTGGCGCTGAGACCTCAAACCAATGAGATCTTCCTGAAGTCCGACAAACTGGAGGCTAATTCGTCAGCCGTGTATTTCTGCGCCTGGAGTATTCACGGCGGCTCAGAGTGATGGGGCAGCTGAACAAAAAACTCACCGTTAGAGTACTCGCTGCTGTAAGCAAAACAGGAAACACGACTCCTGTCAATCATAGTGTGGGTTGGGTCTATGATCTGTCGTGCGCGCCGTAGCGGCAAATCAGTGAAAGAAGGGGCGGTGGTACAACTTTTCATGTTCTCCACTAAGCATTCAAATGGGAAAAGATAATCCGTGCACCGATCTTCCCTCTCCATCCTTCCTTCCTTATGTGCAGTCTTCTCACCGATCTTCAGCACGGGTGGATCGTCACTTTTGAGTGCGACCGAAAACGTGACGAGAAACACATGGCACAAGAAATGAAGAGTCCTTCAAAGGCTGAGGAATGGAGTAGGGTTGGGCATGGGGTCTCGCATTTCCACCCCGTTAAACGCAGAGGTACGGGAACACCAACAGATTCTCCAAAGTACTCATCCCGGGGAGAAGGAGCATTTTTAAAGATAAGCCACACCTGGGGGCAAATTGACCGTCTGCTCCAGGACAGGGTGCTCTGATGATCAGCTGTCGGCGGCCTCTGCCCATAAAAGGATGACAGGGTGACGTGAGGAATTAAAAGGATCTCTTATTATACCCTACTCGCTATGATATCCATTACCCGATTCAACTGTGATGGGGCAGAAAGAGGAAGGAGTTGCGATGGGACCGGACAATAGATGCTGTCTTCTATCCTGTTGGACAAGGTTCGGTTGAAAACTGCACATCCGATTTCTACACGGCGGCAAGACCGAGCAGCACTCTGTTCAAACTGGAACTGGGACATGCATCGGCCTCCCACTCTGCCGTCTACTACTGCGCTTGTAGTACGGCACAGAACTTCAGATAACGAGTCTCCCACTGCAAAAAAAACCCTTCCAGCCAAGCGCAGTGAGCTTCACGTTGTACCACTAGGTGGCAGCACCAGACCGTATACGGCTATCCCTTTTGCCTAACATCTGCTCTCACTCCATCCTCCCGCCACCCCACTAGGAATAGGGTTCCACCGGTCCTCACCTACCATCCCACCAGCCTCCGGGTCCAACATATTATTCTCCGTAACTTCCGCCACCTCCAACGGGATCCCACCAGGAAGCACATCTTTCCCTACCCCTCTCACTCTGCATTCCGCAGGGATCGCTCCCTACGCAATTCCCTTGTCCATTCGTCCCCCCCATCCCTCCCCATTGATCTCCCTCCTGGCACATATCCGTGTAAGCGGAACAAGTGCTACACATGCCCTTACACTTCCTCCCTTACCACCATTCAGGGCCCCAAACAGTCCTTCAAGGTGAGGCAACACTTCACCTGTGAGTCGGCTGGGGTGATATACTGCATCCGGTGCTCCCGATGTGGCCTTTTATATATTGGCGAGACTGGACGCAGACTGGGAGACCGCTTTGCTGAACACCTACGCTCGGTCCGTCAGAGAAAGCAGGATCTCCCAGTGGCCACACATTTTAATTCCACACCCCATTCCCATTCTGACATATCTATCCACGGCCTCCTCTACTGTAAAGATGAAGCCACACTCAGGTTGGAGGAACAACACCTTATATTCCGTCTGGGTAGCCTCCAACCTGATGACATGAGCATTGACTTCTCTAACTTCCGCTAATGCCCCACCTCTCCCTCGTACCCCATCTGTTACTTATTTTTATACACACATTCTTTCTCTCACTCTCCTTTGTGTACCTCTGTCCCTCTGAATATACCCCTTGCCCATCCTCTGGGTCCCCCCCCCCCCTTGTCTTTCCTCCCGGACCTTCTGCCCCATGATCCTCTCATATCCCCTTTGCCAATCACCTGTCCAGCTCTTGGTTCCATCCCTCCCCCTCCTGTCTTCTCCTATCATTTTGGATCTCCCCCTCTCCCTCCAACTTTCAAATCCTTTACTCACTCTTCCTTCAGTTAGTCCTGACGAAGGGTCTCGGCCTGAAACGTCGACTGCACCTCTTCCTACAGATGCTGCCTGGCCTGCTGCGTTCACCAGCAACTTTTATGTGTACGGTTGCCCCTTTCTGTCACGAACGGGCAGCACTCGGCTGGCTTTCTGCGCGGGCTCCTGGTCTCTCAGATATCTCACCGAGAAGCATAAAGGCTTTGGTGAATAACAGCCTGTTATAGCACCTGTTCTGCAGTTGATGGCAGGAAACCCAAGACAGACCTGCGCACAGCTCAGCACATCGCCCAAACACCCCCTCTGTCCATAAACCGTGTTTCCTCCGTAAAGCAGCCGTTGGACATAAAGGGCTCCGGTTACCCATCCAGCAGCTTCTTTGCCTTGGTTACCCGACTCTTGAATGGACCGCTTATGCGAGAATATGGTAAAATAATGTAGACTCCCGAATTCACAATCTAACTCTGTTTAGTCCTGTTAACCTGTAGTACGATTTTCTCTGTCGATTTTAAACATTATTGATGTACCTTATACTACAACGATGCACTGTGTTACGATTTGATCTGCATGCAAGACCAGCTCTTCACTGTAAATTCATAGATGCAGCAAGTGTAAACGATTTTATTAATTTACCTTTCTCTATCTCAATTCAAAATGTTATGAATAGATCTCTGCGAACAAGCTTTTCACCGCATAACTGCACAGCGAATTCCCTGTGGCCAAGCATTGTAATTCCGAATCCCCTTCACCTTCCTACGTGTCGGTCCGTGACGACCCTTCGGGTCAAGAAGAGGCCACCCTCAAGGTAGAGGAACAACCTCTTGTATTCCATCTAGGTACTGTACCTTCCAACCTGATGGTGTCTCTTACCGTTACCTTTTATATCTTCTCGCCTGACTATTAGTTCCCCCTTGGACCGCTCATCCTTACCCTTCCCTGTTTTCCGTCTCCTCTCCTATCATATTCTTCCCACTCCAGCCTTGACCTTTCCCTTCCACCTGTCTTCACCTATGAACCTCCAGTGGCCTTTTACCCATCCCGCAACTTTTAGTTCAGGCATTATCCTCCACCCCTGCTCCGTCCACTTTCCACTCTCAGTACTGCTGAAGGATCTCGGCCTGAAACGTCCAATGTTGCACTTTTCCACACGCCAGCAACAGCGCTAGACCGCGAGTCTCAAACCACGAAAGATCTTGGTCCTATTCACCAAGAGGTGCAGAACGGGATTTTCGCCATGTGGGGGAAGCAGTACTCTGTTTATCGCTGCACATTGTCCTACTCGAACGGCACGCAGCAACGCGCAATTATTATACCGGTGCATCTGTAAAAGTTTGCTCTACGAATGCATCTATACAAATGCTAACATCTCGCACATACATCTATGTCTTGTGTACATGTGTAATTAATGGGGCCAACATCCCTTTGGTGGCCTCCTGTACATAATAAAATGGCCACTCACTGTGTGATCGTGGTACTCTGCTGTTGCAGCCCATCCTCACCAAGGTCCAATATAATGAGCACACGTGTTCACTTGAATTACTGTCGCCTTCCCCTCAGCTTGAAAGAGTCTGGCCGTTCTCCTCTAAACTCGGGCATTGACAGGGCACTTTCACCCGCATAATTACCACAACAGTTTTTCGTTCCAGTCTCTGTAAACAGTAAAGTACGTTGTGTGTGAATATCCGAGGATTTCAGTCGTTTCTGAAATACGCAGCTCTCCCGGTTTGGCATCAATAAGCATTCTTCAGTCAAAGTAAATTAGATCACATTTCCTCCCTATTCTGATGTTTCGGCCGAACAGCAATAGAACCTCTTGACCATTTCTGCATGCTCTTATGCATTAACTTGCTGCCACAGGATTGACTGATGAGACATTTGCACGAACGATTTGGTGTGGAGATGTCTAATAATGTGTCCACGTCGTTTGAGTAGCTTGAATGAAAACGTGGATGGATGGGTTTGTAAGTTTGAAAACGACACAATAATTGACCGCACCATGGATGTTAGAGCAGGTTGTCAACGGAGAGAGACGGATATCTATGTAGTCAGTGCGTAGCTGTAGCTAGTAATGAGGCCACTGAGTGTATGTTGTGTTCTCTTTACTATCGCCTCTGCAGACTTCCGCTGCACCTTCCCATCTTTCGCAGTATTCCGTCTGGAGGAGCGACTGCCCGACCCGAGGCAGGAGCATACTGAGTTGCTGTTGATCTTTCGCTTATTTGCCTACCAGGAGACAAACGACGTTCTTTTGTTGCCGTATAACCACAACTTCTGCATCGAGTCGCCACGAAATTCCCTGTGATTTCCACGCTCTTTCAGACTGCGGGTCCAGAGTCAGTGAGACAGTAGACACACAGGGATGCATTGCGGATAATTCAGTGAGATAGGTGGATAGACGGATAGATAGATAGATAGATACATAGATAGATAGTTAGACAGACAGATAGATAGATAGGTAGAGAGATAGATAGGTAGAAAGATGGAGAGATAGATAGATACATACATAGATAGATAGATACACAGAAAGATAGAAAGAAAGATAGATAGATAGATAGACAGATAGATAGATAGATAGCAAGATCGCCGCTCCTCCTTCTTTTTCGCCGCATTCCTTTCCAAGAAGCGATAGATCCTGCATTGGGTGTGCAATATATTTTGCATTATTGCTTGTTTCTGTTCTCAATAGGAACGGCAAGCGGTTTTCGCATAGCTAATGTAAAACGACAGCTGCTTCATTCACCCAGCACGAAATCGCTTTTATGTATCTATGTGTTTGTGAGTGTGTAACTGTGTATGTCTCGGTGTTTGTGCGCGCGAATGTGTGTGTGTGTGTGTGTGTGTGTGTGTGTGTGTGTGTGTTTGTGTGTGTGTGTGTGTGTGTGTGTGTGTGTGTAGTCCTGTAGTTACGATTCTTCACGAAAGCGACACTGCAGAAACTGCGACCTCCACTCTCTTCCGGCTTTCGAATGACGACAGAAGGAAAACGTACCGCCCAGCAGTTACACAGGAAGTGACAGACGTCATAGGGCTATTCGGAACCATCAAATATATCGAGCCACACAGTACATTACTTCTGAAAGCTGGTCTTGAACGGCACTCCATCCCAAAGCCCGCCAGATTCTACCCTGTCAATGATGATGCGAGGGACATACTGTATTCCGCTGATCGTGGCGTTGATCCCGCGTAAGTCAGGATAACAATGGTTCTGGGGAAGGTAACTCAGTTTCAGAGAACGGGTGAACATTTGTTGAGAGAAATGAGGCTCTAATGGAATTTCTCCCTTTCAGGGATTCTGGCCGTGTACGTCGAGCAGTCGCCCCCTTCCCTGTCAGTTGGATTGGGAGAGTCAAACACCGTCCAATGCACCCTGCTGAATTTGGACTATAATAGTATGTATTGGTACAGACAGCGACCGGACGGGGCAATAGAAGCTCTTTTCTATTCTGCTGCGAAAGGTTTAGTCAACAGTTACACGTCGGAATCCTACGCGGCAACAAGACCCAACAGCACTTTCTTTCAACTGGAGCTAAAGAACGCCTCGCACTCTCACTCGGCCGTCTACTTCTGCGCCTGTAGTAGCGCACAGAGGTTGAGAAGCCGAGCCGCCTCTGACAAAAACTTCCTGCACAGTCGCTGAAGGCTCAGAACCCGCGTTTTCCACCACTAGATGTCGCAGTACATTGTGCTTCAATCTCCAAGACGCGTCCAGCTTAACACTGCAATTACATTTGATCTTCCCAGCCGCACAACACAGTGCGTAATACACCCAATCAGGCAAAACAAACAAGGATGCCCCAAGTAATTCAGGAAGACTTCACACAAAAAACAAAGAGCGCCTCGAATTTCTCACGAACCTGAAGGAGTTTGGCAATTCCTGTTGACCTACAGCAACACTTAAAATGATATTTGCAGGGACGAGGTTCAAACCATTGTCTATTTTTCCTGCGCCTCCGCCGATAATAAAAAAATAAACGATGTTGTGTTTGTAGAAATGATTTATAACTAGATTTCCTAATGGTGGCTGGTAATGTTAGATACGCGAGTTCCTTCTCTCTGTCGTTGCAGAATACCTGGTTGATTACTGCGAGAAAGTAAGAGTGCTACAAATATTCTGTCTACAGGGGTTCTGGCCGCGTACGTGGAACAGGCGGCTCCCTCCTTGTCAATTGGAGTTGGGGTGTCAGTCAACGTCACGTGCACGCCGTTCAATACCGACTATAGCAAAATGATTTGGTACAGACAGAGACAACGCAAAGCAATAGAAGCTTTTTACTTCTCTGCCGGGCAAGGTATCCGCACAAGGTACACAGCCGAGTCCAACAGGGGCAGGATAACTAGCAGAACGCTGTTCAAACTGGATGTGAAAGGCATCTCGCCCCCCACTCCGACGTGTTCTTCTGCGCTTGTAGTAGTGCACAGAGCTGGGCAAAAACCATCTTCCCTATCGCTCAGAGGTTCATAAGCAGCTTGGCACCACTAGGGGTCAGCATCAGATTGCGTTTCACAACTCATTTTGCATCTGGCAGATGAATCACTTTGCCCTGTTCCGGTATTATTCAGCTCCGGCCTCCAGGTCCCTGTCTTTTATTCACCAGTCCCTGCACTGCACGCCTTCCCGTGTCTTTCAGCACTTTTTAATATTATATTCCTCTGATCCATTGAACATTACAAAGCACCACGGTGAAGACTGGGTCACAGGTTGTCTCGGCGGCGGGGGAAATACTTGGCAATTAGGACTTCATCAGTCGGAGCGTTTATAGAGCTGGGGAGTGTTACGTATGCGTGGGACAAGGACAAAAAATAGAGTTCTATGATTAAAACTGTTTCTTCACTCATGTTGGTAAACGTCCTGGCTCTGCAGTGGACAGTTCTGGAGCTACGACGCGATTCCGCCGAGACGAAAAGACGCGCACTCGGAGCCTGGCATGTAAAATACAGATAGACCTCCGCCAGCAGCTGGGCCGATCTATTCATTGCGCAATCAATCGGCCGCATGCGCAGTAACTCGCCAGGCCCACGCAAGCAAACCATTACAGTTCAGGGAGCTCTGCGGTATCTGGAGCATCGGCTATTGTGTCGTTCACCATAATACGATACAAATGTTCTATGTTTTATTTATATATAAAGAAAAATAAAGATTGTCGAAGAGATCTGAAACGATGTCGTCTAAACTAGGGGCCTGAAATACGACGAGGGGTTATGCAGCCAGAGGGTCGTGAATCCATGAATTCATTGCACGGGTGTCTTTGGATATATTTCAGGCAGAAGGTGAACGTTTCTTAATTATGGATATGGATATCCATTTAAAATGGAGATGAGGATGAATGATTTTAATCAGAGAATTCGCTTCCCCAGGCGGCTGCCGAGGCCATGTCTTTATGTATATTTAGGATAGGTGTTGATAGTTCCTTGATTATTCGGAATGTGACGCGATACGGGGAGAAGGCAGAAAATTGGGCTGAGAGGTGAATGGATCAGTGATGGTGAAGTGCCTGACATCACTCTGCTGTATGGACTTATGGGAGTTGACAGTTCGGAGACTATCTATCTATCTATCTATCTATCATACTATCTCTCTCTCTCTCTCTCTCTATCTGATTGTGTTTCGATCTATCTGTACAACAGAAATGTGATGGTCGTTGACATTCCCTGTAGATGAAAGAAATAAAGCAAATCTGCGATCATAATTTGAGACATGATATCTGTTTATTCATACAAAACTACACAGATACATATAAAAATAAACCAATGGACCGATAAGAAAATTATGAGTAGAGAGAAAATCAGCAAGAGGTATATTCATGGTGGGGAGGTGGGGGGGGTGGGAGAGAAAGGGAGGGAGTGAGTTCTACATTTCTACAAAATGGCAGCCTCCATCCCCAAGCACATGGAAGGAACAAAGACAATAAACCTGCCTCCTTCCACTGTCCTTAATCCATTCGCTTTCAACGTTGTCTTCCATATTTTAATATCACCCTGGCCAGCAAAGTGAAGGAAGGAGAGAGAGAGCGAAAGAAGGAAAGATAAGGAAGAAGAAGAATGGACGGTGAAATCACTACTTATTGATCGATGAGAAAGGGATGTGGTAAGATAAGAAGGGACAATGATGATTCGGCAGAGTATAACTGCGCATGCCTGGATTCAGATTAGCTGAAAGAAACAGGGGGTGCGGCCATTCGTATCACCAATGACCAGTTAGGTCACTGAGTTGCATGACAAGCGGGACTGAAGTGAGTGGATTCATTGTTCCAGGACAGAACGCTCTCTCTCGGGAGGGAATTATCCTTCAGAGAAGATGTTCCTGCTTCTGCAACTGATCGTCTCCTTCCACTGTGAGGGAAATCTGGTAACACTTTTTCCTCTCTCACTCGTTCCTTCTCATAATCCTCACATTCTCTCGTCCTGTGCCTCCTCTGCCTCTTTCGCCGCTTGTCTCCGCACATTCCCATCCTCACCGTGAACTTCCTCCGCCGAAACCTCTCCATTGCCACCGCACCCGAAAGTTCCCCAGTTTCATTCCTCCCCTTCTCTACTCCGTCGTTCTCGCCGGCCACATACTCACCTCTTTTCACTCCCACTCTCTTCTTCAGATGTGACCCCGGTGACGATCCAGCAGATCCCAGCTTTCTCCGGTGCTACCGGCCGGGCTGTGACGCTGAACTGTACTATCGAGGGGCGCAGCAACACGGCTGATACGATGTTCTGGTACAGACAATACCCGGGGCAGGGGCTGGAGAACTTTTTCTACGCTGTGGTTGCCGGCAACGTGCAAGCAAAGAGGCCGCTGTCCGGCTTTACCGCACAGAGACTGAGCAGCTACATCTTCAGGCTGAGCTCCGTCACCTTGGAGGCGAATTCGTCAGCCGTGTACTTCTGTGCCTGGAGTGATCACAGTGACTGGGTCAGACGGGGGAGCTGAGCAAAAACCTCACCGTCTTGATGTCAATCGAAGCGTGGGTGTGATCCTGTCCGACAGATGGCGCTGCGATGCTGCCACTGAGACAAATAAAGGGCGACGATATCGCAGCTGCTGTTGTCATGTATTTCTATTGTTATGCATTAAAATGGCGGAAGCGATTGTGCACAGATATGTTAGCACCCATTCTGTTTTTTTGTAGGTGAAAGCTTCTGTCCGATGATCAGACTGTATAGAAACTACCTAAATCTGAATTCGCGATTCTTAGATCCTCCGCTCTGAATCCACGACATCCATTCGTCGAAACACAAAATCCTCGGACACTTGACGTGTTGACAAACAGAGGGACCTGGATGTCCAAGGGAAGGACACACTCTGAGTGGTGGGAGTATCAATGGACCGAGGGACAGAAGTGTACAAGGGTAGGACATACAAAGTGAGTGGTGTGAAGTGTTGAGGAACAGGGACCCTGGGTGAACTGCCTGTCCCACGCTCGGTTGGTTGTGCTCTCAGGGACCTCAGGAATGGAAATCTTTCACGCACAACAGAAGCCTGTCGTCAGCAAGAAAACCGGTGAGCCGACTGTCATGCAGGACGAGGTTTTCACTCAGACGGCATGGTGCTGTTATTCGTCAGAGTACATGGCGCAGGCGTTGCTCTTACGTTCTTCCCGAAACGTCCAGGTGAGAGAAATTCTTCTGTCCAAGGAACTTCACAGCCGGTTCTTCGTTACATGACCGTGTTGATCAAACCTTTCCAGTGAGGTCAACTAGACTGAGACTTCCAACTATATGCAGTCTCCCTGCACCTACCTCCCTTCCATCCGACCCTTCTTGGGCACCTTGTCATCTGCGCCGGAGGCAGGCCTATCTGTGACGTAACCCCCTCCTCCCCATCGGTTCATGGGGCCTGACTGACAGGACAAAGTTGTTCTGCAAACAGAGAATTAATCGGCAAAGTCTAGATATATATCAATCGATGTATTGGCAAACAGATAGACAGGAAGAGACATAGATTGTTAGATAGATGGTTAGAGAGATAGATAGTTAGACAGACAGGTTAAAAAGATAGATAGAAAGACAAACACATGCGTACATATATGCATAATCAGACAAAAGCACGGACGGAAAAGATAGTCACAGCTCACAGGTGACAACTGTTGTTTCAGGACGGCAGACAGGGAGAGGGTTAGAGTGATCCTGGGGCAGAAACAGAAGGGGGGAATCCACACGACAAACAACTTCAACTTATCAGTGACTGAGAGTCGTTCATGAAGAATTTGGGGATAATCTTCAGAGAGGGAGAGCGAGCGAGATGGAGAGAATTCCGCTGGGGAAAGATTCAGGTGCGCATTTAGCTGATTTGGACCGGACGTACACATTCGTTCTAAATGGTTCCGGAAGAACTATGCAGGGCTACAACCCGGCACTGACTGTGGGAGGTGGTGGTTGGGAGACGTGTACTCTCTGTCCTATGTCCAACAAACAAGAAACGCCGGCGGGACTCAGCACGCCAGGCAGCATCTATGGAGCGGAATAAGAAGTCGATGATACCGAGACAATACGTCAGAACTGCAAGGGGTGGTAGGTTCAGAACAAAATATTTGGAGGCAAATCTTTTTTGAAAAAGTACGGATTGAGATATAGCGGGCAAAGGGAGAAACACGGAGGGAGTGATATGGAGAGAGAGCGAGACTGTTGGGTGGTCAAATTGGAACGGAAGCAACGCATCCCTCGAATGGGGGCAGGCTTATAGAAGGGGCGTGTCTGATCGCTACTTCCGCAAATCCACCTACGTCACTGGGATACGTAACAAGCGGGGATGAAGTGAATGGATTCGTCTCTGATGCACGCAGTGCTTTCATCGCTGAGAGAATAAACCCGCCAAGGAAGATGTTTCTGGTTCTGCAGGTCATCCTCGCCTTCCGTTGTGAGTAAGCTTGACAATAATTATTATTTTTATTTCTTTGCTTCTCTCTTTCTTTCTGATTCCCTTCACTTGCTCTACCATCTAGTCGGCTCGGAATCTGTCTCTATTTAATTATGAGCCCCCGCGTCCTCACACGATCTTTCCTCAGGCGCCGCTTCTAATTTCCGTCCTCCTCTCGATCTCTCTCCCCCACTTCAGTTCTCTTTCATTTCCTCAATGCACCCTCTTTCTCAACCTCCCTATTGACCCGGTGTCCCCCTGTTCAATCACAGCATTTTGCCACCCAGGTCTCTTTTTCCCTGATGCGAGCTCGGTGGCGATCCAACAGACACCGACTGTCTCCGGAACTCCCGGCCAGAAGGTGACCCTGCATTGCACAGTACAGGGTGGTGACAGTGATGCTAACTGGTTGTATTGGTAACCACAATACCCGGGAACCGCAATTTTTTTTTTTTTTATTCAGTCACATTCCCAGTTTGTCAGCCGGCCAAGGAATTATGATTGATGTAGCCGTGTAGGGCAGGAAAAGCCGTTCGTTCGACGATGATGCGCCGGCTCTTCAACCTATCCCACGTTCAACCTTCTCTCTTAGATGGACACTCAGTCAAAATTTCAAACAAACAATCGGGGCTAATTGTGCAGACAACTTTACAGATTGGCCAGCCGAGGTCTTCCAGCATTCTGCGTGCGTTACCTGCATTTCGTTTCCCAGACGCTCTCCTCTATTAAAAGAAAAACAGGTTGAAAATAAACCTCACACCAATTTAATATCCCCGCACACCGCCCCCCCCACACTTCCAGACAGTGATGTAGCCAGTCACTGATGTTTTCGAGTGTCATAGTTGACAGACCAAATTTCCTGACACTACTAATCAAATAAGAACGGTGTCTTACAATCTTAATAGCTGCATCAATAAGTTCCATCCAGGTTAGGTCCTCAGAGATATTGACAGCCAGGAACATGAAGTTGGTCACTCTCTCCATTCGCGCTCCCTCTATGAGACTGATTTCTGTCCTTACCCTTCCTGAAGTCCACGATCAGCTCTTTGGTCTTCCGGACGTTGAGTTCAAGACTGTTGCGGCGACACCACTCCACTAGATGTCGCTCGTGTGCGTCCACTCGTTACCACCTGAAATTCTGCCAACAATGGAATTATCGCCAGCAAATTTAAAGATGTTGTTTCAGCTCTGCCTGGTCGCACAGTCATGGCTGTAGACAGAGTAGAGCAGTGGGCTAAGCACACAGTCCTGTGAAGCGCCATTGTTATTTGTCAGCGAGGTGGTGATGTTATTTCTAATCCGCACAAATTGTGGTCGTCTGGATCCAGATGAGAGGGTGGAACAGAGGCCTAGTGTCCGTACCCTTTCGATCAGGACTGGAGGACTGATGGTTTTAAATGATAAGCTACAATCAATAAGCACCATCCTGACAGAGGCATCAAGGCCGAGCAGCACTCTGTTTCAACTGGAACTGAGACAAGCATCGGCCTCCCACACCGCCGTCTCCTTCTGCGCTTATTGTATAGCACAGAACCTGAATTAGCGAATTTCCCACCACAAACTAACTTCCAGCCAAACAGAGGGAATTTCTGCGGCCCTGCTGCACCACTAGGGGGCAGCACACGGACGGTGTCTGGCAGTTCTTGTGTGTCACGCAGCAGCAACACTCCGCTGGCTTTCCTCGGGTGCGCCATTTTGTGTCAGACATCACAAAAAGACTAGCATTCACTTAGGATAGAAAACGGCTTTTCATGGCAAATGCCGCTCAATCAAGGGCAGTTTACTCCAGGGAGACCTGCACGCAGCGCTATTGGCTTTGATATCCACCTCATTATGGACTTGCTCACCTGCACTGGGCTTTCCCTGTCGCTTTGAAACTTTATTGAAGTGCCTTATTTCACAGCAATGGGTACTGTAGTGAGTCGATCTGCAGAACAGGTGTTTAACTCTAAAGCGATACACGTGGCCTCAATGTACCGTGTAATGAACTGATGTCTGCCAATAAGCTTGTCACAGTATGTTAAAGAGCCAATGGCGATGTCTTCCAGAAATGTTCCGAGTTGATAGAGCACGTTGCGTGCGTTGATATATTGATACTTAGGATATTGGCAAACATTTCATCTACCCCAGAACTGTTTGGTGCGATATACAACACTGCCATCGTAGACAGCAGCTTACCATCTGCCATTTTTTTGCCTGGTTTGGTGGAGGACCCTCTCACAATATGGGAAAACCACAGCAGACCGCAGAGAGAGATGAAAATATCAAGAGGACAACAACAGATTGCTGTAAATCCTGGCAACAGGCAGAAAATGCTGGGGAAATTCAACAATCCCGGCGGCATCTCTGGAAAAGAGCACAGTCGTCATTTCTGGCCGAGAAACACTTCGTCAGTGCCAGAGAAAGAAAAAGACAATGATGGCGAGTAGATGAGGGGAGTGAGAGACAGAGTGATAGTGAAACTGGGAGCGGGACGCGTGATGGAAAGAGCTGGGAAGTTGATTGGTGACAAAGATACAAGGCTGAAGAAGGGGAATCTGATAGAAGAGGACAGAAGGCCATGGAAGAAAGAAAATGGGGGAGGAGGACCAGATGGAGGTGATGTGCAGGCAAGGAGAGACAGAAAGAGAAAAAAAGGCATGGGAGGTGTTCGAGGGATTAGCTGGAATTCGACCAATCGATGTTCATGCCATCAGTTTGGAGGCTACCCAGACGGAATACAAAGTGTGTTGCTCCATCAGTGTGAATATATCGCGACAGTGGAAAGGGCCTTAGATTGATGTCGGAATTGGAATGGTCGCAACACTAGAGGTCGCTGGAAGAATCCGGATCTCACAGGCGTCAACCATTTTAATTCCAATACATGATTAATTGACAACTAAACGGAAAGATGGAAAATCAATTTGCAAAAGAAGACAATCTGAACAATTTAAAACAGAGCAAAGAAGTAGAAGACGAATTAAAAAGTACAGAAAGGTTTACTAGTAAATGATTTGTAGAAATCGTGAAAGTGGGGCATAGGGTTTGACAGAGTTCAGTGTTGAGGTGATTCGGCAGCCCGAACCTCCGTGGATAACTTCAGTATCCTCAGCACTGAAGAGGACATGCTGGCGGTTACATCAAGCATTGTTATGAGATTATGGCGAAAGGCGAGAACTTTGGGCATGGAAGTGATACACGGGTCAATACACCTTAAATAAATAAATTGAAGCTCTATTGTAGATGCATCCTTGGTTCCCCAGGATCTAAGTGCCGATTGTTTTAAACCGGTTTTCCCGGGATATGTGCCACCCAGCTTAGAATCATCCAAACGCATCTGCATTACATGAACTCGTTTGGGTTCTTCTTGTTATTGTCTCAACAATGACAACCGCGTCAAAAGAGCTGTGCCGCTACGGAAGTGACGTAATTGTTAGACAGCCAACGGGAAGACAGGTCCTTTGTCAGACCACGGAGAGAGACTTCCCTGACATTTGATACTGAGCTTCATTCGACTCCACTCAGAGGAACTATCCTCATCCTGTCAATGATGGTCTGGGGGACACTTTACCTCCAGCTGATTGTGGTGGCCATCCCGCGTAAGTTAAACTCACAGGTCTGGGGGTAAGCGGGTGTCGAATGTCCTGTTTAGACTGACGTCGTCCAGCATCGAACGTGGTTAGGCTTGGTAGTATTATTCGCCAGAAGGGCAAAGGTTTGATGCATCCCTTTCAACTCATCAGCATAATGAAGAAATTTCATTGTCTGCGCACGTCTGTACTTCGTAGACACCGTGTGCGTGCATCTTTGCTGTAACGGAGAGAAACACAGAGGGAGAGAGAGAGAGAGAGAGAGAGAGAGAGAGACAGGTCAAAGTTAGGTCATTTGGCATATATTCGAGCATGTTCATGGCGCGACGATGTTGTATCTCGCCGATTGCACATCGCACAACAGTGTCTTCGAGCGCATCAACCGCTCCTTCTAACTAACTTAACCCTTGTTGAACAATTGAGGGAAATTAAAATCGAATCGTATTTCTGTCTTGCAGGGATTCGCTCCGCGTATGTGGAGCAATCGCCGTCGTCCATGTCAATCGGTGTGGGACAGCCGTTCAGCGTCGTATGCACTGTGCTGAATACGCGCTATCAAGATCTGTATTGGTACAGACAGCTATCGGACCGGACAATAAATGCTCTCTTCTATTCTGTTGGACAAGGTTCGGTTACGAACTACACATCCGATTCCTACACGGCGACAAGACCCAGCAACACTCAGTTTAAACTGGAAGCGACACATGCATCCGCCTCCCACTCCGCCGTCTACTACTGCGCCTGTAGTAGCGCACAGAGCTTCAGATAACGAGTCTGCCACGACAAAAACCTTCAAGCCAATCGTAGAGAAGTTCAGTGGTCCTGCTGTACCACTAGGTGGCAGCAACGAACTGTGATCGTCTGCTCCCTTCTGTCACGAACGGATAACACTCGATTTTCGATTTCTATTCACGTGCCAAGAGGAGGCCACTCCCAAGCTAGAGGAACAACCTCCTATATTCCGTCTAAAAACCCACCATCCTGATAGTATGTAAATCGATTGCTTCACCACCCCCATTCCCGACACAGACTTTTTACTTATTTACACCTATTACTTCTCCACGGCCCTTTGCTCCTTCCCTTTTCCCTTTTGTCCACTCTCCTCTTCTACCATATTCTTTCTTCGCCAGCCCTTAACCTTTCCCACCCAACTGTCTTCACCTATCACCTTTCAACTGGCCTTTGTTCCCTCCCGCAACTTTTAAATCAGGCATCTCCCTCTCCCTCTCAGTCGTGATGAAGGGACTCGGCCTGAAGTGTCCAATTCGTACTCTTCCATAGAGAGTAGTACCATACAGAGAGCGACAGCAGAAACTCCCTCCACCTATTCACCGAGAGGGGCAGCACGGTCATTACGCCTCTTGGCGGCGGCAATACTATATGTATCGTTGCTACTTGTCCCGCGCAAAAGTTATGCTGGTGTATATGTACAAGCTTGCTGTACGGATGTATCTGTACAAATGCGAGCACTTCGTACAAACAACTATATATTCTACCCATATCTGATTAATGGGGAGATGTTATATTATGTTCTGTAAGTTTCGAGACCTGCTGTACCTAATACAGTAACCAGTCGGTGTATGTTCGTGGTCTATTGTGCATTCAGAGATGCTCTTCCGCACACCTCTGTTGTAACAGATCGTTATTTTCACCCAGATAATTCCCACAAATATTTCTGTTTCCTACCATTCTCCGTAAACACTGGAAAACGTTTCAGGTGATTTTTCCAGCGTTTCGGTAGTTTCTGAGATACCCAACCTCTCCTGGACTGGCACCAATAATCATTCTACGGTCAAAGTCACTAAGATCACACTGCTTCCTCATTCTGATGACTGGGCCGAACAGCAACAGAACCTCTGCAACATGCCGGCATGCTGGTCTGCAACGGGTTGCTGCAACACGTCTGGATGTTGAGACATCTGCATCAACGAGTCGGTGTACAGCTATCGAATAAAGCGGTCACTTCATCTGCGTATTTGAAGGGAATCGCTGATAGATGGGTCTGCAAGCCTGCAAACGACACAACGATAAGCAGCATACTGTAATGTAGTTTGTCAAATGACAGTGCGGGAGATTCTGTCGTTCTCGCACAGCTGTAGATAATAACATGGCCACTGATGAAATCTTGCGGTTTTACCTCTGCTGACCTTCGCTGCATCTGCACTTTCCCCGTATCCTCTTCAGAGATGCGAGGTCAAAAATATTAAGCATTATTGCCTGTTTACGTTCCAACCAGGAACGGGAAAGGGTTTTCCCACAGCTAATTACAACCATAATTTCAGCATGTGAGTTCAGGGATGGGGAGAAACATACAGATGCGTTTTGAATAATTCAGGAAGATAGGTAGGTGTCGTGTGTGTGTGTGCGTGTGTGTGTGTGTGTGTGTGTGTGTGTGTATCTGTCTCTGTGTGGGTGTGTGTGCATGTGTGTGTGTGTGTGTGTGTGTGTCTGTGTGTAGTCTCGTATTTATGTTTCCTCGATAAAGCGACGCTGCAGATTCTGCGACCCCCACTCTCCTCCGCCTTTCGAATGACGACAGGAAGTGAATGACGTCATGTGGCCGTAATGCGCCAACAATTATATCTGGCAATTTAGTTCTTCTGCAGGCTGATCTTGAACGGCACTCCACCCAAAAGCCCACCAGTATCCACTCTGTGAATGATGGTGCGAGGAAAATATTGTCTTCCGCTGATTGTGGCATTTATCCAGCGTAAGTCAGGATAACAATGGTTCTGGGGAAGGTAACTCAGGTTCAGAGAATGGGTTGCCATTTGTTGAGAGAAATTATGCTCTAATGGAATTTCTCCCTTGCAGGGATTCTGGCCGTGGACGTGGAGCAGTCGCCCCCTTCCCTGTCAGTTGGATTGGGAGAGTCAAGAACCGTCCAATGCACGCTGCTGAATTTGGACTATGATTATATGTATTGGTACAGACAGCGACCGGACGGGGCAATCGAAGCTCTTTTCCGTTCTGTTGGGAAAGATTTCGTCGACAGTTACACGTCGGAATCCTACGCGGCAAGAAGACCCAACAGCACTTTCTTTCAACTGGAAGTAAAGAACGCCTCGTACTCTCACTCGGCCGTCTATTTCTGCGCCTGTAGTAGCGCACAGAGGTTGAGAAGTCGTGCCGCCTCTGACAAAAACTGTTCTGCACAATCACTGAAGGCTCAGAACCGGTTATTACCCACCAGTAGGGGTCGCTGCACATTGAGCTTCGCTGTCCGGGTCGCGTCCAGCATAACACTGCAATTGCATTTTGATTCCTCCCATCCGCACAACCCAATACCTAATATCAGGAATTCAGATCCGGAGGAAAAGGCAAGGTTGCCTGAAGTAATTCAGAAACACTTCACACAAAAGAAAAACAATGACCGCCCCGAATGTCTTACGAGGCTAAAGGAATTTGGCAAGTCCCCTTTGAACCACAGAAAAATTTACAACTGAAATCCTTAAATTATTTGCAGGGATGGCGTTCAAAGCGATCTTCATTTTGGCTTCTGGCGATAATAACAAATTTATGTTGTGTTTGTATAAATAACTTATTGGTAGATTAATCATTAGCTTAAACCCTCCTGAACACCTTCAGCAAAACTGGCAGGAAGAGAATTTGTTCACCCTCGCGCTCATATGTAGCCCGTCCCTGTGGTACAGGACGCACCTTCCCCAGAACAGATACCAGTGAGGTTTCAACCCATAAACGGAAACTAAAATTGCAGTTATATAATAGAATGGTAGAGAGATCGATCGATACATAGACGCATACAGATATACACAGATGGATGGATAGATAGATAGATAGACAGATAGGGTAGGGAGGGGGAGACAGACGGGAAATATAGTCGGGGGGCGGGGAGAGAGAGAGAGAGAGAGAGAGAGAGATAGAGAGAGAGAGGGAGAGAGAGAGATAGATAGATAGATAGATAGAGAGAGAGAGATAGAGAGAGAGAGAGAGAGAGAGAGAGAACAGGAAATAATACACAACGGGAAACTCATAATTCTGTTTTTTTTCGCTCTTCTTCTGGTTTTTGATTTGAAATGATGCTCAGGAAGTGACGCAGCCGTCCACCGGACTGTAGCATAGCCGCAGTGCAAACAGAAAACGCAATGTGCTTCTCCTGAATGCTGGCATTCTGCTATACGTGATGCCAAAGCGGTTGGTGTCTCTCTGGGGCGGATGTTGGCATGTGGGACACATTGAATGCTGTTGATCCCAAGTAATTCAAAGCATCATAGAACCATGGAGAGGGCTGGTGTTCTTGGCGGAGTTTCGTAGCGCGACGTTGGCCGTGGTTTATCTTGATAAAGGTTGGGAAATTCGAATCCTCCTTTATTACTCATGTCCCTCAACTGCAAGATCAGACCATCAATGTGGACGGCCGTCCCTCTCCCCTTTCTGTTTGGTCTTTGAAATGATATATCTTCTCTGGAAGACGGGATTAAACTTGGAAGATGCATTTGCATGTTTATCGGAGGTACAGTAAAGTGGGTTGACGAACGGATCCTAAGCACTGATCAAGTTCGACTAAGTTGTCAGATATCCCCGTGTAATTATTCATTCTGCTCTCAGTTTGTCTAACTTGACCTACGGCACGTTTCGTTACTATGGCGTTTTTCACGTGCTGTTCATGAGTCCAATGGATGATATCTCGTTGGTTTTCCTAAGGATGGCCGGTAATTTTTATGGGCACGTGTTGTTTCTCCCTGACTTTGCAGAATACCTGGTCTATTATTGACAGAAAGTAAGAGTCTAATAGATTTTCCACCTTGCAGGCGTTCTGGCCGTGTACGTGGAACATGTGCCTCCCTCCTTGTCAACTGGAGTTGGCGAGTCAGTCAACGTCACATCACGCTGTTCAATACTGACGGTAGGAATATGTTTTGGTACAGACAGAGACACGGCTGGGCAACAGAAGCTCTTATCTTCTGCGCTGGGCAAGGCATCGACACGAAGTCCACAACCGAGTCCAACACGGCCACGAGAACGAGCAGCGCACTGTTCAAACTGGAAGTGAAAGGCGTCTCGCCCTTCCACTTCGATGTCTTCTTCTGCACTGGTATCAGCGCACAGAGCTAGACCAGCCGAATCTGGTGTGACAGAAACCTTCTGCCCTATTACTGGGAGATTCATAAGCAGATTCGCACCACTAGGGGGCAGTAGCAGATTGCGTTTCTCAACTCATTTTATATCTGGCATCGGATCCATTTTACTCTGGTCCGGTATTGCTTAGCTCTGAGGCACAGGACCGTGCCTCTTATACACCTTTCCCTGCACTACACGACTTTGCGTGTTTCAGCTTTCTTTGATTTTGTCTGATCCATTGATAATCACATAGGACCAAAGTGAAGGCTGAGTCACAGGTAGACTGTGCAACGTGGGAAACATTTGACAACATCGACTTCATCCATCGGAGCTTTTATAGAGCTGGGATGTGTCACGGGCGAGCAGAACCAGAACGAAAGTGGAGTTCAATGATTAACCTTTTTTGTTCAGTCATTTTGGATTATCTATCTGCCTATCTAACTGTACATCTATCTATCTATCTGTCTATCTGTCTAACTGTCTATCTGTCTATCAATCAATCTATCTATCTATCTACCTATCTCACTGTCTATCGATCTATCTATACAGACAGAATCGTGATGGTCGCTGACGTTCCATGTAGATGGGACAAATAAAGTAAATCATCGATCATAACTTGCAAAATGAGATCTGTTAATTCTGACATAAATACTCAGATACATATCAAGATAAATACATCAAGATATACACCGATAAGAAAGTTATGGAGTTATGAGAAGTGTGATCACTGGTAAGAAATATAGTCGGGGGGCGGGGAGAGAGAGAGATAGAGAGAGAGCGGGAGAGAGAGAGAGAGAGAGAGAGAGAGAGAGAGAGAGAGAGAGAGAGAGAGAGAGAGAGAGAGAGAGAGAGAGAGAGAGAGAGAGAGAGTCAGAGAGAGAGATAAAGAGTGAGAGCCCCGGGCCAACAGCTTCGAACCGGCACTCTGCTCTCTCTGTACTAATCATCACTCGGAGCACTTTTTCAATGGTTAACAGCGGAATACGGGAATCTCCGTTGGCCAGTTCATCGGTTCCTTCTTCGCCCAACTCCAAGCACCTGTCAGGAACAATAAACTGCCTACTTCTGCTTTCCGTGATCCGTTCGATTTCAACGTTTCCTTCCATATTGAAATCCACCGTGGCCAGCATAGGAAGGAAGAGAGAGTTGGAGGGGGGGAGGGAGAGAGAGAGAGTGAGAGAGAGAGAGAGAGAGAGCAAGAAAGAAAGCTTCGGAAGAAGGGAATGCACGGAGACAATCAACATTTGTCTATCGATGGGAGACGGATATGGTAAGTCAAGAAGGGAGAATGATAATACGGCAAAGTATAACTCCGCCTGCCTCGATTCTGATTGGCCAAAAGAAGTAGTGGGCGTGGCCATCCGTATCACCAATGACCATTTAGGTCACTGAGTTACGCGACAAGCGGGACTGAAGTGAGTGGATTCATTGCTACTGGACACATCACTTTCACTTGGGACGGAATAAACCTCCGGGGGAGATGTTCCTGTTTCTCCAACTGATCGTCTCCTTCCACTGTGAGGGAAAAAAAATTGCTTATAGTTTTTCCTCTCTTTTCCCTAGGGTATTCCTCGCTTCCTCCCGTTCTGTGCCTTTTCTGTCTCAATCTGCGCTTTTCTCCGCCCATTTCCATCCTCACTCTGATCTTCCTTCGTCGGAACCTCTCCATACCGACCGCCGCCCGAAAGTACCCCAGCTTCAATCGTCCCCGTTCTCTACCCTGTGGTTCTCGCCGTCCGCATACTCACCTCTTTTCACTCCCACTCTCTTCTTCAGATGTGACCCCGGTGACGATCCAGCAGATCCCAGCTTTCTCCGGTCCTATTGGCCGGGCTGTGACGCTGAACTGTACTGTCGAGGGGAGTAGCAACACGGCTGATACGATGCTCTGGTACAGACAACACCCGGGACAGGGGCTCGAGAACTTGTTCTACTCTACATATGCCGGTAACGTGCAACCAAAGGGGCCGCTGTATGGCTTTACTGCAGAAAGACCGAGCAGCTACATCTTCAGGCTGAGCTCCGTCGCCTTGGAGGCGAATTCGTCAGCCGTGTACTTCTGTGCCTGGAGTGATCACAGCGACTGAGTCAGACGGAGGAGCTGAACAAAAACCTCACCGTCTTGATGTCAATCGAAGCGCGGGTGTGAGCCCGTCCGACAGATGGCGCTGCAATGTTGCCGCTGAGAGAAATAACAGGTCGACGATATCGCACCTGCTCTTGTCATGTCGTTCTCTTGATTGGTATTCAAATGGTGGGGACGATTCTGCACAGATAATTTTGCACCCGTTCTGTGTGTTTTTTTTTTCGCTGAAAGCTACCGTCGGATGATCAGACTATATAGACACTACCTCCAAAGAAATTCCCCATTCTTAGATCCTCCGCACTTAATCCACCACATCCATTGTTCGAAACACAAAATGCTCGGACATTTAGTGTGTGGAGGAACAGCAGGACCTGGGTGTACAACGGTAGGAGACACACTGCGAACGGTCTGAAATGATCAGGAACAGTGGGTGTTCGTCCAGAAGGTCACGACACGCACCGGGAATGGGGTGCAACGATGAAAAAGCAGTCGGCTCTCGGTGTACAAGGACAGGACACAAACAGTAAATGGTGTGAAGATCTGACGAGCAGCGGACCGTTGGTGTACCAGGGAAGGATTCACTGTGAATGTTGGAACCTCGGTTTTCAAGGGTAGGACACACACAGAGAATGATGTGAAGTTTTGAGGAACAGGGAACTTCGGTGAACTTCCCTTTCCACGCTCAGTTGTTTGGGATGTCGGGGTCCTCAGGAATGGAATTATTTGATGCGCAACAGAAGACAGTTGTCAGCAAGAGAACGGGTGAGCTGACCGCCATCTAAGGGGCGGCTTTCACTCAGACGGCGAGGTGTTGTTATTCCTCAGAGTACATCGCGCAGGCGTTGTTCTTTCGTTCTTCCCTAAGCATTCAAATGAGGGAAATTCTGCGGCGCAAGGAACTTCACAGCCGGTTCTTCGTTACATGACCGCGTTGATCGTAACTTCCCAGTGAACCCAACTAGATTGAGATTTCCAACTCCCTGCTGTCTCCCTACACCTACCTCCCGCCCATTCGTCCCGTTGCCCGTCATTGGAGGGTTCTTTCTCACTGCGCCGGAGGGAGGCCAATCTCTCGAATGAGGCAGGCTCATAGAAGGGGCGTGGCTGATTGCTACTTCCGCAAAACTCCCTACGTCATTGGGATACGTAACAAACGGGGTCGAAGTGAATGAATTCGCCTCCGCCGCCCGCACCACTTTCATCACTGAGAGAGTAAACCCTCCAAGGAAGATGTTCCTGTTTCTGCAATTCATCCTCGCCTTCCGCTGTGAGTGAAATTTCAAAAATATTATTTCTTCTCCCATTGCTTCCTTTCACATTCCCTTCACTCGCTTTGCCCTCGGGTAGTCTCGGACTCATTCCTTATTAATTTACTAGCCCTCCCGTCCGCACACTCTCTTCCCTCTGCCGCCGGCTTCAAATTTAAAACACCTTTGAAGATTACACGACTGCAATTCCCCTCCTACCTTCCCTCAATGTACCCTCCTGCTAACCTTCACCAGTGATCCGGTGATCCGGTTCTCCGTGTCCATTCACACCGCTCTGCCACCCTCGTCTCTTTTTTCCAGGCGCGACCTCGGTGACGATCCACCAGACTCCAGGTTTCTCCGGAACTGCCGGCCAGAAGGTGACCCTGCGTTGCACAGTAGAGGGTAGTACCAGTGGTGCTAACTACTTGTACTGGTACCGACAAGACCCGGGAAAGTGTCCGGAGTACATGTTTTACTCGAGCACAGTTAATTCCGTGTACCCAGAGGGATTGGTCGACGGTTTTACGGCGGAGAGACCGCAGACCAACAAGTTCTCCCTGGAGTCCGACAAACTGGAGGCGAATTCGTCGGCCGTGTATTTCTTCGCCTGGAAAGATCACGGCGGCTCAGAGTGTCGGGGAAGCTGAACAAAAACTCTCACCGTCTAAAGTGTCGCTGCTGTCAGCAAAACAGGAAACACGACTCCTGTCAATCATATGGTGGGAGGTAGGTCTCTCATTCAGTCGTGTCCGCCGTGGCGTTTAATCAGTGAAATAAGGGGCGATGCCATTGCACCGCAGCTATTAATTTCCTCCTCTTCCGAAACATCCATTTGGGTGAAGAGAATCCACACACTCACCATTCTTTCTTATGTGCGGTCTTCCCACACATCATCAGTCTCGGAAATTTCAATGTGCTCATAGTATCAGAAACTTTGAGTGCGCCAACAATGTTCAGTCTCTACGATACTCATTGACATAGTCTATTGATCCCGGGGGAAATTGATTTTCGTTATAGTTTCACCATAAATAATTAAATAGTAATGAAACCATAAATAATTAAATAGTAATATGTAAATTATGCCAGAAAATAAGTCCAGGGCTAGCCTATTGGCTCAGGGTGCCTGACCCTCCAAGGGAGGAGTTGTAAAGTTCGATGGCCACAGGCAGGAATGACTTCCTATGACGCTCTGTGCTGCATCTCGGTGGAATGAGTCTCTGGCTGAATGTACTCCTGTGCCCACCCAGTCCATTATGTAGTGGATGGGAGACATTATCCAAGATGGCATGCAACTTGGACACCATCCTCTTTTCAGACATCACCGTCAGAGAGTCCAGTTCCATCGACACAACATCACTGGCCTTACGAATGAGTTTGCTGATTCTGTTGGTGTCTGCTACCCTCAGCCTGCTGCCCCAGCACACAACAGCGAACATGATCGCACTGGCCACCACAGACTCGTAGAACATCCTCAGCATCGTCCGGCAGATGTTAAAGGACCTCAGTCTCCTCAGGAAATAGAGAGGGTGCTGACCCTTCTTGTAGACAGCCTCAGTATTCTTTGACCAGTCCAGTTGATTGTCAATTCGTATCCCCACGTATTTGTAACCCTCCAGCAAGTCCACACTGACCCCCTGGATGGAAACAGGGGTCACCGTTGCCTTAGCTCTCCTCAGGTCTACCACCAGCTTGTTAGTGTTTTTTCACATTACGCTGCAAATAATTCTACTCACAATATGTGACAAAGTTTCCTGTACTCAGCCTCAACTCCCTTGCTGATGCATCCAACTATGGCAGAGTCATCAGAAAACTTCTGAAGATGACAGGTCTCTGTGCAGTAGTTGAAGTCCGAGGTGTAATTCGCTGCCAAAGTCGGGCAGTAGTTTCAAGAGACTTTTCTCTCATAACTGCACACTATTTCGGACTCATTTTCAAGGATTGTAAAACTTATGCATATTGATTGATTGATTGATTGATTATTGATACATCGCACATTGTTTTTCATCGATTCTATTGTTTGCTTCATTGTGAATGCCGGGAAGAAAATGAATGCTCGGTAATACAGAGAACGATATCCGTAATTTGTAATAAATTTACTTTGAAATTCGGACTTTAAGCGTCTGAGGAACTGACTGCAGGCGACAGCTCCATCCACTGTTTCCCGCAACAATTTTTTTTTAATTCAATCACATTCCCAGTTTGTCAGCCGGCCAAGGAATTATGATTGATGAAGCCGCGTAGGGCGGGAAAAGCCGTTCGTTCGACGATGATGAGCCGACTCTTCAACCTATTCCATGTTAAACCTTCCCTCTTTCATAGAGAAACAGTCAAAATTTCAAGCAACTAATCGGGGCTAATTGTGCAGAGAACTCCACACATTGGCTAGCCGAGGTCGTCCCGCATTCTGAGTGCGTTACCTGTTTTTTTTTTTTCCAAACGCTCTCATCCGTTAAAAGACAAACAAGTTAAAAATAAACCTCACACGGATTTAATACCCCGACTCCACCCGCCCACATCTCCAGACGGTGATGCAGCCAGTTACTGATGTTTTCGAGTGTCTTGGTTGACAGACCAAATCTCGTTGCACTGCTAATCAGATATGGACGGTGCCTTGCATTCTTTATAGCTGCATCAATATATTGCGTCACGGTTCGGTCCTCAGAGATATTGACAGCCAGGGACATGAAATTGCTCACTCTTCCCACTCCTGATCCCTCTGATGGACTGGTTTGTGTTCCCTCGTCTTACCCTTCCTGAAGTCCACAGTCAGCTCTTTGGTCTTACTGACGTTGAGTTCCAGGTTGTTGGTGCGACACCACTCCACTAGATGTCGCTGTTGCGCGTCTATTCTTTCCCACCTGAAATTCTGCCAGCAATGGTTGTATCATCAGCAAATTTACAGATGTTGTTTCAGCTCTGCCTGGCCGCACAGTCATGAGAGTAGACAGAGTAGAGCAGTGGGCTGAGCACACGGTCCTGTGAAGCGCCAGTGTTACTTGTCAGCGAAGTGGTGATGTCATTTCAATCCGTACAAACTGTGGTCGTCTGGTTAGAAGGTTGACGATCCACTCGCAGAGGGCAGAACAGAGGATTAATGTCTGAAGCCTTTCGATCTGGACTGGAGGGCTGATGGTATTAAACGATGAGCTACAATCAATAAGCACCATCCTGACAGAGGTATTTGCTTTGTCAATAATTTAAACCGCTCAATGGAGGTATGACGTTGCGGAAGTGACGTAATGGTCACGCAGCCAACGGGAAACAAGCCACTTTCACGGCCCACGCAGAGAGCTCCCCCGAGAGCTGACACTGCGCTTCATTCGATTCCACTCAGCGGAAATGTTCACATCCCGTAAATGAGGATGCGGCGGACACTTTGCCTCCCGCTGATTGTAGTGGTGATCCCGCGTAAGTTAAAATCACATTTCAAGGGGAAGTCGGGGCGGAATGTCCTTTGCCGAACAACGTAGTTTAGCTTTGGGCCTGGTTAGGCTTAGTAGGTTCACTCGGAATGGGGCTGAAGATTTGATGCCTTCCTTTCAAATCATGAGCCTTGTTACAAAGCGTCTTATCAGTGATCAATTGTGTGTGTGTGTGAGTGTGTGCGTGTGTCTGTCGGTCTGTCTCTCTGTCAGTGTGTCTGCGTGTGCCTTGAGACAGAACGTGGCGACTAGAATTAGGTCATCAAACTCATGGAGTCTGATCCAACATTCACCCATGGCCATCAGGCCTATTGCACGTCGCACAATAGTCTGAAACTTCGGGTTAATCGGAGGGTGGCCAGGGTCTTTCGAAAAGGGCAGCTCCTCCCTTCTGCTGAGATCCTGCGCGTCGTGATGAACAATTGGGAAGAATTAGAGTCTCATCGAATTTCTGATTTACAGGGATTCTGGCCGCGTACGTGGAGCAGACGCCTTCCTCCCTGTCAATCGGAGAGGGAGAGCCGGCCAGCGTGTCATGTACGCAGCTGAATGTCGACTATCAATATATGTACAGGTACAGACAGCTAACCGACCGGGCTATAGAGGTTATCTTCGTTTCTTTAGGGCAAGGTTCAGTTACGAACTACACATCCGATTCCTACACATCGTCAAGACCCAGAATCACTCTGTTTCAACTGGAACTGAAACAGGCATCGGCCTTCCACTCCGCCGTCTACTACTGCGCTTATAGTATCGCAAAGGACTTGAGATAGCGAATGTCCCATGACAAAAACCTTACAGCCAAACACAAGGAAGTTGTGCGGCCCTGTTGCACCACTAGAGGGCAGCACATGGACTGTGTTTAGCTGTTCTTTTGCGTCACGCATGAGATACACCCTGCTGGCTTTCCTCGGGTGCGCCATTTTGCCGCAGGTAACACAAAGAAGACAAGCATTCGTTTACGATAGAAAACGGCTTTTAATGGCAACTGCCGCTCAATCAAGGGCAGTTTACTCCAGGGAGACCTGCACGCAGCGCTCTTGGCTTTGATATCCACCTCATTATGGACTTGCTCGCCTGCACTGGGCTTTCTCTGTCGCTTTGAAACGTTATTGAACTGCCTTATTTCACAGCAATGGGTAGTGTAATGAGTCGATCTGCAGAACAGGCGTTTAACTCTAAATCGATACACATGGCCTCAAAGTATCGTGTGATGAACTGATCTCTGCTAATCAGCTTGTCACAGTATCTCAACAAACCAATAGCGATGCTTTCCAAAGATGTTCCGTGTCCATCTCGCACGTTGTGTGCGTTGATATATTGATACTTAGGATATAGGCAAAACTTTCATCTATCCCAGAACTGTCTGCTGCGATATACAACACTGACATCATAGACAGCAGCTTACCATCAGCCAGTTTTCGGCTGACTTGGTGGAACACTCTCTCACAATATAGGAAAACCACAACAGACTGCAGAGACAGATGGAAACAACAAGAGAAAAACAACAAATGCCGTAAACAACAGGAATTCTGCAGATGCTGGAAATTCAAGCAACACACATCAAAGTTGCTGGTGAACGCAGCAGGTCAGGCAGCATCTGTAGGAAGAGGTGCAGTCGCCGTTTCAGGCCGAGACCCTTCGTCAGGACTAATTGAAGGAAGAGTGAGTAAGGGATTTGAAAGTTGGAGGGGGAGGGGGAGATCCAAAATGATAGGAGAAGACAGGAGGGGGAGGGATAGAGCCAAGAGCTGGACAGGTGATAGGCAAAAGGGGATACGAGAGGATCATGGGACAGGAGGTCCGTGAAGAAAGACAAGGAGGTGGGGGGACCCAGAGGATGGGCAATGCCGTAAATCCTAGGAACACGCAGAAAATGCCGGGGGGATTCAGCAATCCCGGCGGCATCACTGGAAAAGAGCACAGTCGTCGTTTCTGGCCGAGAAACACTTCGTCAGGGCTGGAGAAAGAAAAAGACAATGATGACGAGTAGGTGAGGGGAGTGAGAGACAGGGTGATAGTGCAACCGGGAGGGGGACGCGTGATGGAAAGAGCTGGTAATTTCATTGGTGACAGAGATACAAGGCGGAAGAAGAGTAATCTGATAGGAGAGGACAGAAGGCCATGGAAGAAAGAAAATGGAGGAGGAGGACCAGATGGAGGCGATGTGCAGGCAAGGAGAGACAGAAAGAGAAAAAAAGGCATGGGAGGGGTTCGAGGGATCAGCTGGAATTCGAGCAATCGATGTTCAAGCCATCAGGTAGGAGACTACCTAGACGGAATACAAAGTGTGCTGCTCCATCAGTGTGAATAAATCGCGGCAGAGGAAAGGGCCTTGGATTGATGTCGGAATTGGAATGGTCGCAACACTAGAGGACGCTGGAAGAATCCGGATCTCACAGTCGTCACCCATTTTAATTCCAGTACATGATTAATTGACAACTAAACGGAAAGATGGAAAATCAATTTGCAAAAGAAAACAAACTGAGCAATTTAAAACAGAGCAAAGAAGTAGAAGACGAATTAATAAGTACAAATAGGTTTACTAGTAAATGATTTGTAGAGATCGTGAAAGTGAGGTCATAGGGTTTGACATAGTTCAGTGTGGAGGTGATTCGGGAGCCCGAACCTCCGTGGATAACTTCAGTATCCTCAACACTGAAGAGGACATGCTGGCGGTTACATCCCGCATTGTTATGAGATTATGGCGAAGGCCGAGAACTTTCTGGCATGGAAGCGATACACGGGTCAATAAACCATAAATAAATAAATTGAAGCTCTAATGCAGATGCATCTTGGGTTCCCCAGGATCTAAGTGCCGATTGTTTTAAATCGGTTTTCCCGGGATATGTGCCACCCAACTTAGAATCATGAAAACGCATCTGCATTACATGAACTCGTCCGGGGTCTTCCTGTCATTTTCTCAACAATCACAACCGCCCCAAAGAAGCTCTTCCGCTACGGAAGTGACGTAATTGTCACACAGCCAACAGGAAGACAGTTCCTTTGTCAGACCACGGAGAGAGACTTCCCTGACATTTGATACTGAGCTTCATTCGACTCCAGTCAGAGGAACTATCCTCATCCTGTCAATGATGGTCTGGGGGACACTTTACCTCCAGCTGATTGTGGTGGCCATCCCGCGTAAGTTAAACTCACAGGTCTGGGGGTAAGCGGGTGTAGAATGTCTTACGTAGACTGACGTCGCACAGCAACGAACGTGGTTAGGCTTGGTAGTATTCTTCGCCAAAAGGGCAAAGGTTTGATGCATCCCTTTCAACTCATATGCATAATGAAGAATAGTTCATTGTGTGCGCAATTCTGTACTTCGTAGACACCGTGTGCGTGTATCTGTGCTGTAGCAGAGAGAAACACAGAGGGAGAGAGAGAGAGACACAGAGAGAGAGAGAGAGAGAGAGAGAGGGAGAGAGATCAGAGTTAGGTCATTTGGCGTATATTCGAGCATGGTCAAGGCGCGACGATGGTGCATCACACTGAATGCACATCGCACTACAGCACACCAACAGCCTCCTTCTGTCTAGCTTAGCCTTGATGAACGGTTGAGGGAAATTAAAGTCGAATCGTATTTCTGTCTTACAGAGATTCTCTCCGCGTATGTGGAGCAATCGCCGTCGTCCGTGTCAATCGGTGTGGGACAGCCGTTCAGCGTCGTATGCACTTTGCTGAATACGCGCTATGAATATCTGTATTGGTACAGACAGCGATCGGACCGGACAGTAGATGTTCTCTTCTATTCTTTTTTAGAAGGTTCCGTTACAAACTTCACATCCGATTCCTACACGGCGGCAAGACCCAGCAACACACTGTTTAAACTGGAACTGGGACACGCATCGGCCTCCCACTCCGCCGTCTACTACTGCGCTTGTAGTAACGCACAGAACTTCAGATAACGGGTCTCCCACTACAAAAACCTTCCAGCCAATCGCAGGGAGCTCCACGTTGAACCACTAGGTGGCAGCACCAGACCGTACATGGCTGCCCCTTTCTGTCACGAACGGGCAGCACTCGGCAGGCTTTCTGCGCTTGCTCCTGCTCTCGCAGATGTCAAATCGACAAGCATAATGGCTTTGATGAATGACACCTGTTATAGCACGTGTTCTGCAGTTGATGGCAGGAAACCCAAGACAGACCTGCGCACAGCTCAGCACATCGCTCAAACGTCCCCTCTCTCCATACACCGTGTTTCCCCAGTAAAGCGGCCGATGAACATAAAGGGCTCCAGTCACCAATCCAGCAGCTTCTTTGCCTTGGATACCCGACTCTTGAACGGACCAATTATGCGAGAGGATGGTAAAATAATATAGACACCCGACTTCACAATCTAACTCTCTCTAGCCCTGTTTACCTACACTGCGTTTTTTTTCTGTCGAATTTGAGTTTTGTTGATTTACCTCATTCTACACCAATGCACTGTGTACTGATTTGAACTGTATGCAAGACCAGCTTTTCACTTTAACCCCATACATGCAGCAAGTGTAATCGATTTTATTAATTTACCTTTCTCTATCTGAATTCAAAATGTAATGAATTGATCTCTGCGAAGAAATTTTTCACCGCATAACTGCACAGCCAAGTCACTGTGGCCAAGCACTGTAATTCCGATTCCCATTCACCTTCCGAAGTGCCGGTCCATGTCGACCCATCGTGTTAAAAACAGGTCACCCTCAAGGTAGAGGAACATCTTCTTATATTCCATGTGGGTACCCTCCAACCTGATGGTGTGTATTACTGTTACCGTTTCTTCTTCTCGCCTGACCGTCGCTTACCTCTTGAACCTCCCTTTCTTCTCCTTCCCCTATTCTCCGTCTCCTCTCCTTTCATATTCTTCCCACTCCAGCGCTTGGCTTTTCCCTTCCACCTGTCTTCACCTATCAACTTTCAGCCGGCATTTTACCCAGCCCGCAACTTTTAATTCAGGAATCATCCTCCACCCCCCACTCCGTCACCTTTTCACTCTCAGTCCTGATGAAGGGTGTCGGTCTGAAACGTCCAATGTTGCACCTTTCCACACGCCAGCAAGAGCGCTGCATCGCGAGTCTCTAACCACAGAGAAACCTTTGTCCTGTTCACCAAGAGGTGCAGAGCGGGATTGTCACCACGTGGGGGCAGCAGTACTCTGTGTTTCACTGCACATTGTCCGACTCGAACGGCACACAGCAACGCGCACATGTTATACTGGTGCATCTGTAAAAGTTTGCTCTGCGGATGCATCTTTACAAATGCTAACATCTCGCACATACATCTATGTCTTGTGTACATATGTAAATAACGAAAGAATAACATCGGTTTAGAGTCCTCCTGTACCTTATCGGGCGGCCACACAGTGTATGTCCGTGGTCCTCTGCTATTGTAGCCTATCATCTCCAAGGTTCAACATATTGTGAATTCAAGATGGCCTTCTGCACACCAGTGTTGTAACACATGGTTACTTGAATTACTGTCGCCTTCCTCTCAGCGTGAAAGAGTCCGGTCGTTCTCCTCTAACCTGGGGCATCAACAGGGTGTTCTCACCCATACAATCACCACAACAGGTTTTTGCTCAATTCTCTGCAAACACTAAAGAACGTTGTGTGTGAATATCCCAGGATGTCAGTAGTCTCTGAGATACGCAGCCTCTCCGGGATTGGCACCAATAAGCATTCTGCAGTCCAAGTAAATTAGATTACATTTCTTCCCTATTCTGACGTTTGGACTCAACAACAATGGAACCTCTTGACGATTTCTGATGCATCGACTTGTTGCAACAAGATTGACTGATGAGACATTTACACTGACGATTTGGTGTGGAGATGTCTGATAATGTGGCGGCGTCGTCTGAGTAGCTTGAACGAAAACGTGGATAGGTGGGTCTGTAAGTTTGAAAACGACACAGTGATTAGCCGCGTTGTAGATGCTATAGCAGGTTGTCAACGGAGAGAGCGGAATATCTATGTTGTCAGTACGTAGCTGCAGCTAATAATGAGGCCACTGGGTGTATGTTGTGTTGTCTTTATCATCACCTCTGCAGACCTTCGCTGCTCCTTCTCATCTTTCGCAGTATTCCGTCTGGAGGAGAGATTGCCCGACCCGAGGCAGGAGCATATTCCGCTGCTGTTGGTCTTTCGCTTCTTTTTCCGACCAGGAGACAAAGGACGTTCTTTGGTTGCCGTATAACCACAACATCTGCATCGACTCGCCACGAAAATCCCTGTGACTTTCGCGCTCTTTCAGTCTGCGAGTGCAGAGTCACAGAGACAGCAGACACAAAGAAATGCATTACGGATAATTCAGTGAGATAGGTGGATACATAGATAAATGGATGGATAGCTAGAGAGATACAGAGATAGATAGATGGATACAGAGATATGTAGATACAGAGATAGATAGAGAGAGAGAGAGAGAGGGAGGGAGGGAGGGAGAGAGAGAGACAGACAGACAGACAGAGAGATAGACAGGTAGATATACAAATGGATAGATAGATAGATACACAGAAGATTGATAGATAGATAGATAGATAAATACATGCACACATAGCAAGTTCGCAGCTCCTTCTGCTTTTTCGCTGTATTCCTTTCCGAGACGCGATAAACCCCACTCTGGGTGTGCAATGTACTGAGCATTATTGCTCGTTTCTGTTCTAACCAGGAACGGCAAGCGGTTTTCCCATAGCTAATGTATAACGATAGCTGCTTCATTCACCCTCCACGAAATCCCTGTTATCCCCATATACAGATGTGTTTGCCTGTGTGTGTGTGTGTGTGTGTGTGTGTGTGTGTGTGTGCGTGTGTGTGTGTATGTGTGTGTGTGTGTTTTGTGTGTGTGTGTGTGTGTGTGTGTAGTCTCGTATTTATGTTTCCTCAATAAAGCGACGCTGCAGATTCTGCGACCACTCTCCTCCGCCTTTCGAATGACGACAGGAAGCGAATGACGTCATGCGGCCGCAATGCGCCAACAACTATATCGGGCAATTTAGTTCTTCTGCAGGCTGGTCTTGAACGGCGCTCCACCCAAAACCCGCCAGTAGCCACTCTGTGAATGATGGTGCGAGGACAATATTGTCTTCCGCTGATTGTGGCATTGATCCCGCGTAAGTAAGGATAACAATTGTTCTGGGGAAGGTAACTCAGGTTCAGAGAACGGGCTACCATTTGCTGAGAGAAATTAGGCTCTAATGGAATTTCTCCCTTGCAGGGATTCTGGCCGTGGACGTGGAGCAGTCACCCCCCTTCCCTGTCAGTTGGATTGGGAGAGTCAATCACCGTCCAATGCACGCTGCTGAATTCGGACTATAATCATATGTACTGGTACAGACAGCGACCGGACGGCACAGTAGAAGCTCTTTTCTATTCTACTGGGAAAGATTTAGTCAACAGTTACACGTCGGAATCCTACGCGGCAACAAGATCCAGCAGTACTTTCTTTCAACTGGAACTAAAGAACGCCTCGCACTCTCACTCAGCCGTTTATTTCTGCGCCTGTAGTAGCGCACAGAGGTTGAGAAGTCGAGCCGCCTCTGACAAAAACTGTTCTGCACAATCGCTGAAGGCTCAGAACCCGCTCTTCGCCACCAGTAGGGGTCGCTGCACATTGAGCTTCACTGTCCGAGTATCGTCCAGCATAACACTATAATTGCCTTTTGATTCTTCCCATCCGCACAACCCAGTACGTAATATCAGGAACTCAGATTCGGAGGAAAAGGCAAGGATGCCTGAAGTAATTCAGAAACACTCCACACAAAAGAAAAACAGTGACCGCCTCGAATTTCATACGAAGCTAAAGAAATTTGGCAAGTCCCCTTTAAGCCACAGCAAAATTTACAACTGAAGTGCTTAAATTATTTGCAGGGATGGCGTTCAAAGCAATCTTCATTTTGTTATCTGGCGATAATAACAGATGTATGATGTGTTTGTATAAATGACTTATTGGTAGATTAATAACCCTCCTGAACACCTTCAGCAAAACTGCCAGGAAGCGAATTTGTTCACCCTCGCGCTCATGTGCAGCCCGTCTCTGTTGTACAGGGCGCACCTTCCCCAGAACAGATACCAGTGAGGTTTCAACCCATAAACGGAAACTAGAATTGCAGTTATATAATAGAATGGTAGAGAGATCGATTGATACATGGATGCATTAGAGAGAGAGAGAGAGAGAGAGAGAGAGAGAGAGAGACATAGCAGGAAATAATACACAGCTGGAAACTCATAATTATGTTTTTACTGGTGGTAGTTCCTGAATCTCTGATTACTTACCCAATTAAAAACAAGTGTCTTTCCTACTCATGTTTGCTCAGCAAATAATGAAGCTCTCGTTCAACGCCAACTGCACTTCCAACTTCGCTCTTCTTCTGGCCTTTGATTTGAAATGTTGCTCGGGGTATGACGCGCAGGAAGTGACGAAGCCACCGGACAGTAGCATAGCCGCAGTCCAAACAGACAACGCAAAGTGCTTCTCCTGAATGCTGGCATTCTGCTACACTTGATACCAAAGCGGCTGGTGTCTCTCTGGGGCGGATGTTGGCATGTGGGACACGTTGAATGCTGTTGATTCCCAGTAAGTCAAAACATCATAGAACCAGGGAGAGGGCTGGTGTTCTTGGCAGAGTTACGTATCGCGACGTTGGCTGTGGTTTATCTTGATCGAGGGTCGTAAATTCGAATCCTCCTTTATTACTCATGTCCCTCAACTGCAAGATCAGACCATCAATGTGCACGGTCGTCCCAGGTCCCTTTATGTTTTGTCATTGAAATGATACGTCCTATCCGGCGGACGGGATTAAACTTGAAAGAGTGCTTTTGTACGTTTATCGGAGATACCGCAAAGGGGGTTGACGTCCGGATCCTAGCGGTGATCAAATTCGAGTAAGTTGTCAGATATCCCGGGGTAATTTTTCATTCTGCTCTAAGTTTGCCTGACTTGGCCCACGGCGCGTTTCCTTGCTATGGTGTTTTTCACGTGATGTTCATGAGTCCAATGGATGATATCCCGTTGGGGTTTCCTAAGGATGGCCGGTAATTTTTATGGGCACGTGTTCCTTCTCTCTGACTTTGCAGAATACCTGGTCGATTATTGAGAGAAAGTAATAGTCTAATAGATTTTCCACTTTGCAGGCGTTCTGGCCGTGTACGTGGAACATGTGCCTCCCGCCTTGTCAACTGGAGTTGGCGAGTCAGTCGACGTCACATCCACGCTGCTCAATACTGACGGTAGCAATATGTTTTGTACAGACAGAGACACGGCTGGGCAACAGAAGCTCTTATCTTCTCCACTGGGCAAGGCATCGACACGAAGTCCACAACCGAGTCCTACACGGCCACGAGAACGAGCAGCACACTGTTCAATCTGGAAGTGAAAGACGTCTCGCCCTCTCACTTCGATGTCTTCTTCTGCCCCGGTATCAGCGCACAGAGCTCGACAAGCCGAATCTGGTGTGACATAAACCTTCTGCCCTATTACTGGGAGATTCATAAGAAGATTCGCACCACTAGGGGTCAGTAGCAGATTGCGTTTCTCAACTCATTTTGCATCTGGCATAGGATCCATTTTACTCTGGTCAGGTATTGCTCAGCTCCGAGGCACAGGACCGTGCCTTTTATACACCTTTCCTTGCACTACACACCTTCGCGTGTTTCAGCCTTCTTCAATTATCTCTGATCCATTGATAATCACACAGGACCAAAGTGAAGGCTGAGTCACAGTAGACTGTGCGACGTGGGAAACAGTTGACAACCTCGACTTCATCCATCGGAGCTTTTATAGAGCTGGGATGTGTCACGGGCTTGCAGAACAAGAAGAAAAATAGAGTGCTATGACTAAACGTTTATATTCAGTCATTTTAGATTATTTATCTGCCTATCTAACTGTACATCTATCTATCTAACTGCCTACCTGTCTATCTATCAATCAATCAATCTATCTACCTATCCAACAATCAATAAATCTATCTATCTATCTATCTACCTATCTCACTGTCTATCGATCTATCTGTACAGACAGAATCGTCATGGTCGTTGACGTTCCATGTAGATGGGACAAATAAAGTAAATCATCGATCATAGCTTGCGAAATGAGAGGTGTGATCACCAGTAAGAACAATAGTCGGAGGGGGCGGGGAGCGAAAAGGGAGAGAGAGAGAGAGAGAGAGAGAGAGCAAGAAAGAGAGATAAGGAAGAAGAGAATGCGACGAGTCATTCAACACTTGTCTATCGATGGGAGACGGATATGGGAAGTCAAGAAGGGAAAATGATATTTCGGTAAAGTATAACTCCGCAAGCCTCGATTCTGGTTGGTCAAAAGGAGCAGAGGGCGCGCCCATCCGTATGACCAATGACCATTTAGGTCAATGAGTTACGTGACAAGCGGGACTGAAGTGAGTGGATTCATTGCTCCTGGAGACAACAGTTTCACTTGGGAGGGCATTATCCTCCAGAGAAGATGTTTCTGTTTCTGCAACTGATCGTCTCCTTCCACTATGAGGGAAAAATTTGCTTATACTTTTTCCTCTGTTTTCCCTATTGTAATCCTCGCTTCCGCCAATTCTGTGCCTTTTCTGTCTCATTCTGCGCTTTTCTTCGCCCATTTCCATCCTCCCTCTGATATTTTTTCGTCGGAACCTCTCCATACCGACCGTCGCCCGAAAATAACCCAACTTCAATCCTCCCCCTTCTCTACACCGTCGTTCTCCCCGTCCGCATGCTCTCCTTTTTTCACTCCCACTCTCTTCTTCAGACGTGACCCCGGTGACGATCCAGCAGATTCCAGCTTTCTCCGGTCCCACCGGCCGGGCTGTGACGCTGAACTGTACTGTCGAGGGGCGCAGCAACGCGGCTGATAGAATGTTCTGGTACGGAGAACACCCGGTACAGGGGCTCGAGAACTTGTTCTACTCTACGGTTGCCGGTAACGTGCAACCAAGGGGGTCGCTGTACGGCTTTACCGCAGAGAGACCGAGCAGCTACATCTTCAGGCTGAGCTCTGTCGCCTTGCAGGCGATTTCGCCAGCCGTGTACTTCTGTGCCTGGCGTGATCACAGCGACTGAATCAGTCGGAGGAGCTGAACAAAAAACGCACCGCCTTGATGTCAATCGAAGCGCGGGTGTGAGCCTGTCCGACAGATGGCGCTGCGATGCTGCCACTGAGAGAAATAACAGGGCGAAGATATCGCACCTGCACCTGTCATGCATTTCCCTTGTTACGGATTAAAATGGCTGTAGCGATTCTACACAGATATCTTTGCACCCGTTTTGTTTTTTTTGTTTCGGTGAAAGCCTTCCTCCGATGATCAGACTGGTGTGTACTCAGACTGCATGGTGGTTCTTCGTTACATGACCGTTTTGATCAGAACTTCCGAGTGAGGGTTGAGACTTCCAACTATATGCAGTCTCCCTACACCTACATCCTGCACATTCATCGCTTTGTGCATCATTCTGGGCAATACGTCAGCTGTGCCTGAGTCAAGCCTTTCTCTGACGTAACGCCCCTTCTCCCTAATGTTTCGTTGAGGCTGCCTGACAAGACGAAGTCATTCTGCAAACAAAGTACTAAACATAAAATAAATAGGTAATATCTAGACATGAATATAACTAGATAGATGGATTAATAAATAGACAGACAGAAAGAAAGGCAGACAGATAGATATAAAGATATATTTTTAGCTAGATGATGGACAGAGAGAGAGAGAGAGAGAGAACAGTAGATAGGGAGAGGGCTGGAGTGATAGTGAGACAGACATAGAAGGAGATAGTCAATGCGCCCGGCAAACAACTTCAGCTTATTTGTGACTGAGAGGCGTTCATGAAGATGTAGGGGAAGAGAATAATCTTCAGTGAGAGAGAGTGGGAGAAAGAGAGAATTCCGCTGGGGAGAGAGTTAGGAGGGCATTCGGCTAATTTGGATCGAACGTATGCATTCGTTCCAACCGGCTCAGAGAAGAACGAAGCGGAGCTTAAACCGAGTATGACGATGGGAGGCGGTGTTTGGGAGACGTTACTCTATTTCCAACAAACAAGAAACGCTGGAGGTACACATCACGTCAAGTAGTATCTACGGAATGGAAAAACCAGTCAATGTTTAGTACCGAGACATCACATCGGAACTGGAAGGGAATCTAGAATAATAAAGTGCGGAAGGAGAAGGACCTCAAGACCGCAGGTGACAATTGAGGTCAGTTGAGGGGGCAGTTGTTCGCGTAGCGGCGATGTCACATTTTATGGAAAGTTGGAAGGGGGTAGCTGGAAAACATAGACGGTGGAAGAAGATTTCCGATATGAGAGCTGAGGTGACCACGGAAGAAAGGGGACGGAGAGTGGAACCAGAGAGAGGACATGGTCGGTGAAAAACAAAAGAAGGGAAGGCATATACTATAAAAAAGTACAGACTGACATAGAATGGGAAGAGGGAAAAACAGGGAAGTAAGTGATATGGACAGAGAGCGAAAGTGTTGGGTGGTCAAACTCGTGAAACGGAGGCAACGCATCCCTCGAACGCAAGGCTCATAGAAGGGGCGTGGCTGATCGCTACTTCCGCAAATCCACCTACGTCACTGGGATACGTAACAAGCGGGGATGAAGTGAATGGATTCGTCTCTGATGCACGCAGCACTTTCATCGCTGAGAGAATAAACCCGCCAAGGAAGATGTTTCTGGTTCTGCAGGTCATCCTCGCCTTCCGTTGTGAGTGAATTTGAACAAAAAATATTCTTTTCATTTCTTTGCTACTGTCTTACTTTCATATTCCCTCCAGTAGCCTCTTAATCTTTCTGTATTTAGTTACGAATCGTCGCATCCTCACACTATCTTCATTCACCCGCCGCCTTTGAATTCCGTCCACCTCTCGAGCTCTCCCGACATCAGTTCTTCTCTTTTCCCTCAATGCTCCCTCTTTTTCCTCCTCCCTGTTGACCAGGGTCTCCCTGTTCGTTCACCGCATTTTGCCACCTCCGTCTCTTTTTCCAGACGCGACCTCAGTAACAATTCACCAGACTCCGGCTGTCTCAGGAACTCCCGGCCAGAACGTAACCCTGCGTTGCACAGTGGATGGTATTACCAGTAATACTAACTGGTTGTACTGGTACCGACAGTACCCGGGAAAGGGCCCGGAGAACATGATTTACTCGAACGCAGCTAAGTACGTCCAACCGGGGGGAATGGTCGACGGTTTTAAGGCAGAGAGACCAAAGAACAACGAGTTCCTCCTGAAGTCGAACAAACTAGAGGCGAATTCGTCGGCCGTGTATTTCTGCGCCTGGAGTATTCACGGCGGCTCAGAGTGACGAGGCAGCCGAACAAAAACCTCACCGTCAGAAGGGTCTGTGCTTTCAGCAAAACAGGAAATACGACTCCTGTCAATCATGGGGTGGGAGGAGGGTCTATCTGGCAGGCGCTGCGCCGTTGCGGCCAATCAGTGAACTATGGGGCGGAGGTATTATGCCATGGCGTTTCATTTCCTCCTCTTCTTAAACATTCAGATGGGGGAATATGATCCTCACCGCTCTTCCCCACCCCCCACTCCATCTTTCGTTGATTCTGCAGCCTAGGGTAGAGGACAGCCGGATAGTTAAGAAACAGGGCGAGACTGGAGAACGGCTGTAGGATACACCCGGTGAATGGCAGAACAGGGCGTCCCTGGAAGGAACAGAGGGATATTGATGATCACCAATCACTGAAGATGACAGAATATGAGGGTGTTGGCGGATCTTGGGGGTTCAAGCAGAAATAGTTTTCTCAGGCGGAATTTGGGGTGCGCGTGGATTTGGGGTTGTTGGCGTATTCGGGTTGCTAGCCAATTTGCTGGCGTGTGCAGACTTGAAAATTTTGGCGTATGTGAGCGTGCCAGCCGATATGTAGGGGACCTGCTCCATGCAAACACGGGGTATTTCACGGGGTTTAGCTGCGATCTGGAAGGGCTTAGAATACAGATTCCAAATGCTTAATCTGACGAGATAGCGGAGTCAACATGTTCCCGGTGTACTCCGGATTTCTCCGGCTTTCTGAGACAGGAGCTCTCCGGCATGGAAAAGGCTGACAATGGGAGTTACACACGGACTAAAATGCCACATGTGGTTTGGAGTGCGGTGATTATTCAGAGAGATTCTTGTATTCAATAAAAACTTGGTCAATTATGGCCCTTCTTCCCGCAACGGATCTCTAGTATTGCGGAAATCCGAAGACGAAGGAGCAATAAAAAACAGCAAGAGAGAGATGTCGGGCGCGGAGAGGGCGACGGAGTTGAGCAGAGAGATCGATAGATACAGAGCGTGTGTGTGCGTGTGTGTGTGTGTGTGTGTGTGTGCGTGTGTGTGTGTGTCTGTGGGGGGGGGCGCGGAGAGAGAGAGAGAGAGAGAGAGAGAGAGAGAATTGGCTGCTTTAATTGGTGGAGCGTAACAACACATCCCTGAGATCGGATAGGTTCATGGAAGGGGCGTGGCAGATCGCTACTTCCGCAAGTCCACCGACGTCACTGATATCAGTAACAAGTGAATGGACTCGTCTCTGCTGCCACACAACACTTTCATCACTGAGAGAATAAACCCTCCAAGGAAGATACTTTTATTTCTGTGGTTTCTCCTCGCCTTCCACTGTGAGTGATGTTGACAAACAATATTAATTTTTATTTCTTTGCTTCTCTCTTCCTTTCAGATTCCTTTCACGTGCTTTACCTTCAAGTAGTCTCGGAATATTTCTAAATTTATTTACGAAACCTTGCGTCGGCGCACCGTGAATGGTGGGGAATGTCGAGGCACAAATGTCCTCGGTGTCGAAGAGCAGTAGACAAACCGAGAACGCTGGGAAATGTCGAGGGACAGATGGACCCCGGAGTACAGGGCAGGACTCACGGCGTGAATTGTGGGAGTGTGAAGGGACAGAGGGTTCTCAGTGTACGAAGATTGGAGAGGACCGGATAATAGTGATTGTTAAGAGACGGGGGGCGACATGATAACAAGGATGGCGCACACACCGTGAAGGGTAGAGTACTTTGGAGGGACGACGGGATATTGATGGACATGCTAACCGATTAATGAAGGTGACAGGATCTGGGGGTGCCGGCTGATCTGGCGATTTTAAACAGAAGAGAATCGTCAGATGCAGGAAACCCGCAAAATACGCAGGGCATGCAAAATCTCCGCGCACAGAATGCCACCTTGGAAAGGACTGCATGTTTACGAAATAGTTGGATTGATCTTTGAGTAGTGTTGGGCTCTCAGTAACACTAGACGGACTGTTAAATGTTAATCGCTTATTACCAAAATGGCTTCTCTGAGGTGTTGTATTAAAATTAGTCATAGTCACACTTTATTGATCCCGAGGGCAACTGATTTTCGTTACAGTTGCACCAACCAAGAATAGAGAATAAATATCGAAACATAAAACCATAAATAAATAAATAGTACCATGTAAATTATGCCAGGAAATAAATCCAGGACCAGCCTATTGGCTCAGGGTGTCTGACCCTCCAGGGAGGAGTTGTAAAGTTTAATGGCCACAGGCAGGAATGACTTCCTATGACGCTCTGTGCTGCATCTCGGTGGAATGAGTCTCTGGCTGAATGTACTCCTGTGCCCAACCAATACATTATGCAGTGGATGGGAGACATTGTCCAAGATGACATGCAACTTGGACAGCATCCTCTTTTCAGACACCACCGTCAGAGAGTCCAGTTACATCCCCACAACATCACTGGTCTTACGAATGAGTTTGTTGATTCTATTGGTGCCTGCTACCCTCAGCCTGCTGCCCCAGCACACAACAGCAAACATGATAGCATTCGCCACCACAGACTCGTAGAATATCCTCAGCATCAGTACCTGTAGGTACTGTTACCTGCTGAGAGAGGGGGTCTTTGTAACAACAATGTTTGTGTAATACAATGTGATAATGGAAATAGTATACATTTGTTAACCAATGTTCTGCTGTCTTGGATATGTGTGCTGAGTTGAGGAGCACAGGCTTTTTCGGGAGACGAGCAGAGAGGACAGACGTGTGAGGAACGGACAGCCGTTCCAGGGCGGCTGTACCGGACCTCTGGGGTTCGGAGGGTGGCCGGAGTCTCCGAAAGACACTGTGGATGGAATCGGAGACGTAGGCTCCAACGTATTAAAATATTATGTGCACAGGACTGATAAGTTACTTATGTGGCGCCCTCTCTTTTAGTTGTTGCTACTAACCCATCATCAAAATTTGCTATAAAGTATAATTCTTTACTCGCACTTAGTATATTGTTTCATATTATTGTCGTGGCTGATTATTGGGCGACTCACACCTTCTCCGCACCAAAGCATTTGCACTGCTTGGCGGGGTCGAGAGCTATTACCCGAGAAACGGGATTCAGCTGGGGCAAAGGCCGTTGCAGTAGATTATAAGGTCGGCAGAAGATGGAAGACAAAACAGCCCGAATTGTACTGGTCTACCATACGTCGCATGTTCTATGCTGTTTGTAACCTAATCCTAAGTTAGCGGATAAGAGAAAGGACAGCTACTTTTAAGAAAACACGGAATCTGCAGAAGGACACAACCTAGATGGCGAAGAGGCAAATAAATGGCAGTCTCGGGAAGTATATTGTCATGCATTTTGGTAGAAGAATTAGAAATATTGACGATTTTCAAAATGGAGAGAAAATTGAAAAAAAAAATCTGAGATCCAAGGGGACTTGGAAGTCCTCATGAAAGGTTCTGTGGGGTGGGTGGCAAACACAATGTTATCATTGATTTCGGGGAACTAGAATCTAAAATCAAGAATGTGACGATGAGACTTTATGAAGCACTGGTGAGGGTTTGATTTGTGCTGCTGTGAGCTGTTTTGGGACCCGCACCTGAGAATGGAAGAGCTGAAATTGGGGAGAATCAAAGGACTTGAACGAGAATGATTCCGACGTTTCGGAACGAACCCCTTCATCAGGAGAGGTCTGCTGTCAATCAGCGAGAGGATGTCGGATTAACGGCATGACAGATCAGACAACGGGCGTCTACACGAGTTCACATCTTCGCAGTTCATGCCTGTGCTTCCTTAGGGATTCAAGTCACTGAAATCAACCTTCTTACAAATTCGACCATTGAATAGAGAGAGTTAAATTTGATTCATGCCTAGTATATCTCGTCTTGCTTACAGATCTGCTCTCTCTACCTCTCTGCCTTTGAGCTTGATCGGAGGGCGACGTGCGGCTGCTACCACTAGGGGGCGGAAATGCACTGCAGTAAAATGTATGTTATATTTTTCGAGGAGTATGAAAAGCGACAAGTTATTGGTGGAAGTTGAATTTTCTGCTTGGCTCCTCATTATGAGAAAATAGAGAGTCAGAGACTTTAAAGAGTGAAATAAAGGAGGGACACACGCAACATGACCCAATGTTGCTCCTATTTGTTTTAGCCTTCGGTTCCATGGTCTATGTAAGATAATCCAATTTCCAATCACATGGCCCATAGAATTCAGAAGATAGATAAAGAACGAAGGGAAGTGTTTGTATGAAATGGTCAGATTGATCGCTGATTAGGTTCAAAATTTGGCACAAGTTCGAGTGGATGCCGGATAGTCGGATCAAATGACGAAGAAATACGGGACATCGCAAATTCGCAATTCTTGCCTTTGGTTGCTTTGGGATTCATCTCACTGAACCCCACCAGCGCCCAAATCTTCACATCCGACCCTGACAGGAAAGAGTTAAATCTACTTCATGCTTGGTCTATCTACCAATGAGAGTATCACAGAATAGCAGTTTGTAATAAAAATGATTTTAGCCTGGAACCTGGTAAAAGCATCAAGATGTACAGGGACACATATCCTTTCGGTTAGATACATGAGGAAAATCTACTCTTCTTTCTAGGCCTCCTCTCTCTACCTCTCTGCTATTGAGCTCGATTGGAGGCTGAGCGACATGTGAAGGCACAGCCTGCTACCACTAGGGGGCGGAAAACGATTAAAGGCAACAAATTGTTTGTGTAAAGTGACCTTCCCTTTCGGCAGGGTCGCGACAATCGCTACGAGCCAGAGATGCAAAGAAGGACATGGATAGAGAGAATGACAGCCTGAGAAAGAGAGAGATTTTCTGCGGAGGCTGACCTTGTAGGATACAAAGTAGTTTAGATGGTACAGTGTGCGGTCCTCAGAACGACAGAACGTGAGCTGTGATCCGCCGTCTTTCACCGGTTTGTGTAAATCTCCGAAAAACACACACACACGGTGATCTAAACGGGGAGAGGAATAAAGAGACAGGGTGGGAAGGGGACAGAGACAGAGCGAGTCGGTTGTGTGGCCAAGCTTTTATACCGGAAGCAGAACACCCCACGAATCGGGTTGGAGTATGGAAGGGGCGTGGCCAATTGCTACGTCCTCACATCCACCTGCGTCACTGGGTTATGTAACAAACCGGATGGAAGTGAATGAATTCGTCTCTGCCGCCCGCACCACTTTCATCACTGAGAGAGCAAACCCTCCAAGGAAGATGTTCCTGTTTCTGCAATTCATCCTCGCCTTCCGCTGTGAGTGAAAGTTCCCAAATATTATTATTTTTATCATTCTCCACTTGTGTCTTTCTTTCACGTTCGTTCCACTTGCTTTCCCCTCCCGTCCTCTCGGACTTATTCTGTACTTATTTACGAACCCTCGCGTCCGCAGACTACCGGCCCTCTGCCGCCGCCATTAAATTCCGATCTCCTCTCGAAATGTCCCCTTGTTCAGTCATCTTTTTTGCTTCCTTCAATGCACCCTGTATATCCCCATCCCCATTTATCTGTCTCTCCCCTTCACTTCGCACAATTACCTTTCCACTCCATTATTCCTTGTTATGTGCGTGATAGATGTGTTTAAGATAGTGAGGGGGATAGATAGAGTTGACGTGGATAGGCTTTTTTTCCATTAAGAGTGGGGGAGATTCAAACAAGAGGACATGAGTTGAGAGTTAAAGGCCAGAAGTTTAGGGGTAACATGAGGGGGAACAACTTCACTCTGAGAGTGGTAGCCGTGTGGAACGAGCTTCCAGCAGAAGTGGCTAGTCAGGTTGGACGTTGTCGTTTCAAGTTAAATTGGAGAGCTAATTGGACAGGAAGGGAAAGGAGGGTTATGAGCTGAGTGCACGTCGGTGGGACTAGGTGAGAGAAAGAATTCGTGACGGACTAGAAGGTCCGAGATGGCCTGTTTCCTTGCTGTAATGGTTATATGGTTATATGTTCGGTCTGAGACGATCGGAACCTTTCAGTGCGCCGATAACGTTCAGTCCCCAAGATCAATTTCAGGCTCGTAATTTTCTTTGTCAATTGGTGGAAACACAGAATGCGAGGAGTGCCGGACGGTTCAGGAACAGAGGAAGCAAAGGGCATAAGGGTTTGACAAGCACACCGTGAACGGTGGGGACTGTCGAGGCACAGAGGGGACTCGGTGCACGAAGATCAGGGAGTGCCGGATAATGGGGATTGTTATGAGACGTGGAGGGATAGGATAACAAGGATAGGATACACACCGCGAATATGAAGTTTCGCCCAATACAATCGAGCTGTGTCTGAAAGCTCAGTTTGCCTCCACTAGGGGGCACAAAATCTCTGTGGTAAAATTTATGCTGGATATTTCTGGGATATTTAAAGGGACGTATTATTTCTGTAAAGGTGAATGTTCCCTTGCTCCCTTAACTAGTGCTAAGAACCAGAGATCTAGGTTCAGGCAGGGACAGAAAGAGAGAGATTGGATGCTAAAGACTGCTCTATGCAGGCAGCAAGGTATTTCATAAGGTTCATCGTATGACACTCATTATGAGTCTCTTGGCTTCAGCGGGAGGGAGGTGAAGTCTGGCCCGTCTCCTTACAGCTGTTGTGTAGCTTTCCGAAATTACGAAGACTTGGGAGCTGAAATAAATCGGACACAGTGAGATAAGCGGGGGAGATGAAGAAAGAGATAAGGAGGGACGAGGAGAGCGTCAGAAAGGGAGAGTGTTGTCTGGGGAACTTGGTAGCAGCGAGGAACCACACCCCTCGAATCGTGTTGGAGCAGATAAGGGGCGCGGCCAATCGATACTTCCGCAAACCCACCTACGTCACAGATGTAATAACAAAGGGGGTTGAAGTGAATCGATTATTTCTCTGCTGCACGCACTAACATGACTGAGAGAATAAATCCTCCAAGAAGGATGTTTCTGTTTCTGCACTTCATTCTCGCCTTGCCCTGTGAGTGAAATTTGACAAATACATATTTTTTATTTCTCTGATTCTGCCCTCCTTTTCACATTCCCGTCACTTGTCGTCTTGGACTCATTAGTTATTTAGTTACGAGCCGTCGCGTCCGCGCACGATCTGCCCTCAGTCGCAGCCCCTAAATTCCGATCTCCTCTGGAGCTTTCCCGACTTCAGTACTCCTCTCTGCTTCTGTCAGTGCACCCTCTTTCTCCCCTTTCCCAGTGACCAGTGTCTCCGTTTTCGTTCACCCCGTTCTGCCTCCACCGTCTCTTATTTCCTCATTGATCCGCGTCTCCGCTTCCTTTCTGCCCGTTCAGCCAAGCCCGACTCTTGTTTCCAGACGCGACCTCGGTGACGATCCACCAGACGCCGGATTTCTCCGGAACTACCGGCCAGAAGGTGACCCTGAGTTGTAAGATAGAGGGTAGCACCAGTGCTAGTAATTGGTTGTACTGGTACCGACAATACCCGGGAAGGGGTCCGGAGAACATGTTTTACTCGATGATCGCTAAATTCGTGCAGCCAAAGGCAATGGTCGGCGGTTTTATGGCGGAGAGACCGCAGACAAACGAGTTCCTCTTGAAGTCCGACAAACTGGAGGCAAATTCGTCGGCCGTTAATTTCTGCGCCTGGAGTATTCACGGCGGCTCAGAGTGACGGGGCAGCCGAACAAAATCTCTCACAGTCAGCAGGGTCGCTGTTAGCAGCTGAACAGGAAATGCGACGTCTGTCAATCAGCGCGTGGTGCGGGGAGGGTCTATCAGTCAGGCGCTGCACCCCAGCGACCAATCAGTGAGATAAGGGGCGGAACCATTGGATTTAATGTCCTCCCCTTATTATACGCTCATATGGGTGAAGATAATCCGCGCACTGATCTCTCCACTCCATTTCTTCCTTTCCATGTGCAGTCCTCCGGCATACCTCCAGTGCCAGAGGCTGGTAACATTTGAAGGTGACTGGACATCGCTCATCATGTGCCGTCCGCAGAATCAAATTTACCACTCTTTATCCCATTTGTTCATTCGCTGGAGCACAGACGTTCGGGACTGTTGAGGAACAGAGGAACCCCGGTGTACAGGGGCAGGACGTAAACGTTTTGAATGGCGGGGAGTGTCGAGGCACAGTGGGTGTATAAGGGTATGACTAACGAACCGGCGGTGTTGAGGAGCGCCCAGCGATAAATGATGCACAATACTCTTTGAAGAAGTACAGGCTGGAAGGTGATAGAAAACATTAGTCGAGCGGACCCATGGGTGGATGGGGCTGTGAGGGTTTCTGTATGAGATGCTGGGAGGAAACAGCTGGAGTAGATAAAGAGAATAAAGAGAACTAACCTGAGTCTGGAGAACGGTGGATCATGGGGAAAGGCGGCAGGAGGAGCGGAACCAGAAGGACATGATGGACAGGTGAGATTATAAGAGGTAGGCAGGCATCCACAACAGGGAATGGAAAGAATAAGGGGTGGGGAACAAATTAGCAAAACACAAAGAGATGAGCCGCTAATGTCAGCGAATCAGGAAAGAAGACGCCTGTAAATCATAGGCTGGGTGGAAAGACTATCAGTAGGGCGGTGCGCCCGAGCGGCGAATCAGAGAAATAAGGGGCGGAGCTATTGCACCCTGGCCTTTAATTTCCTCCCCTTCTCAATGGTAAAGGTGTCTCCGCACCGATCATCGCACTCTATCTACCCTTGCTTTGTACAATCTTCCAACACATCATCGGTCCGGGAGGATCGTAACCTTTGAGGGCGCCAATGATATCCAGCCTCCAAGATCAATCCCCCGCCAGTTATTTCCTTCTACATCCGTGGAAATTCAGAATGCAGGGACTCTCGGACAGTGGAGAAACAAAGGGACTAGGCTTTATAAGGGTGGAACCTAAGGGGAGAGTCGAGGGATCTCGGAGTACAAGGTTAGAACCCACCATCTGATCGGTGCGGAGTGTCGAGCGAAAGAGGAACCTCGGTGTAGGAGGGTAGGATACACACACTCAAAATGTTGGGGAGTGTCGAGAGACAGAGGACCCAAGGTGTACACCGGTCGGACACTCACCGTGAATTGTAGGGAGTATTAAGGGACAGAGAGTTGATTGTGTTCCAGTAGGACAAACACCGTGAATGGTGCCGAGAATCGAGGGGCAGAGGAACTTCGGAGTACTAGGGAACAGCCGGATATGTTAAAAGTCGTGAGAAATCGGGTAACACACACCGTGGGCGGTAGAACACGCCGTACTTTGAAGGAACCGCGGGTTATTGATAGACACTTTCAACGATCACTGAATTTGACAGACTTCACAGGATTGGGGAGTAGGTGCCGGATCTGGGGATGCGTGCGGATTTGTGTGTATCGGCGCAGGTAGGCTTGAGAGACTTCAGTGTGAGAATTGGTGTTGTCCCACTGGACCCCGTCCTCCACATGGTCCTGTTTGTGCACTCTCGTGCCGATCAGATTATTTCTTCTCCAGCCCCTGACCTTTCCCACCCAACTGGCTCCGTCCGTCATCTCAAAAGGTAGCATGGATTGATGCCGGAATGGGAATGGTCGCAACACTAGAGGGCGCTAGAAGAAGCTGGATCTCACAGGGGTCATCCATTTTAATTCCAGGACGTAATTAATTGACAACTAAACAGGAAGATGGAAAATCGGTTAGCAAAAATAGACAAACTGAACAACCTCAAGCAGAGCGAAGGATTAGAAGAATTAAGTAAATACAAAAAATAACAGTGATAACATGATTTGTAGAAATCGTGAAATTAGGTCATGGGGTTTGACATAGTTCAGTGTTGAGCTGATTCGGGAGCCCGAACCTTCTTGGATAACTTAACTTTCCTCAGCACTGAAGAGAACATGATGGCAGTTACATCCCACCTTGCTATGAGGTTATAACGAAGAGCGAGAACTTGCACGGCGGCTAAGAGTGACGGAGCAGCTGAACAAAAACTCTCACTGTCAGAAGGGTCGCCGCCGTCAACAAAACATGGAAAGAGACTGATGTCAGTTACAGTGTGGGAGGAGGGTTCCATCAGTCAGTCAGTGCGCCGAGCGACCAATCAGTGAAAGAAGGGGAGGTGCTATTGCTTTTCAGGTTCTCCCCATAAGCATTGAGATGGGTGAAGATAATCCGCGCACTGCTCTTCTCGCCTCATTCTTCTTTGTCATGTGCAGTCTTCCAACAGATCTTCTGTACGGGATGGATCGTAACTTCTGGGTGTGTCCGAACAGCGCTCATGATGTGCAGTCCCCAGGATCAATTCTCCCGCTCCGTATCTTGTTCAGTCACCTCGTCAAAGCACAAGGGACATTCGGGGCAAACTACTGCAGGAGATCAGCAGACAAATCTACATCGATGACAAAGAGTACAACCGACCTTTCCTGCCGAAAACCAAAGAACTTTACAGCACAGAAACAAGCCTTTTGGTCCTTCTTCGCTGTGCCGAATTATTTTTCTGCCTAGTCTCACTGACCTGCAGCTGGAACATATCCCTCCATACAACTCTCATCCATGTACCTGTCCAAGTTCTTCTTAAATGTTAAAAGTGAGCCCGCATTTACCACTTCATCTGGCAGCTCATTCCACACTCCCACCACTCTCTGTCTGAAGAAGCCCCCCTTAATGTTCAGTTTAAACTTTTCCCCCTTCACCCTTAACCCGTGTCCTCTGTTTTGTTCTTCCCCAGCCTCAATGGAAAAAGCCTGCTTGTATTCACTCTTTCTGCACCCATCATAATTTTATATACCTCTATCAAATCTCCCCTCACTCTTCTGTGCTCCAGGGAATAAAGTCCTGACCTATTCAAACTTTCTCTGTAACTGAGTTTCTCAAGTCCCGGCCATATCCTTGTAAACCTTCTCTGCACTCTTTCAACCTTATTAATATCCTTCCTGTAATTTTGTGACCAAAACTGAACACAATACTTCAGATTCGTCCTCACCAATGCCTGACACAACCTCATCATAACATTCCAGCTCTTATACTCAATATTTTGATTAATAAAGGCCAATGTACCCAAAGCTCTGTTTACGACCCTATCTTCCTGTGACGCCACTTTTAGGGAATTTTGTATCTGTATTCCCAGATCCCTCTGTTCTACTGCACTCCTCAGTGCCTTACCATTTACCTTGTATGTTCTACCTTGGTTTGTCCTCCCAAAGTGCCATACCTCACACTTGTCTGTATTAAACTCAATTTGCCATTTTCAGCCCATTTTTCCAGCCGGTCCAAATCCATCTGCAAGCTTTGAAAACTTTCCTTACTGTCCACTACACCTCCAACCTTTGTATCATTAGCAAATTTGCTGATCCAATTTACCACATTATCATCCAGATCATTGATATAGATGACAGATAACAATGGACCCAGCACTGATCCCTGTGGCACACCACTAGTCACAGGCCTCCACTCTGAGAAACATTCCTCTACTACCACTCGTTGGCTTTTTCCATTGAGCCAATGTCTAATCGAATTTACCACCTCTCCATGTATAACTAGCGACTGAATTTTCCTAACTAATCTCCCATGCGGTACCTTGCCAAAGGCCTTACTGAGGTCCATGTCGACAACAGCCACTGACTTCCCTTCATTCACTTTGCTGGTAACCTCCTCGAAAAACTCCAATGGATTGGTCAACCATGACCTACAACGCACAAAGCCATGTTGACTCTCCCTAATAAGCCCCTGTCTATCCAAATGCTTGCAGGTCCTGTCTGTTAGCACTTCCTCCAATAACTTACCCACTACCGACGTCAAATTTACCGGCCTATAATTTCCCGGAGTAATTTTCCATCTTTTTTAAACAACGGAACAAGATGAGCCATTATCCATCACTCTGGCACCTCCCGCGTAGACACCGGCATTGAACTATATCTGCCAGGGCCCCTGCAATTTCAACAGTAGTCTCCTTTATCTTCCGAGGGAATACCCTGTCAGGTCCTGGGAATTTAACCACTTTAATTTGCCTCAAGATAGAAAACACCTCTCCCTTTTCAATCTGTAGAATTTCCATAATCTCACTACTTGTTTCCCTTAATTCCGTAAACTTCACGCCAGTTTCCTTCGTAAATACACTTGCAAAAAAAAAAAAAAAAAAAAATTAAGATCTCCCCCATTTCTTTTGGTTCCACACGTAGCCGGCCACACTGATCTTCAAGAGGACCAATCTTATCCCTTACAATCCCTTTACTCTTGATCTACCTGTCAATGCTCTTTGGATTATCCTTCAGTTTGACTGCCAAGGCAAACTCATGTCTTCATTTAGCCCTCCTGATTACCTTCTTAAGCATTTTATTGCACTTTTAATACTCCTCAAGCACCTTATTTACTCCCCGTTTCCTATACATGTCATTCAACTCTATCCTATTCTTTATCAGAGTTGCAGTATGCCTTGAGAACCAAGGTTCCTTATTCCTATTCATTTTGCCGTTAATGCTGACAGGAACATACAAGTTCTGCACTCTCAAAATTTCTCCTTTGAAGGCTTCCCACTGACCGATCACGTCCTTACCAGAGAACAGCCTGTCCCAATCCACGCTTTTTAGTTCCTTTCCCATTTCTTCAAATTTGGCCTTCTTCCAGTTTAGAACCTCAACCCTAGAACCAGATCTATCTTTATCCATGATCAAGTTGAAACTAATGGTGTTATTATCACTGGATCCAGAGTGCTCCCCGTCACACACTTCCGTCACTTGTCCTAACTCATTTCCTAATAGGAGATACAACTTTGCATATATAGAGCTACCAACATTTCGAGTTGGTAGCTCTATATATTGAATTAGAAAACTTTCCTGAACACATTTTACAAACTCGAACCCATCTAGACCCCTAAAAGTATGGGAGACCCAATGAATATATGGAAAATTAAGATCCACTACCACCACAACTTTATGTTCCCTGCTGTTGCCTGCTATCTCTCTGCAGATTTGCTCCTCCAATTCTCGCTGACTATTGGGTGGTCTATAATACAACCCCACTAATGTGGCCATACCTTTCCTGTTTCTCAGCTCCACCCATAAGGACTCAGTAAACAAGCCCTCTAATCTAACCTGCCTGAGCACTGCTGTAACATTTTCCCTGACAAGCAATTGTACCTCCCCGCCCCCACCTCCCCCCACCATCTTTCATTCCTCTGCATCTATCACACCTGAGAAATCGGAACTCTGGAATATTCAGCAGCGAGTCCTGCCCCTCCTGTAACCAAGTTTCACTAATTGCTATAACGTCATAATTCCACATGTCAATCCACGCCCTCAACTCATCTGCCTTTCCCGCAATACTCCCAGCAATGAAATATATACACCCAGAAGATTTTAACCACCACTCACAACCTTTCTATTTGCGGCTTTGCTCGAACATTTAACATCATTATTTTCACCCCAGACTAACTGTCAGCTCAATTGTAATCCATCTCTCTTGTACACGTCCCACCTGCCCTAGAAGAGGTCCCAATGATCCTGAAATCTGAAACCCTGCCCCCTACACCAGTTTCTCAGCCACTTGTTCATCCTCCAGATCCTCCAGAAACCTGCTAATCTGGAAACTCTTCCTGTTTCCGGCCTCCCAAGCACGTGGGGCAGGCGGCAAATCCTGGAGGTTCTGCCTTTGAAATTCGCTCTTAACTCCCGTACTGGCAGTGCAGAATAGCTTCACTCATCATAGCCATGTCATTGGAAACTCAATGGACCACTATTTCGAGCTGTTCACACTCCCACTTATGAATGCTGAGGACTCGATCCGAGATATCGCGACAATGTCGCGACAGAACCACCTGTCCGTCCTACTATCGAATATCCTATCACCACATCGTGACTTGCACGCTACAGCCCCCGCAAACACCCTCTCTACCCCCCCCACACACACAGTCACCTCTCAACGCCCACTTCTGTGTAACAGAGGCAAACTAAGCGCCTGAGACCGAGCACTGTGTCCGACCACTCTCAGCTGATTCTCCCGCCCCCACCCCGCAAACTCCGCGACGGTATCCAAAATGTTAAAGGAGATGGCCAGCGGGGAAATCTGCCCTGGCCGCTTCAGCCGTTTCGCCCTCATGACTGTCACACAGTCTCCTGTGCCCCGCGCCCTGGGTGTCACTGCCTCTCTATATGTCTGGTCCGTCACCACTTCAGGCTCTCGAATGATCTGGAGCTCATCCAGTTCCATCTCCACCTCCTTAACGCGGATTGTCAGAAGCTGAAGCTGAACGCAGCTCTCGCAGCTGTCGTCGTCAGGGTTACTGGAGTTCTCTATGCCTTCCCAGACTCCGCAAGAGAAGCATTCAACTATCATGCCTGGCTTCTCTTGCCTACTTTGTCTGAAGCCTCCCTGAGCTGACGCCTCGGCGAACAGAAGCCTGAATATCTCCTGCTTGACGGTCCATTCAGACGATGGCTACTGCATCTGCCCCTGCCAGGCTCTTGCAGATGAACGAGAAACGCCTCCCGGTCGCTGGTCAAAGCTGCTTTTCACTGTGAGATCCCGATGTCCTCTTTTGTACCCGTGGTGATTGAAGTCTTGTCCTCCTAAATCACCTGAAGACCCGATTGGCCGCTTGTCAAAACTCTTCTTCAGAAAATCATTATTTCGGAAATATCAAACTCGATAGCATTTTCAATCTAGCTACAGTGATATGCAAATGTTCGGGCACACCTGGTCAACATTTCTGCAACCGTGAATAGTAGAAGTGAGTAGAAGTTGAACTGATCTCACGAAGTCATAAAGTGAAAGATGAAACACTCTTTTCAATATTTGAAGCAAGATTAGTATATTTTTGTACCATTTTAGAGTGAACAAAAATGGAAATGACCACCATGCAAAAGTTTGGGCACCCCAAGAACTTTGAGCACGTTGGTAACTGTTACCAAGGTCTCAGACCTTAATATGCTTGAGAGGGCGATGGCTTTCTCGCGGCCATCGTCAGGGAAGGCCAGGTGATGCAAATTTGAAAGCTTTATAAATGCCCACACGCCTCAAACCTTATCCCAACAATCAACAGCCATGGTCTCCTGTGAGCTTTGTGGATGCCCACAAATCAGCAGAAGTCTAAAAGTGTGACTCGGGGAAGATTTCACTTGTGGAGGGAGGAATGAATTCCATTAAATACCAGCAAATTATGGAAGCAAACATCACACAGTCTGTAAAAAAAAAGCTGAAGGTGAAAAGAGGATGGCTTCTGCGATGGGATAATGATTATAAACACACCTCAAATTCCACAATAGACGACCTTAAGCGGCGCAAGCTGAAGATTTTACCATGGTCCTCATAGTCGCGCGACCTAAACATCATCGAAAAACTGCGGAAAAAACTCCAAAGAGCAGTGCATGTAAGACAGCCCAATGATGTCACAGAACTAGAAGACTTTTACAAGGAAGAATGGGCGAAAATCGCAGCAAAAAATAATTGGAAAACTGTTAGCTGCCTACAGAAAGGGTTTACAAGCTGTGTTACTTCCCAAAGTGGGTGTTGCTAAGTACTAACCATGCAGGGTGCCCAAACGTTTGCTTCGGGCCACTTTCCTTCTTTGTTATTTTCAAACTGTAAAAGATGGAAATTATAATGTAATCTTGCTTAGACTATTAAAAAAATGTGTCATCTTTATCTTTTCACCTTTTGGAAATCAGGTCATCTTTTTTCTTGATCAGCGATTTACAGTAACAGAAATTTTTTGACCTGAATGACGAAATCTTTGCATGCCACTTCTGCAGCTATAATTGTTAGAACTATCTTTGCAATAATTATTTTTTAATCTCTGTATATGTTAATTGTGTTTTTTCTTTATTTACTGCGTGTAGCTTCCTTTACATACCGGTTGTACATCAGTGTCCAGCTGTGTGTCAATAAGTTTCTCAATCTTGTGTCCATTCGCAGACACGGCACGCATCCGTGGACAGCCGACTGCTGGGAGTATTCGATACACTTCAAGTCTGCTTTTGTATCGCTTCTCTGACGACCTGCAAATAAAGGGTTAAATACACCCATCATTCCGTCGAACTTAATGCAGGGAGTATCCGTGGGGATTGTCGACGTCACCGCGGAGGTGCGGCTCTGGTTACCTGGTCTTATAACAGGTCGCCCTCACAACGACAGTTTCAGTGAGAGCCGCCAGTCAACGCTATCAGAGACCAGCGGCTGCAGGCAGAGGCTGGGTCGCGAACAGATATCTGTCCGATCGCAGCAATGGATTATAATCTGCGAAATGCACCGCCCAATGCTACGGGAACTGTGATAAATATTTTCGGGCATATTCAATATCTTTTTGAAAATTACGAATGGCTGACGTTGGACACTCGAATCAGTGCTGTGCTTATGGCATTCGAACTGGTTTACTACCCTATACTCGCCATGGTAGTTCTTCCTGGTAGGCGTTTCGTCTCCCCTTCATGATTAACGTTGAAATATATAAGTCAGCTTCTCTTTTATACCTGTCCTCCAACGATTCGCTAATTGCAAGTCAGGTCTTTCCAACCAGTATCTCTTCAGCAAATATCGTCTGAGTGTATTTGATAAGGCACCCCATGCAATGTCTATTCTGAAGGTAAAGAGGTATCTGATCCAAGGGAAAATTGCTATGTGGAGCCAGAAATGGCTGACCCACAGAAGGCAAAGCGTTCTTCTGGAATGTCATATTCTGCGTTGAGGTTGTTGACCAGTGGTGTGCCTCAGGGATCTGTTCTGGCACCCCTACTTTCTGTGATTTTTTATAAATGACCTGGATGAGGAAGTGGAGCGATGGGTTAGTAAATTTGGTGATGAAAAATGTTGGATGTGTTGTGGATAGTGTGGTGGGCTGACAGAGGTTACGCAGGGACATTGATAGGATGCAAAACTGCGCTATGAAGAGGCAGATGAAATTCAACACAGAGAAGTGTGATGTCGTTCACTTTAGAAGGTCAAATGTGATTGCAGGATATAGTGTTAACGAAATTAAATACATAAATTAACAAATAGCTCCGACACCTGACCATTTAAGAAGCATGAGGCCACGTGGGCATCATCACTGACATGATCTATCGCCGACTCAAAGAGCGTAGAGGAAACTAACGGCATGCAGAGGGATATTAAGTTCAGAGAATGAACCAGCGACAGGCAGATGGACTGAAAAGTTGGTAAATGCGAGTTCATCCACCTGGGAAGGACAATTGTAAGAACAGAATATTATTTACGTGGTAAACGATTGCAGTATGCTGCTGTGCGGAGGGGCTTTGGAGTACTTGTGCTTGAATCACAAAAGTTTGGTTTGCAGGTGCAGCAGACTGTCAAGAAAGCAAACGGGATGTTCGCCTTAGTTGCCAGAGGGATTGAGTTTAACAGCAGGGTGGTGATGCTGCATCTGTACAACGTACTGTTGAGGATGCATTTGCAGTACTGGGCAGTTCAGGGCTTCCGACTTGAGGATGGATAAACTGGCTGTGCAGGCGGTTCACCAGTTGACTGCAGAGCTGAGGTGCTTCGACTATGAGGGGAAATTGTGTCGATTGGGATCGTAGTCGCTGGAACTCAGAAGAATGAGAGCACATCTTGTAGAAGCATATACAATTATCGAATGCATAGATAAAATAGTCGCAGGAAAGTTGTCTCCACTGGTAGGTGAAATTAGAACTACGGGACATGGCCTGAGGATTCTGGGGAGTAAACTTAGGATCGTGATGAGGAGGAATTTCTTCTCTCAGAGCCGGTACATTGTACTCACTACCAATTTAATAATGATCCTGGTAATCTCCTTCATAGTTACATTAATTCCATGTTCATCTCTGCTCTTGGGAGGGGTATCGATTAAAATAACTGCTTTCAGAGAAAGTGTCCATCCGAAAGTGTATTAATCTTCTATATTTCCGTCCGCACAGTGAACGTGGTGACAATCGTCATCCTGTCTCGGGGAAAGTGCGGTCTCTCCAAAGGCGTCACAAGGTACCTGGTTGCCATGGTAGCAGCGGATCAGCTCGTCGTTCTCTTCGATCTGGTATTGAACAAGATTCCAGTGACTTATTGGCCAACACAGTTTGACTACTGGTCAATTCGTCTTCCCGTGTGTAATATACACGCCGTTCTGTTCTACGCCGCCACGGACTGTTCTGTCTGGTTCACCGTCACTTTCACCTTTGATCGGTTTGTCGCCATTTGTTTTCAGGAGCTGAAACGAAGATACTGCACCGGGAGAGCGGCGGCTCTGGTTCTGGGGACAGTGACTGTGCTGAGCTGCGTAAAGAACATATTCTGGTACTTTATGCTCGATGAGTTATATTCGTCATTAAATAGTTCCTTGCTCTGCCTTACTAGTAACCGTTCATTTTCTCAGCTGTCAACATTTCGACTGATTCATTTCCTCCTCACCCCAATATTCCCCTTTGTCCTGATACTCCTGCTCAATAGTTTAACCATCAGACACGTCTTCCTCGCCAGCCGAGCCCGGAGGAGACTCCGTGGTTCGCGGGTTGGCGAAATGCCCGCCGACCCGGAGATGAAGAACCGCAGGCAATCTCTCCTCTTACTGCTGGTTATGTCGGGGAATTTCATCCTGCTGTGGGCGCTGCTGACGGTGGATTCCATATGGGAAAGCATGTATTTTCACTTCCATTCTTTTCCCCCGAGTTCTCTGCGGGAGCTGGGCTACATGCTGCAGCTTCTCAGCTGCTGCACCAACACGGCCCTTTACGCCGTGGTCCAGGCCAGGTTCAGGGTGCAGCTGAAGGAGACGGTGAAATCGCCCTTCTGTCTCATGGCAAAGTTCATTCGGCGTTGTCAGGATTGCATTAATCCTCGGTGACACTTCTCCCATACCGCCCAAGATATCCCATTGCATCTGGTAGGTTAATTGGTCATTATAAATTGAAAGGCCACTGGGACCGTGGTGCATTGCGTTAGCCAAGGCCCGACAGTTGGGAACCTACTGGAAGTAGGTTTTTTGAGACTAACCTCTTCCGGTAGGCTGATGCGCGACACCGAGCTGCATTGGATAGCATGGATTCCAGTTTGTCCTGGACATAGAGGACAGAGCTTAGGGGTGGAGGGCAGCCATTCTGCATGTCACAAGTGTTGGAGATGTAATGGCGTTTAATTTGGATGAAAATTGTGCTGATTCATTAATATGCCTCCAAGTGACACAAAACGTGATGGAGTTGGAGAGTTGAAGGTGCTCGGTAAAAGTGCAGATAGGTTGAAAATGTGGTCATAGAAATCATAACTGTGTTAAAGTAATACGACAGTTCGGTGTCTGTTGCTTCGAAACGATAGAGAAATACGGGAATATCTCCCCGGCGTGTAAATCTATGACTATGACCCCTCTGCTGTTTGATACACTATGCAAAAATAAAAGAAAAGTAGATTCGTATGCCGCCAGAAGATGGCAGTCGACAATGCAGAGATTTCAATGTGTCACCCGGGAATCGCATTTTAACTACAATGGAGAAATAACAGTCTGTAGATAAAGTTCGACAGTGAGCTGTTCTAGGATTTGTGATATTTATAAATGACTCGGATGCATGTAAATGAGTTGACTAATAATGTTACAGACGACCCAAAATTTAATTTGAAACATACACAAGGCACTGGAAGATCTTCGGGTGGTAATTTCAAATGAACTCTAAAGAGCAAGACCTTTACACAGAGAGTAGTGGGTGCATGGGATGCACTTCCTGGTGTGGTGGAAGGGACACAAGGAGGGGAGACATTGAGGAGCTGCTGAGACAGACATGTGCCTCTGAGGAAAATGGAAGGACATGCTGATAATTCAAGCAGATAAGATTGGTTAGTCATTAGGTTACTTATCTAACTGGTACAGCGGGACTTTGTGGGCCGACGGGACTGCTCTGGTGCTGTCATGTTCCAATGAAGAGAATGAACAGCTGACACTTTGGAGAGACTTTTTCTGGATTGGAAAGGTCAAGGGGCTGGCTGAGGGGACGATGAGGTGGATTACCTACTGACGGGGGGGGGGGTGAAAATAAGTGATGGACAGTGTAGGATCAGGTGGGGTATGTAAAAAACTGAGCGGTGATCGGCGGAAACTGTGCGAGAACGTAGATGTGGGAACCTGAGGACACCGGCTAGTATACGAAAGCGAGGAAGGGGGTTCACCGGGGGAGAAGATGGGTAAGTGAGCTGAGAACAAGAAACGACAGAGGAACCAGGAACGTGGATGGAACTGGAGAAAATAGTGAGAGGGGACAAAGGAGTTGGTGCTGGAGAAATCGATGTTCATACACGTAGGTAGTAAACTACCCAGACAGAATACGAACTGTTTCCCCTAAAAAATATCATTCCAGCCACAAAGACCGTGGTCAGGCCCTTAGCCTAACGGTTAGGGTCGGAGATCTGAGATCATTTGTAGTGTCCTCAGTAAGGACAATCTGTATGTCCCACTCGTTCAATGTGCTCGTGTTCACCATCTGTCTTTTCACACTTAAAAGAGCTGTCCGGTTGGTTAATTACTTTTTGCAAATTGTTCCCTGATTAATTTAGGGTGAAATCGCATTCTCTGATATTTGTTGGGGCGGCGCTCGATTTGTAATTATAATAAATATTTCAGGAATAAACTCTCAGTATGGGAATAGGAAGATGGAGTAGATTTGCTGACCAGAGGCAGTTCTAACTATTGCGAACGACGGTGCCGAGGGACTCGCAGAAACGTTCCCCTGTAATCATTCGGATCTCACCGAAGAGGTGGAGGCCGCGCTGCACTGGCAACTCCGGGTACAGCAGGCGAAACCGGCAGACTGGCAGGTGGAGTGTCACCTCAGCAGAAAGGCACCTGAACGTGGGTGCGGGAGTCCCTGCGGGCCGGCGCAGCACAGGTCCCGCATGCAGGGTTCAGCGCCAGGAGGCAGATCAGTGAGGAGTCATTGAAAGCTGCTGGAGCGGCATCGGAACCCGTACTGAGGTCACGGTTATGCAACCAGTGTATGGGTTCCTGTACCGGCTGTAAAGAAAATGTTCTTTTAAAGTAATGTGAATACATCCCAGTCCATCACGGGGAAAACCTTCCTCATTATTGAATACATCTACAAGTTTCGTAGTCGCAGGGAAGCAAAATCCACGATCAGTGATCGCCATGACCCAGGCCATGCTCTCTTCACGCTGCTGCCACCTGGACGGAGATACAGGGGCGTTAGCACTCACACGACCACGATCATAGCAGTTAATACAGCTCAAAATTTCAAACCCCGACAATGTCCTGCACCATGACAGATTTCCTCGTGTTTCTATGACATACAGACTGATTTTCAAGGGCTCCTGATCGGATAGCCTCGACAGTCATTGCTGTTGATACATATACATATACGTGTGTGTGTGTGTGTGTGTGTGTGTGTGTATGTGTGTGTGTGTGTGTGTGTGTGTGTGTGTGTGTGTGTGTTTAAATCTCAGCTGAGGGAGTCATGTGTCAATTACTCGGATCATAGAGCTTAAGAATACCCAAGCACTCATCAGTCCTACATCAGCAATTTTAATATCCTCCATCTTCTTACATCCTTATGACTATCCAGACGTCTCAAAAATCATCTGATGTACTTGACTCCACGTCCATACCAGGCAGCGCATTCCAGGCATCCACGCTCTCAGAGTGAAAAAAAAAAACAACTATTCCTCACATCCCGCTTGAAACTACTCCTCTCATTTTCGAGGCATAGCCTCTTCTCTTAGATATTTGAACACTGGGGTACAGATACTCTCTATTTCTCTATCTATGCCTCTCATAAGCTTATGCATCTCTGATAAATCTCCTCTGAACCTCCGGCGCTTCAGAGAAAACGACCCGTCATAAGATATGTTGTATAAACCGGGCAGCGTTCCGATGTGGCCTGACCAGAATTTTCATAATTTGGAACAAATTTTGAACATAACGTCTTGATTTGAGATCGTTGCTTCGACTGATAAAATTAGGCAATCTAAAAGTCTCTTAATCACCTTGTTGACCTGCGTAGTCACTTTCAAGAGGCTGTGACCTTAGATCCCAGGGTAGCTCTGTTCAGCAACACTCTTCAGGAGCTTGCCCAAACACTGTACTGTTTCTTTATATTTACTTGATACCAGCGTGCTGCATACAGATTTATCTGGGTTAATTTCCATCTGTCCTGTCGCTGTTAATATCTGCAACTCATCTGTGCTTTGCCAGTTTTCTACAGTGGCCACAACTCCATCAATCTTGGCATCATCCGCAAATGTACGAGCCAGCCCACCTAGATTTTCATCCAGGTAATTTATATACATCACAAGCAGCAGGAATCCCTGCATAGATCACTGCCGAGCATCACTAATTGCAGATCTCCATCTCGGATAAGTCCATTCGGTCATCTCACTCTGCCGTCTATGCGCAAATATGTTCTGAGTCCAGCAGCCAATTTGCCGCCGTTCCCTTTGCCTCTCCCCTTGAGCGAGTATGTCAAACGTCTGACTTATACTATGTAGACAGCATCCACTGCATACCCTCGTCAATCCCTGTCGTCACCTTGTTAAAATACTTTTTCAAGTTGTAAGACAAGATCTGCCCCGAACAGAGCCATGCTAGTTCTCATAAATCTGGCTGAGTTTTCTAATCTCGTAAATCCTGTACATAAAAAATTTACCTCCAATGTCCATATACTGAAATCAGTCTCACGTATCCATAGTTTTAAAAAGAGATAAAACATTATCATTGGCCAGTCCTGCGGGAATTCGCCTGCAGCTGAAGTGGACATGAGCAAGTTAATTACGGCCCTAGCAATATTACGTCTTCCCTCTTGCAATTGTAACTGGGTTTTGTTTACACTGGCTGCTGAGGTGTCTAAAATGTCTTCTTTGTATGTCATATAAAATGGTTTTCCTGTAATAATAACTGCGAAATATAGAGTTCTCTATCCCCCTGCTTGCTTGTTTTAATATTATTGAAAAGGAGACGAACGAACCCATGAGTGCCAATGCTATTCTATCTGCATGTGTGGGAACCCGGGTGAGTTCCCGGGTTTTTCGGGAGGAGAACCGAAGGGGAAGGACGTGCTGTACGCGCTGTGGTCGACCACTGTCTTTGGTCCCAGGGGCGGGTCGAGGAGGTCGGAGGAGATCGCGTGGTGAAAAGAAGACCCCGTTAATTGAGCTCCAACGGTTGTGCGTGAAGTGGTTGAACTCTGATAAGTTTGGCGCCATTTACTTTCTTTTATATTATATCTCTATTAATTCCATAGTTCCAGTAAGTTCTATAAAGTGTAATCTGCAAATCGTGATGTCTGATATTGCATGTGTGAGTTTAAACCAGGGTGTATTACACAGCAACTACGCAATCATGAGGTTTGGTGGGCGGACGTGGTTTCCCCTCGATAAACACGAGAGGTTAGCATTCAGCGTTACATTTGTGGGGCTCGTTCGGGATTTGAACCCGGGACCTCTCGCACTAGCACTTCTTCCGAAGTGCGAAAATTCACCCAACTTAACTCCTGCACATGATTAACCGGTACTTCCTGGGACTCACACCAGTTGGAATCTTCTCCAGATCCATCTCCGCACTGACTTAACGGGCGGTTTACACAGCTTACACATAATCCAAATCCAGGACGATTTTGCCTTCCTCCCTTTGTAAAGAGCGGTGTGACCTTTGTAATCTTCCAGTCCTGCGGGACATGCCAGAATCAAGTCATTCTTGAAAGGAGATGACCATTATATCCATTATCTCTTCTGCAAACCCTCTCAGAACTCTAGGTGTAGTCCACCTGGCCCAGTTAACATTTTCACCTGAAGACTTTTGTGTTTGCCAAGCACTTCTTCATTTGTAATAACAATGTCACTCAATCCCGATCCCTGGCACTCTCGGGACTCTGGCACACTGATCGCGCCTTCCACAGCAAACACAGAAGCAAAGAACCCTTTAAGTTAATAGGTAATTTCTTAGCCCCCATTGCTACCTCTGGTCATAAATAAGGTCATTAGTTTTCAACTGTTCCATTCCTTGTGGCCCCAAGCGGATTAGAAAGGAGAACATGGAGTTATACCGACCACATTACCAATTATTCGACGAGGAGCATTTTGGGTACAGTGCCCATAATCGTAGATGTGTAAAGGTCGTTATAGGTTATGATCAGACTAGTCTTCACGGGGGGAGCTCCGAATATAAATGCATTGGGCTGGAACTGGGAAACTTTTATTATGAATCCCCGCCGGGGCTAAGTTCACACTTCAGAGGTGGATATTTTATCATTTGTATCTCAGTATCAGCATGTTTCTTTTTTATCTGAGGGTGAAGCTAAGTATGAAGCAGGACAAGGCGAGGCTCGGAAATATATATGAAGCGAAGCATTGCAAATATCGGCAGGAGAAAATAAATGAAGTTTAATGTTTAGCCGTCTTAATTCGAGCCAGAAATGCGGAGGTTATTAAACAAAACGCGAATGTTGAAAGAAGGGATGTCCAAAAGGAAAATGAGGAGCAAATGGGGAGCGAGGAGAATGGTTGGCCTTTTATTTAAGAAAGCAGCGTATCTGGAGACAGGAAGTGCTGAAAATCCTTCATGATTACCTAAAACCGGCATTCACCACGGAAACGGATATACAATATACAAGGTCATGAGGCTAACGATATTATTGCAGGGAATGATGATATTGTGTCAAAAGTGTTGAGACATTTTAGTGAACCCAACTCTGCATTGGATCAGGATCCCGCTGCCCCCATATCACGGCCTTTTTCCCCTCCATCTAGGTGTCTCCACTGAACCTCCTGTCTGCTCCTCCAACTATTTAATCCCCTGTAACTCCTGCTCTCTCCCTTCCATTCTGAGTCACAGCGTTGAAATCAAAGGCAGTGATCACACTATGATTGACTTCAAATTGACATGCGACAAGAAAAATTTAAAGTCTGACGCAGTAGTATTTCAGTGCAGTAAACGAGATTACAGTGGTATCTGAAAGTCTCGGCCGAAGGAATTTAAAGGAGATGCTTTCAGCGTTGTTTGCAGTGCAGAAATGGAGTGAGTTTCTGGTAAAACCGGGGAACGTGCAGAATAGATCTATTGTAAAAACAAAGAAAGAGGCAAAAAGCAAAATAGTACAATCGTGGCTGACAAGGGAAGTCAAACCGAACGCCAAAGTAAATGTAACCTCCGCAGTAACATAAAAGACGAAACCCCCTTACACTAAGGAGAGAGCATAGAACAGCGCAAAGATGAAGATTAAACATACGGAGAGCAGCCGAACGATCCATTAGAAGGAAAAGATGAAATTCGAAGCAAGATGACAAAAAAATTTCCAAGTGGATAGTAACAGCAATTTCAACTACATAAAATTAAATGAGGAATGAAAGGGGATATAGGACCGCTAGAAAATGAGGCAAGAGAAAAAACAACGGGGAACAATGAGATGGCAGTTGAGATATATGAGTATGTAGCATCAGTCTTCACTGTGGGAGACTCCAGCAGTTTGCCTGATGTTGTCGTGTGTGAAGGAAGAGAGGTGGGCTCGCTTTCTGTTACAAGAGAGAAGGTGCTCAATCACCTGAAAGACTTAAGGGTACATAAGTCACCCGGGCCTGATGAACTACACCTTTGGGTTGGAAAATAATGAGCGATGGAGATGCTGAGGCATTTTTAATGATCTTTCTGAAACCATTGGATTCTGGCACAGTGTCAGAGGACTGAAACATTGTAACTGCCACCAGATTCTTTAGGAAAGGAGGAAGGTAGCAGAAAGGGAAATATGTATCAGATAGCCTGACCTTAGTGGTTGGGAAGATATTGGATTCAATTGTTAAGCATGAGGACAAGAGAGGACAAAGTCAGCACGTTCCTCTGCTGTCTCGCTCGGTATCCTACGCAGATATCATCAGGCCGAAGGGACATACATATCTCAGAAATTGTGATAAAATCCTGACTGATCTGCTGGATTTGGTTGAGGAGAATCCATGTAGATAGATAAGGAGGGTGCACAGATGTTGTCTATTGGGACTCTCAAAAGACCTTTGACAAGGTGCCACGCATGAGGCTGCTTAGCAAATTAAGAGTCCATTGTATTACAAGAAATACGAGGAGCATTGGGTGAATGGTCGGAGGCAGCGAGTGGGAAAAAAAAGGATCCGTTGCTGGCTGTTTGCCAGTGACAAACGGTGTTCCGCAGGTGTCGGTGCAGGGAACAGTGTTTTATGTTCTATGTTAATGATATAGATGATGGAATCGTTTTTATTTCTGCGAATTTTTGAGACAGTACGAATATTGTTGTAGGGGCAGGTACTGTTGAGGAAAGACGTCGTTTGCAGAGTACCTTACACAGGTTAGTAGAATTGGGACGAAATTGTAATGTGAAATACAATGTTGGATAATGCATGGTCATGCACTTTGGTAGCAGAATTAAATGTGCAGACGAATTGCTAATCGTGCAGACCTGACTGCGCTGCAAAGAAAATTGGGAGTCCTCGTGCAGAACACCTAATATGTTCCGAATGACTATATCTATTAAATAAGTTGTTGTTCTTTGTCTATCCTGTGTTATTTTATCCGGACAGTTATTAAGAATTTTCACATCTGTAGTAACTGACCAATTGGCATGTAATTTGTAGGAATCTAACTTGTATTGATAGTAAATTGTTGTGTCTTTTCTGTTTCTCAGCAGCTGGTCCGGACATGGCCAGCACATCCATTTCTCAGTTGCTGGGAACTTTCAGACTATATTGGTTGTGCTTAATATTGTTGAATTAATAATTACATATTACAATTATAATTACATATTAGTTATGAGGATATTTTATGATATAGCAGTGAGGTCAGTGTTTGATGGTAGTAATGATTATAAATAGCTATATAGTAAACCCCAAAGTTCCAGAATGTTCTTTCCATTTTCAGTTTCAGCAAATATATTTAAATCACAATGGCTATTATGTTTTCATGTCTTAGGTAAAATAGGACAGGATGTTGTGATAGTAGATGCTTTTTCCCCATAAACAATTTTTTCTCTGTAAACTACACTCTGCTTGCCCTTTAAAACATTAATATAGGATGAATCACCCAGTTATTCATGTCCAATGGTGTATCTGTACATTGTAAAACGATCTGTCGTTCAAAAGTTGGTACAGGAACTTGTTATGAGGGGATTCTTGGGCCGGGTCAATCTTGTCTCGGACCATACTGTGAAGGTATAGAATATGAACAGTGTGTAAGGGTGAATTCAGCAGATTGCTGTGTTTTGCAAGCACTAATTTATCTATGTTTAGTGTGAATGCAATGGCTTTATCTATTGAATAAGCTGTTGTTCTTTGTCTGTCCTGTGTTACTATATCCGGACGGTTACTGTGGATTGGCCCACCGAGAATTACTGCTCGGTAGTTATATAGTTCGTTGCCATCTGACTCTTGTATTTATAGTAAGTTGTTGTGTCTTTTCAGTATCTCAGCAGCTGGTGAAACCTGATATCCGGACATAGCCAAGCACGCTCATTTCTCATTTGCTGGGAACTTTCAGACTATCTTGGTGGTGTTTAATATTGTGGCCTTCTGGAGATGTCCATAAACATTACGGCGTAGGTCATTTTCTGATCAGACAGCGGTAATCAGTGGAGTTCCGCAGCAATCGGTGTTGGGACCCCTTCTTATCGTGTTGTCCGTCAATGATTTGGATGAAGGATTTTATGGTTTTCTGACAGGGTTTCAGACCCATGCGAAGGTAGATGGAAGGGCAGGTAGAGATTAGGAAGCATAGTGTTTGCAAAAGGAATTAACAAACAGGACCACAGGCAAAGAATTGGCAGCAAGAACTTGATGTCGGGAAGTGCCCAGTCTTACTCTTTGGCAGAGGGAATAAAGTCGTGGACTATTTCGTAATTGGAAAGAATATTTGAATTGAAAATAAGAGTGCAGAGCCACAGGAAAATCTGCAGTTTGAGTCAGTGCTAAGGGAGCCGAATTCATGTTCCAATCCACTTTCAGAGGACTGGTGTTTGAAAACAACTCCTTCCCCATACCATAAACTGTATATAATTTGTTTATGCCTGTTCTATTTTAACAATGGAGAAATAAGCAGAGGTGCAGAGCCTTTTGAGAGGATTCCATACAGGAAAATTTGCAGAAAGGTGAGGAAGACAAATGCAATTTTAGCATCCATTTCCAGAGGACTAGGATGTAAAAGGAACTCTTTAGAAACCTATTAATCTGGAAGCCTTTCCTGTTTCCGGCCTCACAGGCACGTGGAACGGGCAGCAGATCCTGGTGGTTCTCCCTTTTAAATTCGCTCTGAACTCCCGTACTGGCAGTGCAGAACAGCATCGTTCATCACACACATGTCATTGGTAACTCAATAGGCTACAATTTCGGCAGATCACACTCCCACTTAAGAGTGGTGAGGACTGGATCCGAGATATCCTGATGTTGTCGCGACAGAACCACCTGTCCGCACCACTATCGAATATCCTATCACCATATCGTGACTTCTACGCTTCCGCCCCCCCCCCCGCAACCCCACACACACAGACAGTCACCGCTCAACGCACCCTTCCCTTCTGAGTCACAGAGGCAACTAAGCGCCTGCGACCGACGACTGTGATTGAGCACTGTTAGTTGATTCTCCTGCTCCACAAACTCTGCGACGGTATCCAAAATGTTTAGCGAGATGTCGAGAAGAGAACTCTGCCCTGTCCCCTTCAGCCGTTTTTCCTTCATGAATGTCAGATAGTCTCCTGTGCCCTGCACCCTGGGTGTAACTGCCTCTCTATATGTCTTGTCCATCACCACTTCAGCCTCTCGAATGATCTGCAGCTCGTCCAGTTCTAGCTCCACCTCCTGAATGGCAGATGGAGTTCAACCCGGAAAGTGTGAGGTGGTTCACTGTGGAAGGACAAACTCCAAGGCACAGTACAAAGTAAATAGCAGGATACATGGTAGTGTAGAGGGGCAGAGGGATCTGGGGGTACACGTACCCAGATCCCTGAAAACTGCCTCACAGGTAGAAAGGGTATTTAAGAAAGCTTATGGGGTGTTATCTTTCAAAAGTCGGGGGATGGAGTTTAAGAGTCGTGATGTAACGGTGCAGGTCTATAAATCTCTGGTTAGTCCACACTTGGAGTACTGTGTCCAGTTCTGGTCGCCTCACTATAGGAAGGATGTGGAAGCAATGTAAAGGGTACCGAGGAGATTTGCCAGGATGCTGGCTGGTTTAGAATGTATGCATTATGATCAGAGATTAAGGGAGCTAGGGCTTTACTCTTTGGAGAGAAGGAGGGTGAGAGGAGACATGATAGAGCTGTACAAGGTAATACGAGGAATAGATAGAGTGGATAGCCAGAGCTTCTTCCCCAGGGCACCACTGCTCAATACAAGAGGACATGGCTTTTAGGTAAGAGGTGGGAAGTTCAAGAGCGATACGATAGGAAGGGTTTTCACTCAGAGAGATTTTGGTGCGTGGAATGCACTGCCTGAGTCAGTGTTGGAGGCAGATACACTAGTGAAGTTTAAGAGACGACTAGACAGGTATATGGAGGAATTTAAGGTGGGGGGTTATATGGGAGGCAGGGTTTGAGGGTCGGCACAACATTGTGTGCCGAAGGGCCTGTACTGTACTGTACTATACTACGTTCTATATTCTATATTCTATGTTAACGCGGATTGTCAGAAGCTGCAGCTGAATGCAGCTCTCGCAGCTGTCGTCGTCAGGGTTACTCTATGCCTCCCCAGATTCCGCAAGAGGAGCATTTAACTATCCTGCCTGGCTTCTCTGTTATCCTATCTGATCAGATATATAGAAGGGAAGGAACACAAGACTTAACCAAGTGCTTTCCTTCTCTTTGCCTGCTTTGTATCCTGAGCTGACGCCTCGGCGAGCAGAAGCCTGAAGATCACCTGCTTCACGGCCCATTCAGACGATGGCCACTGCATATGACCCTGCCTTCCTCTTGCAGCTCAACCACAAACGCCTGCTGGTCGCTAGTCAAAGCTGCTTCTCAATCTAAGGACCCGCTGTTGCCTTTTATACCTGTGCTGTCCCCTCCTCCTAAATCACAGGGAGACCCGATTGGCCGCTGGCAAAAACTCTTTTTTCTAAAAAATCATTATTTTGAAATTATCAAACTCGATATCATTTTCAATCTAGCTACACTGGTAGGCAAATATTTGAGGACCCCGGTCAAAATTTCCGCTAGAGTGGAACGTTCAGTGAGTCGAAGATGAACTGATCTCCAGAATTCATAAAGTTACAGATGAATCATTCTTTTCAACATTTGAAGCAAGGTTCGTGTATTTTTTGCTTTGATCAATTTTCGAGTGAAGATAAAGGAAAAGAGCACCATGCAGAAGTTTGGGTACACCTAGAGATTTGAGCTCTTTGAACACTTTTACCAAGGTCTCACACCGTAATTATCTTGTTAGGGCTCTGGTTTGTTCACGGTTATCGTTAGGAAAGGCCAGGGAATGCAAATTTCAAAGCCTTTGAAATAACCCGACTCCTCAAACATTGTCCAAACAATCAGCAGCCATTGTCACCTCTAAGCAGCTGCCAAGCCCTCCGAAAATGAAAATAAATGATGCCCTCAAAGCAGGAGAAGGCTAAAATTGGATAGCAAAGCATGTTCATGTAGCCGTTTCCTCAGTTCGTAATGCAATTAAGAAGCGGCAGTTAACAGAAACGGTGGAGGTCAAGTTGAGGTCTGGAAGAACAAGATGACTATGTCAGAGACTGCTCGTAGGGTTGCGAAAAAAAAACAAATTAAATTCCCCAGTTGACTGCAAAAGACCTTCAGGAAGATTTCGCGGACTCTGCAGTGGGGGTGCACTGTTCTTCCGTGCAGCAACACATGCACACATGTGACCTTCATGGAAGAGTCAGCAGAAAAAAAAACTTTCCTGCGTCCTCACCACGAAACTCAGCGTGAGAAGTTTGCAAAGGCACATCTAAACAAGCCTGATGCATTTTGGAAACAAGTCCTTTGGACTGATGATGTTAAAATTTAACTTACCGGTCGCAATGAGCAAAGGTATGTTTGGAGATAAAGGGAGTGAGGAATTTCATGAAAATAACACCACTGCAACCGTTAAGCACGGGGGTGAGTCAAACATGATTTGGGATTTTGATGCAGCAATAGCACGGGCAACATTTCACTGGTAGAGGGAGGAATGAATTCAATTAAATACCAGCAAATTCTGGAAGCAAACATCACACCGTCTATTCAAAAGCTGCAAATCAAAAAAGGATGACTTCTGCAACACGATAATGATCCGAAACACACCTCAAACTCCACAATAGACAACCTCAAGAGGCGCAAGCTGAAGGTTTTACCATGCCCCTTGCAGTCCGCCGACCACAATATCATCGAAAATCTTTAGATAAACCTCAAAAAAACAGTGCATACAAGACGGCGCAAGAGTCTCACAGAACTAGAAGCCTTTTACAAGGAAGAGTAGGCGAAAATCCCCAAACATCATTGAAAGACACTTGTCCGGCTACGAAAAGCGTTCACAAGTTTTGATACTTGCCAAAGGGGGAGTACCAAGTACTGACCATGCAGAGTGCGCAAACTTTTGCTTCAGAACCTTTTCCATGTTTGTTATTTTGTAACAGTAAAGGATGGAAAAAAGTATAAAGTAATCCTGCTTCAGTTATTAAAGAAATCTGTCATCTTTAACTTTAAGCTTTTTTGGAAATCAGGACACCTTTTACTCGCTGAGCTATTACAGGTACACAAATTTTGACCAGGGTGCCCAAACCATTGCATGCCACTGTATACAGCTATAATTTTTAAGAACTATCTATGCAATAATTATTTTAAACTGTGTATATCACTATAGTTTTCTTTTTATTTGCTGCGTGTACCTTCCTTTTCAGTCTGGTTGCATATCAGTGTCCAGCTGTGTGTCAAAAAGTTTCTTAGTTTTGTGTCCATTTACAGACAGGGCACGCATCTGTGGACAGCCGACTGGTGGGATTATTGTATACACTTGCAATCTGCTTTGGTATTGCTTCTCTGACAGCCTTCAGATAAAGGGTTAATTGCACCTGTCATTCCAGAGAGTTTAATGAAGGGAGTTTCCGTGGGGATTGTCGTCGTCACCGCGGAGGTGTGGCTGCTGGTTACCTTTTCTATTAATATGTCTCTCTCACAACGTCAGTTTCAGAGAGAGCCACCAGTCTACGCTATCAGAGACTAGAGGCTGCAGGCAGAGAGAAGACAGAGGCTGGATCGGGAACACGAATCCCAGCAATGGATTATAACCCTGGAACTACATCGCCCAATGCTACGGAAATTGCGAAGTACGTTTTCTTGCTGTATCCACATCTTGTTGATGATTACCAATGGCTGATTTTGGACACCCGAATCAGTCTCCTCCTTCGGAGAGTCAAAGAGTTTTACTACCCTGCACTCGCAATCGTAGCTCTTCTTGGTAAGTGTTTCGTCTCTTCCTCATGATTATGTTGAAAAATAGAATTTAGCTTCTCATTCATCCTGTATTGTAACGACTCGCTAATTGCAAGGCAGGTCTTTCCAACCGGTATCGCTTCAGCAAACATCGGCTGAGTGTATTTGATAAGGTACCCCATGCAAGTCTTATTGTGAAATTTAGGAGGCATTTCATCCAAGGGGACATTGCTATGCCGATACAGAAATGGCTTATCCACAGAAGGCAAAGTGTTGTTGTAGACTGTCATATTCTGCATTGAGGTTGTTGACCAGTGGTGTGGTTCAGGAATCTGTTCTGACACTCCTACTCTTGCTGATTTTTATAAATGACCTGGATGAGGAAGTGGAGCGATGGGTCAGTACATTTGGTAATGAAAGAAGATTGGGGGCGCTGTGGACAGTGTGGAGGGCTGTCAGAGGTTACAGCTGGAGTTTGAGAGGATGCAAAACTGCGTTAAGAAGAGCCAGTTGGAGTTCAACATGAGAGACGTTCTTTTAGGTAGGGTAAATATGTTGGCAGAATAGAGTATTAGCGGAATTAATTTAAAAATAAATTAATAAACAAACAAATAGCTTATGTCACGTCACTCGCAACACAAATATATAATTGTGTCAGATTTTACAAACAAACAAACAAACATGTAATACATTCTGGTCAGCAATAGCGAAAACTATTCAAGTGACTAACTTAACCAGCAGTTAACTGCTATGCGACAACCCCGGAACAGTTCTTAAAGTGGTAAATTCGAACACAGTATTAAAATGGTAACTTCGAAAGCCCAAGTGATTTACACAGTCAATCAGGAGAGATGTCTCTGGAAACGGCTGTCTTCGAGACGTGACGTTACTTCTGATTCTGTCCAATAGATTCACAGCGAAGGAAATCAAATGGTTTAAATAAACTGACCTTGTCCTGGCGAATGAACATTGCACAAACCTTCCTAATCTTACAAGGTACTGAACGACATCATGGTCACAAGACTGTCACAAGATACCCACCAGTTATGTAATACTCCAACGTCTCACCAGTTAAAAAGCATAAGGGTACGTGGGCATCATCACTGCCATGATCTATCGACGCCACAAAGAGTGCAGAGGAAACTGACAACATGCAGAGGGATATTAATATGTTCAGCGAATGTAGCAGCGTCTGGCAGATGGAGTGCAAAGTTGGTAAATGCGAGGTTATCGAATGGGAAGGACAATTGTAAGAACAGAATATTATTTACGTGGTAAACGATTGCAGTATGCTGCTGTGCGGAGGGGCTTTGGAGTACTTGTGCTTGAATCACAAAAGTTTGGTTTGCAGGTGCAGCAGACTGTCAAGAAAGTAAATAGGATGTTAGCCTTTGTTGTCAGAGGAATTGAGTTTAAGAGTAGGGAGGATGTGCTGCAGCTGGACAAGGAACTATTGAGGAGGCATTTGGAGTACTGTGCAGTTCTGGTCTCCCGACTTGAGGATGGGTAAGCTGGCTGTGCAGGCGGTTCACCAGTTGATTGCAGAGCTGAGGTGGTTCGGCTATGTGGGGAAATTGTTTCGATTGGCATCGTACTCGCTGGAACTCAGAAGAATGAAAGGAAGTCGCTAGAAACATCTAAAATTATGGAATGGATAGATAAGATAGCCGTCGGAAAGTTGTTTCCACTGGTAGGCGAGGTTAGAACTACGGGGCATAGCCTGAAGATTCTGCGGACTGAACTTAGGACCGTGTTGAGGAGGAATTTCTTCTCTCAGAGGCCGGTGAATTGTGGAATTCTCTGCTCAGTGCAGCACTGGAGGCAACTTCGATAAATATATTTCAGACCGGCTGCCACTGATTTTGCATAGTAGACGAATTAAGGGCTATGAGGAAAAGGTAGGTATGCGGCGATGAGTCCATGGTCAGATCAGCCATGATCTTCTTCATTGTCAGATCATGCCAGTCCGAACAGATGGACTATTCCTGATCCTACTATTAATGTTCTTATATTCTCACTTTCTCTCATGTTTACAGCTGAGGGGAGTTGAATTTCTGTCACCGTGGTACTTGGTACATTAATTCGTTCATTACTCTCCTAACACTTCCCGTTTGCAACTCGTTCTCCTGGTGCTAAAGATCAGAATACGTTTCAGGCATCGATTGCTATCACTGCTTTGCCCATAAAGCTCAGAAGTTAAATTCGACCAGCCGAGCACGTGCTTTCGCCGCCATTCCGTGTAGCTGATTCATTATCGCACTCAACCACATTCTGGCGCCCAGCCCCGTAGCCATCGGCAGCCTGATGAATAAAGCACCCAGCACTCTCCTCTGCCAATGGTTCCAATGAACCGTCTGTGCCGCTGAATTACACACATTCACCTGTCTCGGTCTGAAGAAATTAGGACCCATCTCCGTTCTAAAGGGATGTCTTTTTATTGTGAAGCCTCGTCTTCAGGTTGTAGACTCCCCCACGACAGAAGCAACCCTCTCCGCGTCCACGATATCTCTGCCTTTCAATGTTCAATAAGTTTCAATGAGACTCCTCTCATCCTTCTGAACTTCAGCAGGTGCATTGTACTCACTGCCAATTTAATAATGATCCTGATAATCTCCTTCATAGTTACATTAATTCCATGTTCATCTCTGCTCTTGGGAGGGCTATCGATTAAAATAATTGCTTTCAGAGAAAGTGTCCATCCGAAAGTGTATTAATCTTCTACATTTCCGTCCGCACAGTGAACCTGGTGACAATCGTCATCCTGTCTCGGGGAAAGTGCGGTCTCTCCAAAGGCGTCACAAGGTACCTGGTTGCCATGGTAGCAGCGGATCAGCTCGTCGTTCTCTTCGATCTGGTATTGAACAAGATTCCGATGACTAACGTGCCAATGGAGTTTCTCTACTGGTCACATCGTGCTCCCGTGTGTAATATCCACGCCGTTCTGTTCTACGCCGCCACGGACTGTTCTGTCTGGTTCACCGTCACTTTCACCTTTGATCGATTTGTCGCCATTTGTTTTCAGGAGCTGAAACGAAGATACTGCACCGGGAGAGCGGCGGCTCTGGTTCTGGGGACAGTGACTGTGCTGAGCTGCGTAAAGAACATATTCTGGTACTTTATGCTCGATGAGTCATATTCCGCATTAGATAGTTCCTTGCTCTGCCTTACTAGTAGCCGTTCATTTTCCCGATCTCAGCTGGCAACATTTCGACTGATTCATTCCCTCCTCACCCCAATATTCCCCTTTGTCCTGATACTCCTGCTAAATAGTTTAACCATCAGATACGTCTTCCTCGCCAGCCGAGCCCGGAGGAGACTCCGTGGTTCGCGGAATGGCGAAACGCCCGCCGATACGGAGTTGAAGAACCGGAGGCAAGCCCTCCTCTTACTGCTGGTTATGTCCGGGAATTTCATCCTGCTGTGGGCGCTGCTGACGGTGTATTCCATATGGGAGAGCTTTGATTCGATTCCCCCGAGTTCTCTGCGGGAGCTGGGCTACATGCTGCAGCTCCTCAGCTGCTGCACCAACACGGCCCTTTACGCCGTGGTCCAGGCCAGGTTTAGGGTGCAGCTGAAGGAGACTGTGAAATCGCCCTTACGCCTCATGGCAAAGTTCATTTGGCGTTGTCAGGATTGCATTAATCCTCGGTGACACTTCTCCCATACCGCCCAATATGTATCATTTTATCTGGTAGGTTATTATAAATTGAAGGGCTACTGGGACCACTGGTTATTATAAATTGAAGGGCGAATGGGACGTGATGGAATTGGAGATTTTGAAGGAGGCTGGTAAAAGTGCAGATGGGTTGAAACTGTGGTCACAGAAATCATAACTGTGTCAAAGTAATACGGTAGTTCAGTGTCTGTTGCTTCGAAACGGTTGAGAAATAGGGGAATATCTCCCAGGCAGGTAAGTCTATGACTATGACGCCTCTGGTTTTTGATAACACTATGCAAACATAAAAGAAAAGTAGATTCGTGTGCCAGCAGAAGATGGCAGTCGACAATGCCGAGATTTCAATGTTGTCACCCGGGAATCGCATTTTAATTACAAAGGAGAAATAACAGTCTGTAGAATAAGTTCGACAGTGAGTTGTTCCGGGATTTGTGAGACATATAAATAACTTGGATGCATGTGAATGAGTTGACTAATAATCTTGCGGACGACACAAACAATTTAACTTACGCAAGGCGCCGGAGGATCTTCGGGCGGTAATTTCAAATGAACTCGAAAGAGCAAGACCTTTACACAGAGAGTAGTGGGTGCATGGGATGCACTTCCTGGTGTGGTGGTGGGGACACAAGGAGGGGAGACATTGAGGAGCTGCTGATACAGACATGTGCCTCTGAGGAAAATGGAAGGACATGCTGATAATTCAAGCAGATAAGATTGGTTAGTCATTAGGTTACTTATCTAACTGGTACAGTGCGACTTTGTGGGCCGACGGGACTGCTCTGGTGCTGTCATGTTCCAATGAAGAGAATGAACAGCTGACACTTTGGAGAGACTTTTTCTGGATTGGAAAGGTCAAGGGGCCGGCTCAGGGTACGATGAGGTGCATTAACAACTGACGGGGGGGGCGGCGCGGTGTGAAAATAAGTGATGGACAGTGTAGGATCGGGCGGGGTGATGTAGGAAACTGAGCGGTGATCGGCGGAAACTGTACGAGAACATAGATGTGGGAACCTGAGGACACTGGCTAGTACACGAAAGCGAGGAAGGGGGTTCACCGGGGGAGAAGATGGGTAAGTGAGCTGAGAACAAGAAACGAGAGAGGAACCAGGAACGTGATGGAACAGGAGAGAGTAGTGAGTGAGGACAAAGGAGTTGGTGCTGGAGAAATCGCTGTTCATACCCGTTGGTAGTAAACTACCCAGACAGAATACGAACTGTTTCCCCTAAAAATATCATTCCAGCAGCAAAGACCGTGGTCAGGCTCTTAACCTAACGGTTAGGGTCGGAGTTCTGAGATCAATTGCAGTGTTCTCGGTAAGGACAATCTGTGTGTCCCACTCGTTCAATGCGCTCGTATTCACCATCTGTCTTTCCACACTTAAAAGAGCTGTCCGGTTGGTTAATTACTTTTTGTAAATTGTTCCTTGATTAATTTACGGTTAAAGTGCATTCTCTGATATTTGTTGGGGCGGCGCTCGATTTGTAAGTATAATAAATATTTAAGGAATAAACTCTCAGTATGGGAATAGGAAGATGGAGTAGATTTGCTGACCAGAGGCAGTTCTAACTATTGCGCACGACGGCCGAGGGACTCGCAGAAACGTTCCCCTATAATCATTCGGATCTCACCGAAGAGGTGGAGGCCTCACTGCACTGGCAACACCGGGTACATCAGGCGAAACCGGGTACATCAGGCGAAACAGATGGTGTGTCACCTCATCAGAGAGGCAGCTGAACGTGGGTGCGGGAGACGCTGTGCGGGCCGGCGCAGCACAGGTCCCGCATGCAGGGTTCAGCGGCAGGAGGAGATCAGTGCGGAGTCATTTTAAGCTGCTGAAGCGGCAGCGGAACCCGCACTGAAGTCACGGTTATGCAACCATTGTATGGGTTCCTGTACCAGCTGTAAAGAAAATATTCTTTTAAAGTAATGTGAATACAGCCCAGTCCATCAGGGGTAAAACCCGTCTCATTATTGACTGCATCTACAAGGAACGCAGTAGCAGAAAAGCAAAGTCCATCATCAGTGCTCTCCATCACCCAGGCCATGCTCTCTTCATCCTCTGGAAGGTGATACAGGGGCGTTAGCACTGACAGGACCGCCATCAAAGCAATTAATACACCTGAAAAATTCTAATCCCGACGTTGCCCTGCACCATGACGTATGGATTGATTTTCAAGGGCTCCTCATCGGATGGCCTCGACAGTCATTGCTTGTTTATACATATACGTGTGTGTGTGTGTGTGTGTGTGTGTGTGTGTGTGTGTGTGTGTGTGTGTGTGGGCGCGTGTGTATAGATGTTTTAAAAATGTCCGCTGAGGGAGTCATTTGTCAATTACTTGGAACATAGAAGTTCGGAACCAGCTATAAATTAAATGAAAAATACCCAAGCACTCAACAGTCCTACCTCGGCAATCTCAATATCCTCCACCGTCTTACATTCTTATGACTATCCAGGCGTCTCTTAAAATCTTCTAACGTATTTGCCTCCACGTCAATACCAGGCAGCGCATTCCAGGCATCCACGGTCTCAGAGTGAAAAAAAAACAACTATTCCTCACATCCAGCTTGAAACTACTTCCTCTCATTTTCCATGCATAGCCTCTGCTCTTACATATTTGAACACTGGAGTACAGATACTCCCTATTTCTCTATCTATGCCTCTCATAAGCTTATAAACATCTGCCAAATCTCCCCTGAGACTCAGGCGCTTCAGAGAAAACGACCCGTTTGTCCAGCCTCTCGTCATAAGACAAGCAACACACATAACAGTTGCTGGTGAACGCAGCAGGCCAGGCAGCATCTCTAGGAAGAGGCGCAGTCGACGTTTCAGGCCAAGACCCTTCGTCAGGACTAACTGAAGGAAGAGTGAGTAAGGAATTTGAAAGTTGGAGGTGGGGGGGAGATCCAAAATGATAGGAGAAGACAAGAGGGGGAGGGATGGAGCCAAGAGCTGGACAGGTGATAGGCAAAAGGGATACGAGAGGATCATGGGACAGGAGGTCCGGGAAGAAAGATGAGGTGGGGGGGGGGGACCCAGAGGATGGGCAAGGGGTATATTCAGAGGGACAGACGGAGAAAAAGGAGAGTGAGAGAAAGAATGTGTGTATAAAAAAAAGTAACAGATGGGGTACGAGGGGGAGGTGGGACATTAGCGGAAGTTAGAGAAGTCGATGTTCATGCCATCAGGTTGGAGGCTACCCAGAGGGAATATAAGGTGTTGTTCCTCCAACCTGAGGATGTGGAACTAAAATGTGTGGCCACTGGGAGATCCTGCTTTACTGGCGGACAGAGTGCAGGTGTTCAGCAAAGCGGTGTCCCAGTCTGCGTCGGGTCTCGCCAATATATAAAAGGCCACATCGGGAGCACCGGACGCATAAGACATGTTGTCTAATCCGAGCAGTGTTCCGACGTGCCCTGACTAGAGTTTTCATAATTTGCAACATAATGTCTTGATTTAAGATCCCTGCATTGACTGATAATATTAGGCATTCTAAAAGTCTCTTAATCACCTTGTTGACCTGCGTAGCCACTTTCAAGAGGCTGGGACCTTAGATCCCAGGGTAGCTCTGTTCAGCAACGCTCTTCACGAGCTTGCCCAAACACTGTACTGTTTCTTTAAATTTACTTGTTATCAGCGTGCTGCATCGCGGATTTATCTGGGTTAATTTCCATCTGTCCTGTCGCTGTTAATATCTGCAACTCATCTGTGCCTCATTGTATTCTTTGCCAGACTTCTATAGTGGCCACAACTCCATCAACCTTGGCATCATCCGCAAACCTACCAGCCCACCCATCTAGTCGTTCATCCAGGTCATTTATATACATCACAAGCATCAGGCATCTCAGCACAGATCACTGCCGAGCATCACTAATTGCAGATCTCCATCTCGGATAAGTCGCTTCGGTCACCTTACTCTGCCGTCTATGCGCAAATATGTTCTGAGTCCAGGGAGGCAATTGGCCGCCCATCCCTTTGTTTCTCCTCTTGAGCGAGTATGTCAAACGCCTGACTGAAGGCATGTAGACAGCATCCACTGCTCTACGCTCATCAATCCCTGTCGTCACCTTGTTAAAATACTCTTTCAAGTTGTAAGACCAGACCTGCCCCGAACAGAGCCATGCTAGCTCTCCCTAACCTGGCTGGGTTTTTTTTAATCTCGTAAATCCTGTACATACGAATTTTTACCTCCTATCTCCATATAACTGAAATGAGTCTCATTTACCCATAGTTTTAAAAAGAGATAAAACATTATCACTGGCCAGTCCTGCGGGACTTCGCCTGCAGCTGGAGTGGACATGAGCAAGTCCATTAAGGCCCTAGTAATATTACGTCTTCCCTCTTGCAATTGTAACTGGGTCTTGGTTACACTGGCTGCTGAGGTGTCTAAAATGTCTTCTTTGTATGTCATATAAAATGGCTTCCTGTAATAATAACTGCGAAATAAAGAGTTCTCTATCCCCTGCTTGTTTGGGTTAATATTATTCAAAAGGAGACGAACGAACCCATGAGTGCCAATGCTATTCTATCTGTATGTGTGGGAACCTGGGTGAGTTCCCGGGTTTTTCGGGAGGAGAACCGAAGGGGAAGGACGTGCTGTACGCGCTGTGGTCGACCATCGTCTTTGGTCCCAGGGGCGGGTCGAGGAGGTCGGAGGAGATCGCGTGGTGAAAAGAAGACCCCGTTAATTGAGCTCCAACGGTTGTGCGTGAAGTGGTTGAACTCTGATAAGTTTGGCGCCATTTACTTTCTTTTATATTATATCTCTATTAATTCCATAGTTCCAGTAAGTTCTATAATGTGTAATCTGCAAATCGTGATGTCTGATATTTCATGTGTGAGTTTAAACCAGGGTGTATTACACAGCAACTACGCAATCGTGAGGTTTGGTGGGCGGACGTGGTTTCCCCTCGATAAACACGAGAGGTTAGCAATCAGCGTTACATTTGTGGGGCTCGTTCCGGATTTGAACCCGGGACCACTCGCACTAGCACTTATTCCGAAGTGCGAAAATTCACCCAACTTAACTCCTACACATGATCAACCGGTACTTCCTCGGACTCACACCAGTTGGAATCTTCTCCAGATCCATCTCCGCACTGACTTAACGGGCGGTTTACACATCTTCCACATAATCCAAATCCCGGACGATTTTGCCTTCCTCCCTTTGTAAAGAGCGGTTTGACGTTTGTAATCTTCCAGTCCTGCGGGACATGGCAGAATCAAGTCATTCTTGAAAGGAGATGACCATTATATCCATTATCTCTTCTGCAAACCCTCTCAGAACTCTAGGTGTAGTCCACCTGGCCCAGTTAACATTTTCACCTGAAGACTTTTGTGTTTGCCGAGCACGTCTTCATTGGTAATAACAATGTCACTCAATCCCGATGCCTGGCACTCTCGGGACTCTGGCACACTGATCGCGCCTTCCACAGCAAACACAGAAGCAAAGAACCCTTTAAGTTAATAGGTAATTTCTTAGCCCCCATTCCTGCCTCTGGTCATAAATAAGCAGCATTAGTTTTCAACTGTTCCATTCCCTGAGGCTCCAAGTGGATTAGAAAAGAGAATATGGAGTTATACCGACCACATTACCAATTATTCGATGGGGAAAATTTTGGGTACAGTGCCCATAATCGCAGATGTGTAAAGGTCGTTATAGGTTATGATCAGACTGGTCTTCACGGAGGGAGCTCCGAATATAAATGCATTGGGCTGGAACTGGGAAACTTTTATTATGAATCCCCGCCGGGGCTAAGTCCACATTTCAGAGGTGGATATTTTATCGTTTGGATCTCAGTATCAGCATGTTTCTTTTTTATCTGAGGGTGAAGCTAAGTATGAAGCAGGACAAGGCGAGGCTCGGAAATATATATGAAGCGAAGCATTGCAAATATCGGCAGGAGAAAATAAATGAAGTTTAATGTTTCGCCGTTTTAATTCGAGCCAGAAATGCGGAGGTTATTAAACAAAACGCGATTGTTGCAACAAGGGATATCCAAAAGGAAAATGAGGAGCAAATGGGGAGCGAGGAGAATGGTGGGCCTTTTAATGAAGAAAGCAGCGTATCTGGAGACAGGAAGTGCTGAAAATCCTTCATGATTACCTCAAACCGGCATTCACCACGGAAACGGATATACAATATACAAGATCATGAGGCTAACGATATTATTGCAGGGAATGATGATATTGTGTCAAAAGTGTTGAGACATTTTAGTGAACCCAACTCTGCATTGGATCAGTATCCCGCTGCCCCCATATCACGGCCTTTTTTCTCCTCCATCTAGGTGTCTCCACTGAACCTCCTGTCTGCTCATCCAACTATTTAATCCCCTGTAACTCCTGCTCTCTCCCTTCCATTCTGAGTCACAGCGTTGAAATCAAAGGCAGTGATCACACTATGATTGACTTCAAATTGACATGCGACAAGAAGAATTTAAAGTCTGACGCAGTAGTATTTCAGTGCAGTAAACGAGATGACAGTGCTATGTGAAAGTCTCGGCCGAAGGAATTTAAAGGAGATGCTTTCAGCGTTGTTTGCAGTGCAGAAATGGAGTGAGTTTCTGGTAAAACCGGGGAACGTGCAGAATAGATCTATTGTAAAAACAAAGAAAGAGGCAAAAAGCAAAATAGTACAATCGTGGCTGACAAGGGAAGTCAAACCGAACGCCAAAGCAAATGTAGCCTCCGCAGTAACATAAAAGACGAAACCCCCTTACACTAAGGAGAGAGCATAGAACAGCGCAAAGATGAAGATTAAACATACGGAGAGCAACTGAACGATCCATTAGAAGGAAAAGATGAAATTCGAAGCAAGATGACAAAAAAATTTCTAAGTGGATAGTAACAGCATTTTCAAGTACATAAAATTAAATGAGGAATGAAAGGGGATATAGGACCGCTAGAAAATGAGGCAAGAGAAAAAACAACAGGGAATAATGAGATGGCAGTTGAGCTATATGAGTATGTAGCATCAGTCTTCACTGTGGGAGACTCCAGCAGTTTGCCTGATGTTGTCGTGTGTGAAGGAAGAGAGGTGGGCTCGCTTTCTGTTACAAGAGAGAAGGTGCTCAATCACCTGAAAGACCTAAGGGTACATAAGTCACCCGGGCCTGATGAACTACACCTTTGGGTTGCAAAAGAATGAGCGATGGAGATGCTGAGGCAACTTTAATGATCTTTCTGAAAACCATTGGATTCTGGCACAGTGTCAGAGGACTGAAAGAATGTAACTGCCACCAGATTCTTTAGGAAAGGAGGAAGGTAGCAGAAAGGGAAATATGTATCAGATAGCCTGACCTTAGTGGTTGGGAAGATATTGGATTCAATTGTTAAGCATGAGGACAAGAGAGGACAAAGTCATCACGTTCCTCTGCTGTCTCGCTCGGTATCCTACGCAGATATCATCAGGCCGAAGGGACATACATATCTCAGAAATTGTGATAAAATCCTGACTGATCTGCTGGATTTGGTTGAGGAGAATCCATGTAGATAGATAAGGAGGGTGCACAGATGTTGTCTATTGGAACTCTCAAAAGACCTTTGACAAGGTGCCACGCATGAGGCTGCTTAGCAAATTAAGAGTCCATTGTATTACAAGAAATACGAGGAGCATTGGGTGAATGGTCGGAGGCAGCGAGTGGGAAAAAAAGGATCCGTTGCTGGCTGTTTGCCAGTGACAAACGGTGTTCCGCAGGTGTCGGTGCAGGGAACACTTTTTTGTGTTCTATGTTAATGATATAGATGATGGAACCGCTTTTTTTTCCTGCGAATTTTGAAGACAGTACGAATATTGGTGTAGGGGCAGGTACTGTTGAGGAAAGTCGTCGTTTGCAGAGTACCTTACACAGGTTAGTAGAATTGGGACGAAATTGTAATGTGAAATACAATGTTGGATAATGCATGGTCATGCACTTTGGTAGCAGAATTAAATGTGCAGACGAATTGCTAATCGTGCAGACCTGACTGCGCTGCAAAGAAAATTGGGAGTCCTCGTGCAGAACACCTAATATGTTCCGAATGACTGTATCTATTAAATAAGTTGTTGTTCTTTGTCTATCCTGTGTTATTTTATCCGGACAGTTATTAAGGATTTTCACATCTGTAGTAACTGACCAATTGGCATGTAATTTGTAGGAATCTAACTCTTGTATTGATAGTAAATTGTTGTGTCTTTTCTGTTTCTCAGCAGCTGGTCCGGACATGGCCAGCACATACATTTCTCAGTTGCTGGAACTTTCTGACTATATTGGTTGTGCTTAATATTGTTGAATTAATAATTACATATTACAATTATAATTATAATTACATATCAGTTATGAGGATATTTTATGATATAGCAGTGAGGTCAGTGTTTGATGGTAGTAATGGTTATAAATAGCTATATAATAAACCCCAAAGTTCCAGAATGTTCTTTCCATTTTCAGTTTCAGCAAATATATTTAAATCACAATGGTTATTATGTTTTCATGTCTGAGGTAAAATAGGACTGGATGTTGTGATAGTAGATGCTTTTTCCCCATAAACGATTTTTTCTCTGTAAACTACACTCTGCTTGCCCTCTAAAACATTAATAAAGGATGAATCACCCAGTTATTCATGTCCAATGGTGTATCTGTACATTGTAAAACGATCTGTGGTTCAGAAGCTGGTACAGGAACTTGTTATGAGGGGATTCTTGGGCCGGGTCAATCTTGTCTCGGACCATACTGTGAAGTTATAGAATATGAACAGTGTGTAAGGGTGAATTCAGCAGATTGCTGTGTTTTTCAAGCACTGATTTATGTATCTTTAGTGCGCATGCAATGGCTTTATCTGTTGAATAAGCTGTTCTTCTTTGTCTATCCTGTGTTACTATATCCGGACGGTTACTGTGGATTGGCCCACCTATAATTACTGCTCGGTAGTTATATAGTGCGTTGTCATCTGACTCTTGTATTTATAGTAAGTTGTTGTGTCTTTTCAGTTTCTCAGCAGCTGGTGAAACCTGATGTCCGGACATAGCCAAGCACGCTCATTTCTCATTTGCCGGGAACTTTCAGACTATCTTGGTGTGTTTAATATTGCGGCCTTCTGGAGATGTCCATAAACATTACGGCGTAGGTCATTTTCTGATCGGACAGCGGTAATCAGTGGAGTTCCGCAGCAATCGGTGTTGGGACCGCTTCTTATGGTGTTGACCGTCAATGATTTGGATGAAGGATTTTACGGCTTTGTGACAGGGTTTCAGACCCATGTGAAGGTAAATGGAAAGGCAGGTAGCGTTGAGGAAGAACGGTGCTTGCAGTAAGAATTAGACAGACTGGAGAAGAGGCAAAGAATTATGAAGGAATATTTTGTAGGGAAGTGCCCAGACTTACTCTTTGGCAGAGGGAATGAATGCGTGAAATATTTCGTAAATGGGAAGATCACATGAATTCAAAAAGCAGAGTTGCAGAGCTACCAGACATTCTGCAGATTGAGTCAGTAGCGAGGGAGACAAATGCATGTTCTAATTCATTTTCAGAGGATTGGTATATAAAGAGAACTCCTTCGCCATGCCATAAACTGTATACTCTCTGTATTGGCCTGGACTATTTTAACAATGGGGAGAATATTGAAACAAGCAGAGGTGCAGAGCATTTTGGGAAAATTCCCTGCAGGATAATTTGCAGAAATGCGAAGAAGCCAAATGCAGTGTTAGCATCCATTTCCAGAGGACTGGGACATAAAAGCGAATCTTTCGCAACCTATTAATGTGCATAATCTTCCTAGTTTCCACCTCACAAGCACGTAGCACGGGCAGCAAATCCTGGAGGTCCTGACTTCTAAATTAGCTCTTAACTCCTGGAACTGGCAGTGCAGAACTTCGTCACTCATCGTACCCATGTTATTGGTAACCCAATGGGCCACGATTTCCAGCTTTTCACACTCTCAGTTAAGAATACTGACGACTCGATTCCGAGATATCCCTGACGTTGTCGCCGATAGAACTACCTGTCAGCACCACTAACAAATATCCTTTCACAACACCGTGAATTTCACCCTACCGGACCACCCCCCCCCACGCCCCCGCCACCTCGCACACACTTAGACACCGCTCAACGTCCACTTCCTTTCTGAGTCACAGAGGCAATCCAAGTGCCTGAGACCCGAACACTGTGACTGAACACTGTCAGTTGATTCTTCCCGTGCGCGCCCCATCCCAATACTCCGCGACGGCATCCAAAATATTAAAGAACAATCTATGCAATAATTATTTTAATCTCTTTATATCATCATTATTGTTTGTTTGTTTTTTTTTTTTTGCGTGCACCTTCCTTTCCAGACTGGTTGTATATCAGTGTCTGGCTGTGTGTCAATAAGTTTCCCAATTGTGTGTCCTTTTACAAACACGGCAGGCATCCGTGGACAGCCGACTGCTGGGATTATTACATACACTTCCAATCTGCTATTGTATCGCTTCTCTGACGGTCTGCAGACAAAGGGTTAAACGTACCTGTCATTCCGTAGAACCTAATTAAGAATGTGCCCGTAGGGATTGTCAACGTCACCGCGGAGGTGTGGCTGCTGGTTACCTGGTCTATTAATATGTACGGTATACCTCACAACGACAGTTTCAGTGAGAGCCAACAGTCTACGCTGTCAGAGACCAGCGGCTGCAGACCTAGAGAAGACAGAGGCTGGATCGGGAACAGGAATCTGACTATCCCAGCAATGGATCATAATCTGCGAAATATATCGCGGAATGCTCCTGGAGTTGAGCAGAATAATTTCTGGGCGTATCAATATCTTGTTGAAAATTATGAATGGTTAACGTTGGACTCACGTATCTTTTATGCGCTTATGACATTCAGACTGGTTTACTACCCTGTACTCGCCATTGTAGCTCTTCCTGGTAAGTCTCTCGTCTCTTCCTCATGATTTACGTGGAAAAATATAAGTCAGCTTCTCTTTCATACCTGTCTTCTTACGACTCGCCAATTGAAAGGCAGGTCTTTCCAACTGGTATCGTTTCAGCAAACATCGGCTGAGTGTATTTGATAAGATATACCATGCAAGGCTTATCGTGAAAATAATCAGGAATGTGACCCAAGGGGCTGTTGCTATGTATATCCAGAAATGGCTTGCAGACATTCATATTCTGCATTGAGGGCGTTGACCAGGGGTATGCCTCAGGGATTTGTTCTGGAACCCGTACACTTCGTCATCTTTATAAATGACCTGGGGAAAGAAGTGCAGCGATGGGTCAGTAAATTTTCTCATCACCCAAAATTGGGGTGTTTTGGATAGTGTTGATGGGATGCAAAACTGCGGTAAGAAGAGGCAGATGGAGTTCAACACAGATAAGTGTGAGGCCATTCATTTTGTCAGGTTAAATATGATGGAAGAATATGGGACGAACGGAATTAAACGAATAAATAAATACGTCCAACGGCTCCCCAGTTAAACAAGCAAAAGGTCACGTGGGCATCATCACTGCCGTGATCACTCGCCGACACGAAGAATGCAGAGGAAACTGACGGCATGCAGTAGGATATTAGTATATTCAGCGAATGTACCAGCGCCTGGCCGTGGAGTGAAAATTTGGTAACTGTGAGGTTATCCACTTGGGGAAGGCAAATGTAAGAACAGAATATTAATGAAGTGGTGAACGATTGCGCTATGCTGCTCTGCGGAGGGGCTTGGGAGTGCATGTGCTTGAATCACAGAAGGTTAGTTTGCAGGTGCAGCGGGCTATCAAGAATACAAATACCATGTTTATGGAGGTTATGTGGCAACTGCACAAGGTACTGGTGAGGTGGCATTTGGAGTACTGTGCTGTTCCGGTCTCCCGACTTGAAGATGGATAAACTGGCTGTGAAGGCGTATCTCCAGTTGATTCCAGAGATGAGGTGGTTGGACTATGAATGGAAATCGAGTCGACTGGAATCGTACTAGCTGGAACTCAGAAGAATGAGAGGAAATATTCTAGAAACATATAAAATTATGGAATGGATAGATAAGATAGTGGCAGGAAAGCTGTTTCCAGTGGTAAGTGAGACTGGAACTACGGGACATAGCCTGAGGATTCTGCGGAGTAAATTTAGGACTGTGATTAGGAAGGAACTTCTTCTCTCAGAGGGGGGTGAATCTGTGGAATTCTCTGCTCAGTGAAGCAGTGGAGGCAACCTCAATAAATATATTTAAGACTGGCTGCCATAATTTTTGCATAGTAGTCGAATTAATAGTCATGAGGAAAAGGTAGGTATGCGGCGATGAGTCCATAGTCAGATCAGCCAAGATCATCATCACTGTCAGATCATGCCTGATCGAAAGCATGGACTGTTCCTGCTCCAATTATTAATCTTCTTATGTTCTCGTTTTCTCTCGTGTATACAGTTGAGTGAAGTTGAATTTCTGTCACCTTGGTATTTAGTACATTAATTAGTTCATTACTCTCTCAACAATTCCCGTTTGCAACTCGTTCTTCGGGTGCCAAAGATCAGAATACATTCCAGCCATCGGTTGCTATGACAGCTTTGCCCACAAGGCTCGGAAGCTAAATTCGGACATTCGAGCACCGAGCCTTCCCCGCCATTCGACCGTAACTGATTCATTATCGCTCTCAACCACATTCTGGCGCCCATCCTGTAGCCGTCGACGACCCGATGAGTCAAGAGCCTATCTCTCTCCTCAACAAAGGTTCAAATGACCTGCCTCCCACAGCCGTCTGCCGCGATGGATTCCACACACTCGTCTGTCTCGGTCTGAAGAAGTTACTCCCCATCTCCGTTCTAAATAGATGTCTTTCTATTGTGAAGCCTCGTCTTCAGGTTGTCGACTCCCCCACGACAGAAGCAACCCTCTCCACGTCCACGATATCAGGGCCATTCAATGTTCGATAGGTTTCAGTGAGGTTCCCCTCATTCCCCTGAACTTCAGCAGGTACATTATAATCACTACCGATTTAATAACAGCTCCCAATAATCTCCTCAGCAGATACATTAATTCCATGTTCCTCTCTGCTCTCGGAAGTGCTGCAGATTAAAATAATTGTTTTCAGAGAATGCTTCCATCCAAATCTGTGTCAATGGTCTTTATTTCCCTCCGCACAGTGAACGTGGTGACAATCGTCATCCTGTCGCGGGGAAAGTGCGGTCTCTCCAAAGGCGTCACAAGGTACCTGGTTGCCATGGTAGCAGCGGATCAGCTCGTCGTTCTCTTCGATCTGGTATTGAACAAGATTCCGGTGACTAACGTGTCAATGGAGTTTCTCTACTGGTCACGTAGTGCTCCCGTGTGTAATATCCACGCCGTTGTGTTCTACGCCGCCACGGACTGTTCTGTCTGGTTCACCGTCACTTTCACCTTTGATCGGTTTGTCGCCATTTGTTTTCAGGAGCTGAAACGAAGATACTGCACCGGGAGAGCGGCGGCTCTGGTTCTGGGGACAGTGACTGTGCTGAGCTGCGTAAAGAACATATTCTGGTACTTTATGCTCGATGAGTCATATTCGGCATTAAATAGTTCCTTGCTCTGCCTTAATACTAACCGTTTATTTTCCATTTCTCAGCTGGCAACATTTCGACTGATTCATTCCCTCCTCACCCCAATATTCCCCTTTGTCCTGATACTCCTGCTCAATAGTTTAACCATCAGACACGTCTTCCTCGCCAGCCGAGCCCGGAGGAGACTCCGTGGTTCGCGGGATGGCGAAATGCCCGCCGACCCGGAGTTGAAGAACCGGAGGCAAGCCCTCCTCTTACTGCTGGTTATGTCGGGGAATTTCATCCTGCTGTGGGCGCTGCTGACGGTGTATTCCATATGGGACAGCTTTGATTCGATTCCCCCGAGTTCTCTGCGGGAACTGGGCTACATGCTGCAGCTCCTCAGCTGCTGCACCAACACGGCCCTTTACGCCGTGGTCCAGGCCAGGTTCAGGGTGCAGCTGAAGGAGACTGTGAAATCGCCCTTACGCCTCATGGCAAAGTTCATTCGGCGTTGTCAGGATTGCATTAATCCTCGGTGACACTTCTCCCATACCGCCCAATATGTCCCATTTTATCTGGTAGGTTATTATAAATTGAAGGGCAACTGGGACCACTGGTTATTATAAATTGAAGGGCTACTGGGACCACTGGTTATTATAAATTGAAGGGCGAATGGGACGTGATGGAGTTGGAGATTTTGAAGGAGGCTGGTAAAAGTGCAGATGGGTTGAAACTGTGGTCACAGAAATCATAACTGTGTCAAAGTAATACGGCAGTTCAGTGTCTGTTGCTTCGAAACGGTTGAGAAATAGGGGAATATCTCCCAGGCAGGTAAGTCTATGACTATGACGCCTCTGGTTTTTGATAACACTATGCAAACATAAAAGAAAAGTAGATTCGTGTGCCAGCAGAAGATGGCAGTCGACAATGCCGAGATTTCAATGTTGTCACCCGGGAATCGCATTTTAATTACAAAGGAGAAATAACAGTCTGTAGAATAAGTTCGACAGTGAGTTGTTCCGGGATTTGTGACACATATAAATAACTTGGATGCATGTGAATGAGTTGACTAATAATCTTGCGGACGACACAAACAATTTAACTTACGCAAGGCGCCGGAGGATCTTCGGGCGGTAATTTCAAATGAACTCGAAAGAGCAAGACCTTTACACAGAGAGTAGTGGGTGCATGGGATGCACTTCCTGGTGTGGTGGTGGGGACACAAGGAGGGGAGACATTGAGGAGCTGCTGATACAGACATGTGCCTCTGAGGAAAATGGAAGGACATGCTGATAATTCAAGCAGATAAGATTGGTTAGTCATTAGGTTACTTATATAACTGGTACAGTGCGACTTTGTGGGGCGACGGGACTGCTCTGGTGCTGTCATGTTCCAATGAAGAGAATGAACAGCTGACACTTTGGAGAGACTTTTTCTGGATTGGAAAGGTCAAGGGGCCGGCTCAGGGTACGATGAGGTGGATTAACTACTGACGGGGGGAGAGGTGGTGAAAATAAGTGATGGACAGTGTAGGATCGGGCGGGGTGATGTAGGAAACTGAGCGGTGATCGGCGGAAACTGTACGAGAACATGGATGTGGGAACCTGAGGACACTGGCTAGTACACGAAAGCGAGGAAGGGGGTTCACCGGGGGAGAAGATGGGTAAGTGAGCTGAGAACAAGAAACGAGAGGGGAACCAGGAAAGTTGATGGAACAGGAGAGAGTAGTGAGTGGGGACAAAGGATTTGGATGCTGGAGAAATCGCTGTTCATACCCGTAGGTAGTAAACTACCCAGACAGAATACGAACTGTTTCCCCTAAAAATATCATTCCAGCAGCAAAGACCGTGGTCAGGCTCTTAACCTAACGGTTAGGGTCGGAGTCCTGAGATCAATTGCAATGTTCTCGGTAAGGACAGTCTGTGTGTCCCACTGGTTCAATGTGCTCGTATTCACCATCTGTCTTTCCACACTTTAAAGAGCTGTCCGGTTGGTTAATTACTTTTTGTAAATTGTTCCTTGATTAATTTACGGTTAAAGCGCATTCTCTGATATTTGTTGGGGCGGCGCTCGATTTGTAAGTATAATAAATATTTAAGGAATAAACTCTCAGTATGGGAATAGGAAGATGGAGTAGATTTGCTGACCAGAGGCAGTTCTAACTATTGCGCACGACGGTGCCGAGGGACTCGCAGAAACGTTCCCCTATAATCATTCGGATCTCACCGAAGAGGTGCAGCCTCACTGCACTGGCAACACCGGGTACAGCAGGCGAAACCGGGTACATCAGGCGAAACAGATGGTGTGTCACCTCATCAGAGAGGCACCTGAACGTGGGTGCGGGAGACGCTGTGCGGGCCGGCGCAGCACAGGTCCCGCATGCAGGGTTCAGCGGCAGGAGGAGATCAGTGCGGAGTCATTTTAAGCTGCTGAAGCGGCAGCGGAACCCGTACTGAGGTCACGGTTATGCAACCATTGTATGGGTTCCTGTACCAGCTGTAAAGAAAATATTCTTTTAAAGTAATATGAATACAGCCCAGTCCATCAGGGGTAAAACCCTTCTCATTATTGACTGCATCTACAAGGAACGCAGTAGCCGAAAAGCAAAATCCATCATCAGTGCTCTCCATCACCCAGACCATGCTCTCTTCATTCTCTGGAAGGTGATACAGGGGCGTTAGCACTGACAGGACCGCCATCAAAGCAATTAATACACCTGAAAAATTCTAATCCCGACGTTGCCCTGCACCATGACGTATGGATTGATTTTCAAGGGCTCCTCATCGGATGGCCTCGACAGTCATTGCTTGTTTATACATATACGTGTGTGTGTGTGTGTGTGTGTGTGTGTGTGTGTGTGTGTGTGTGTGTGTGTGCGTGTGTCTGTGTGTGGGCGCGTGTGTATAGATGTTTTAAAAATGTCCGCTGAGGGAGTCATTTGTCAATTACTTGGAACATAGAAGTTCGGAACCAGCTATAAATTAAATGAAAAATACCCAAGCACTCATCAGTCCTACCTCGGCAATCTCAATATCCTCCACCGTCTTACATTCTTATGACTATCCAGGCGTCTCTTAAAATCTTCTAACGTATTTGCCTCCACGTCAATACCAGGCAGCGCATTCCAGGCATCCACGGTCTCAGAGTGAAAAAAAAAACAACTATTCCTCACATCCAGCTTGAAACTACTTCCTCTCATTTTCGACGCATAGCCTCTGCTCTTACATATTTGAACACTGGGGACAGATACTCCCTATTTCTCTATCTATGCCTCTCATAAGCTTATAAATATCTGCCAAATCTCCCCTGAGACTCAGGCGCTTCAGAGAAAACGACCCGTTTGTCCAGCCTCTCGACATAAGACAAGCAACACACATAACAGTTGCTGGTGAACGCAGCAGGCCAGGCAGCATCTCTAGGAAGAGGCGCAGTCGACATTTCAGGCCAAGACCCTCCGTCAGGACTAACTGAAGGAAGAGTGAGTAAGGGATTTGAAAGTTGGAGGTGGTGGGGGAGATCCAAAATGATAGGAGAAGACAGGAGGGGGAGGGATGGAGCCAAGAGCTGGACAGGTGATAGGCAAAAGGGATACGAGAGGATCATGGGACAGGAGGTCCGGGAAGAAAGATGAGGTCGGGGGGGGGACCCAGAGGATGGGCAAGGGGTATATTCAGAGGGACAGACAGAGAAAAAGGAGAGTGAGAGAAAGAATGTGTGTATAAAAAAAAAGTAACAGATGGGGTACGAGTGGGAGGTGGGACATTAGCGGAAGTTAGAGAAGTCGATGTTCATGCCATCAGGTTGGAGGCTACCCAGACGGAATATAAGGTGTTGTTCCTCCAACCTGAGGATGTGGAATTAAAATGTGTGGCCACTGGGAGATCCTGCTTTCTCTGGCGGACAGAGTGCAGGTGTTCAGCAAAGCGGTGTCCCAGTCTGCGTCGGGTCTCGCCAATATATAAAAGGCCACATCGGGAGCACCGGACGCATAAGACATGTTGTCTGATCCGAGCAGTGTTCCGACGTGCCCTGACTAGAGTTTTCATAATTTGCAACATAATGTCTTGATTTAAGATCCCTGCGTTGACTGATAATATTAGGCATTCTAAAAGTCTCTTAATCACCTTGTTGACCTGCGTAGCCACTTTCAAGAGGCTGGGACCTTAGATCCCAGGGTAGCTCTGTTCAGCAACTCTCTTCAGGAGCTTGCCCAAACACTGTACTGTTTCTTTAAATTTACTTGTTATCAGCGTGCTGCATCGCGGATTTATCTGGGTTAATTTCTATCTGTCCTGTCGATGTTAATATCTGCAACTCATTTGTGCCTCATTGTATTCTTTGCCAGACTTCTACAGTGGCCACAACTCCATCAACCTTGGCATCATCCGCAAACCTACCAGCCCACCCATCTAGTCGTTCATGCAGGTCATTTATATAAATCACAAGCATCAGGCATCTCAGCACAGATCACTGCCGAGCATCACTAATTGCAGATCTCCATCTCGGATAAGTCGCTTCGGTCACCTTACTCTGCCGTCTATGCGCAAATATGTTCTGAGTCCAGGGAGGCAATTGGCCGCCCATCCCTTTGTTTCTCCTCTTGAGCGAGTATGTCAAACGCCTGACTGAAGGCATGTAGACAGCATCCACTGCTCTACACTCATCAATCCCTGTCGTCACCTTGTTAAAATACTCTTTCAAGTTGTAAGACCAGACCTGCCCCGAACAGAGTCATGCTAGCTCTCCTCAACCTGGCTGGGTGTTTTAATCTCGTAAATCCTGTACATACGAATTTTTACCTCCTATGTCTATATAACTGAAATGAGTCCTACGAGCCGGTAGTACTCAGCGTTACATTTGAACCCGGGACTTGTCGCACTAGCACTTATTCCGAAGTGCGAAAATTCACCCAACTTAACGCCTACAGATGATATACCGGTACTTCCTCGGACTCACACCAGTTGCAATCTTATCCAGATCAATTTCTGCACTGACTTAACGGGCAGTTTACACAGCTTCCACATAATCCAAATCCCGGACGATTTTCCCTTCCTCCCTTTGTAAAGAGCGGTCTGACGTTTGTAATCTTTCAGTGCTGCGGGACATGCCAGAATCAAGTCATTCTTGAAAGGAGATGACCATTATATCCATTATCTCTTCTGCAAACCCTCTCAGAACTCTAGGTGTAGTCCGCCTGGCCCAGTTAACATTTTCACCTGAAGACTTTTGTGTTTGCCGAGCACGTCTTCATTGGTAATAACAATGTCACTCAATCCCGATGCCTGGCACTCTCGGGACTCTGGCACACTGATCGCGCCTTCCACAGCAAACACAGAAGCAAAGAACCCTTTAAGTTAATAGGTAATTTCATAATAAGCAGCATTAGTTTTCAACTGTTCCATTCCCTGAGGCTCCAAGTGGATTAGAAAAGAGAATATGGAGTTATACCGACCACATTACCAATTATTCGATGGGGAAAATTTTGGGTACAGTGCCCATAATCGCAGATGTGTAAAGGTCGTTATAGGTTATGATCAGACTGGTCTTCACGGAGGGAGCTCCGAATATAAATGCATTGGGCTGGAACTGGGAAACTTTTATTATGAATCCCCGCCGGGGCTAAGTCCACATTTCAGAGGTGGATATTTTATCGTTTGGATCTCAGTATCAGCATGTTTCTTTTTTATCTGAGGGTGAAGCTAAGTATGAAGCAGGACAAGGCGAGGCTCGGAAATATATATGAAGCGAAGCATTGCAAATGTCGGCAGGAGAAAATAAATGAAGTTTAATGTTTAGCCGTCTTAATTCGAGCCAGAAATGCGGAGGTTATTAAACAAAACGCGATTGTTGCAACAAGGGATATCCAAAAGGAAAATGAGGAGTAAATGGGGAGCGAGGAGAATGGTGGGCCTTTTAATGAAGAAAGCAGCGTATCTGGAGACAGGAAGTGCTGAAAATCCTTCATGATTACCTCAAACCGGCATTCACCACGGAAACGGATATACAATATACAAGATCATGAGGCTAACGATATTATTGCAGGGAATGATGATATTGTGTCAAAAGTGTTGAGACATTTTAGTGAACCCAACTCTGCATTGGATCAGTATCCCGCTGCCCCCATATCACGGCCTTTTTTCTCCTCCATCTAGGTGTCTCCACTGAACCCCCTGTCTGCTCATCCAACTATTTAATCCCCTGTAACTCCTGCTCTCTCGCCTTCCATTCTGAGTCACAGCGTTGAAATCAAAGGCAGTGATCACACTATGATTGACTTCAAATTGACATGCGACAAGAAGAATTTAAAGTCTGACGCAGTAGTGTTTCAGTGCAGTAAACGAGATTACAGTGGTATGTGAAAGTCTCGGCCGAAGGAATTTAAAGGAGATGCTTTCAGCGTTGTTTGCAGTGCAGAAATGGAGTGAGTTTCTGGTAAAACCGGGGAACGTGCAGAATAGATCTATTGTAAAAACAAAGAAAGAGGCAAAAAGCAAAATAGTACAATCGTGGCTGACAAGGGAAGTCAAACCGAACGCCAAAGCAAATGTAGCCTCCGCAGTAACATAAAAGACGAAACCCCCTTACACTAAGGAGAGAGCATAGAACAGCGCAAAGATGAAGATTAAACATACGGAGAGCAACTGAAGGATCCATTAGAAGGAAAAGATGAAATTCGAAGCAAGATGACAAAAAAATTTCTAAGTGGATAGTAACAGCATTATCAAGTACATAAAATTAAATGAGGAATGAAAGGGGATATAGGACCGCGAGAAAATGAGGCAAGAGAAAAAACAACGGGGAACAATGAGATGGCAGTTGAGCTATATGAGTATGTAGCATCAGTCTTCACTGTGGGAGACTCCAGCAGTTTGCCTGATGTTGTCGTGTGTGAAGGAAGAGAGGTGGGCTCGCTTTCTGTTACAAGAGAGAAGGTGCTCAATCACCTGAAAGACCTAAGGGTACATAAGTCACCCGGGCCTGATGAACTACACCTTTGGGTTGGAAAAGAATGAGCGATGGAGATGCTGAGGCATTTTTAATGATCTTTCTGAAAACCATTGGATTCTGGCACAGTGTCAGAGGACTGAAAGAATGTAACTGCCACCAGATTCTTTAGGAAAGGAGGAAGGTAGCAGAAAGGGAAATATGTATCAGATAGCCAGACCTTAGTGGTTGGGAAGATATTGGATTCAATTGTTAAGCATGAGGACAAAGGAGGACAAAGTCAGCACGTTCCTCTGCTGTCTCGCTCGGTATCCTACGCAGATATCATCAGGCCGAAGGGACATACATATTTCAGAAATTGTGATAAAATCCTGACTGATCTGCTGGATTTGGTTGAGGAGAATCCATGTAGATAGATAAGGAGGGTGCACAGATGTTGTCTATTGGGACTCTCAAAAGACCTTTGACAAGGTGCCACGCATGAGGCTGCTTAGCAAATTAAGAGTCCATTGTATTACAAGAAATACGAGGAGCATTGGGTGAATGGTCGGAGGCAGCGAGTGGGAAAAAAAAGGATCCGTTGCTGGCTGTTTGCCAGTGACAAACGGTGTTCCGCAGGTGTCGGTGCAGGGAACACTTATTTGTGTTCTATGTTAATGATATAGATGATGGAACCGCTTTTTTTTTCTGCGAATTTTTGAGACAGTACGAATATTGGTGTAGGGGCAGGTACTGTTGAGGAAAGACGTCGTTTGCAGAGTGCCTTACACAGGTTAGTAGAATTGGGACGAAATTGTAATGTGAAATACAATGTTGGATAATGCATGGTCATGCACTTTGGTTGTAGAATTAAATGTGCAGCCGAATTGCTAATCGTGCAGACCTGACTGCGCTGCAAAGAAAATTGGGAGTCCTCGTGCAGAACACCTAATATGTTCCGAATGACTATATCTATTAAATAAGTTGTTGTTCTTTGTCTATCCTGTGTTATTTTATCCGGACAGTTATTAAGGATTTTCACATCTGTAGTAACTGACCAATTGGCATGTAATTTGTAGGAATCTAACGTGTATTGATAGTAAATTGTTGTGTCTTTTCTGTTTCTCAGCAGCTGGTCCGGACATGGCCAGCACATACATTTCTCAGTTGCTGGGAACTTTCAGACTATATTGGTTGTGCTTAATATTGTTGAATTAATAATTACATATTACAATTATAATTACATATCAGTTATGAGGATATTTTATGATATAGCAGTGAGGTCAGTGTTTGATGGTAGTAATGATTATAAATAGCTATATAATTAACTCCAAAGTTCCAGAATGTTCTTTCCATTTTCAGTTTCAGCAAATATATTTAAATCACAATGGCTATTATGTTTTCATGTCTTAGGTAAAATAGGACAGGATGTTGAGATAGTAGATGCTTTTTCCCCATAAACGATTTTTTTTTTCTCTGTAAACTACACTCTGCTTGCCCTCTAAAACATTAATATAGGATGAATCACCCAGTTATTCATGTCCAATGGTGTATCTGTACATTGTAAAACGATCTGTGGTTCAGAAGTTGGTGCAGGAACTTGTTATGAGGGGATTCTTGGGCCGGGTCAATCTTGTCTCGGACCATACTGTGAAGGTATAGAATATGAACAGTGTGTAAGGGTGAATTCAGCAGATTGCTGTGTTTTGCAAGCACTAATTTATCTATGTTTAGTGTGAATGCAATGGCTTTATCTATTGAATAAACTGTTGTTCTTTGTCTATCCTGTGTTACTATATCCGGACGGTTACTGTGGATTGGCCCACCTATAATTACTGCTCGGTAGTTATATAGTTCGTTGCCATCTGACTCTTGTATTTATAGTAAGTTGTTCTGTCTTTTCAGTTTCTCAGCAGCTGGTGAAACCTGATGTCCGGACATAGCCAAGCACGGTCATTTCTCATTTGCCGGGAACTTTCAGACTATCTTGGTGGTGTGTAATATTGTGGCCTTCTAGAGATGTCCAGAAACATTACGGCGTAGGTCATTTTCTGATCGGACAGCGGTAATCAGTGGAGTTCCGCAGCAATCGGTGTTGGGACCCCTTCTTATCGTGTTGTCCGTCAATGATTTGGATGAAGGATTTTATGGCTTTGTGACAGGGTTTCAGACCCATGTGAAGGTAAATGGAAAGGCAGGTAGCGTTGAGGAAGAACGGTGCTTGCAGTAAGAATTAGACAGACTGCAGAAGAGGCAAAGAATTATGAAGGAATATTTTGTACGGAAGTGCCCAGACTTACTCTTTGGCAGAGGGAATAAAGGCTGGAAATATTTCGTAAATGGGAAGATCTTATGAAAGCAAAAAACAGAGTTGCTGAGCTACCAGACAGTCTGCAGATTGAGTCAGTAGCGAGGGAGACAAATGCATGTTCTAATTCATTTTCAGAGGATTGGTATATAAATGCAACTCCTTCACCATGCAATAAACTGTACACTCTCGGTATTGGCCTGGACTATTTTAACAATGGGGGGAATATTGAAACAAGCAGAGGTGCAGAGCCTTTTGGGAAAATTCCCTGCAGGATAATTTGCAGAAATGCGAAGAAGCCAAATGCAATGTTAGCATCCATTTCCAGAGGTCTGGGATATAAAAGCGAAACTTTCGCAACCTATTAATCTGTATAATCTTCCTCGTTTCCGCCTCACAAGCACGTAGCATGGGCAGCAAATCATGACTTCTAAATTACCTCTTAACTCCTGGAACTGGCAGTGCAGAACTTCATCGCTCATCGTACCCATGTTATTGGTAACTCAATGGGCCGCCAATTCCAGCTTTTCACACTCCCAGTTAAGAATCCTGAGGACTATTCCGAGATATCCATTACGTTGTCGCCGACAGAACCAGCTGTCAGCACCACTGACGAATATCCTATCACAACACCGTGACTTTCACCCTGCCGCACCACCCACCCACCACCTCACACACAGAGAAACACCGCACAACGTCCACTTCCCTTCTGAGGCACAGAGGCAAATCAAGAGCCTGAGACCTGGACACTGTGACTGAACACTGTCAGGTGATTCTTCAGTGCGCCCCTCCCCCCCACCCCACCAAAACTCTGCTACAACATCCACAATATTTGAGAACAATCTATGCAATAATTATTGTCTGCAAACAAAGGGTTAACTGCACCTGTCATTCCGTAGAACCTAATTAAGGGTGTGTCCGTGGGGATTTTCGACGTCACCACGGAGGTGTGGCTGCTGGTTGCCTGGTCTATTAATATATGTTCGGCATACCTTACAAGCACAGTTTCAGTTAGAGCCGCCAGTCTATGCTGTCAGAGACCAGCGGTTGCAGACAGAGAGAAGACAGAGGCTGGATCGGGAACAGGAATCTGACTGCCCCAGCCATGGATCATAATCTGCGAAATATATCGCGGAACGCTCCTGGAGTTGCGATTAATATTTTCTGGGCGTATCAATATCTTGTTGAAAATTATGAATGGCTGACGTTGGACTCACGTATCTTTTATGCGCTGCAAACATTCAGACTGGTTTACTACCCTGTACTCGCCACTGTAGCTCTTCCTGGTAAGTGTCTCGTCTCTTCCTCATGATATACGTTGAAAAATATAAGTCAGCTTATCTTTCATACCTGTCTTCTTACGACTCGCTAATTGAAAGGCAGGTCTTTCCAACTGGTATAGTTTCAGCAAACATCGGCTGAGTGTATTTGATAAGATATACCATGCAAGGCTTATGGTGAAATGAATCAGGAATGTGATCCAAGGGCATATTGCTATGTATATACAGAAATGGCTTGCCCACAGAAGGCAAAGCGTTGTTGCAGACAGTCATATTCTGCATTGAGGGCGCTGACCAGGGGTATGCCTCAGAGATTTATTCTGGAAACCGTACTCTTCGTCATTTTTATAAATGACCTGGGGAAAGAAGTGCAGCGATGGGTCAGTAAATTTGCTCAACACCCAAAATTGGGGTGTTTTGGATAGTGTTGATGGGATGGAAAACTGCTGTAAGAAGAGGCAGTTGGAGTTCAACACAGATAAGTGTGAGGCCATTCATTCTGGCAGATTAAATATGATGGAAGTATATGGTATGAACGGAATTAAATGAATGAATAAGTAGCTCCAACGTCTCCCCAGTTAAACAAGCAAAAATTCACGCAGACATCATCACTGCCGTGATCACTCGCCGACACGAAGAATGCAGAGGAAACTGACGGCATGCAGTAGGATATTAGTATATTCAGCGAATGTACCAGCGTCTGGCTGTGGAGTGAAAATTTGGTAACTGTGAGGTTATCCACTTGGGGAAAGGCAAATGTAAGAACAGAATATTAATGAAGTGGTGAACGATTGCGGTATGCTGCTCTGCGGAGGGGCTTGGGAGTGCATGTGCTTGAATCACAGAAGGTTAGTTTGCAGGTCCAGCGGGCTATCAAGAATACAAATACCATATTTATGGAGGTTATGTGACAACTGCACAAGGTACTGGTGAGGCGGATATTTGGAGTACTGTGCTGTTCCGGTCTCCCGACTTGAAGATGGACAAACTGGCTGTGCAGGCGGATCTCCAGTTGATTACAGAGATGAGGTGGTTGGACTATGAATGGAAATCGATTCGACTGGAATCGTACTAGCTGGAACTCAGAAGAATGAGAGGAAATATTCTAGAAACATATAAAATTATGGAATGCATAGATAAGATAGTGGCAGGAAAGTTGTTTCCAGTGGTAAGTGAGACTGGAACTACGGGACATAGCCTGAGGATTCTGCGGAGTAAATTTAGGACTGTGATTAGGAGGGAACTTCTTCTCTCAGAGCGGGGTGAATCTGTGGAATTCTCTGCTCAGTGAAGCAGTGGAGGCTACCTCAATAAATATATTTAAGACTGGCTGGCATAATTTTTGCATAGTGGTTGAATTAATAGTCATGAGGAAAAGGTAGGTATGCGGCGATGAGTACATGGTCAGATCAGCCATGATCTTCTTCATTGTCAGATCATGCCTGATCGAAAACATGGACTGTTTCTGCTCCAATTATTAATCTTCTTATGTTCTCGTTTTCTCTCGTGTATACAGTTGAGATAAGTTGAATTTCTGTCATCTTGATATTTAGTATATTAATTGGTTCATTACTCTCTCAACAATTCCCGTTTGCACCTCGTTTTTGGGGTGCCAAAGATCAGAATACATTCCAGCCATCGGTTGCTATGACTGCTTCGCCCACAAGGCTCGGGACCTAAATTCGGTCATTCGAGCACCGAGCCTTCCCCGCCATTCGACCGTAACTGATTCATTATCGCTCTCAACCACATTCTGGCGCCCATCCTGTAGCCATCAACGACCCGATGAATCTAGAGCCTATCTCTCTCCTCAACAAAGGTTCAAATGATCTGCCTCCCACAGCTGTCTGCGGCGATGGATTCCACACACTCGTCTGTCTCGGTCTGAAGAAGTTACTACCCATCTCCGTTCTAAATAGATGTCTTTCTATTGTGAAGCATCGTCTTCAGGTTGTCGACTCCCCGACGACAGAAGCAACCCTCTCCACGTCCACGATATCAGGGCTATTCAATGTTCGATAGGTTTCAGTGAGGTTCCCCTCATTCCGCTGAACTTCAGCAGGTACATTATAATCACTACCGATTTAATAACTGCTCCCAATAATCTCCTCAGCAGATACATTAATTCCATGTTCCTCTCTGCTCTCGGAAGTGCTGTAGATTAAAATAATTGTTTTCAGAGAATGCTTCCATCCAAATGTGTGTCAATGGTCTTTATTTCCCTCCGCACAGTGAACGTTGTGACAATAGTCATCCTGTCTCGGGGAAAGTGCGGTCTCTCCAAAGGCGTCACAAGGTACCTGGTTGCCATGGTAGCAGCGGATCAGCTCGTCGTTCTCTCGGATGTGATATTGAACAAGATTCCGATGACTTACATGCCAATGAAGGTTTTCTACTGGTCAGCTCGTGTTCCCGTGTGTAATATCCACGCCGTCGTGTTGTACGGCGTCACGGACTGTTCTGTCTGGTTCACCGTCACTTTCACCTTTGATCGGTTTGTCGCCATTTGTTTTCAGAAGCTGAAACGCAAATACTGTACCGAGAGAGCGGCGGCTCTGGTTCTGGGGACAGTGATTATGCTGAGCTGCGTAAAGAACATATTCTGGTACTTTATGCTCAATCGGGTCTATTCGATAAAAATTACGACCGTGTTGTGTATGACTTTTAACCGTTTATTTTCCGAACTCCAGCTGGCAATATTTCTGCTGATTCATTCCCTCCTCACCCCAATACTCCCCTTTGTCCTGATTCTCCTGTTGAACAGTTTAACCATCAGGCACGTCCTCGTGGCCAGCCGAGCCCGGAGGAGACTCCGTGGTTCGTGCGATGGCGGGACGCCCGTCGACCCCGAGATGAAGAACCGCAGGCAATCCCTCCAGTTACTGCTGGTGATGTCGGGGAATTTCATCCTGCTATGGGCGCTGTTGACGGTGCATTCCGTATCGGAGAGCTTCTATCTTTATTTATACTCGATTCCCCCGGATTCTCTGCGGGAACTGGGCTACATGCTGCAGCTCCTGAGCTGCTGCACCAACACGGCCCTTTACGCCGTGGTGCAGGCCAGGTTCAGGGTGCAGCTGAAGGAGACGGTGAAATCGCCCTTCTGTCTCATGGCAAAGTGCATTCGGCGTTGTCAGGGCCACAGTAATCCTCAGTGAGCTTTCTGGAATACCTCCTCAACATATATCATTTCTTTACTGGCATGTCCTGTTCCACAGGGAGTCTGAACGGCCGTGGTTTTCTTTTACCCTTCACACCTTGATGGACTAAAAATCTGCTTTCAACAGAGCCACTTCCAGTTTACTTTCTTCACCAGATCCCTGTAATGTCTTTCTGAATTCCACCAAGTGGGTGATTCTACCATTCTTTGAGATCACAATCGCAATACGACGTTGTTCCCTGCTGGTTCCATCAGCCCTAATGAGGACCTAATGTCCCCAGTATCGCTCCATCTCTTTCCTCCGACGAGGGCCCATTGGTTCAAAGAGTCCCTGCGATTTCTTTTTTCAGGCAGGTAACTTGCCAAAAACTGACCGAGATCTCCGCTCGCACCTTTAATCTTTGAAGATATGCCTGCCAGCTCGAAAATAATTCACTACCACGCACACGTAAAAGCACTCATTCAATCGCCGTTTATTCTTCCGAAGTAACAATTGTCATCACGGTGCCTTCTGGGAAATAAAGGAACGCTCGGACACTTTGTGCCGTGGTGATCGTATCTGTCGAATCGGATTGAGTACATTGGGAATGTGGGGAGCGTGACTGCTGAGAAAATTGCACCGGGTGTCTATTTATATATTGAGATTCAGCACCAAATGTGAAATACTGTCAGAAGTATTGCTCTCGCACAAACACCTTCGATCGGTATGGATGCATCAGAGTTTCCCCCCAGCCCCCCCCCCCCCCCAAACCCCGCTGACTGTTCAGGAATAGTGCCTGGCACTGGAGTATTCCACCTGAGATACTGATTGGAACGTAACCTCTCCGAAACGTTGACCGACATATTTTTTCCGATCCCTCGGAGTTTGTCTTTTTCTCTTTCTCTGTTTAATCTTCCGGCGTTCTGCTGATTTCCCGCCGTTGTCTGTTACGGCGTGGGTTTCCTCGGGGTGTTCTGGTTTCCTCATACAGTCCAAATACTCATGCTTATATGTTGATAGCTTAATCAGTGTTTGAAAATTGACCCATGGTTAAGGCCACTGGAAACGGGAAGCATTCTGTTAGCAATAGTTACAGACTGGAAATAAGACACTTGAGAAGGACCCTTTCCGGGAGGGGGACCCGTAAGACCGAGCTGCAGAGGATAGCATGGATTCAAATATGTTCTGAACATAGAGGACAGAAGGCAGTGGTGGAGGGCAGCGATACTGCACCTGACAAGTGCTGGAGATTATCTGACGTTTGACTTGGAAGAAAATAGGGATTATTCATAAATGTGTTTGGACACGACACACAACGTGATGGAGTTGTGCCTGTTGACGGAGATTCGTGAAAGTCCAGATGTGTGGGAAAGGTGGCCAGTGAAATAACGGTTTTGTCATACTGCCGCCAGTAGGTGGAAGACAGAAATGCAGATATTACAACGTTATAACCCAGGAATCGCAGTTTAATCACAACGCATAAAGAACAATTCATAGGCACTAGTCCATAGTGAGTTGTTCCGGTGTTTAGTATATAAACAACCAAAAATCGGATGTATAAAAATGGGCTGACTAATAATCTTGCAGATGACACCAGATTCATTGATTTAGGATCCTGCACAAAGTGACGGGGTATTTGCAGGTGGTAATTTCAAATAAGCATTAACGGGCAAGACCTTTAAACAGGGAGTGCATGCGATTGACTTCCTTGTGTGGTGGTAGGGGTCAAGGATTAGTGGCCTTGAAGGGAAGATGAGACAGACATGTGCATATGAGGAAAATGGAAGGTTACGCGCGTTATACAAGTAGAAAAGATTAGTTTCCCATTATGTTGGATCAGCCCATAACTGAATGATCAAAATTTTGCGAAAAACCGAAATGGCCTGTGAAACTTAGACAAACCTCTTTCCATGCACTGTGGAGAGGACCATGACTGGTTACGTCACGCCCTGTTGTCGATAAACCAGTGCACAGGAACAGAAACACCTCGGGCCCGGTCCACCTCAGGAGCAGCTTCCCCACCACTGAGCACATCTTCAAACTGAAGGACGCAGCATCGATCATCAAGGACTTCCACCATCCAGGACATACGCTTTTCTCGCTGCTGCCATCGGGAATGAGGGAAGGCAGCCGTATTTCCCACATACCGGCTTCACGAACAGTTGTTAGACTGCAACCATGGGGCTCATGTACCAGCCTGGATCACCTCACTAACCTCAAATCTGAAATGATTCCACATGCTAGGGACTCACTTTCAAAGAATCTGCAACGCGTTCTCGGTGCTAATTTATTTATTTATTCATCAGCCTTCTCCGTATCTATCCATTCATTCATTCTTTATTCATTAATTTATTTATGTCTTCATTGCTCAGTTTGTCATCTATTGCACATTGGTTATTTGCATACCCTCAGATATTTCATATTTCTTCAACGTTTCAGTTGCATTTCTCTGTTGTACTCTGCATGCCAGTAAAAAATAACCTCAGCGTAGTATTTGACGACGTAACATAGTTTGATGATAAAACGAGTTTTATTTTGAAGTGACCACATGTTGATTTACCCGACAGACAGAGAGCTGAAGAGTTTGGGATTCTCCGTTGACCCTGTTGATGGAGCGGGCATTGATGTAACACCGGGAAAGAACACAGCACAACGGGAAGATCAGTGCTCGAAGTAACCCGTGGCCGCGTGTTCCATCGTGAGAGGAATACACCGGCTCGGCGGCAGGAAACTACAGTCTAGTAGGCTCTTCTCCTCAATAGTCCCGCCAGCAGGTAATTTGCGGAAGGGTTTCAGTGAAGTCTAATGGTAAAGGCGACAGGAAAAAAGTATAACAACACTAAAAATGGGACAGGCGAATAAAATATTTAGATAGTCCATAAAAAAACATGACACATAAGAGCAGAAATAGGCCAATGGAATGTCGAGTCTGCTCCGCCATTCTATCATGTCTGAGATCGAACCCACTCAACCACATAATCCTTCCTTCACGCTATATTCTTTGATAACCTGAACGATCAGGGACCGATCGGTTTCCGCCTTAACTATCGGCACGGTTTTGGACTGCGCAGCAGTCTTTTCTGAAGGGTGGCGCCTCATTAGTGAGGTTTTATCCTCTAGTGCTGTATACCCCTACCACAGGAAACATTTTCTCCACACCCACCCTATCCAGTCCTTCCAACATCCTGTAGGCTTCAATGAGATCCTCCTGCATTCGTATGAATTTCAGTGCTTTCAGCCCTAAAATCGCCAAACGACCCTCACACGCTAAACCTCTCATTCCCGAATCCTCCTCTGGACTCTCTCCAATGACAACACATCCTTTCTGAGATATGGACCAAGATTATTTTAAAATATTCAAAGTAGTGTCTTACAAAGAATCTTCATTATCTGCTTGCTTTTCTATATCACTCACTTGAAAAAGAAGAAGAAGAAGACGAAGAAGGAGAAGAAGAAGAAGAAGAAGAAGAAGAAGAAGGAGAAGAAGAAGAAGAAGAAGAAGAAGAAGAAGAAGAAGAAGAAGAAGAAGAAGAAGAAGAAGAAGAAGAAGAAGAAGAAGAAGAAGAAGAAGAAGAAGAAGAAGAAGAAGAATACCTTTATTGTCAATGTTGTGGAGCAATGAAACACACTTTAGCAGCTCAGCGTTTTGCAGCATGACAAAGAATATATCCAAAAAATAAACTCTAAAACCTCAGGAGTGCGTCCAAAATTAATAATATATGGATGGGGGGGGGCGGGTGTATGACTATTGCACACCTGCCATTCCTGGAAGTGTGATGTATTTAGCTGCCGCCGTCTTAGGAGGAAATAAATGCCAACATTCCATTCGCCTTCTTCACCACAGACTTAATCATAAATTAATGTGATTCTTGCACGAGGACTGCAAAGTCTCCCTGTACCACTGATCTTTGAACCTGCTTCCTGTTGAGATAAATGTCCACACAATTATATATTTTAAGAAAGTGCGGTATGTTCATTTCCCAACATTGTTTTCTGGCTGCCATTCTTGACCTTTCTTCCAATCTGCCCACGTCCTGTTGCAATCGCATTGCTTCATCAGCACTACCTACCATTCCATTCATTTTCGCATCATCTGCAAACTATGCGACAAAGTATAAACTCCATCATCGAAGTCATCGATTAACAATGTGAAAAGCCACCAGTCGAATTCATACCCTTGAAGAACACCACTCGTCAGTAGCCGTCAACCGGAAAAGGCCCCTTTTTCCCCACTCGCTGCCTCCTGCCTCTCAGTCATTCTTCGCAATCTCATTCTGAATGATAGACTCCAACTAACTGTCCTACAATTTCCATTCTTTTGCCTTCGTCACTTCGTAGAGAGTGTAGTAACGCTAATAAATTTCAGTCTTGCGGAACATGGCAGAATCAAGTGATTCTTGAAAGAACATGACCAGTGTATCTTCTGCAACCTCTCTCAGTCCTCTGGGTGTAGTCCATCTGGGCTAGTTAACATTTTCACCGTAAGACCTTAGTGTTCCCGAGCACTTTTTCATTTGTAATAACAATGTCACTCACTGCTCGTCGCATACCCTGCCTGGACTCTGGCACACTGACAGTGCCTTCCACAGCAAACACATACGCAAAGAGCCCGTTAAGTCATTTCTCAAATTTCTCAGCCCCCGTTGTTACCTCTAGTCGTAAATAAGGAACAATAGTTTCCATTTCTTCCTTTCCCTTTGGCCCCGAAGCTGGATAAGAAAAAATATGTGGATTTAGACGGACCAAATTATAAATAATTCGATGGGGAGCATTTTAGGAACAGTGCCTATAATCGCAGATGCGTTACTTTTATTAATTATCGCTGCTGGGGCTAAGTCCACACCTCAGTGGTGGATAGTTTATAATGTCAATTTCAGTATCAGCATGTCTTTCCTGAGGGTGAAGCTGAGTATCAAGCTGGACAAGGCGAGACTCGAAAAGATAAATAACGCGAAGCATTGCAAATATTGTTATGTCATGGGTGACAAAAAATATAGAACAAAGTCAGGTTTAACAAACAAACAACGATATTTATTAGCTTCTACTGAAGAATATAGAAAAGTAAACAACCAGCTTAAGCGGAAGTTACCCGTTATGTGGCTGTCTCGAAAAAACAGTCGAACTAAAAGATACTTCTAAAAGGGGTAAATTGAAACACCGTTTAAAGTGGTAAATTCAAAAGTCTAAGTGATTTTTACAGTCCTTAAGGACAGACTTTAATGCAGCAAAAGTTCCTCCGTAGAAAATGACAAACCTGTCGTTCACAGTCGAGTGATGCCTTGTCCAAAGGCCTCATACCGATTATAAAGTCATAAAGTAATTGACCTTTTCTCTCGGGAGGGTGGACACCACACAAAACGTCCTGATCTTGCTGGGGAGGAACACAAACGTTCATGCCACAGTTTTCCAGACGATTCCGATTCAAAGCAGTCGATCACTTCCAAAACAGCGGAAGTCATTAACTTTAATCAATCATTTGGGTTCTCGTCCTTTGGTAAGGTAATCACTCTCCAATATTAGACTGCAAAAATAGTACAAATGTGCAACAAACAAAAACTGTTAGGGATTTCTAAAACTGCCGGCAATAACGTGTTTGCACCTTAAAATGGAAAGTAGAAACTGCGTCAAACTTTGGCGGCTTCCTTAAGTACAGTTGGGAACATGACATTACGTGACATAACATCATTCCGCGGTCATGAGACAATTACATCATCCCGCTGTACCATGATCAAACTGTGGGCATGTAACACCTGTCCCCAAAAAGGGAAAACTTTGGTATATCATGAGCAAAATTTTAACAACTATTTAGAAAAAATATATACAAATGTATACAATCTACAACATACATAAGATGCATACAATTATCATTGAGCAGAATATTTGCTGGGCGTATCAATATCTTGTTGAAAATTATGAATGGCTAACGTTGGACTCACGTATCTTTTATGCGCTTATGACATTCAGACTGGTTTACTACCCTGTACTCGCCACTGTAGCTCTTCCTGGTAAGTGTCTCGTCTCTTCCTCATGATTTACGTTGAAAAATATAAGTCATTTTATCCGGACAGTTATTAAGGATTTTCACATCTGTAGTAACTGACCAATTGGCATGTAATTTGTAGGAATCTAACTTGTATTGATAGTAAATTGTTGTGTCTTTTCTGTTTCTCAGCAGCTGGTCCGGACATGGCCAGCACATACATTTCTCAGTTGCTGGGAATTTTCAGACTCTACTGGTTCTGCTTAATATTGTTGAATTAATAATTACATAATACAATTATAATTATAATTACATATCCGTTATGAGGATATTTTATGATATAGCTGTGAGGACAGTGTTTGATGGTAGTAATGGTTATAAATAGCTATATAGTTAACCCCAAAGTTCCAGAATGTTCTTTCCATTTTCAGTTTCAGCAAATATATTTAAATCACAATGGCTATTATCCTTTCATGTCTCAGGTAAAATAGGACAGGATGTTGTGATAGTAGATGCTTTTTCCCCATAAACCATTTTTTCTCTGTAAACTACACTCTGTTTGCCCCCTAAAACATTAATAAAGGATGAATCACCCAGTTATTCATGTCCAATGGTGTATCTGTACATTGTAAAACAATCTGTCGTTCAAAAGTTGGTACAGGAACTTGTTATGAGAGGATTCTTGGGTCGGGTCAATCTTGTCTCGGATCATACTGTGAATGTATAGAATATGAACAGTGTGTAAGGGTGAATTCAGCAGATTGCTGTGTTTTTCAAGCACTGATTTATGTATCTTTAGTGCGCATGCAATGGCTTTATACATTGAATAAGCTGTTGTTCTTTGTCTATCCTGTGTTACTATATCCGGACGGTTATTATGGATTGGCCCACCTATAATTACTGCTCGGTAGTTGTATAATTCGTTGCCATCTGACTCTTGTATTTATAGTAAGTTGTTGTGTCTTTTCAGTTCCTCAGCAGCTGGTGAAACCTGATGGCCAGACATAGCCAAGCACGCTCATTTCTCATTTGCTGGGAACTTTCAGACTATCTTCGTGGTATTTAATATTGTGGCCTTCTGGAGATGTCCATAAACATTACGGCGTAGGTCATTTTCTGATCGGACAGCGGTAATCAGTGGAGTTCCGCAGCAATCGGTGTTGGGACCGCTTCTTATCGTGTTGTCCGTCAATGATTTGGATGAAGGATTTGATGGCTTTGTGACAGGGTTTCAGACCCATGTGGAGGTTGATGGAAAGGCAGGTAGCGTTGAGCAAGAACGGTGCTTGCAGTAAGAATTAGACAGACTGGAGAAGAGGCAAAGAATTATGAAGGAATATTTTGTACGGAAGTGCCCAGACTGACTCTTTGGCAGAGGGAATAAAGGCGTGAAATATTTCGTAAATGGGAAGATCTTATGAAAGCAAAAAGCAGAGTTGCTGAGCTACCAGACAGTCTGCAGATTGAGTCAGTAGCGAGGGAGACAAATGCATGTTCTAATTCATTTTCAGAGGATTGGTATATAAAAGCAACTCCTTCACCATGCAATAAACTGTACACTCTCGGTATTGGCCTGGACTATTTTAACAATGGGGGGAATATTGAAACAAGCAGAGGTGCAGAGCCTTTTGGGAAAATTCCCTGCAAGATAATTTGCAGAAATGCGAAGAAGCCAAATGCAATGTTAGCATTCATTTCCAGAGGTCTGGGATATAAAAGCGAATCTTTCGCAACCTATTAATCTGTATAATCTTCCTAGTTTCCGCCTCACAAGCACGTAGCATGGGCAGCAAATCATGACTTCTAAATTAGCTCTTAACTGGCAGTGCAGAACTTCATCGCTCATCGTACCCATGTTATTGGTAACTCAATGGGCCGCCAATTCCAGCTTTTCACACTCCCAGTTAAGAATCCTGAGGACTATTCCGAGATATCCATTACGTTGTCGCCGACAGAACCAGCTGTCAGCACCACTGACGAATATCCTATCACAACACCGTGACTTTCACCCTGCTGCACCACCCACCCACCACCTCACACACAGAGAAACACCGCACAACGTCCACTTCCCTTCTGAGGCACAGAGGCAAATCAAGAGCCTGAGACCTGGACACTGTGACTGAACACTGTCAGGTGATTCTTCAGTGCGCCCCTCCCCCCCACCCCACCAAAACTCTGCTACAACATCCACAATATTTTAGAACAATCTATGCAATAATTATTGTCTGCAAACAAAGGGTTAACTGCACCTGTCATTCCGTAGAACCTCATTAAGGGTGTGTCCGTGGGGATTTTCGACGTCACCACGGAGGTGTGGCTGCTGGTTGCCTGGTCTATTAATATGTACGGCATACCTTACAAGGACAGTTTCAGTTAGAGCCGCCAGTCTATGCTGTCAGAGGCAAGCGCTGCAGACAGAGAGAAGACAGAGGCTGGATCGGGAACAGGAATCTGACTGCCCCAGCCATGGATCATAATCTGCGAAATATATCGCGGAACGCTCCCGGAGTTGCGATTAATATTCTCTGGGCGTATCAATATCTTGTTGAAAATTATGAATGGCTGACGTTGGACTCACGTATCTTTTATGCGCTTCAAACATTCAGACTGGTTTACTACCCTGTACTCGCCATTGTAGCTCTTCCTGGTAAGTGTCTCGTCTCTTCCTCATGATTAACATTGAAAAATATAAGTCAGCTTATACGACTCGCTAATTGAAAGGCAGGTCTTTCCAACTGGTATAGTTTCAGCAAACATCGGCTGAGTGTATTTGATAAGATATACCATGCAAGGCTTATGGTGAAAGTAATCAGGAATGTGATCCAAGGGCATATTGCTATGTATATACAGAAATGGCTTGCCCACAGAAGGCAAAGCGTTGTTGCAGACAGTCATATTCTGCATTGAGGGCGTTGACCAGGGATATGCCTCAGAGATTTATTCTGGAACCCGTACTCTTCGTCATTTTTATAAATGACCTGGGGAAAGAAGTGCAGCAATGGGTCAGTAAATTTGCTCAACACCCAAAATTGGGGTGTTTTGGATAGTGTTGATGGGATGGAAAACTGCTGTAAGAAGAGGCAGATGGAGTTCAACACAGATAAGTGTGAGGCCATTCATTCTGGCAGATTAAATATGATGGAAGTATATGGTATGAACGCAATTAAATGAATGAATAAGTAGCTCCAACGTCTCACCAGTTAAACAAGCAAAAAGTCACGTGATCATCACTGCCGTGATCTCTCGCCGACACGAAGAATGCAGAGGAAACTGACGGCATGCAGTAGGATATTAGTATATTCAGCGAATGTACCAGCGTCTGGCCGTGGAGTGAAAATTTGGTAACTGTGAGGTTATCCACTTGGGGAAAGGCAAATGTAAGAACAGAATATTAATGAAGTGGTGAACGATTGCGGTATGCTGCTCTGTGGAGGGACTTTGGAGTGCATGTGCTTGAATCACAGAAGGTTAGTTTGCAGGACCAGCGGGCTATCAAGAATACAAATACCATGTTTATGGAGGTTATGTGACAACTGCACAAGGTACTGGTGAGGCGGATATTTGGAGTACTGTGCTGTTCCGGTCTCCCGACTTGAAGATGGATTAACTGGCTGTGCAGGCGGATCTCCAGTTGATTCCAGAGATGAGGTGGTTGGACTATGAATGGAAATCGAGTCGACTGGAATCGTACTAGATGGAACTCAGAAGAATGAGAGGAAATATTCTAGAAACATATAAAATTATGGAATGCATAGATAAGATAGTGGCAGGAAAGTTGTTTCCAGTGGTAAGTGAGACTGGAACTACGGGACATAGCCTGAGGATTCTGCGGAGTAAATTTAGGACTGTGATTAGGAAGGAACTTCTTCTCTCAGAGGGGGGTGAATCTGTGGAATTCTCTGCTCAGTGAAGCAGTGGAGGCTACCTCAATAAATATATTTAAGACTGGCTGGCATAATTTTTGCATAGTAGTTGAATTAATAGTCATGAGGAAAAGGTAGGTATGCGGCGATGAGTCCATGGTCAGATCAGCCATGATCTTCTTCATTGTCAGATCATGCCTGATCGAAAACTTGGACTGTTCCTGCTCCAATTATTAATCTTCTTATGTTCTCGTTTTCTCTCGTGTATACAGTTGAAATAAGTTGAATTTCTGTCACCTTGATATTTAGTACATTAATTAGTTCATTACTCTCTCAACAATTCCCGTTTGCACCTCGTTTTTGGGGTGCCAAAGATCAGAATACATTCCAGCCATCGGTTGCTATGACTGCTTCGCCCACAAGGCTCGGGACCTAAATTCGGTCATTCGAGCACCGAGCCTTCCCCGCCATTCGACCGTAACTGATTCATTATCGCTCTCAACCATATTCTGGCGCCCATCCTGTAGCCGTCGACGACCCGATGAATCAAGAGCCTATCTCTCTTCTCAACAAAGGTTCAAATGACCTGCTTCCCACAGCCGTCTGCGGCGATGGATTCCACGCACTCGTCTGTCTCGGTCTGAAGAAGTTACTACCCATCTCCGTTCTAAATAGATGTCTTTATATTGTGAAGCCTCGTCTTCAGGTTGTAGACTCCCCCACTACAGAAGCAACCCTCCCCACGTCCACGACATCAGGGCCATTCAATGTTCGATAGGTTTCATTGAGGTTCCCCTCATTCTCCTGAACTTCAGCAGGTACATTATAATCACTACCGATTTAATAACAGCTCCCAATAATCTCCTCAGCAGATACATTAATTCCATGTTCATCTCTGCTCTCGGAAGTGCTGTAGATTAAAATAATTGTTTTCAGAGAACGCTTCCATCCAAATGTGTGTTAATGGTCTTTATTTCCCTCCGCACAGTGAACGTGGTGACAATCGTCATCCTGTCTCGGGGAAAGTGCGGTCTCTCCAAAGGCGTCACAAGGTACCTGGTTGCCATGGTAGCAGCGGATCAGCTCGTCGTTCTCTCGGATGTGATATTGAACAAGATTCCGATGACTTACATGCCAATGAAGGTTTTCTACTGGTCAGCTCGTGTTCCCGTGTGTAATATCCACGCCGTCGTGTTGTACGGCGTCACGGACTGTTCTGTCTGGTTCACCGTCACTTTCACCTTTGATCGATTTGTCGCCATTTGTTTTCAGAAGCTGAAACGGAAATACTGCACCGGGAGATCGGCGGCTCTGGTTCTGGGGACAGTAATTGTGCTGAGCTGCGTAAAGAACATATTCTGGTACTTTATGCTCAATCGGTTCTATTCGATAAAAATTACGACCGTGTTGTGTATGACTTTTAACCGTTTATTTTCCCCAATGCAGCTGGCAATATTTCTGCTGTTTCATTTCCTCCTCACCCCAATACTCCCCTTTGTTCTGATTCTCCTGTTGAACAGTTTAACCATCAGGCACGTCCTAGTGGCCAGCCGAGCCCGGAGGAGACTCCGTGGTTGGCACGATGGCGAGACGCCCGCCGACCCGGAGATGAAGAACCGCAGGCAATCCCTCCAGTTACTGCTGGTGATGTCGGGGAACTTCATCCTGCTATGGGCGCAGTTGACGGTGTATTCCGTATGGGAGAGCTTCTATCTTTATTTTTACTTGGTTCCCCCGGATTCTCTGCGGGAACTGGGCTACATGCTGCAGCTCCTCAGCTGCTGCTCCAACACGGCCCTTTACGCCGTGGTCCAGGCCAGGTTCAGGGTGCAGCTGAAGGAGACGGTGAAATCGCCATTCTGTCTCATGGCAAAGTGCATTCGGCGTTGTCAGGACCGCATTAATCCTCAGTGACTTTTCTCGAATACCTCCCCAAAATATACCATTTATTCACTGGCATGTCCTGTTCCATAGGGACTCTGAACGGCTGTGGTAATCTTTTGCCCTTCACACCTTGAGGCACTAATATGATTGAGGAGTGTCCGCAATCTGCTTTCCACAGAGCTCCTTCCAGTTTACCATCTTCACCAGTTCCCTGTAATGTCTCTCTGAGTTCCACCAAGTGGGTGATTCTGCCATACTTGGACATCGCACTCACAATACGACGTTGTTCTCTGCGGGTCCCATGCGGCCCTAATAAGGCCCTAATTTCCCCATTATAGTTCCATTTCTTTCCTCCGCCGAGGGCCCATTTGTAACTTGCCAAAAACTCACCGGGACTCCGCTCGGACCTTTAATCTTTGAAGATATGCCTGCACGTCGAAAATAATTCATTACCACGCACTCGTAAAACCACTCATTCATTCTCCGTTTGTTCTTCCGAAGCAACTATTGTCATCCGCAGAGCCTTTTGAAAAAATAAAGAAACTCTTGGACAATTTGTGCCGTGGTGATCGTATCAGTCGGATCGGATTGAGTACATTGGGCATGTGGGGAACGTGATTGTTGAGGAAAGGGTACCGGGTGTCTATTTATATATTGAGATTCGGCACGAAATGTGAAATACTGTCAGAAGTATTGCTCTCGCACAAACACCTTCGATTGGTTTGGATACATCAGAGTTTTTTTTTTTGTTTTTCCCGCTAACATTTCAGGAATAGTGTTTGGCACTGGAGTATTCCACGTGAGATACTGATTGGAACGTAAACTCTCCGAAACGTCGACCGTCATCTTTTTCGATCCCTCGGAGTCTGTCCTTTTCTCCTTCCCTGTTTGACCATCCGGTGATCTGCTCCTTTCCCGCCGTTGTCTGTTACGGCGTTGGTTTCCTCGGGGGGCTCTTGTTGCCTCATACAATCCTAATGCTAATACTTACATGCTGATTAAGCCACTGGAAACGTCAGGCATTCTGTTAGCCATGGGAACAGACTGGAAGTAAGACATTTGAGAAGGACCTTTTCCGGGAGGGGGATCCGTAAGACGGAGCTGCAGAGGAAAGCGTGGATTCAAATATGTTCTGAACATAGAGGGCAGAAGGCAGTGGTGGAGCGCAGCGATTCTGCACGTGACAATTTGGAGATGTTCTGGAATAAAATAGGGATTATGCATAAACGTGCTTGCAGACGGCACAAAACGTGATGGAGTTGTGGTTGTTGACGGAGCTTGGTGAAAGTGCAGATGGGTTGGAAAGGTAGCCAGTGAAATGATAGGTCTGTTCTTAATGCCGCCAGCAGGTGACAGACATTAATGCAGAAATTACAACGTTGTAACCCAGTAATCGCATGTTAATCACAATGCATAAAGAAGAGTTCATAGACACTGATCGACAGTGAGTTGTTCCGGGGTTTCAGATATACACAACCAAAAATCGGATGTATGAAAATGTGCTGACTAATAATCTTGCAGATTACACCAGAATCATTGATTTAGAAGCATGCATAACGTGATGGGGAACTTCTCGGTGGCAATTTCAAATAAACATTAAAGGGCTAGACCTTTAAGCAGAGAGTCCATGGGATTCACTTCTAGTATGGTGGTAGAGGTAAAGGATTCGTGACCTTGAAGGGAAGCTGAGACAGACATGTGCCTATGAGGAAAATGGAAGTTTACACTCATTATACAAAGTGGGAAAGATTAGTTTCCCATTGTGCTGGATCAGCCCATAATTGAATGATCAGAAGTTTGCGAGAATCATAACAACACTAAAAATGGGACAGGCTAATAAAATATTTAGATAGTCCATAACAACATCAGAGATAGGAGCAGAAATGGGCCATTGTGCTGTCGAGTTTGCTCCGGCTTCCTATCATGGCTGTGATCGAACCCACTCAACTACATAATCCTACCATCACGCCATATTTTTGATGGCCTGAACGATCAGAGACCGATCGATTTCCGCCTTAACTATCAGCACGGATTTGAAGTGCGCAGCAGTCTTTTCTGTAGGGTCGCGCCTCTTTTGTGATGTTGTATCCTCGAGTGCTGTATACCCTACCCATAGGAAACATTCTCTTTATATCCACCCTATCTAGTCCTTTGAACACCCTGTAGGTTTCAATGAGATCCTCCAGCATTCGTCTAAATTCCAGTGAGATCAGGCCTAAAATCGCCAAACGACACTCACACGTTAAATCTTTCATTCCCGAATCCTCCTCTCGATCCTCTCCAATGACAACGCACTCTTTCTGAGATATGAACCGCTTGTTTTAAATACTCAAAGTGCGGCCTGACTAGTGTCTTATGAAGGCTCTTCATTATCTGCTTGCTTTTGTATTTTACTCCCTTGAAATAAATGCCAACATTCCGTTTGTCTTCTTCCCCACAGACTTAACCGTAAATTAATGTGATTCTTCCACGAGGACTGCAAAGTCTCTCTGTACCATTGATCTTTGAACCTGCTTCCTGTTCAGATAACAGTCCATGTAATTGTTTTTTTTTTTACGAAAATGCAGTATCATAATATCACAACATTATAATATCACAAACAATATGAAAAGCCACCTGTCAAATTTTAACCCTTGAAGAACACCACTGGTCACTCGCCGTCAACCGGAAAAGACCCCTTTTATTCCCACTCGGTGCCTCCTCTCAGCCATTCTTCCATCCATGCCAGTATCCTTCCTGTAACAACATAGGATTTAATTTTGTTAAGCTGCCTCATGTGTGGCTTCAAATGGCTTCTGAAAATCCAAGTAAAATCCAATGCGTCGCCTCTTTCCGCCCTGTAAGCAACTTTCGGAACGAAATATTTCATATTTCCAATGGACAACCATGCTGACTGACTTATTTTATCATTCGTCTCCAAGACCGACCAAACGTAGGATAGGAAAAATATATGGAGGTAGACCGACCAAATTGTCAATAATTCGATGGGGCGCATTTTGGGAATATTGCCTATAATCGCAGATGTGTTACTTTTAATAAGAATCGCCGCTGGGGTTACTCCACACCTCAGAGTTGGATATTTGGTCATTTGTATCTCAGTATCAGCATGTCTTTTCTGAGGGTGAAGCTAAGTATGAAGCAGGACAATATTTGCAATGCTTCGCGTTATTTATCTTTTCGAGACTCGCCTTGAGGCTCGAAAAGATAAATAACGCGAAGCATCGCAAATATTGTTATATCATCGGTGACAAAATAAATATAGAATTAAGTCAGGTTTTACAAACAAACAACGGCATTTATTAGCCTCTACTCAAAAACATAGAAAAGTAAACACTAGCTTAACCGGAAGTTAACCGTTACGTGGATGTCTCGAAAAAACAGTCGAAATAAAAAATACTTCTAAAAGGGGTAAATTGAGACACCGTTTAAAGTGGTAAATTCAAAAGTCCAAGTGATTTTTACAGTCCTTAAGGACAGACCTTAATGCAGCAACAGTTCCTCTGAAGAAAATGACAAATCTGTCGATCACAGTCGAGCGATGCCTTGTCCAAAGGTCTCACACCGAATATAAAGTCATAAGGTAATTGACCGTTTCTCTCGGGAGGGTGGACACCGCACAAACCGTCCTGAACTTTCAGGGGAGTAACTGAAACGTTCATGCCACAGTTCCCCAGACGATTCCGATTCCAAACAGTCGACCACTTCCAAAACAGCGAACGTCATTAACTTTACCCAATCTTTGGGTTCTGGTTCTTTAGTGAGGTCTTCACTCTCCAATACTAGACTGCAAAAGTAAAACAAATGTGCAGCAAACAAAAACTGGCAGCGATTGCCGAAACTGCCGGCAACAACGTGTTTGCACCTTAAGATAGGAAGTAGAAACTGCGTCAAACTTTGGCGCCTTCCTTAAGTACCGGAGGGAAGATGCCATCACGTGACATAACATCACCCCAGGGTCATGAGACAATTACATCACCCCACTGTTCCATGGTCATACTGTGGGCATGTAACACCTCTCCCCAAAAAAGGATAATGTTGGTATATCATGAGAAAAATTTTAACAACTATTTACAAAAAAAGTATACAAATGTATACAATCTACAACATGCATAATCTGCATACAATAATCATACAACACCTTACAAACTAATATACAGTTACAAATCTTAAAATTCCACTCAAAAACATCATTGTAAATTCAACATTGGGACAGACAGTCGGCAATCACATTATCTTTGCCCTTAACATGAGTTATCAAAAATATTATACCTCTGCAACATCAAACACCAATTCAGTAAGCTTCTATGTTTTGTTTCTCATCTTACTCAAAAATACTCATGGATTATGAATGTGAGCTCTGAGTAGTTTCTGAGTTGCACCAACATACATTTGAAAGTGTTGTAAAGCCAAAACAAGAGATAGTATTTCCTTTTCTATGGTTGAATAATTTTTTGATTCTCATGAAATTTCTCAGAAAAGTAAGCTACCGGACGATCAACCTCATCACCCTCATGCCTTTGGAGTAACACGGCTCCTGCAGCCTCATCACTGGCGCTCACAGCTAATGAAAATGGTTTTTCAAAGTCAGTTGACTTGAGCACAGGGTCATGACATAGCATAGTTTTCAATATATTAAATGCCTCCTGAAAAAGCACTGTCTACACAACCTTTTCAACTTTCTTCAAGAGGTTAGTACATGGAAGGGCAATGTCAGCAAAATCCTTACAACATATTCAGTAAGATCCCAGCATTCCCAAGATTCTTCTGAGAGCCTTTTTTAACAGTTGGAGTGGGTACCTCTAAAATTGCCTGAATAGGATCTAATCTACCATGACACACAACATAACCAAGGTAGATCACAGTAGCATGACCAAATTCACCTTTAGCTAAGTTAATAGTTAGGTTAGCAATTCAAAGCCTTTCAGATAGTCGCTCCACTGCAGTAATATGTGCTTCCCAGTACCATTTCCTGTTACGAAATCATCAATAGAGGCATCTGTATCTTTTAACCCATAAATCACAGAATTAATCATTCTCTGAAAAGTTCCTAGTGCATTCTTCATTCCTAGCGCCAGAACATTATACTCTTATATCCCACATGGTGTTACAAATGCAGAAATTTCTCTACCTCCAAACCAATAGCCTTTTAACAAATCAATCTTTGTAAGGAACTTTGTTTTTCCAACTTTCTCCACACAATTATCTACCCTAGGGATTAGATACGCATCTGTTTTTGTTACAGCATCCACCTTCCTGTATTGAGTAGAAAACCGAATATACCACCTGGTTACGTACCATAACACAAGACTAACTCCAATTCGATGTAGAAGGTCTAATAATATGATGCTCCAATATATACTTAATTTCTTGTTCACCCAGTACGCATTTTTCCATGTTCATCCGATATGGATGTTGCTTTATGAGTTTGGCATCTCCAACATCTAAATAATGTGAAGCTACTGTGGTTCTTTGAGGAACGTCTGGAAATAAATCCCTATTTTGAAAACTTAACTGCCATAGCTACCGCATCTGCTCTGGCTGAAAATGAGCCAATTTCTTTTCAATATTTTCCAGAATTTTCCAGTTTAGTAAGCTGGCAGAAATAATGTTGGGTTTAAATGAGACTCAGATGGATCCAATAAGTTCCTAGAGGGATAAGACTCATTATTATTGAGCACAACAGGCATATTAGCGGACTGTTTCTTTTAATATGATTTTGTCATATTTACATGACAAAGCTGCGTTCGCCTATTCGATCTGGTGTTTTAACCACATAACCTATATCACTGACCTTAGATATCATCTCATAAGGACCAGGAAAGTTAGCTTTTAATGGGTCCGTTTGCACAGTGAAAAGAACCATCGCTTCACTTCAAGGCTTAAGTGACCTCATTCTGGCTTCGTTGTCCGACCAAGTTTTCATTTTCTCCTGAGCAGATTTTAGTTTTTCTCTTGTTAAGTCACAAGCTTTTTGTAATATTTCCTTAAATTTTGAAACATAATCCGGCAAATTAGTATGTAATTCTTTGTTAACCCATTGTTCCTTTCAGAATGCCAAAGGTCCTTGACCTCTGTGCCCAAACAGCAGGACAAAAGGTCAAAATTTAGGGATTCCTGTACTGACTCCCCTACTGCAAACAAAAGTAAATGAACGTCCTTATTCAAATCCTTCTCATTTTTAACACAGACCGTCCCAGTCAGGGATTTGAGGGTAGAATGGAACGTTTCCAAGCCCCTTGTGAATCGGGATGATAACGCAGACGACGTAATCTGTTTGGCTCCCAGAGTATAATCTATCTGCTGGAACAATCCACGCATAGAGTTACTACCTTGATCATATTGGATCTCCTTAGGCAATCCAAGATAAGTAAAGAATGTTATTCGAGTAATTGTTACAGTTTTCGCCGTTATATTCCCAAGAGGTATTGCCTCTGGAAACCTAAATGCGTTCCACATGATTTTCTGCAAATACTGGAGGCAAGCTTTAGTGTTTTACAATGGGCCGACACAATCTACAATCAGTTTGGAGAACAGTTCAACAAATGAGGGAATCGGTTGCAGTGGAGCTACTGGAGTAAATTGATTAGGTTTCCCCACAACCTGACAAGCCTGGCGAGTTAGATAAAATGTCGCCGCATCTTTTCTTGTACATACAACATGTAACATCGAGTAGTATAGCACAGTACAGGCCCTTCGGCCCTCAATGTTGTGGTGACCATTACCTCCCAGATAACCATCCACATTAAATTCCTCCATATACCAGTCTAGTAGTCTCTTAATTTTCACTAGTGTATCTACCTCCACCAGTGACACAGAAAGTGAATTCCACGCACCAGCCACACTCTCAGTAAAATACCTTCCTCTAATATCCCCCTTGAAATTCCCACCACTTTCATACAGGCCATGTCCTCTTGGACTGAGCAGTGGTGCCGTGGGGAAGAGGCGCTGGCTGTCCACTCTATCTATTCCTCTTAATACCTTGTATAACTCTATCATGTCTCCTCTCATCCTCCTTCTCTCCAAAGACTAAATCCCTAGCTCCCTTAATCTCTGATCATAAGTCATACTCTCTAAACGAGGCAGCATGCTGGTAAATCTCGTCTGTACCCTTTCCAATGCTTCCACATCCGTCCCATAGTGAGGTGACCAGAACTGGACACAGTACTCCAAGTGTGGCCTAACCAGAGCTTTGCAGAGCGGCATCATTTACCCGCGACTGTTAAACTCTGTCCTTCGACTACTGAAAGCTGACACCCGATGAGATTTCAAAACTACCCTACCTACCTATCAGGCAACTTTCAGGGATATATGTACATGTACCCCCAGATCCCTCTGCTCGTCCACACTACCAAGTATCCCACATTTACTTTGTACTCTGCCATGGAGTTTGTCTTTCCAAAGTATACAACCTCATACTTCCCCTGATTGAGCTCGATCTGTCACTTCTCAGCCCGCTTCTACATCCTATCAATGTCTTTCCGACTGTTCTCCGCACTGTCCTCTACATCACCAACCTTTGTGTCTTCTGCAAACTTGCCAACCCACCCTTCAACCCCCACATCCAGGTCATTAATAAAAATCACGAAAAGCAGAGGTCCCAGAACAGATCCTTGTGGGACACAACTAGACAGAACCCTCCAAACCGAATGTACTCCCTCCACCACGAACCTCTGCTATCTTCAGGCGAGCCAGTTCGGAAACCGCCTTGCCAACCTTCTCTGGATCCCATGCCTTCTGACTTTCTGAATAAACCTGCCCTGTGGAACCTTGTCCAATGCCTTACTTACTTCCATGCAGGTCACAAACACTGCACTACCCTCATCTATATGCCTGATCACCTCCTCAAAAAGTCTATCAAGCTTGTTAGAGACGGTCTTCCTTTCACGAAGAAATGCTGACCGTCACTGATCAGATCATGATTCGCTAAATGACCATAGATCCTATCTCTAAGAATCTTTTCCAACAGATTTCCAACCACAGACGTAAGGCTCACTGGTCTATAATTACTCGGACTATCCCTAATAACTTTTTTGAGCAAGGGGTTAACATTCGCCTCCCTCCAATCCTCCGGTACCATTCCCTTGGACAACAAGGACATGAATATCCTAGCCAAAGGCTCAGCAATCTCTTCCCTCGCCTCCTGGAGAAGCCTGGGTAATATTCCGTCATGGCCCCGGAATTTATCCGTCCTAATGTATTTTAACAGCTCCAACACTTCTTCTCCCTTAATACCTACGTGCTCCAGAATATAATCCTCACTCATATTGTCCCCAGCTTCATCAGGTTCCCTCTCATTGGTGAATACCGGAGAGAAGAATTCATTGAGGACCTCGCTTACTTCCACAGCCTCCAGGCAAATCTTCACACCTGTATCTCTAAATGATCCAATCTTCACTCCTGCCATCATTTTGTTATTCACCTAATTGAAGAATGCCTTGGTGTTTTCCCTTACCCTACTCGCCAAGGTCTTCTCATGCCCCCATCTTGCTGTCCTCAGCCCCTTCCTAAGCTCCTTTCTTGCTGCCCTACATTCCTCAAAAGACCCATCTGATCCTTTCTTCCTAAACCTCAGGCAAGCTGCCTTCTTCCACCTGTCTAGATTTTCCACCTCACTTGTCACCCATGGTTCCTTCACCCGACCTTTCTTTATCTTCCTCCTCGGGAAAAGTTAATCCCGAACATCCAGCAAGAGATCCCTAAACATCGGCCACATGTCTACAGTATATTTCCCTGCAAAAACATCACTCCAATTCACACCGCAGGTTCTGGCCTTAAATCCTCATCATTTCCCCTCCCCCAATTATTTATTCCTGTCCTCTCTGATTCTATCCTTATTCATGATAATATTACAGGCCAGGGAGCGGTGCTCACAGACCACCAGCAACTCACCCACTGAGAGACCTGTGACCAGACGCAGTTCGTTACCTAATACGAGATTTAGTATCGCATTCCGCCTGTTCGTCCTGTACATATTTTGTGACAGGAATCCGTCCTGGACACACTTAACAAACTCTGTCCCGTCTAAATCATTGGAGCTAATCAGGTGCCAATCAATATTAAGAAGGTTAAATCACCCATGATAACAACCCTGTTATTTTCCCACCTTTCCAAAAAAATGTCTCCCAATCTGCTGACGAAGAAGTTCTGACGAAGGGTCTCGACCCGAAACGACGTTTGTACCTCTTCCTAGAGATGCTGCCTGGCCTGCTGCGTTCACCAGCAAATTTTCTGTGTGTTGCTCCCAATCTGCTCCTCGGTATCTCTGCTGCTACCAGGGGACCTATTGAAAACTCTGTACTCTCAACAACGTCAGAAGGATGAGGTGGGATCTCATTTCAACCTTTCGGATATTGAACAGCCAAGGCAGATGGATGTGCAAAGGATGCTTCCCAAGGCTGGGGTGTCTGAGACAAGAGGGTGCAGTCTCAGAACACAGAGGCGTCAATTTAAAACAGAGAAGCAGAGAACTATCTTTCGCCAGAGAATGGTGAATTTGTTCCCAGATTCAGCCGTGGAGGCTGTATCCTTGGGTTTATTTAAGCCAGAGATTTATTGGTTGTTGATTGGACGCAGCAATGAACGTTTCGGGAAGAAGGCCGGGGATTGGGGATGAGGATGGGAAGCAAAATATCAGCCATGATTGAGCAGACACGTTGGGCCAAATGGCCTAATTCTGTTCCTATATTTCATAGTCTTATGTTTCTGTGGTGTAAAGTTGATGACAGCTACAGAACTATTTTTTTTATCAGTTTTTGCTTCGGCTCGGTGCCACGATGATCATTTGCAAATATCGGTGACGTGCAGGGAACTGATCAAAACTATGTAGACAGTAAACGTGCATTGCTGCTGTCAAGTCCGAATGAATGCTCTCGGACCGCGACGTAGAGTGCTTATTCATGACAAGAGATGCTGTCTGACCTGATGAGTTTCGGCGGTACTTTCTGTAGGAATCTGCTCCAAGTTCAAACTTCAAAGAACAATGATGATCAAAGTGCTATAACTCCCTGCGTCATACATTTACGGGCATGTTTTATGTATTTCATTTAGCAGTTCGGTAAGACCAGTCTGTTCTGCTGGCAACCTGTTTGGGATACTGTTGAAGATAACGAATGCGTGCTATCGAATTGGAATGTTAGACTTAGGGGGAGATTTTCTGGCGAGAGACACTAAGGTTGGTCTTGCTTTATTTTTGGTTCGGCGGGAGATTAGGAAAGAAGACGCCGTGAGAACTGATCGGAGGATTTAATCGGGTGGGGAACTGTTTGTTCGAGATGGACGGCGAGCGACGTTCTGAAGGTGGTGTGCGCTTCACCTTGACCGAGTGACCAGCAAACGACTACCAAAGAAGTTCAAGATTAACTCCAACTTGTGCGTATTTGACTGTTTCATTGGAATGGGCTTTCTTCGGTTTGTTCCTCCTTACTAACCCCTTAGTTCGTTAAGATTCATAAATATAATCCCTTGAGTCGAATTCTGTCTGTTATTTCATGGCACTAATTTGCAACAGGGCTGCAAATTACGCAGCAGATCCAAGAGATCTTCTCGGGATCCTGCTCTTTCTGATGTTTGTAAATGACCTGAAAGAGACAGTGTATAGGTGGATTGTTGAGTTACAAGTTGGAACAGTATGTTGTGTAGCGGTTAGTGTGACACTATTCCAGCTCGGGGCAGAGGGTAATGTTACAACGCTATAACACTCTTAGTAGACCATACTTGGAGCATTGTGTTCAGTTCCTGTCGGTCCATTATACACAACACATGGAAGCTTCAGAGAGGGTGCAGGGGCATTTCCCAATATTCTGCCTGATTATCCCCGTATCTTTTGAAACCCTTTGTGATCAACAGCCTCGTAACCTCCGCTTTAAACAAGAGGACATGCAGACTGATTTCAATCGATTTCATCAGGTGCTTATATTCTATGTAACAGCATAGTATGCCACCTAGATTTATTTTCTGCGACCTCATTATCATTACTACTCTGGCTGGGTGGCCAGACCCCCTGCTGGTTATGAAAGGACAGGATGGTTTAAATATTGGGGAGAGTCAAAGGGAACCTAACGAATTTCCTTTTCCTTTCAGGAACTGAAGAAGTAAGGGTGTTTTCTTGACAACGGCGAAGCGAGACTTGGCTGTTTTTTTTTTTTTTTACCCCCTTGAACCAGGGACCTGAGTCAGGCTTCAGGATTCCTAATTCAGGTTTACGAGCAGTCGTGACTTCGCAAAAATCAGGTTCCTGAGCGAAAGTGGATAACAACACTCACCGCCCCACTGGTAAATCCTGAAACAAACACGCCCATTTCTCACATGCTCAGAGCTTTCGGAATATTTAGAGGTGCTTGGTCTTACAGTCTTCTTGAAATTTATATAAATATTTGATCTCAGCGCTAATTGTAATGCTGTTTTGCAACGAAAGCGATGATACTAGCTGTAAATAGTATTACTGGGATAATATATTCCCTACTCATGTTCTATCCTCTTTCACTTTCCTCTTTTGATTCAGCATATTGTGGTGTTTTTCAACTATGATTTCTGTATGTTATCTGTGTTCGCAACGGCTTTATCCATGGAATATGTTTTTATACTTTGTCTATCCTGTGTTACTATATCCGGAAGGTTATTATGGATTTTCCCATGTATAGTCATCGATCAGTCGTCGTATAATTGGCGTTGTACGTCAATGACTTGGATGAAGCATTTGATTGGTTTGTGGCAGGGTTGGAGACACATGCAAAGGTAGATGGAAGGGCAGGTAGAGATTAGGAAGCATGGTGCTTGCAAAAGGAATTAACAAACAGGACCACAGGCAAAGAATTGGCAGCAGGAATATGATGCAGGAAAGGGCCCAGTCTTACTCTTTGACAGAGGGAATAAAGTCGTGGACTATTTCGTAATTGGGAAGAATATTTGAATTGAAAATAAGAGTGCAGAGCCAGAGGAAAATCTGCAGTTTGAGTCAGTGGTAAGGGAGCCAAATTCATGTTCCAATCCACTTTCAGAGGACTGGTGTCTGTAAACAGCTCCTTCCCCATACCATAAACTGTATATTCTCTGTGTATGCCTGTTCTATTTTAACAATGGAGAAACAAGCAGAGGTGCAGAGTCTTTTGCAAGGATTCCCTACAGGAAAATTTGCAGAAAGGTGAGGAAGCCAAATGCAAGTTTAGCATCCATTTCCAGAGGACTAGGATGTAAAAGCAACTCTTTAGAAACATATTAATCTGGAAAACTTTCCTGCTTCCGGCCTCACAAGCACGTGGAACGGGCAGCAGATCCTGGTGGTTCTCCCTTTTAAATTCGCTCTGAACTCCCGTACTGGCAGTGCAGAACAGCATCGTTCATCACACACATGTCATTGGTAACTAAATAGGCTACGATTTCGAGCAGTTCACACTCCCGCTTAAGAGTGGTGAGGACTCGATCCGAGATATCCGTGATGTTGTCGCGACAGAACCACCTGTCCGCACCACTATCGAATATCCTATCACCACATCGTGACTTCTACGCTTCCGCCCTCCGCAACCCCACACACACACAGACAGTCACCGCTCAACGCACACTTCCGTTGTGAGTCACAGAGGCAAACTAAGCGCCTGCGACCGACTACTGTGATTGAACACTGTTAGTTGATTCTCCTGCCCCACAAACTCCGCGACGGTATCCAAAATGTTGAGCGAGTTGTCGAGAAGAGAACTCTGCCCTGTCCCCTTCAGCCATTTTTCCTTCATGACTGTCAGACAGTCTCCTGTGCCCTGCACCCTGGGTGTAACTGCCTCTCTATATGCCTTGTCCATCACCACTTCAGCCTCAGGAATGATCTGCAGCTCGTCCAGTTCTAGCTCCACCTCCTGAATGGCAGATGGAGTTCAACCTGGCAAGTGTGAGGTGGTTCACTGTGGAAGGAGAAACTCCAAGGCACAGTACAAAGTAAATAGCAGGATACATGGTAGTGTAGAGGGGCAGAGCGATCGGGGGGTACACGTACCCAGATCCATGAAAACTGCCTCACAGATAGAAAGGGTAGTTAAGAAAGCTTATGGGGTGTTATCTTTCATAAGTCGGGGGATGGAGTTTAAGAGTCGTGATGTAACGATGCAGCTCTGCAAATCTCTGGTTAGTCCACACTTGGAGTACTGTGTCCAGTTCTGGTCGCCTCACTATAGGAAGGATGTGGAAGCATTGGAAAGGGTACCGAGGAGATTTGTCAGGATGCTGGCTGGTTTAGAAAGTATGCATTATGATCAGAGATTAAGGGAGCTAGGGCTTTACTCTTTGGAGAGAAGGAGGGTGAGAGGAGACATGATAGAGCTGTACAAGCTAATACGAGGAATAGATAGAGTGGATAGACAGCGCTTCTTCCCCAGGGCACCACTGCTCAATACATGAGGACATGGCTTTTAGGTAAGGGGTGGGAAGTTCAAGAGCGATATTATAGGAAGTTTTTTCACTCAGAGAGTTTTTGGTGCGTAGAATGCACTGCCTGAGTCAGTGGTGGAGGCAGATACACTGGTGAAGTTTAAGAGACTACTAGACAGGTATATGGAGGAATTTAAGGTGGGGGGTTATATGGGAGGCAGGATTTGAGGGTCGGCACAACATTGTGTGCCGAAGGGCCTGTACTGTACTGTACTATACTACGTTCTATGTTCTATGTTCTATGTTAACGCGGATTGTCAGAAGCTGCAGCTGAACGCAGCTCTCGCAGCTGTCGTCGTCAGGGTTACTGGAGTTCTCTATGCCTCCCAAGATGCCGCAAGGGGAGCATTTAACTATCCTGTCTGGCTTCTCTGTTAACCTATCTGATCAGATATATAGAAGGGAAGGAACAAAAGACTTAGCCTAGTGCTTTCCTTTTCTTTGCCTGCTTTGTATCCTGAGCTGACGCCTCGGCGAGCAGAAGCCTGAAGATCACCTGCTTCGCGGCACATTCAGACGATGGCCACTGCATCTGACCCTGCCTTCCTCTTGCAGCTCAACCACAAACGCCTCCTGGTCGCTAGTCAAACCTGCTTCTCAATCTAAGGACCCGCTGTTGCCTTTTATACCTGTGCTGTCCTCTCCTCCTAAATCACAGGGAGACGCGATTGGCCGCTGGTAAAAACTCTTTTTTCTAAAAAATCATTGTTTTGAAATTATCAAACTCGATATCATTTTCAATCTACCTACACTGGTTTGCAAATATTTGAGGACCCCGGTCAAAATGTCTGCTACAGTGAAACGTTCAGTGAGTCGAAGATGAACTGATCTGCAGAATTCATAAAGTTACAGATGAATCATTCTTTTCAACATTTGAAGCAAGGTTCGTGTATTTTTTGCTTTGATCAATTTTCGAGTGAAGATGAAGGAAAAGAGCACCATGCAGAAGTTTGGGTACACCTAGAGATTTGAGCTCTTTGAACACTTTTACCAAGGTCTCACACCGTAATTATCTTGTTAGGGCTCTGGTTTGTTCACGGTCATCGTTCGGAAAGGCCAGGGAATGCAAATTTCAAAGTTTTTGAAATAACCCGACTCCTCAAACATTGTCCAAACAATCAGCAGCCATTGTCACCTCTAAGCAGCGTCCAAGCCTTCCAAAAATGAAAATAAATGATGCCCTCAAAGCAGTGTAAGGCTAAAAGAAGATAGCAAAGCAAGTTCATGTAGCCGTTTCCTCAGTTCGTAATGCAATTAAGAAATGGCAGTTAACAGAAACGGTGGAGGTCAAGTTGAGGTCTGGAAGAACAAGATAACTATGTCAGAGACTGCTCGTAGGATTGCGAAAAAAAAGCAAATTAAATTCCCCAGTTGACTGCAAAAGACCTTCAGGAAGATTTCGCGGACTCTGGAGTGGGGGTGCACTGTTCTTCTGTGCAGCAACACATGCACACATGTGACCTTCATGGAAGAGTCAGCAGAAAAAAAAAACTTTCCTGCGTCCTCACCACGAAACTCAGCGTGAGAAGTTTGCAAAGGCACATCTAAACAAGCCTGATGCATTTTGGAAACAAGTCCTTTGGACTGATGATGTTAAAATTTAACTTACCGGTCGCAATGAGCAAAGGTATGTTTGGAGAAAAAGAGAGTGAGGAATTTCATGAAAATAACACCACTGCAACCGTTAAGCACGAGGGTGAGTCAAACATGATTTGGGATTTTGATGCAGCAATAGCACGGCCAACATTTCACTGGTAGAGGGAGGAATGAATTCAATTAAATACCAGCAAATTCTGGAAGCAAACATCACATTCTAAAGCTGCAGATCAAAAAAGGATGACTTCTGCAACACGATAATGATCCGAGACACGCCTCAAAATACACAATAGACTACCTCAAGAGGCGCAAGCTGAAGGTTTTACCATGCCCCTTGCAGTCCGCCGACCACAATATCATCGAAAATCTTTAGATAAACCTCAAAAAAACAGTGCATACAAGACGGCGCAAGAGTCTCACAGAACTAGAATCCTTTTACAAGGAAGAGTAGGCGAAAATCCCCAAAAATCATTGAAAGACACTTGTCCTGCTACGAAAAGCGTTCACAAGTTTTGATACTTGCCAAAAGGGGAGTATCAAGTACTGACCATGCAGAGTGCGCAAACTTTTGCTTCAGAACCTTTTCCATGTTTGTTATTTTGTAACAGTAAAGGATGGAAAAAGGTATAAAGTAGTCCTGCTTCAGTTATTAAAGAAATCTGTCATCTTTAACTTTATGCTTTTTTGGAAATCAGGACACCTTTTACTCGCTGAGCTATTACAGGTACAAAAATTTTGACCAGGGTGCCCAAACCATTGCATGCCACTGTATACAACCATAATTTTTAAGAACTGTATATGCAATAATTATTTTAAACTGTGTATATCACTATAGTTTTCTTTTTATTTGCTGCGTGTACCTTCCTTTTCAGTCTGGTTGTATATCAGTGTCCAGCTGTGTGTCAAAAAGTTTCACAGTTTTGTGTCCATCTACAGACAGGGCACGCATCTGTGGACAGCCGACTGGTGGGATGATTGTATACACTTGCAATCTGCTTTGGTATCGCTTCTCTGACGGCCTGCATAAAGGGTTAATTGCACCTGTCATTCCGGAGAGTTTAATGAAGGGAGTGTCCGTAGGGATTGTCGTCGTCACCGCGGAGGTGTGGCTGCTGGTTACTTTTTCTATTAATATGTCTCCCTCACAACCACAGTTTCAGAGAGAGCCGCCAGTCTACGCTATAAAAGACCTGAGGCTGCAGGCAGAGAGAAGATAGAGGCTGGATCGGGAACACGAATCCCAGCAATGGATTATAATCCTGGAACTGCATCGCCCAATGCTACGGAAATTGCGAAGTACGTTTTCTTGCTGTATCCACATCTTGTTGATGATTACCAATGGCTGATTTTGGACACTCGAATCAGTCTCCTCCTTCGGAGAGTCCAAGAGTTTTACTACCCTGCACTCGCAACTGTAGCTCCTCTTGGTAAGTGTCTCGTCTCTTCCTCATGATTATGTTGAAAAATAGAAGTTAGCTTCTCATTCATCCCTGTATTCTAACGACTTGCTAATTGCAAGGCAGGTCTTTCCAACCGGTATCGCTTCAGCAAACATCGGCTGAGTGTATTTGATAAGGTACCCCATGCAAGTCTTATTGTGAAATTTAGGAGGCATGTCATCCAAGGGGACATTGCTATGCCGATACAGAAATGGCTTACCCACAGAAGGCAAAGTGTTGTTGTAGACTGTCATATTCCGCATTGAGGTTGTTGACCAGTGGTGTGGTTCAGGAATCTGTTCTGACACTCTTACTCTTCCTGATTTTTATAAATCACCTGGATGAGGATGTGGAGCGATGGGTTAGTAAATTTGGTGATGAAAGAAGTTTGGGGGCGTTGTAGATAGTGTGGAGGGCTGTCAGAGGTTACAGCTGGACTTTGAGAGGATACAAAACTGCGTTAAGAAGAGGCACTTGGAATTCAACATAGGTAAATGAGAGTCGTTCTTTTAGATAGGGTAAATATGTTGGCAGAATATAGTATCAGCGGAATTAATTTGAAAATATATAAACATCAAATAGCTTATGTCATGTGACCCGCAACACAAATATATAATTGTGTCAGTTTTTATAAACAAACAAACAAACGTTTATTACATTCTGCTCTGTAATAGCGAAAAATATTCAAACGACTAACTTAACCAGAAGTTAACTGCTATGCGGCAACCCTGGAACAGTTCTTAAAGTGGTAAATTCGAACACAGTATTAAAATGGTAACTTCGAAAGCCCAAGTGATTTACACAGTCAATACGGAGAGACATCTCTGGAAACGGATGTCTTCGAGATGTGCCGTTACTGCTGATTCTGTCCAATGGATTCACGGCGAAGGAAATAAAATGGTTTAAATGAACTGACCTAGTCCTGGCGAATGAACACTTCACAACCCTTCCTACTCATACAAGATACTCAATTACATCATGGTCACAAGACAGTCACAAGATACCCACGAGTTATATCACAGTCCAACGTCTCACCAGTTAAAAAGCATAAGGGTACGTGGGCATCAGCACTTCCATGATCTGTCGCCGACACAAAGAGTGCAGAGGAAACTGACAACATGCAGAGGGATATTAATATGTTCAGCGAATGTAGCAGCGTCTGGCAGATGGAGTGCAAAGTTGGTAAATGCGAGGTTATCGAATGGGAAGGACAATTGTAAGAACAGAATATTATTTACCTGGTAAACGGTTGCAGTATGCGGCCGTGCGGAGGGGATTCGGATTACTTGTGCTTTAAATCACAAAAGTTTGGTTTGCAGGTGCAGCAGACTGTCAAGAAAGCAAACGGGATTTTCGCCTTAGTTGCCAGAGGGATTGAGTTTAACAGCAGGGTGGTTATGCTGCATCTGTACAATGTACTGTTGAGGAGGCATTTGCAGTACTGGGCAGTTCAGGGCTTCCGACTTGAGGATGGATAAACTGGCTGTGCAGGCGGTTCACCAGTTGACTGCAGAGCCGAGGTGGTTCGACTATGAGGGGAAATTGTGTCGATTGGGATCGTAGACGCATTCTACGAAGAAGGTGAATTCGACCAGCCGAGCACTGAGCCATCGCACTCAACCGCATTCTGGCGCCCAGCCCTGTAGCCATCGGCGACCTCATGAATAAAGCACCCAGCACTCTCCTCTGCCAATGGTTTCAATGAACTGACCGCAGAACCGTCTGTGCCGATGAATTCCACACATTCACCTGTCTCAGTCTGAAGAAATTAGGACCCATCTCCGTTCTAAAGGGATGTCTTTTCATTGTGAAGCCTCGTCTTCAGGTTGTAGACTCCCTCACGACAGAAGCAACCCTCTCCGCGTCCACGATATCTCGGCCTTTCAATTTTCAATAAGTTTCAATGAGACTCCTCTCATCCTTCTGAACTTCAGCAGGTGAATTGTAATTACTACCAATTTAATAATGATCCTGATAATCTCCTTCATAGTTACATTAATTCCATGTTCATCTCTGCTCTTGGGAGGGGTATCGATTAAAATAACTGCTTTCAGAGAAAGTGTCCATCCGAAAGTGTATTAATTTTCTATATTTCCGTCCGCACAGTGAACGTGGTGACAATCGTCATCCTGTCTCGGGGAAAGTGCGGTCTCTCCAAAGGCGTCACAAGGTACCTGGTTGCCATGGTAGCAGCGGATCAGCTCGTCGTTCTCTTCGATCTGGTATTGAACAAGATCCCGGTGACTAACGTGCCAATGGAGTTTCTCAACTGGTCACGTCGTGCTCCCGTGTGTAATATCCACGCCGTTCTGTTCTACGCCGCCACGGACTGTTCTGTCTGGTTCACCGTCACTTTCACCTTTGATCGGTTTGTCGCCATTTGTTTTCAGGAGCTGAAACGAAGATACTGCACCGGGAGAGCGGCGGCTCTGGTTCTGGGGACAGTGACTGTGCTCAGCTGCGTAAAGAACATATTCTGGTACTTTATGCTCGATGAGTCATATTCGTCATTAAATAGTTCCTTGTTCTGCCTTAAATCTAACCGTTTATTTTCCATTTCTCAGCTGGCAACATTTCGACTGATTCATTCCCTCCTCACCCCAATATTCCCCTTTGTCCTGATACTCCTGCTCAATAGTTTAACCATCAGACACGTCTTCCTCGCCAGCCGAGCCGGGAGGAGACTCCGTGGTTCGCGGGATGGCGAAATGCCCGCCGACCCGGAGTTGAAGAACCGGAGGCAAGCCCTCCTGTTACTGCTGGTTATGTCGGAGAATTTCATCCTGCTGTGGGCGCTGCTGACGGTGTATTCCATATGGGAGAGCTTTGATTCGATTCCCCCGAGTTCTCTGCGGGAGCTGGGCTACATGCTGCAGCTCCTCAGCTGCTGCACCAACACGGCCCTTTACGCCGTGGTCCAGGCCAGGTTCAGGGAGCAGCTGAAGGAGACGGTGAAATCGCCCTTACGCCTCATGGCAAAGTTCATTCGGCGTTGTCAGGATTGCATTAATCCTCGGTGACACTTCTCCGATACCGCCCAAGCTATCCCATTTTATCTGGTAGTTTATTACAAATTGAAGGGCCACTGGGACGTGATGGAGTTGGAGATGTTGAAGGAGGCTTGTAAAAGTGCAGATGGGTTGAAACTGTGGTCACAGAAATCATAACTGTGTCAAAGTAATACGGCAGTTCAGTGTCTGTTGCTTCGAAACGGTTGAGAAATACGGCAATATCTCCCAGGCAGGTAAGTCTATGACTATGACCCCTCTGGTTTTTGATAACACTATGCAAACATAAAAGAAAAGTAGATTCGTATGCCACCAGAAGATGGCAGTCGATATTGCGGAGATTTCAATGTTGTCACCCAGGAATCGCATTTTAATTACAAAGGAGAAATAACAGTCTGTAGAATAAGTTCGACAGTGAGTTGTTCCGGGATTTGTGACACATATAAATAACTTGGATGCATGTGAATGAGTTGACTAATAATCTTGCGGACGACACAAACTATTTAACTTACGCAAGGCGCCGGAGGATCTTCGGGCGGTAATTTCAATGAACTCGAAAGAGCAAGACCTTTACACAGAGAGTAGTGGGTGCATGGGATGCACTTCCTGGTGTGCTGGTGGGGACACAAGGAGGGGAGACATTGAGGAGCTGCTGATACAGACATTTGCCTCTGAGGAAAATGGAAGGACATGCTGATAATTCAAGCAGATAAGATTGGTTAGTCATTAGGTTACTTATCTAACTGGTACAGTGCGACTTTGTGGGGCGACGGGACTGCTCTGGTGCTGTCATGTTCCAATGAAGAGAATGAACAGCTGACACTTTGGAGAGACTTTTTCTGGATTGGAAAGGTCAAGGGGCCGGCTGAGGGGACGATGAGGTAGATTACCTACTGACGGGGGGGTTGTGAAAATAAGTGATGGACAGTGTAGAATCGGGCGGGGTATGTAGGAAGCTGAGCGGTGATCGGCGGAAACTGTACGAGAACGTAGATGTGGGAACCTGAGGACACTGGCTAGTACACGAAAGCGAGGAAGGGGGTTCACTGGGGGAGAAGATGGGTAAGTGAGCTGAGAACAAGAAACGAGAGAGGAACCAGGAACGTGGATGGAACAGGAGAGAGTAGTGAGTGTGGACAAAGGAGTTTCTGCTGTTCATACCCTCAGGTAGTAAACTACCCAGACAGAATACGTCTACAAGGAACGCAGATTCAAGGAAGCAAAATGCATCATCAGTGATCTCCATGACCCAGGCCATGCTCTCTTCACGCTGCTGCCACCTGGACGGAGATACAGGGGCGTTAGCACTCACACGACCACGATCATAACAGTTAATACCCCTCAAAAATTCAAACCCCGGCATTGACCTGCACCATGACAGATTTCCTCATGTTTCCATGACATATGGACTGATTTTCAAGGGCTCCTCATCGGATAGCCTCGATATTCATTGCGTGTTGATACATATACATATTCGTGTGTGTGTGTGTGTGTGTGTGTGTGTGTGTGTGTGTGTGTGTGTGTGTGTGTGTGTGTGTTTAAATCTCAGCTGAGGGAGTCACGTGTCAGTTACTCGGAACATAGAGCTTAAGAATACTCAAGCACTCATCATTCCTACATCAGCAATTTTAATATCCTCCATCTTCTTACATCCTTATGACTATCCAGACGTCTCCTAAAATCATCTAATGTATTTGCCTCCATGTCCATACCAGTCAGCGCATTCCAGGCATCCACGGTCTCAGAGTGAAAAAAAACAAACAAACAACAACTATTCCTCACATCCCGCGTGAAACTACTCCTCTCAGTTTCGATGCATAGCCTCTTCTCTTCGATATTTGAATACTTGGGTACAGATACTCCCTATTTCTCTATCTATGCCTCTCCTAAGCTTATAAACTTCTGCCAAATCTCCCTTGAGCCTCCGGCGCTTCAGGGAAAACGACCCGTTTGTCCAGGCTCTCGTCAAAAGACATGTTGTCTAATCCAGGCAGCGTTCCGATGTGGCCTAACCAGAGTTTTCACAATTTGCAACATTATGTCTTTAATTGAGATCCTTGCTGACTTGCGTATTCTAAAAGTCTCTTATTCACATTGTTGACCTGCGTAGACACTTTCAAGAGGCTGTGACCTTAGATCCCAAGGTAGCTCTGCTCAGCAACACTCTTCAGGAGCTTGCCCAAACACTGTACTGTTTCTTTACATTTGCTTGATACCAGCGTGCTGCATCTCGGATTTATCTGGGTTAATTTCCATCTGTCCTGTCGTTGTTAATATCTGCAACTCATCTGTGCTTTGCCAGTCTTTTACAGTGGCCACAACTCCATCAATCTTGGCATCATCCGCAAATGTACTAGCCAGCCCACCTAGATTTTCATCCAGGTAATTTATATACATCACAAGCAGCAGGGATCCCTGCGTAGATCACTGTCGAGCATCACTAATTGCAGATCTCCATCTCGGATAAGTCCCTTCAGTCATCTCACTCTGCCGTCTGTGCACAAATATGTTATGAGTCCAAGCAACCAATTGTCCGCCGTTCCCTTTGCCTCTCCCCTTGAGCGAGTATGTCAAACGCCTGACTGATACCACGTGCTCAGCATCCACTGCCCTACCCTCATCAATCCCTTTCCTCACCTCGTTAACATACTCTTTCAAGTTGTAAGAGAAGATCTGCCCCGAACAGAGCCATGCTAGCTCTCCCTAATCTGTTTGGGTTTTCCAACTGTCGTAAATCCTGGACATACGGATTTTTTACCTCCTATGTCCATTTAACTGAAATAAGTCTCACTTATCCATAGTTTCCGGGATTGTTACCGTTTCTCGTTTGAAAAAGAGATAAAACATTTTCACTGCCCAGACCTGCGGGACTTCGCCTGTGGCTGGAGTTGACATGAGGAAGCCGATCAAGGTCCCAGCAATATTACGTGTTCCCTCTTGCAATTGTAACTGGGTCTTGGTTACACTGGCTGCAATTGTGTCTAAACTGGCTTCTTTGTATGTCATATAAAATGGCTTTCCTGTAATAACAACTGCGTTGTTAGGAGTTATCTCTCTCCCTGCTTGTTTGGGTTACACAATTGATAAGGTAGAAAACGTCCCAATCAGTGCTAATGTTATTCTATTTGTTTGTGTGCGAACGTGGGTGATTTCCCGGGTTTTTCGGGAGGAGAACCGAAGAGGAAGGACATGCTGTGCGCGCTCTGGTCTACCACCGTGTTTGGTCCCAGGGGGCGGGTCGAAGAGGTCGGAAATGATCGCATGGTGGAAAGAAGACCCCGTTAATTGAGCTCCGACGGTTGTGCACGAAGTGGTTGACTCTGATAAGTTTCGCGCCTTCTAATTTCATTTTATATTGTATCTCTATTAATTGCATAGCTCCAGTAAGATCTATAAAGTGTAATCTGTGAAACGTTCATTGTGTGATGTCTGATATTTGACGTGTCAGTTTAAACCAGGGTGTACAACACAACAACTACACAAACGCGAGACAAGGTTTGGAGGGCGGACGTGGTTTCCCCTCGATATGCCCGAGCCGGTAACACTGAGCGTTCCATTCGTGGGGCTTGTCCGGGATTGAACCAGGGACATCTGGCATTAGCACTTCTTCCGAAGTGTGAAAATGTTCCCTACTTAACACGCACGCATGTTTAACCGGAACTTTCTCGGACTCACACCAGTCGCAAACGTCTCCAGGTCCATTTCCACAGTAACTTAATGGGCTGTTACACAGCTTCATCCCGGACGATTTTGCCTTCCTCACTTCGTAAAGAGTAGTGTGACGTTTGTAATCTTTCAGTCCTGCGGGACATGCCAGTGTGAGGGGATCCAGGAGTGCCCCTATTAACTTTTTGAAGAGAGACAGAGAGAGTTATTTATCATTGATAGTTTGTTTGGAAAAGGGAGAGTGACGAAGATTGACGGTTAGACCTTCACTGGAGTTAAGTTTAGAGTTTTACTTTGGAGATAAAAACTTAGCAGCTCGAAGGTTGCTATGGTGACCGACAGCACATTGTTGATGTTACTTCCAAGGACTTGCTGCCTGCTCGCATTCCTTTACAGACAAAGGAAGGAGGGACTCTTCGAATGACAGGAGATGCTCAGCACAGTGAAAGAAATAGTAGGTCATATTACATATACTTCAGACACATGACCGGGACACTGAATTAGCTTAGTTGTGCCTGCAGAGAAAGTTGGTTTTGGAGGATCGATCAGGCGGATTGATCTAATTGCTCTGCCAGTGAAAATTCAAAGGCAGGACCGGTGGGGAGTTGTCCATGTGTCCGACTCTAGCCTGGGTAGACAGCTCAACCACACCGAAGTACTGTCCCCTTTGTTGTTAAAGTTCCAGACTGTAACTTGTGAAGGAATTCGGAGGACGACGAAGAAATAGACGACATAGCTCACCTGAAGACTTAACTTGCTGTCTCTCTCTCTGCATCACTATTCAACTACATACTGTTACGTACCCCGTAAATGGGTTGCCAAACCAGCAGAAATGGATCACTCAGTTGGAGTTTGGATTACTGGAACTAAGAAAGTTTTATTAAAGAAATAAGCAACTCAGTATTCTAATAGTAAGGATATAAATGCAACAGGTCAGCAATGAATAAACACATGTACACAGAACTAGGATAATAGGATCAATCAAGCTCTATCGCAGTCGAGGGGTAAAATGATCAATCACAAGTGACAGAGTTCAATTTAGTTCAGTTCGCAGTAATCGCTGTTGTGGCGTTGAAGAGAGAGAGAGAACGAATGACTATGCAAATCGGATTCCAAACAGACCTTCGATATTCCTCGCAGTTAGCTTTCGGGCGAGCCCTTTGAAGTGTCTTCTGAGGTCACCGACTGTGACCCCTCCGTTCCAGATACGATCGTTCCGCTGCGGTGAACCCGGCATCCAGGCAAGTGCGGACACATACACCAGGTTCCCGCCGACTGCATCTTTCCGCCCGGTGTGTCTATGGCTGGTCCCGCGACAGCCCTCCAAAACTCCCACCGACTTCTGGGGGCACACCGCTTCCAGGGTCTTGTTACCTCGTGGTGTCGTGTGTGGTGTCTGTTTCCTTAGCGAACCTGTCCGTTTTTATCCCCCCTGTTGGGGTATCGCCTGTGCATCAGACTTCAAACAGTTCAGGGTTCAAAGCAGCCGGTCTTGATAAAACTTAGACCGGTGTTTCCTTCCGTTAATCTCTCTCGTCTCTTCATTAACATTTCCAACTGCTGCTCCATTGTCTTACTTATCTCTGTCTCCTGACGACGGGTGGCAGATCAACTGATGATCCCACTGGTGATAGCACAGTACAGTTAACATCTTAGTCTATGTGTACTTTTGTCACACCCCTCCCCTTTAAGGATTTTTACTGGGGTAAAAATTACTAGCATGAATGCATCATTGGATACATACAAATATACATCTTCATCAGCTATTTGTCTAATACAGAGAATTTTAAGTTGTCAACACCTGACAGACAGTCAGCAATCACATTTTCTGTTCCTTTTATGCGTGATATTTTAATAATCCTCTCAAAGCAGGCTCCAACTAAGCAGACTTCATAGTGGCCAGAAACACTGATGAATTGTGATCAGTGTAACTTCTCAGTGGTTTTCGCCCCGGACACAGATAACAAGGGTCGTCCTATACCAATTAGCATTCTTTGGCAAGGGCTTAATATGAGGGTGGGTACTATCCGCAAAGTTGTTTTTTTCCTGCAAAACTTCCGATAGTACCCCACCATCTCGAAGACCCTTCTCAGGGCTCTCTTGTCTGTCGGGGTGGGGACTTCAGCGATAGCCCGCAACTTAGCTTGCATCGGAACCAGCTGCCCCTGTCCTACCACAAGTCCCAGATAAGTGACTTTTTCGTGCTCGAATTCACTCTTTTCGAGGTTTACTGTCAGGCTGGCTTCAAACAGCTTTTTAAACAGATCCTCCTAGGTGTTACTCCAGACCACTACATTGCCAATATACACTTCTGTGTTCTTTAGCCCGTTTGTCACTGAATTAATCTTTCTATAGAGGTGTTGCTCACTAGGCTGACCTGATGTGACAACAGCCCCATGTCCAAGGCCTTCGCATCGCCTCAGGACGTCCAGACCTGTTTAATTAGCAGTTTAATTAGCTTTATCAATGGCCCGCTTTGTTCGGGGGTTAGGTGAGAGAACTTATCAGCAAAACAGGTCAAAACAATAGACATCTCCCATCAGGTCGGCACCACGCTTATCTTTGCAAAATGGGTCCTCCCCTTATCAGGTGGCACCCTAGCCTCATTAATTTTCATGATATCTCCAGTTAGATCTGTTTTCTGATCGTGGTGGACTTTTAACATGTTAATAGCTTCTAACTGTGTTAACTCACGTCTGCAATAGTCAATAACATTCTTCCTTCTGTGCAGCCAGTAAACCTCTTTCATGATTCCGCCGACTGTTTTCCTCCCCCAAAATGTCCACCGAGGGGTATCTTGTGGACCAGGTTAAGAATCTAATCCCCATAAATTTTTGGCGCCATCCCCCATTCCTCATCTGCGGGTACGGTACTTGGTCTCCCTTTCTTCCTTAGCACTGCCTCCTCCACACAATAGCCTACTGGCTGCCTTTTTAATGCTGCTTCAGAGAGATCTGCCTCCGCCGAAACCATCACCTCCTCGTCTCGGTCCTGCGCTTGTACAAATTCCTACCTGGCTAATGCTAAGTCTGCCTCAGCTCCCTCACTTCCTCCTGTTTCACTATGCTCCTTCTTTTCACTTTCCATCTCCCCCTGGTACAAGGCTGGTAGAAACGTCTCAGCTAAATTTACTTCGGCCGTCTTTCTGGACACACGCCGAATCACTGCGCAAACGGGATAAACCTGTGAGTCCATGGGCGGGGCCTCAATGCTGGCAGGCTGACCGGTCAATCTCACTGCTGCGAACACAATTCCCCCGGCGAGGTCATTACCCAGTAAGACCTCCACGCCTTTCATCGGTAGTTCGAGCCTCAACGATCTTGACTGGTCCAGAGACCAAATCGCTTTTTAGGTGTATCTGGTGCAAGGGTACTGCCTCAGTCCCTTTCCCAATGCCTTTTATGACCCTGACTTTCCCAGTCTCGGTCTCTGAACTAAAGTCTAACACACCCTTTAATATCAATGACTGACACGCTCCCGTGTCTCTGCAGATCCGTACTGGAACTGGGTTTAACCTCTCCTTCACCGGCACCAACCCGGCCGAGATAAACCTCTCGCGCCATTCCTGAACTTTGGCAGACCTTTTCTCTCCTAGCGGTTTGTTTACCAGCTCAATACAGCCAGTCGGAAGCGCCGCCTTTCCCTTTCCCGTCTCCTTCTTTGGGGCAAAGCACCTGGACGCAAAGCGTCCAGCTTTCCCACAATTATAACAGACGACCCCAGGAGACTTCCTACCTGACTGCTCCCGGTCTACCTTACCCTTCTCACTAGTCCCCGGCTTACTTACTGACTTTTCTGGCGGACTCTCCCTGCCGTCCTGACTACCCTTCTGGTAGCCTTTATTCGGGACAGACTTAGTTTTATGTGTCAACGCGTACTCATCCGCTAGCTTAGCAGTTGCAGCTAACCTGGCTGCCTCTTTCTCATCTATATAGGGTCTCATACCGTCAGGGACACAACCTTTAAACTGCTCAATCAGGATCAGCTGTAGCAGTCTGTCATAATCCCCATTTACCCCCTTCGAGGCGTACCAACGCTCACAATATGTCTGCATCTCACGGGCAAACTCTAAATACGTGCGGTCCCACTGCTTCCTCGCATTCCGGAACCTCTGCCGGTATGCCTCCGGGACCAACTCATAAATCCTGAGGATGGCCTCTTTCACCACTTCATACCTCTGAGCATCTTCTGCGGACAAAGCTGAGTAAGCTTGTTGGGCTTTTCCTTTAAGTACACTCTGAAGCAAAACAGCCCACTTATCCCTCGGCCAGTCCTGACGTGCAGCAACTTTTTCGAAATGGAGAAAGTACCGATCCACATCGGTATCGTCAAATGGGGGAACCAGCCTAACCTCCTGGGTCGCCCTGAGCCATCCAGCTTGGTTCGGCATGGGCCCCTGTTCTGCCCTCATCTTTAACCTCTGCAGCTCGAATTCCCTTTCCCTCTGCCACTCTTCTTGCTCCAACTGCCTCTCTCTCTCTCTCTCCTGCCGTTCTAACTGTTTCTCTCTCTCTTGCCGTTCTAAGGGTTTCTCTCTCTCTTGCTGTTCTAACTGTTTCTCTTTCTCTTCGTGTTCTAGCTGCCGTACCCGGAACTCGTACTCTAGTCTCAATTTTTCAATCTGCACCTGTACTGCGTCTTCACCAGGTTTTCCAATAGACATCATCTCCAGCGCCCCTTGGGGAAACACACCTTTAGACACATAATGCTCTACGATAGCTCTGTGCATCTCCTCTCTCCTCATTGTTGACTTCCCCTTAACAAGATTCAACCGTTTGGCCACAGCTGCCAATTCCGGTTTCCTGGCATCCTCCAATGCGTCCAAGGTCGGCGCCTTTAGAAATTCCTCAATCTCCATTTCTGCTGTTTGCCTTTTCTTTCTTTCGGGAATTATAACCGAATCAATTTACCCCGTCCCAAATTTAGCGTTCAAAATCGCCGATGGGAACCCCACTTATGTTACGTACCCAGTAACTGGGTTGCCAAACCAGCAGAAATGGATCACTCAGTTGGAATCTGGATTACTGGAACTAAGAAAGTTTTATTAAAGAAATAAGCAACACAGTACTCTAATAGCAAGAATATAAATGCAACAGGTTAGCAAGGAATAAACACACATCTACACAGAACTAGGATAATAGGATCAATTAAGCTCTATCGCAGTCAAGGGGTAAAATGATCAATCTCAAATGACAGAGTTCAATTTAGTTCAGTTCGCAGTAATCGCTGTTGTGGCGTTGAAGAGAGAGAGAGAACGAATGACTATGCAAATCGGATTCCAAACAGACCTTCGATATTCCTCGCAGTTAGCTTTCGGGCGAGCCCTTTGAAGTGTCTTCTGAGGTCACCGACTGTGACCCCTCCGTTCCAGATACGATCGTTCCTCTGCGGTGAACCCGGCACCCAGGCAAGGGCGGACACACACACCAGGTCCCGCCGACCGTATCTTTCCACCCTGTGCCTCTATGGCTGGTCCGGCAACCAGCCCTCCAAAACTCCCACCGATTTGTGGGGGCACACCGCTTCCAGGGTCTCGTTACCTCGTGGTGTCGTGTGTGGTGTCTGTTGCCTTAGCGAACCTGTCCCTTTTTATCCCCCCTGTTGGGGTATCGCCTGTCCATCAGACTTCAAACAGTTCAGGGTTCAAAGCAGCCGGTCTTGACAATATTCAGACCGGTGTCTCCTACCGTTAATCTCTCTCGTCTATTCATTAACATTTCCAAATGCTGCTCCATTGTCTTACTTATCTCTCTCTCCGCTGAAGACAGGTGGCAGATCAACTGTTGATCCAACTGGTGCTAGCACAGGACAGTTAACATCTTAGTCTATGTGTACTTTTGTCACAATACCACGAACTGAACTGAACAGAACTTTACTCAACATCGTAAGACCGTATCTGTTTACCCTAGACTTAAAGAAGCTTGGTTTTCCATTCATATTTTTCCACATTTACTGATGTGTTTACTTATACATACATATATATATATATATATAATACTTGTTAACCAGCTTGAGTTATCTTCATTTAGTTTACTGTATTGCGCAGTAATTAATAAATATTATTAGTTATTAGCAATACTAAACTCCAAAGTAGTTCCTATTTATTCTGGTTTCTTTATTCCCGTCACGGGGTAGGTGGCACCAGAATCAAAGTGATTCTAGAAAGAAGATGACCAATATATCCATTATCTCTTCTGCAACCTCTCTCAAAACTCTTGGTGTAGTCCATCTGGCCCAGGTAACATTTTAACCTTAAGACCTTTGTGTTTGCCGAGCACTTTTTCATTTGTCATAACAATGTCAGTCACTCTCTGTCGCTTACCCTTTCGGGACTCTGACATTCTGATGGTGCCTTCCAGAGCAAACGCATTTGCAAAGGACCTATTAGGTTCATACGTCATTTCTTAGCCCCCATTGCTACCTCTAGTCGTGAGTAAGGAACAATATTTTTTTTAATTGTTCCATTCCTTGTGGACCCAAAACTGGATAAGAAAAATATATGGAGTTAGTTCGACCAAATTGTCAATAATTAGATGGAGAGTATTTTGGGAACGATGTCCATAATTGGAGATGTGTTGAGGTCGTTATAGGTTATGATCAGACTGGTCTTCACAGGGCAGAGTTCAGACTGCCAAATCCCGAATACAACTGCATTGGGCAGGATCTGGGGAAATTTTATTAAGAATCGCCGCCAGGGCTAAGTCCACACCTTAGAAGTGGATATTTTATAATTTGGATCTCAGTTTCAGCATTTTTTTTCTGAGGTTGAATCTAAGTATGAAGCAGGGCAAGGCGAGGCTCGAAATGCTAAATGACGGGAAGCATTGTAAGTATCGACAGGAGAAAATAAATGATGATTACTATTTAGAAATCTTACTTCGAGCCTGAAATGCGGAGATATTAAACAAAGAGAGAAAGTTGAATCAAGCGATATTGAAAAAGTTTCTGATGAGCAAATCGGGAGCCAGGAGAATGGTGGGCCTTCTAAAGAAGAAAGCAGGGTATCTGAAGACAAGACGTTCAGAAAATCCTTCATGATTATCTCACATCTGCATTCACTACGGAAACAGAAACACAATAGGACAAGATCAGGAGGCGAAGGATATTGTTGCAGGGTATGATGATATTGTGCAAAAATGTTGAGAAATTTTTGTAAACCCAACTGTGCATTGCGTCAGTATCACGCTGCCCTAATTCTGGCCATTTTCTTCACCATCTGTCTGTCCCTCCTGAACCTCCTGTCTGCTCCTCTAACTATTCAATCTCCTGTAACTCCTCCTCTCTCTCTTCCATTCTGAGCCACCGCGTTGGACTCAGTGACGGAGATCTGGCCGCTGCGGCAGTCCCATGATAGGTAGTCTCTCCAACAATATCCAAGTCAGTACACCTGTGATTAATGAGAGCAACCTCAGAGTGTTCTGCACTGCCTGTTTACACCTCTTCCCTCTCCTGTCGTTCACACAGATACCTGGCACCTGCAACTGAGCGGTAACACATCATTCTCCTGTCAAGAGCCGAATGTCACTAACCTGCAACTCCAGGTTACGGTACAAAGCAGATGATCTTGTTGCATCGTTACAGATTCTGAGATTGAGTGAGGTTGTGCCCATCACTGAATCGTGAACGAATGATGGTTGCATTTCGGAACTAAATGCCCGAGGTCTTCAGGTTGAGGCGGAGGGAAAGGAAGGTCGGCAGAGTGGGTGGCTTGGCTGTGCAGAAAATAATCGCACCTGCTCAGTAGAAAATATGGCATGTGATCTTAAGCTGTGGAATACTCGTCTGTTGAGTTCAGAAACCGCCAGGTTCACATTATACTCACGGAAGGTATATGCAGTCCTCCTGACAGTAGGTGGGATATGGACCGCAGAGTGCAACGGGAAAAATGTGTGCCTGAAGGGCAATGTTCTGATAGCCATAGGATTTGTCCACATGCAGGTCGATTGGGTTGGTTTGTTTTTGTAATTTGTCCTTCGGCCGACGTGGGGATCAACTATACTGGATTGGGTGTTATGAAATAAATCGGAAATGATTAAGGAGCTCATGGTAAAATCACCCTTCAGAGGCAGTGAAACCACTATGATTGACTTCAACTTCACATATGACAGGGAGAAATTAAATTCTGACGCAGCAATATTTCGGTGCAGTAAACGAGTTTAAAGTGGTGTGAAAAAGGTCTCGGCCGAAGTAATTTTGAAGGAGATGTTGTCAGCCTTGTTTGCAGGTCAGAAATGGCGTGAGGTTCTGGCCAAACGGTCGAACGTGCAAAACAGGTCTATTGTGAAAACAAAGGAATACTCAAATAGTAAAATAGTACAATCATGGCTGACAAGGAAAGTCAAACCTAACGTAAAAGCAAAAGACAGAGTATACAACAGAGAAAATATTCAGATTAAACGTATGGAGAACAACTAAAATATTCATGAGAAGGTAAAGATGAAATATAAAAGCAAGATGAAAAAATTCAAAGTGGATTGTAACAGCTTTTTTAAGTATATAAAAATAAAGGAGAAATGAGAGTGAGTATAGGAGCGCTAGAACATGAGGAAAGAGAAATAACAACTGGGGACAAGGGGACGGCAGATGACCTATTGGAGTTTGTAGCATCAGTGTTCATTCTGGAAGACTCTTGCACTGTGTCTGATGTTGTAGTGTGTGAAGGAAGAGAGGTTCACTCACTGTTACAAGACAGAAGGTGCTCAAGAACCCGAAAGACCTAAGGTTGCATGGGTCATCCGAGCCAGATCAACTGCACCTTTAGTTTCTAAAAGAATGAGAGATAGAGATTGTAGAAGCATTTTTGATGATCTTTCTAAAAACCACTGGACTCTGGCATAGTGTCAGCGGACTGAAAGTTTGCTACTCCACCAGATTATTTAGGAAAGGAGGAAGGTAGCAGAAACCGAATTATATACCGGAGAGCCTGACCTTAGTGGTTGGGAAGACGTTGGATTCAATTTTTGAAAACGAGGTAACACTGGACAAGAGAGGACAATGTCAGCACGTTCCTCTGTTGTCTCTGTCGGTATCCTTCGCAGATATCATCTGGCCGAAGGGACATAAATATTTCAGAAATTTCTCAGACCTTAATTAGCTTGTTCGGGCTATGGCTTGTCACAGTCATCGTTAGGAAAGGCAAAGTGATGGAAATTTAAAAGCATTATATGTACCATGACTCCGCTAACTTTGCCCTAAAAATCAACAGCCATGGGTTCCTCTAAGCAGCTGTCTAGCACTCTGAAAATTAAAAGAAATAATGCCCACAAAGCAGGAAAAGGATACAACAAGATAGCAAAGCGTTTTCAGTCAGCCGTTTCCTCAGTTCGTAATGTAAATTAGAAATAGTAGTTACAAGGAACTGTGGAGCTCAAGTTGAGGTTCAGAAGAACAAGAAAACTTTCCGAGAGAACTCATCATAGGATTGCTAAAAAGGCAAATTAAAACCCCCGTTTGACCTTCGGGAAGATTTAACAGACTCTGGAGTGGCCGTGCAGTGTTCTGCTGTGCAGTGACACCTGAACAAATATGACCTTCATGGAAGAGCCATAAGGACAAAACTTTTCCTGCGTCCTCACCACAAATTTTAGTGTCAGAAGTTTGCAAAGGAACATCTATACAAGCCTGAAGCATTTTGGAAACAAGTCCTGTAGACTGATGAAGTTAAAATAGAACTGTTTAGCCGCAATGAGCAAAGGCATGTTTGAAGAAAAGGAAGGTGCAGAACTTAATGAAAAGAACACCTCTCCACGGTGGATGGTCAATCATGCTTTGGGCTTGTGTTGTAGCCAGTGACACGGGGAACCTTTCACCAGTAGAGCGAACAATGAATTCAATTAAATGCCAGCAAATTCTGGAAGCAAACATCACACCGTCTGTAAGAAAGCTGGAGATGAAAAGAGGATGGCTTCTACAAAAGGAGAATAATCCTAAACACACCTCAAAATCCACAATGGACTACATCGAAGGCGCACGCTGAAGGTTCTGCCATGGCCTTCACCGTTCCCCGACCTAAACATCATCGATCAAACTGTGGTTAGACCTCAAAGGAACAGTGCATGCAAGACGGCCCAAGAATCTCACAGAACTAGAAGACTTTTGCAAGCAATAATGGACGAAAATTCCCCAAACAAGTATTGAAAGATTCTTAGCTGGCTGAAGAAAGCATTTACAAGCTGTGATGCTTGCCAGGGGGTGTTACTAAGTACTCACTCTACAGGGTGGCCAAGCATTTGTGTCGGGCCCTTTTCCTTTTCTGTTATTTTGAAACTGTAAAAGATGGACATTGTAAAGTAATCTTGCTTAAAATATTAAAGAAAGGTGTCATCATTAACTTTATGCCTTTCAGAAATCAGGTCCTCTTTTACTCGCATAGCTATTCATAGTAACAGGAATTTTTAACAAACCTTTGGATGCCACTGGATGCAACTATAATTTTTAATAATTATCCATGCAATATTTATTTTTAATCTGTGCATGTCATTAATGTTGTTTGTTTGTTTGTTTGTTTGTTTTTTGTTTGTTTGTTTTATTATTTGCAGCGTGTACCTTCCTTTCCAGACTGGTTGTATATCAGTATCCAGTTGTGTTTCAATGAGTTTCTCAATGTTGTGTCCATTTAAGACCCGGCACGCGTCCGTGGACATCCGACTTCTGGGATTATTAGATACTCTTCCGTTTGTATTGCTTCTCTGACGGTCTGCAAATAAAGGGTTAATTGCACCTCTCATTCCGTAGAATTTAATGAAGGGTGTGTCCGTGGGGATTGTCGACGTCAGCGCGGAGGAGTGGTTTCTGGTTGCCTGGTCTATTAGTATGTCACCCTGACAACGTCAGTGCCAGTGAGAGCCGCCAGTCCGCGTTATCAGAGACCAGCGGCTGCAGACAGAGAGAAGACAGAGGCTGGGTCGCGAACAGGAATCTAGACGATCGCAACAATGGATTGTAATCTGCGAAATGCTATGCCCAGTGCTACGGGAATCGCGAAGAATATTTTCTGGCCATATCCATATCTTGTTGAAAATTACGAATGGCTGGCATTGGACTCTCGAATCTATCTTGCGCTTCTGACATTCCAAGCGGTTTACTACCCTGTACTTGCAATTGTAGCACTTCTTGGTAAGTGTCTCGTCTCTTTCTCATGACTACGTTGAAAGATATAAGTCAGCTTCTGTTTCATACCTGTACTCGAACGGCTAGCTAATTGCAAGACAGGTCTTTCCAACCAGGATCGCTTCAGCAAACATCGGCTGAGGGTATTTGATAAAGTACACCATGCAAATCTTATTGCGAAAGTAAGGAAGCATGTGATCCAATGGGACATTGCTATGTGGGTCCAGAACTGACTTACCCACAGAATGAAGAGCGTTGTTGCAGACTGTCGTGTTCTGCGTTGACCAGTGTTGTGCCTCAGCGATCTGTTCTGGCACAGGTACTCTTCCTTATTTTTACAAATGACCTGGGTAAGGAGGTGGAACGATGGGTTAGTAAATATGCTGATGACCTAAAGTCGTGGGTGTTGTGGATAATGTTGAGGGCTGTGCGACCTTACAGAGGGACATTGATAGGATGCAAAACTGCGTTAAAAAGAGGCAGATAGAGTTCAACACATATAAGTGTGAGGTCGTTCTTTTCCGTAGGTCAAATACAATGGTAGAATATAGTATTAACGGAATTAAACAAATAATTAAGTCGCTCCAACGTCTCACCTGTTAAATAGCATAAGGTCACGTGGGAATCATCACTGCGTTTATTTATCGCCGACACAAAGAGTGCAGAGGAAGCTGACATCATGCAGAGGGATATTAATATGTTCATCGAATGTACCAGCGTCTGGCAGATGGAGTGCAAGGTTGGTAAATGCGAGGTCATCTACTTGGGACGGGCAATTTTCAGCACAGCATGTTATTTCAGTGGTAAACGATAGCAGCATGTTGCTGTGCGGAGGGGCTTTGGAGCGCTTGTGCTTGTAGTTTGCCGGTGCAGCAGGCTATGAAGAAGGCAAATTAGTCTTTGTTGCCAGAGGGATTGAGTTTAAGAACAGGGAGGTTATGCTGCAAATGCGCAAGGTACTGGTGAGGCGACATTTGGAGTACTGTGCGCCTCTCGACTCCTGACTTGACGACGGATAAACTGGCTGTGCAGGCGGTTCACCAGTTGATTCCAGAGATGAGGTGGTCCGAGAATGAGGGGAAATTGAGTCGACTGGGATCGTGCACGCTGGAGCTCAGAAGAATGAGAGGAAATCTTCTAGAAACATATAAAGTCCTGGAAGGGATAGATAAGATAGCGTCAGGAAAGTTGTTTCCACTGGTAGGTGCGTCTAGAGCTACGGGACATAGCCTGAGGATTCTGGGGAGTAAATTTAGTACCGGGATGAGCAGGAACTTCTCCTCTCAGAGACTGGTGAATGTGTGGAATTCTCTGCTCAAGGAAGTAGTGGAGGCTACATCAATAAAGATATTTAAGACTGGCTGCCATAGCTTTTGCATTAGATGAATTAAGGGCTGTGAGGAATAGTTAGGTAAGAGGCGATGAATGCATGGTTAGATCAGTGATGTTCATTTTCATTGCCGGAGCATGCCAGTCTGAACAGATGGTCTATTCCTGCTCCTATTACTAATGTTCTTATATTCTCATCTTCTCCCGTGTTTACAGATGGAGGGTGTTGAATTTCTGTCACCGTGATCACTGGTACATTAATCAGTTCGTTATTCTCTTAACACCTCCCGTCTGTACCTCCTTCTTCAGTTTCCAAATTTCAGAGTGCATTCCAGCCATGCGTTGTTATCACTGCTTAGTCCATGAGGCTTGGGAGCTAAATTCGGTCATTCGAGCACCGAGCCTTCTCCCCCATTCTATCATAGCTGATTTATTATCCCTCTCAACCACACTCTGGCGCCCAGTCCCGTAGTCATCGGCGCCCCGTTGAATCAAGAGCCCATCACTGTCCTCTGCACATGATTCCAGTGAATTGGCCACCATATCTGTCTCTGGCGATGAATTCCACACATTCAACAGCCTCTGGGTAAAGAATTTTTCCCCGTCTCTGTTCCAAGGTGAGCCCTTCTATTGTGAAACCTCGTCTTCAAGTGCAGACTCCCCCACTACAGAAACTACGCTCTCGATGTCCACGATATCTCGGCCTTTCAATGTTCGCTAGGTTTCAGTGAAATTCCCTTCATTATCCTGAACTACAGTAGCCATATTATAATCACCACCGATTTGTTAATGTCTCCCAATTCAATCCAATCCATTTGATTCCAATCCATCTATGTTCTCGGAAGTGCTGTCGATTAAAATATTGTTTTCAGAGGATGTTTCCATCCAAATGTGTGTTCCTGGTCTTTATTGCCCTCCGCACAGTGAACGTGCTGACAATCGTCATCCTGTCTCGGGGAAAGTGCGGTCTCTCCAAAGGCGTCACAAGGTACCTGGTTGCCATGGTAGCAGCGGATCAGCTCGTCGTTCTCTTCGATCTGGTATTGAGCAAGAGCACGATGCCAATGAAGGTTTTCTTTTGGTCGCATCGCGTTCCCGTGTGTAATATCCACACCGTCGTGTTCTACGCCGCCACGGACTGTTCTGTCTGGTTCACCGTCACTTTCACCTTTGATCGGTTTGTCACCATTTGTCTTCAGAAGCTGAAACGAAAATACGGCACCGGGAGAGCGGCGGCTCTGGTTCTCTGGACAGTGACTGTGCTGACCTGCGTAATGAACATATTCTGGTACTTTATGCTCGACGGGACATATTCGATGTCATTTACTTCCTTGCTCTGTCTGAGTGGACGTGGTTTCTTTTCCCTATCTCAGGAGGCAACATTTGAACTGATTCATTATTTCCTCACACCAATATTCCCCTTTGTCTTGATTCTCCTGCTCAACAGTTTAACAATCAGACATGTCTTACTAGCCAGCCGAGTCCGGAGGAGACTCCGTGGTTCGGGCGATGGCGAGACTCCCGCCGACCCAAAGATGAAGAACCGCAGGCAATCTCTCCTGTTACTGCTGGTGATGTCAGGGAATTTCATCCTGCTGTGGGTGCTGCGGACGGTGTATTCCGTATGGGATAGCTTGATTTATTACTTATACGTGATACCCCCGAATTCTCTGCGGGAGCTGGGATACATGCTGCAAATTCTGAGCTGCTGCACCAACACGGCCCTTTACGTCGTGATCCAGGCCAGGTTCAGGCTGCAGCTGAAGGAGACTGTGAAATCGCCGTTTTGTCTCATGGCAAAGTTCACTCGGCCTTGTCAGGACAGCATTAATCCTCAGTGACGCTTCTCCCTTACTTCCGCAAAATACCCCGTCTCTTCAGTGGCATGTGCAGTTCCAGTGGGGTTGTTGACAGCCCCGATACCTCCCGCCTCCCCTTGTCCATGCACGAGCACCATCGGTGACCTGTTTCCAATCTGCCTCCACTGTGCTCCTTCCAGTTTACTTTCTTCACGAGTTGCCTGTAATGCCTCCCCTCATTTCCACCAAGTGGTTGATTCCACCGTTATTTGCATGCGAAGCTTTGACATCACCAATGTAATACGACCGTTGCCCCCTGCCGTTATTCCGTGCGTCCCGAACGCCTGCCCAGGTACGCCCGATGCAGCTCAATAGCTTTCCTGTGCCGAGAGTTTTGGTTCCAGGAACCCCAGCCTTTGAACGGATCGGGGAGACCAGTTGGCGTGGAAAGTCTGCAAATCTCCATTTGTTCCGGAGTTCTTTCGACATTCTCTGTCACCCAGGGAATATTTCAGTAACTCGCACTCGTAAAACCACTCGTCCAATCGTCGTTCGTACGTCTGAAGCACCAATTGCCATCGCAATGCCTTCTGAGAAATCAAATAAATTCTTGAACACTTGGTGCAGTGGCGGTCAATCTGTCGAATTGGATTGAGTACATTGGTTATGTGGGGAAGGTGATTGTTGAGGAAAAGACACCGGGTGTCTATTTATTTATTGAGATTCGGCACCTGAGGCTCGACCGTTGAGAATGAACTATATGTCAGACTTTGCAGAAGGACCCTTAACGGGTAGGGTGATCCAGAAAACGAAGCTTCAGGGCACAGCATCCATTCAAATTTGGTGCGGAGATTGTGCACAGAGGGTCGTGGTAGAGGGCAACCATTCTGCAGTCTGCATTTGACATGCGTTGGAGATTCTCTGGCGTTTGACTTGGATGAAAATATAGGTGACACATAAATACGCTTGCAGAGGACCCGAAACGTGATGGGGTTGTGGATGTTGAGGAAGCTTGGTAAAAGTGCGCATGGGTTGTCAAATTAGCCCGAGAACTGACAACTTTGTCAAACTAATACAACAGTTCGGTCTCTACATTGCTTCGAAACGATAGAGGATTTGTGAAAAGGTTATATTTTTTACGAATATAGAGAAAAAGTAGAGAACACCAAGATTGCTGATGTTGAGGTATAAGAAAAATGTTCAGCGTGGTCGACTTGGACCGAAGCACCCGTTCGTGAACAGGTAATTCAGTAACCCCACTGTTTGATACATTCATATGCAAACATAATAAAACAGAGATTCGTATGCCGCTAGAAGGCGGCAAAGAGCAATGCAGACATTTCAACATGGTAACCCAGGGATCGCATTTTAAACATATCGCACAAAGAACAGACAATAGGCAGTAGTTAACAGGGAGTGGTTACGGGGTTTCTGTACATACATAACTGTCTCGAATGAATGCAGAGAGACTGATTAATAATCTTGCAGACAACACACAAAGAAAATATATTTCAAGACATACGCAAGTGCCGGAGAAATTAAAGTTAAGGCCGTGGTCATTTCAAATGGTACCTTCACACAGAGAGTAGCAGGTGATTGGGATGCTGTTCCTGGACTGGTGGTGGAGGCACAATGATTTGTAACTTTTAAGACGGGCTCCGATAGGCATGTGCACATGAGTAAAATTAATGGAAATAAATGCTCATTGTGTAAGCTGAAACGATCAGTTAGCCACTTGGTTACTACAGTAACTGGTTCAACACGACATTGTAGGGCTCAGGGTCTGTTCCTGTGTCTGTACTATTCCACGTTCTCGATTCTAAATTAAGGAATGAGCAAATGACAATTTGGAGCTAGATTGGGAACGGCAAGGGGCCGTGTGTGTTCTCGGGATCAGGGGATGGATTACAAACTGACAGGTGGTAGGGAAAATAAGGTGACGAGAGTGGGCCGATGGGGGAGAAGTAAGATCCTGTGAGGAGATAGGTGGAAGAGGGAAGGGAACCGAGAAGAGGGAAGCTGAGGAGAGTTGACAATGGACGAAAGGGGAGATCGTGTTTCTCCAGCTGGAGAATAATGGTAAGTCAGATGAACAGAACAGACGAGAGGCCGAGTTGTTGGGCACCTTTAAAACGGAGTTTGAAAGGCTTCTGATGATTGAAGCCGTGAAAAGTTACGGGAGAAGGTAGGGGAATGCGTTTGGGGGGGATCGTAAATCAGCCATGACGGAACGGTGGAGCAGACAAGATTTTCGGTTGGAGATTAAAAATAGAGAGTGTACTATATTCTTTCATGATGTTGGAGGATCTCAACGTCTATGGAAATGAATGAGCTGTCAATGTTTTCGCCAAGACCTTTCTTCAGGACTCGAAAGGGTGGGGGAAGACACATGACTTGGAAGTGTGTGTAGTGGAGGAGGAGGAGAAATATAGTAAGAATATGATAGGTGAAGCCCGTCGGTTGGGGGAGGAAAAGGGTGGGTGAGGAAGGAATCTGATAGGCCAGAGGGGGATCAGTGAGAGAGACTCTCAATGAACTCCTTTTGAAATGAGGATTTAAATTTCTCCAAGGTAGGTGTGCCCCGTGAAAACTTTGCAATGCAGCAGCAAATCATAAACACAGGAGCTCTACTGATGTTGGAAAGTTAACACACACAAAATGCTGGAGAAACTCAGCTGAACAGGCAGCATATATGCGATTTTCTTTCATGGATGCAATGGGACAACGGCCGATATTTGCTCCTGCGGACCGCCGTTCTGGAGAAAATAGTCCAGCTGTGTCCAGCTCTCCTTAAATGAAGGCTAACGCGTCTTTCATCTACATAACCACCTACCCCTTGATCAAATCGCGCAAGGAATTGGATGGCCCACCAAACTATCCTGACATTCAGATCATCAGACCATGAGATATTGGAGCAGAATTATGCCAATTTGGCACATCGAGTCTGCTCTGTAGTTTATCACGGCTGATCCAATTTTCCTCTCAGCCCAAATCTCCAGCTTTGCCCCGTAACTCTTCTTACCCTGGCCTATCAAGAAACGATCAGCCTCTGCCCTGATTATACCCGACGGCTTGTTCTGCACAACTGCCTGCAGAAGCTGAGACAGACATGTGTCTGTGAAGAAAATGGAAGGACACTCTCATTCTAAAAGCAAAAAGGATTCGTTAGGGGATAGATAGAAAACTGACAGTTGGTAGGTCATATTTAAGCCTTCTTCACCACAGGGTCAACCTGCACAGCAGCTTTGAGCGTCCTTGGACTCGGACTGCAAGCAGATGTTCTCGATAATTATTCAGAAAGCTATTCCATGTCAGCAATAGAAAAGTAGCGTTCAGTCCGCCAGGCTTGCTCAGACACGGATTTCAGGAGAGTCGCTTTGAGATCATGTCGCAGTTCTTTGAGCCGTTGATGAGGGCGCACTCGTAAAACTGAGTACTGTATTTGGTCACCATGCAAAGGTGCGGTTGGTCAGGAATAAGTGGAGAAAAGATTGACGGACATGCACCCTGCACAAGAAGGCTTGAGGTATGGAGACTGGTAGACCATGTCGGGACTTTGTTACTTGGAACTTAATAGAATGAGGGACGGACTTGGAGCACTTTCTTTTAAAGTTGCACAGACGTAGTCAAGGTGGATGATAAGAGTCTTTCGCGATCCAAGACAGGGGAATCTAAATCTTGTGGCCATGCATTCAGGTGATGGAGGAGGGCAGATTAAAGAAAATTTCTCAAGAATATCGTGTTACGGGAACGAGCTGAAACACCAAGAGGCAAATGCAGGTAAAATATGATCGAGAGATAAGAGAGAGAGTTTCAGTTGCCAACGGAAGGGCAAATACGTAACGTAGATGGAGTTCAGAGTAAGTGTAAACATACCAGTGAGAGTGGTTGAGAAAGAGACGATAGTATCAGTTAAGAAACAAATGTGGAGGTACTTGGAGGGGTGGGAATCAGAGCAATATGACCTCGGCATTCATTGGTTGATCCGACGGGCTGTATACGTGCTCCGTGACTACGACTGCATTAATTGGAGTTTCTCAGCATTTGTTGGCAAGCGAAACCAATTTTAGGATGTGAAGGGAAGTAAAATAAATGTCGACAAACGAGAGAAGAGACAAGTATCCAATCAGGCTCTGCGATGGATACAATGGATAAAACAGAGGCTGATTGTCAGGACACAAGGAGAAGAAATAAAAGGAGGCTTTCCTGGTTGGCTGCTGGTGGCTAGTGGTTTTGCACACCGTCCCACCGCAGAAAATCCAAGACCAATAGGCTCCGGGACATGATCTTCCACCAGGCCCTCAGTCCGATAAGTTCACGCTCATTTGACTGCATTCTAAGTTACAAAATTATTATAAATGACTATGATTACACATTTCACATTTAGACGGAGTCGTAAAGATTTTTCGTCCTCAAGTATGTGAACTATGTGAGAAATAAAGTCAGTTCAACTGAGCGTCGTGAACTGAATGGTCATACATTTTGGTAGAACTAATAAGCATGTAGACTATGTTATAGATCAGGAAAAAAAGGCAGAAGTCAGAGCTGCTATGGGACTTGAGAGTCCTCATGCAGTATTTCCTAAACTGGCACAGTCTTGGTGAATGGAGCAATGATGGTGTGGCTATTGAAGAGATTTGGATGGTTTAGGGGCAGGAATGGCTACTTCAAGTGCCAGGCTTTAGCTGATTCAGAAAGGACGGGGAGGGGGGCAAAGGTGGGTGCGGGAAAAGCAGCAAGACGTCAACGGAGTCTCTGTGAGAGAAAGTTAGGAATAGGAAGGGGTCAGTGACTCTACTGTGTGCTTTTACAGAGCAGCCGATAGCAACAGGGACATCTGGGAGCTGATAGCGAAACAGATTCGGCAAAGGTGTAATTATAACAGGGTTGCTGTGGTGGGAGATTTTAATTATTCAATTATTCTTTTGCATCTTCCTGGAGTAACGGATTTAGTTGGGACGGAGTTGGTTAGGTGTTTTCAGGAAGGTTTCTTGACACAATATGTAGATAAGCGTACAAGTGCAGAAGCTGTACCTGATCTGTTATTGGGAAAATAGCCTGGTCAGGTGCCTTGTTTCTCAATGAGGGATCATTTTTGGGACAGTGATCACAATTCTATCTCCTTCACCACAACATTGGAGATGGATAGGAATAGACAAGTTAGGGAAGCGTTTGCTTGGAGTAAGGGGAAATATAAGGCCATCAGGCATAAATTGGAAACATATGTTCTCAAGGAAACATACGGAAGAAATGTGGCAAATGTTCAGGGGATATTTACATGGGGTTCTGCAGGGAAAGGATTGCAGGTGTGCAAAGGCTGTTGTAAATCTAATCAAGAAGAATAGAATAGCTTACTAAAGGTTCAAAAAAACGATGTAATGATAGAGATATAGAAGATTGTATGGCAAACAGGAAGGAGCTTAATAATGAAATGAAGGGAGAGAGAAGGGGCCATGAATAATCCTTGGCGGACAGGATTAAGGAAAACCCCAAAGGCATTATACAAGTATATGAAGAGCAAAAGGCTGAGGCGTGACAGAATAGGACCAATCAAGTGTGACAGTGGAAAAATACGTATGCAACGGGAGGAGAGAGCATCGGTATCCAATGAATACTTTGCTTCAGTATTCGCTACGGAAAAGGATCTTGGCGATTGCAGGGATAACTTGCAGTGGACTGAAAAGCGTGAGACTGGTGATATGAAGGAAGAGGATGTGCTGGAGCTTTTGGAAAGCATCAAGTTGGATAAGACAACTTTGCTCAGCAGTCTCCTTCCCACATACCCAATGTACTCAAACCAATTCGACAGATAGGACCACCGCTACACAAAGTGTCCAGGAATGGCTTTCATTTCCCAGAAGGCATTGCGATGGCAATGGCCGCGTGGCACGGACAGACGGCGATTGAATGAGTGGTTTGCCGAGTGTAAGTTACTGAATTTTTCTCGAGGTGGCAGTCAGATCGCCAAAGAACTCCGATGCAAGTGCAGACTTACAGTTTGTCCACGACAACCAGCATTGCTGAATTGTTCTAAGGAACCAATAGGTGTCGCCACAGGAAGGAGATGCAGTTACACCGGGCGGACGAAGTAGCGGCAGCGCTCAAAGGTCGTTTTGCGATGCTGATGTCAAAGCTTCGCATGCAAATAACAGTAGAATCACCCACTTGGTGAAACTGAGGGAGACAGTCCAGAGAACACGTGAAGATACTAAACTGGAAGAAACAGAGTGGAGGCCGTTTGGAGCCTCCTCCCCGATCGGGTTGGTGCATGGAGGGGTGGAGGGCGGGAGCTAATCAGAGACATCCTCAGTCCCAGTAGAACTGCACATGCCAGAGACAAATGAGATATGTTTCGGCGGTATGGGAGAAGCTTCACGGAGGATTAATGCTCTCCTGACAACGCCGAGTGAACTTTGCCATGAGACTGAAGGGCGTGCAAAAGTTGACCACTATAGTTTCCTGTTAATCCTCACTCCCACTAACTTGAACGGATGGCCACGAGACTTAGGCTCTCTTATATAGAAAGTCTCTTATCATACACCTCTTCCATGTCTGTCAAAATTTAAAAGTTCGTTCTTCATTCTGTTTTGTTCCAAGTAAGAAAGACCGGGCCCTGGCCTAACGTCTCCATACTTCAAGCCCTCTAGTGCTGGATACCTGCCCTTCAATCTTTCCTACCCTTGTTTCAACCCAACCGCACGTTGGCAGAGTGACCAAATACTGTACTCAGTATTCCAAGTGCGGCTTCATCAACGTTTTATAGAACTGCAACATGATTTACCAGCTTCTATTCTGAAATCCCTGTCCGAGCAAGACCATGTGTGCTGTACGCTACTTTTCTATCGCTGACATGTAATCGCGTTCTGTATAATTGAGGAAAACTTCTGCTTATTAGAGTCAAAGAATCCTGAGACATGGATACTGACCCTTCGGCCCGACATGTTCATGCTGGCCAGTGTGCCCTCCCGAATTTTGGCTATTTTCCGCTCCGGCCGTTCCCCCTAATCCGCCCATTTGTTTCACAGATGACAATTTTGTACCTAGCTCATTCAACTTGTTTCCACTACCCTCTGCTTGAAAAGCTTCCCATTCTCAACCTTAGCACGTATCCACACTGTTTGGACTCCCTGTTCCACGATCGAAAAGAACTTCATCATCCAGATGATCAAAGCATGTTACAATACTTTAAAAAAGCTTATTTTTAATAAGAGATTATTTTTTAAGTAAAGACCCTGCCAACTCTTCCGCATGGCTCAAAGCTCTCTCATGCTGTCAAATTAATCGTGGGTATTTTCTGTTCTCTTTCAATTTTAACCTCACCTTCGCTAAGACAGAGCAAAGTAAAAGGTATACTGTATCCCAAGTGAGGCCCGATCAAAGACATTGACCTATGTGGAATAATATCCAATCTACTATACAATGCCCTGACTGGGATGACAATCGCCCTGAACGTGTTTTTTTCCGCCAACCAGCCATCTCTGACGCCGCTTTCAGTGATCTATAGACCTGATTCCCCAATGACCAATAGTGGTCATCACATTAGCCAAGGTTATGTTAACTATACTGCAGCAGACAGCATCCCTGCCTGCAGTATACATTTCCGGTATTTTTTTTCACATGCGCCCCCAATAGAATTCCTGACGCGTTTTCTGTACAACCTCAGCTGCAGCATTTTCTGTAAACTCCAGAGATTGCTCTGCGTGAAAATCCCAGGAGTTCAGCAGATTATGAGAATGGCAATTTACTCCATCTGCCACCAGCAATCATTCCACGGCCAGATTCACTTAGAACACACTTCTTCCGCAACACAATAAACTCGACTTTGACTTTGAATTTTGACGGTTGACCGAACTGCAATTCCACGTTCCACCGACAGGTGCTCCCTGTCGTCGTCAGCGGGTTGTTGTTGGGCGCCCCCTCTCTTTCAGCCACTGTGCAGACTCCACGCGCAGAAATATACGGCCGAGTTCTTCGGTTCTATGTTCGAGTTGCTCAGAATGAATGTCTTTCCGTCTGGTCTCTGGGCGGTAAAACCGTCCACAGGTTCTTCGGAATTCACAACCTTTGCAACGCTGGAATAGAACAAGCTTTCCAGCCCCTGTCCGGGACACTGTCTGTACCAGTACATGTACGGGTTATCACTACTGCTCTTCACGGTGCACGTCAACGTCACTTCCCCTCCGGGGGATCGCGAGAGCACCGCCGGGACTTGATCGATGGTCTGTAAACTGACCCCTGAGAAAGACATGGGGAGAGGTGGACTGTTAGTAATGAGCAGAGAAATTCTGGAGGGGTCCCCGCAGGAATGGAGTTGTGTTGGGGACAGTGAGGTAAAAGGAGTGAATAATGAAGGAAAATAGAAGATAAATTAGCAAGACCGGAAGAGGTTAAGACTTAAATTATTTTTTTTTTCTTGGAAGAATTTAGAGATCCTGCACCTCCCAATTACACAAATACAACTAACTAACTTTCTAACCCGTCCATATTTCACAACCGAAATAAAACGAAGCAGTCGCAATTGTGTCGCCAGGATTCTGGCGCCAAAATAGCATGTCTACAAGTCAGTAATTCTAATGTGAGAGGAAAACAGAGCAACTGATGAAACTCTAGGTACACACTCCTTACAGGCGTGAATTGAACGCGGGTCGCAGACACCGGAACAACGTTACGCTGATCGTTATGGTACAGAAGACGGAGAATTAAAATCAAGGCAGGTTTCTTCGAAGGTGGAAAGGGAGTGTGAAATGGAAGACAATACGGACTCCGGAACAAATGACACGGGGAAACGTTATCTGTGGAAGGAGACAGAGGAAATTATTTACGCGAAAGAAATGAAGATTTAAAAAAAAACGACAAACAATCGATTAGCGGTGGAAATTATTGCGAGGACTGATTCTTACGTTGCAGCCACATCAGGAGACTGATTAACAGGAACATCCTTCAGCCGAATCCTCTCTAAACAGTGAGCAGAGAGTCGGGGTTTACGTGGAAACGCGAGATCCTCGCCTTCTGATGGACAGTCATTCTCCGTCCTCTCATTGGCTGCCCTCTCACCACTGTTTGTGATTGGTAGTCGTGGAGGAAGGAGGTGTATAGGATTGCTGACATGCTAAAGTTAAAGTCAAGTGTGTTGTCATACGCAGACGTCAATGAGATATCTACTTGGAAAGATCCGCCAGAGGAGGTGGTCGGGGCCAGTACATTAACAACACACGAAAAGACAGAAGGATAGGAAAGGATTAGAGCAGCGGTTTTCTTTTTTGCTGTTTTCTTTTTGGCCATGGACCTTTAATATTAGCCGAGCGGCCCGGGGAACCCGGTGGGAAAATCGCTGATGTCGAGGGATATTTTTGGGCAAAGGTGAACAAGTGAGGCATAGAGAGAGAGAGCGAAGGAAAGCGAATGGGGGCGATAAAGATACCGAAAGGAAAGAGAGAGAGAGAGAGAGAGAGAGAGAGAGAGAGAGAGAGAGAGAGAGAGAGAGAGAGAGAGAGAGAGAGAGAGGGGGGGTGGGCACAGAAGGTTGGTTGGTGGGGGGGGGACTCCAGAATAAATGTGTGTGAAGGTGGAAAGGAGGATACCTGGGAGATGATAGGTGAAGCCAGGTGACTGGGAAAGGTGAAGGGCTGGAGAAGAAGAAAGCTGGAGGCATCTGAAACTGGACAAATACATCTGAAAACAAATCCCTCTTTGAACTTTTTCTAATCCTGAACCCAACCACAACCACCACGCTTTCTTTATTCCCCACTGACCCTTTACCTCTTCTCACCTGCCGATTACTTCCCCCGGTTACCTCCTCCCTCCCTTTCTCCTATAGTCGGCTCTCCTTTCCTATCAGATTCTTTCTTCTCCAGCCCTTGACCGTTCCGACCCTCCTGACTTCATTTATCACGTTCCAGCTCGCCTTTTCCTTCTCTCCCTACCTTTCTAACTCTCTTGCCTTTGAGCCATTCCTTTCTCTTATTCGCTTTATGCTTGTGGCAATTGTCTTGCTGGAAAACAGATCTTCTCCGAAGTCGTATTTCTCTTGCAAACTGTTTCTTGCTTTCCCCCAGAATTCCCCTGTGTTTTGCTGCTTTCATTTTGTCCTCTACCTTCACAAGCCTCACAGCAAAATGCAGCCTTCACCATGCTTCACGGTAGGGATGGGGTGTCTTTGATGCTCGGCGGTGTTTGGCTTCCGTGAAATCATGCCGGAATCGCTGAAGCCAACATTTATTTCTTCTCAACCACCCCCATTCCCCAACTCCCCAGCCAACACCTGTTTGCCGCAATCTTTAGCACCTCTGTTGCGACAGTTCCAACTCACTCAGTCGCCCTGAAGACGCCAGCTGCAGAGGCACATTGCAGAATGATACTTTAAGGGCTGGATCAGCTCTTAAAAACAAGACTTTTTGCAAGTCATCTGTTTGCTTCACTTACTACGCTAGAGCGCCATCTACTGCCGACTAGCAAGATTCTACATCAGGACGTTTTCAAAGTTCAAAGTAAAATTATTGTGGGAGTGAGATTCATTTTCTTGTGGGCATGCTTATTTAATCGAAGGAACGCTGTGTATTGAATAAAGGACCGCAGCAAATAAGACGGACAACAAAAAAACTATACGCAATAGATAAACTCTGCAAATCAATAATAATAGTAATAACAAGTCAGTAAGGATTAAATATCGAGAAAGAGATGTAAAGTCTTTTAATATGTATCCATAGGTTCTGGGAACAGATTAGTGATGCACCGAGTGAAATTGAGTGATGTTCCCACCTCGTGTTCAAGAGCCTGATGATCGCGGGAGTAACAACTGGTCTCAAAACTGGTAGTTCGGGACCTGCAGCCCCCTGGACCCTCTACATAGTGGCAATAGCGAAAAGAGATCGTGTCCTGGGATCTGGGGCTCCTCGATGCTGGATGCTGTTTTCGAGCGACAGCGCTCTGTGTCAATGCGCTGAATGGTGATGAGGGCTAAACCCGGAATGCACTGGGTCATATCCAGTACTTTTGCGGGAGTTACCGTTGTAATTTGTATCTTCCATGAATATTTCAGATTTCCTTCAGCTTCGGTAGAACATAGGAGCTGGATATTGACTTCAGGAATGTAGGACCGCGTCAACAGGCTCCTGTCCAAATCAATATTATCGAAATGAAATATGTTGGCCGGAATATCCCGAAATGATCGGGGTTGGTCCGGCACAGAGACGTCAGAGTAAGATAGCTGACCAAAACTGCTAATTCCTCAGGAATGAGTGCTACATGTCTATTCAGATCCTGGGCAACTATTTACTGATGCATCACAAAAAGCACCTTACCCAGATATATTGAATCCTGGATAATGGACTCCCTGACTGGCAGACCACAGTTTGTACAGCTTCAGAGCTGTGTGTCAGATATGACTATAAGCAGCACTTTGTCCGGGGGACTATATTGGCTCCCTTCCTGTTTACCCTGTATACCTCCGACTTCTGATAAAACACTGCGTCATGTCATCTGCTGAAATTATCTGATGACTCAGCAATAGTTGGGTGTATAAATGGATGACGGGGGGTTGAATTCAGGGCTCTGCTGGAGGACTTTGCCAACTGATGCAAGCTGAATCATTTGCAGCTAAAGATCAGAAAGCCAAAGGAAATAGTGATGGACTTTAGGAAGACTTAGCCTGCACTGCTCCCTTTTACTATTGACGGCGAGGACGTGGATGTGATGAGGACCTACAAGTACCTGGGGGTGCACCCGGATGACAGACTTGAGTGGAGCACCAACACAGAGGCTGTGTACATGAAGGACCAGACTCACGTCTAATTCATGAAGAGATTCAGGTCCTTTGGAGTGTCCAGTCATCACTTTCACGTGTTCAACCAGTCTGTTGTCGCTAGTACAGTTTTCTATGCGGTGGCGGGCTGGGGTAATGTCATCTTCATCGGCGATGCTAACAGGCTCAATAAACTGGTCAGAAAGACTGGCTCTGATTTCGGAGTCAAACTGGACACACTGGAGACTGTGTTAGTACAAAGGACCCCAAAGAAAATTCAGGCAATTCTGGACGATGCTTTTCACCCTCTGTATTCCACTTTGGCCGAACTGAGAAGCAGGTTCAGTAATAGACTCAGACAACTGCGCTGCTCGAAAGACCACGTGACATCATTCTTACGCTCGGCCATTAGCTCTATAATGTGTCAACCTGTATCCGGGGAAGGGATGCTCTCCCCTGCACGAACTCGGTCCACACTTCACACTACGAAGGTTCCTCTTTGTTCACGTGTCACCAGGCTCAAAGACAGATTCCAGCCCGCTGTGGTAAAATGATTAAACAGCCCACTTGACTTCAAAATCTCCCCTGATATGTTTTTGAACCTTCCCGCCTGCCTGGAATGCAGCTGGCTGAAGTGAGGCGTTTGTCTCACTTTAATTTTCTCTGCACGACCACATCAACGCACTGCGGTGATGATTTCACCGGCATGTATAGGATGCATGACAGGATTTACACTGCATTTCTAACTGCTCCTAGACCATAAGGCAGGGGGACAGAATAGGCCCATTGGCCCCACCGAGACTGCTCCGTCTCAACGCTTTTCTGCCTTCTCCCCGTTGTCTTTGATAGCCTGACTGGGGAAGAACATCGGAACATATGCCAGTGCCACCTGGCTCGAGGGCAGATTCTATCCCGCTCTGAGAAGGCTATGGCTATTGAGCGGCCCCCTAGTCCGATGAGATGAACTCCAGACCTCGCAATCGACCGCGTCGTGGCACTTGCACCTTATTGTCTGCCTACACTTCTCGGGAACTGTAGCAATTTATTATGCGCCGTGTTTCCCGTTTATAGTGTACCTACACTCAGTGCCCGCTTTCTCTGCAACTTTAACACTTCGTTCTCCATCCTGTTATTGATTTCCAAGAGACCGTCCTGCAGAATCTCCGTCTCTCCTCCCAGGGTTACCGCATCTTCCCCCGGCTGCCTTTTGTTAGTACCTCTCAGACATGGATTCACACAGAGCGGGAGCGGAATCACTGGCTCAACTGGCCAAGATGTCCAGATCAACCTCCTCCGTTTGCCTGAGTTTGGATGGTAACCCTGTAAACCTTTGCTTTCCACGTTTCCGTCCAAAAGTCTTTCGAGACGCTGCTGTTGTAAATTGGGCCTCTTTTAGTTACTTTGGCCTTCCTGTCGGCTGGGACCGGACTGGCATTCTCCTCTACACTCTCTTTAACAGGGCGTTTACGCCCACATAACTACAGCTCACTGGACGTAATTATCTTTTTTGTTGTTGTTCTTTTTCGCACCATTTTCAGTACGCTCCGGCAATTGTTGTGCGTGAAGATCCCAGGAGCTCAACAGTTTCGGAGGTTCTCAGACCACTTGGCCTGGCACCAGCAATCATTCCACAGTCAAAGTGATTGATGACCTTGCTTTCCCAATCCGACGTTTCGTCTGAAGAACCAACTGAACGGCTTGACAATGTCTGAATGTTTCCACGGCATTGAGTTGCTGCCACATGATTTGTTAATTAGATATTTATCTTAACGAGCGCATGAAAAAGGTGCACCTAATACTGTGGCCATTGAGTCTAAGTACTGCTGGATTTGACAATAAACTCCACTTTGACTACGTCTTTTTTCGGTTAACCGAGCTGCAATTCCAGCTTCCACCGCCAGACGCTCCCCTGCGTACTCAGCAGGTTTTTGTCAGACGTCCCTCTCTCTCTGAGTCAATGTGTAGACTCCACGCGCAGAAATATACGGCCGAGTTCTTCGGTTCCAGGTGGGAGCTGCTCAGAGTGAAGGTCTTTCCGTCCGGTCTCTGGGCGGTAAAACCGTCCACGGGCTCGTCGGAATTGACGGATTTGGTAGCAGCGGAGTAAAAGAGGTTCTCCAGCTCCTTCCCCGGGAGCTGTCTGTACCAGAACATGCGAGGGTCAGCGCTAGTGCCCTTCACCGTGCACGTCATCGTCACATTCTCTCCGGGGGATCGCGAGAGCACGGCCGGGGTCTGAGTGATGGTCTGCGAGCTGACCTCTGGGAAAGATACGGGAAAAGGAGGACGGTTAATGATGATACTGGAGATCCGGGAGTAGGCGTGGAGGGGAATCAGTGTAGATATGGAAACGTAAGTGGAAGGGAAAAATTCACAAATGAGTAAAAACAGTGGAATTATCAAAGAAATGGAGCAGCATGGGAAATAAAAAAGGGGGGAATTGAACGAAATGTTGATAAAAAAGAGAAAATCGTCTGTGAACAGAAATATAGGTACAAAGACTGCAAGGAGGAAGTGAGGAAGAGAACGAGAAGTGGCCAGTAAGAGGTAACCACTGGCTCGCAGTCTAGAGAAGGAGAAAGATGGACGGATGATAAAAGGAGAAACTAGAGGATGAGAACAGAGGGGATAGAAAAGGATCAAAATATAAATAGTGGGAAAAGGAGAACAAAAGAGCTTATCGAGTTTGTAGTGGGAGGAAATTGCTTACGGTGGGCCCAGATCATAAGTCCGAGTAATACAAACATCTCCGTTTTGAAACGTTCTTTCAGACAGTGAACCAGTTCTGTGCTCAGCTGCCGTTTGTAACCTGTTGAAAAGGCAGTGAGAAGCAGGAAGAGATACCACGCCCATTTGTGCAGAAAGACCCGCCCTCCACTTGCAATTAGACTCTTGATTGGCGGAAGAACACAGTATAAATGTCATGTCAACCGCTTCAATTTTGTTTAGCAGCAGTCCGGTACATTGAAAACCTGACCAGCGTTAATTAATAGAAACATAAATTGAAATATTTCTGGAGTTTAGCACCAATCACTCGGGTTCAAATCCCGCCGCTGGTTGTAAAGGCGTTTAGGTGTTCTCCTCGTGACCACGTGGCTTCCCTCAGGGTGCTCCGGTTTCCTCCCATGTCTGTAATTGGCCAGTGACGGGTTGTTGTGCCGGAAGTGTCTGATATCGCGCTGTAGTGATAAATAATGAAATAAAATGACGTTTGAATCGGTGCCAGAACAAACAGCAAAATTATATCTATGGATACAGATGACATGACTCAGTGTTGTATCTGAAGTCCGAGGTATACAGGGTAAACAGTAAGGGACTCAACAGCGTCCCCTTGCGGCCCCAGTGCTGCTTATGACCATGTCTGACACACAGCTATGAAGCTGCACAAACTGTGGTCTGCCGGTCAGGTCGTTACAATGGAAGCGCCAACCACTGCACGGAATGTTTTCCCCAGCGATGACGGCTGTAGCGTATCAAAGGCACTTGAGAAATCAAGCAAAACATGATGCCCTGCTATTCCAAGTGGGATTAGGCTCCGTTCTGCAGATGCATGACAGTATTCCCGACTCGAATCTGCTCCTGGTTCGCAGACTACAGGAGATCGAGGGCTGATCTGGCTATGTGTCGGAGGTGAGACAGGACCAGCCTCTCCAGGGTCTTCATGATGCGTGAGTTCACGGGCACTGGACCGTAGTCAGTCAAGATACTGAGTTGGCCGTTCTTGGGTTCTGGGGCCACACATGAGTTTCCACCCTTCAAAGCTGAGAGTGAAGATGAAAATGCGCTGCGGAACTCCACGCAACCTTGGAGTTCACACAATGACATCGCGATGTTTTGCGGCGCCTGAGTCTCCCCAGAGACCTTCTCACCTGCTCAGCAGTTTTGGTGAGTCGGGGAGATGGTGGAAGGTGGCGACTGGGGGATTTGACGATCGGGACGTTAGCAGTTGGGGTGTGGAGTCTGGATGGCAGGTGCAGAGCAAGGATGTGGTCTGGTTTAGCAGAGAGCATTTGCAATTGGCTTGTTCATACAGATCAAAGCATTGCGGTATTGCAAACAAAAGCAACATGACACATGAAAAAAAAAACTGGAGTGTAGTTTCGAGAATAACGTGCGAGATCCAAACGTGTCTGAGTGGAAGGTCCAGTCTGTATGCTAAAATTATCATAGATACGTTATTAGTCTTACTGAAGCGGGGAGTACGCTGACTTGAGCAAGTGCTGTTTGCTTCCCGATAGAAGTGGGGGTGTAAAAAATATCGGGCTGAATGGATACTTGGATGCGCTGGCCGCCTTACTGAGGGAGTGAGATGTACAGTCAGAGTTTGTGGAGGGCAGGCTGTATCCCGTGATGTGCTGAGCCGAGTCTTTACAATCCGAGATGAATCCACAGATATACTTATATTTGGGAGGATGTTTCTGGATGGCACGCAAAACTGATAGCTAGTTGTCTTCCATACAGGTGATGCTTCGTTCAGGTGGGACTTTTCGAACCGGGCACGAACCTAAGATGATGCGGGAGCAGCTGACCCAGCGCAACACTGGCGCAACTCTCCTCCACCTACCTGAGCAAAACCCACTACCAAATCGGACCTTGAACGACGAACTGAAATAGGGATTCCTACAGTTAAATTCATTTATTTTGCCGGTGAAGGAACAGACGTTGGTAGCTGAACAGGAAGTGCTACAGCTGGAGGAGCCAATTGGCGTCCTCTGTCTCTCTCTCTGAAAATTTGTGGAACCCATTCAAAGCTGGTCCGTGGACTGAGAGCACTCTCTGCAGCAGCTGCTTAGAAAACACTCACCAAACAGAAGTTTATTTAATCACAATGAATTTCTTAAACGAATTGCTTAGTACTGAGAAAATCGCCTGTGAACGGAAACATGGGTGCAAAGACTGCAAGGAGAGGGCGGTGAAGAGACGGGAAAGTGGACAGAAAGGGGAGTCCAGAGAAGGAGTAAGATGAACGGATTGCAAAAGGAGGATAATTAATTAAGAGAGAAATTAGAGTATAAAAACATAAGGGCGAGAAACTGATCAAAATGTAAAGGAGGAACAGGGAGAAATTGAGAACAAAAGAGTTTTCCGAGTTTGTAGTGAGGTCAACTTGCCTACGGTGGGTCCAGACCATATGTCCGAGTAACACAAACATCTCTGTTTGGAAACGTTCTTTCAGACAATGAGCGCTCAGCTGCTGTTTGTAAACTTCTGAAAAGGCAGTGAGAGCCAGGAAGAGACGTCACGCCCATTTCTGCAGAAAGACCCCCCTCCACCTACAGCTGGACTCTTTATTGACAGGAGAACACAGTATAAATGTCATGTCAACCACTTATTTTTTATTCAGCAGCATTCCAGTACGTTGAAAACTTGACTAGCGTCAGTTAATAGAAATTCATGTTGAAATATTTCTAGCGTTCAGCGTCAACGACGCGCGTTCAAATCCCGCCGCTGGTTGTAAAGGCGTCTATATGTTCTCCTCGTGACCATGTGGCTTCCCTCCGGCTGCTCCGGTTTCCTACCACGTTTGTAATTGGCCACTGACGGGCGGTTGGGCCGGAGGTGTCTGACATCACTCTGCATTGCTAAAGAATGAAATAAAATTTAGTTATAATCGGTGCAAAAACAAATAGCAAAATTATATCTATGGATACAGATGACATGACTCAGTGTTGTATCTTAAGTCCGAGGTACACAGGGTAAACAGTAAGGGACCCAACAGCGTCCCCTTGCGGCCCCAGTGCTTCTTATGACCATGTCTGACACACAGCTATGAAGCTGCACAAACTGTGGTCTGCCGGTCAGGTAGTCCATTGTCCGGCATACAGTGGAACCGCTAACCTACATTGAAAGGGACGTTTTCCCCAGCTATGACGGCTGTATGGTATCGAAGACTCTTGAGAATTAAAAAAAAAAAAAGAACACGATGCCCTGCTTATCCAACTGGGATTAGACCCTGTTCTGCAGATCGATGACATTATATTCAACTCGAATATGCTCCTGTTTGGCAAACTGCATGGGATCCTGATCAGTCCAGGGTCGGAGGTGAGGCAGGGCCAACCTCTCCAGGTCTTCATGGTGTGTGAGTTCACGGCCACTGGACGGTAGTCATTCAAGATTTTCACGCCATGGTCTGCATCCCAACTCTCTCCCCGTGCCGGTGTCCTGCGTTTGGGTTCACCAGTTCTTTGCAACACAATGCTTTGCCGCGTCTGAGTTCTCCAGAGTCCTTCTCACCTGTTCAGCAGTTACGGTGAGTCGGGGAGATGGTGGAAGGTGGGGGCTGGGGGAGATGACGATCGAGACGTTAGCAATTGGAATGTGGAGTTGTGGATAACAGGCGCATGGCCAGGAGCGTGTCTGGCTTAGCAGAGAGCATTTGCAATTGGCTTGACTTGCATAACGTTCATACAGATCAAAGCATTGCGGTATTGCAAACAAACGCAACATGACACATGAGAAAAAAAAGAACTGGAGCACAGGTCGAGAATAACGTGCAGGATCCTAAGGTGTTTGAATGGAAGGTCAAGTCTGTATGCTAAAATTACCATAGGTACGTCATTAGCTTTACTGAAGCGGGTGCACGCTGTCCTTGATCAAATAGTGTTTTCTTCACCACGGAGGGGTGGGGTGTAGAAATTATCGGGCCGAATGGATACTTGAATGCGCTGGCTGCTTTGATGAGGCAATGAGATGTATAGTCAGAGTCTGTATCCCGCGATGTGCTGCACCGTGTTTTTACAGGCCGTTATGCACCCACAGATATAGTTATATGCCGGAGGATGTTTCTGGATAGCAGACGAACTAAAACTCTCCGTTATATCTTGGCACAAGTAGCAATAGAAAACAGATAACTGGTTGTCTTCCATACAGGTGGTGCCTCGTTCAGGTGGGGCTTTTCGACGTGGCACGAAGCTATGATGATGCGGGAGCAGTTGACCCAGTGCAAAGCGGGCGCAACTCTCCACCACTTTCCTGAGCAAAAACCACCACCAAATTGGACCTTGAACCGCGAGCTGAAATAGGAATTCCTACAGTTAAATTCATTCATTTTGCCGGTAAAGGAACAGACGTTGGTAGCTGAACAGGAAGTGTTACAGCTGGAGGTGCTAACTGGCGTCCTGTCTCTCTCTCTGAAAATTTTTGAACCCATGCAAAGCTGGTACGTGGACCTAGAGCACCCTCTACAGTCGCTGTGGAGAAAACACTCACCAAACCCAAGTTTATTCAATCACAACGAATTTCTTAAACGAAGTCTTTAGTACTAAGTTTCCGGGGCAAACTCTGTTGACCTGCGTAGGAGAGGAGACTGGAATCTGGCAAGCTGGTGGGGATCTCAGCGGATCAGAGAAGGTAGAAAGTAGAACATCACAGCACGTGAACTGGCCCTCTGATCCGAGATTAGAGTCACAGAAAGGTAGGGCTCAGAAACAAGCGCTTCGGCCTATCCAGCTGTGCCGAACGATTTAAACTGACTAATCTCATTGACCAACACCCGGAGCAAATGCTCTCCATACTTCTGTCAAACGTACCTGAAGTACCATCTCTGAAACGTTGATTTCGAAATCTCATGCACCATTTGCGCTCTCTGCTCCTTCTACATCTTCTGACTACAGACGTTTCCTCTGATGTTCCCCTTCAACATTTCAACTTTCACCCTCAGGCCATTTCCTCGCGTCGCCCCATCCAGCCTCTGTATAAAATCCTGCCTGCATTTACGCTCGCTGTACCCCTCATTCTCGGGCAGGTGACGCTCGTCAGCCTTCGACAGCAGCCCGCCTGGGAGATGGAAAACTCTGTTTTTACACCTCCACTGTCTTCCGGCCATACGCACCCATTGGATAGGCTTCGGGAGTAGGCCCCGAGGAGGAATTCCGGAGCCAGGGTCCCGAAGGAAGTTTGATGTTGTTTGCAACCTTACTCTGGCAACTTCAACCTGTAGCCGCGATTGCCCTTCCCTTAGACTCAGTGACGTGAGGAAGCCGGTGTCTGGGCAACAGCTGGTTCTGTAAATGTTCCCGCCCAGGCGTCCTTGAGTGGATGCTGTTCACCAGAGTCGCGAAATACTGATCGATCCCCTGGCATCTACGGCTACTACTACCATTACTGCTTCTACTTATCCTCATAATTTGGTCTACCTCTCTCAAATCCCGCATTCCAAGCAATAAAGTCTTAACTTATAACTATGGTCCCCGAATCCCGGAGACGTTCTTGTAAATTTTACTTTCGGTCGTACTCAGACGCTTCCTGCAGGTAGATGAAAAAAAAAATCTTCGCCCGATACTTTAAATTAGGGCTCTGCAACGTCTTATTCAAATTCAACATAACACCCTATCTCCTGTACCCAATCGTCAACTCAACTTAGATTATCGTCTAGCCTCTAGTGCAGTTGTCTGTTCTCGCTTCAGTCTCGCATCGTCATTCCAGCCTCGGATCCCCCAACACTTGGGTCCAAGCATTCACTCGCCAGAGGGGCAACGCCCACGAATCCGGCAAATTTGAAATTGCATCTGGTTTTGCAAATCGCACACCCAGGAGCGCAGCAAACCACAAGGATTAGTTGTTCCTGCCCGATTCACCCCGAGCACATCCCTCCCCACCATCGGGCGTACACACAGCAGTCGCAGCCTCAAGTTGGCTGCTTCCTCCAGCACAGCATCCACCACCCCTACCCCGCCCCCCCCCAGCCATCTGCACCACGCCGTCCTCTCGCACACCCTGTTGGACTGTAGGTACAGAAGGTGTCAGTTCTCACACGGCCAGGTTCGGGAACAATTACTTCCCTTGAAACATTCAGGGCAAAGGGAATGTCACAAACCAAATCGTTACCTTTGTACAGCATCATTTTGCTCTAGTATGGACACTGTTCATTTTTTAACGTGTTGCGTACTACAATCAATGTGTATAATTAATGTTTAATTGTTTTTTTTTCTGGCGAGCTTTGTGTCTCTGATGTTGCTGGAAGTTCGTTTTACACTGCACCTGTGCAACAGGAATTTGTGCAGATGTCCAGAAAAGAGTCTCGCGATTTTTCTTTACGAAACTAAGTTTGACTTCGACTTCTCTGTTCTGCGAATAATCTTGCAGCCCTCCAGTTTGCTTCCGCTCCCCTGACTCTCGCGCTTCTGGGGGTTTTTGTCGCGCTCCTGTACCTATCGGCGCCGCCGTGAGTACTCCAGGCGCAGAAAACCAAGGCCGAGTGACTGACTTGCAGCTCGGAGGACTTCAGGAGGACCAGCAGTTCCTCCGGTCGCTCGGCGACGAATCCATCGACCACCTCCTGTGCAGTTACCGCTCCCGGGCTCACGGAATAAAACAGGTTCCGAAGCTGCTCTCCCGCGCGCTGTCGATACCAGAACATATAGAAGGTACCGCTGCCCGACAGAGTGCAGTTTAGTGTCACATTGTCTCCTGGAGAGCCGCTGTGAGCCACTGGACTCTGCCGGATGGTCTGCGACCTCGCGGCTGGGGAAAGATATCGGGAAAGAGATGAGTCAGATAACAGGCGGTGTCGGACGGTGGGGTGCGGAAAGAGAGTTTAGGCGCTGTGGGGTAAAGGGATCAGCAGAGTAGGGGAGAGATGGGTAGTAAGGTTTGGAAAGAAGATATAAAGAGATATAAAGTTAATTCGTAGAATTGGAATGAATCGTGTGCACCGTCCCGGTGTCTGTATCTTCCCCAACCCCCGCCCGGTTCCGTCCCACACGCCAGGAGCACCGTGCGGAGTTCCCCTCTCCACATCTCTCCCTGTGCCAGATTCGCACCGTGCACCCAAGATAGAACAGTACAGAGCAAGCACAAGCCTGATGCCAGTCTACGTAATCCAGTCTGCCAGCACGTCTTACCCCTATGTTCGCGGGGCCATCTAAATAATTCTTCAACCCTCATCATCAGTCACCCGCTGTGAATACAAAAGTGGTCATAGAAATCTCCTTCAAGAATTCCCTCTCTCAATTTAAAATCCCGGCCCTCTGACATCTCCGCACTGACTGTAGTTGTCCGCTCTGATCATTTTACAGACCTCTGTCAGTATCCTTCCGCCGCCGACTCCACTCTTTGTCTAACATCTCCTTAAAGCTCTCACCGCGTTTGCGACCAGAAGTTAGGTGTCCGTTATAAAAAATAATAATAATGAAAAACAACACGTAGCATTCTTCCTACAAATGCAACAAGAAGAATTAACACTGAGTAACAATTGAATTAATATTTCAAATGTGTCCTCGACACCATTTTATAAAAAGGTGCACCCTGACATACAGATATTTGTCCCCACAGCATTGACCGCTAAGGACCCTACTTGCTTCCATGGCCACTGTCGGATCAACATGGACGGACTTTAAATTTCATCTGTCCTACGTGTCCCGCCATTGACAATGAACCTTGATCCATGCATCTGACCCCTGGTTTAAAGGAAGCGAAATAACGACAAGCAATGGAAATACGTATTAAATCTTTGCAAACGTTCTTACGGTGAACGATAAGCACCGTCGTGATTAACAGAATCATTCGCTCAGTCGACGTATGTTGCTTCATCTTCAAGTAAGATGGCAGAATGTACGACGCCGCCCCCTTTATTGCGAATCTCGTCCTCTGATTGGCCGTCTCGCTCCTCTGTGTCTGATTGGGGAAGTGTGCGCAGAATCGGAGTGACAGAGGACGGATGTCCCGGTGTTGCAGAGGAAACAGGAAACACTCTCTATCCATCAGCTGAACATCTCAGATATAACCCCGATGGAAATATACAGAGGTTATGCATATTGCACATCTTATCAAATTGTAATAAACTCAATAAATATCAATCAAATATTTAAAACGGGAGATCCCCTCTTTGAAATGAATATTAGGACAGTGGCGCAGCTGTTAGCGCGACGCCGTTACAGCTCGGACGATCATGAGTTCATGGTTAAATGATGACACCGTCTGTGAGAAGTTTGTACGTCCTCAGGGTGACCGCGTGCTTTCCTGCCACGTTCCATTGTCTTGTAATTAGGAAAGGGTCACGCGGCACGTTGTGCGGGTGTAATTCTAAATAAATAAATAACATTAAAGTACTCGGGGACGGTGCGACGTTTCTTATTTAGAGTCAAGAACCAAGTTCGGTTTGCACATGTATATCTGAATCACTTTATAACCAGTGTGTGAAATATTCCAGAATTGCTTCCGATTCAATGCCGAGCAAAGGACAATATCACAACAGACAACAAAATAGGAACCAACAATTTGCAAGGCAATGGTGCCTTGAGCAAACAACGATTAGCAGAACAGTCACATGTGCAAACGTCAACCAGCAAATCTCGCCGCCTTTGTATGCAGTGATGCAGAATGCAGTCCATGAAGTGATCCGACGAGAAAGAATGAATGTTCGATGTTGCATAACACAAAAGGGAAATAGATGCTGGGTGGGCGGGGATGGGCCGTGCATCAACGCAAGCCAGCGATTTCCCTATGTTTGGAGTTTGATGTGATTTGGAATGTCAGCAAATTCCTGCCGTGGCAACACAGCTTGTTGTGAGACTCCAAAGATGGGAGAGCAAGAGGATGTAGAATCAGCTACCTCCAATAGGAGCTTCTGTCAACAGGCCACAGAGAGCTTTGGAATGAGTCAATCGGCCCCACTGGTCTGGACATTGTTAGGAGATGAGCGTCGCGCCCATCCAGTTTTAGGACCCTCGCCGCAGGGCCATGCCTTCGTCTCCTTGTTAATATCAGGGAGCAGGTCGAGGAGATTGAAGACCCGTACTTAACGATTCAGAGAGAGCTCATTCCACACCCCCATCATATTTATGATGTTATATAAACTCATGAACATGAACATCTGTAGGCATTCTGACCTCTGCACGGGACTGGCAGCTGTTGGTGGACCTCGAAGGGCAGCTGAAGTTCCCCAACCACATGGCAGCCACCACGCCGCGTCCAGACATCGTCCTAGTGTCTGAGTCGACTAAGCAAGTGGTGCTGCTGGAGCTGACAGTCCCATGGGAAGATAGCTTGGAGGAGGTCTTTGAAAAGAAGCTCTCCAAGTACGCAGGAATGGTCAGCAACTGTCCGCAAGCTGGATGGAGAGCGACAAAAGCATGCCAGGCTTTGATCTGCCTCTGTCATACAATGGTGGCCGACGGGCGACCAATATTTAGCTCGTGCTGCCACCTCGTGGAAGGAAGAAGTACTTCAATGCTACCCAGGAATCTTATAGTTAGCATGGCGTTTCTCGGGTGCCTGTCGCCACTGCACCGTCCACGTTGGTGAACAGTTTTGTAACAGGAGCTCCACGTCATGAAGCTCTGAGAAATACTGCAGGCGCAGAAGAGGACGGCCGATTGATCGGGCGAGGGCTCGTTTATTTCCAGTGTGAAGCAGGTACTGCTGGATCCCTCGGCTGTTTAGCGGTTAGGCGTGTAGTTTCTGATGGAGCCATGCCCATTGGAGGTGAACAACAGGTCCAGTGCCCATCTACGCCCATCCTTGTCACCATCTCCCTTACATACATCCCTGTCCCTGTCATCCCCTCCATCCCCTCCAGTCCCTACACCCCTCCGCATCTCGGTCGCCCCCTCCCTCGCCTACATAGCTCCCGTCGTTGTGATCTTCCCCTCCCCTATGCTCCTCTCCATCTCCGTCACGCCCTCCATCTACGACATAGTCCTCGTCTCTGTGATCTCTCCCTCCCCGAATCCACGAGCCCCTCCTTCCCCGACGGTCAAACCCGTGTCGATGAACGCCTCCCTCACCATCTCCTTGTCTGCAACTTTTAATTTCCAATGTCTGCAGAATCTGTTGTACCGAAAACGATTGATTAAACGGGGGTGGGGGATGGGGACTGAGAGGAAGCGTATCAACACACTGGAAGTGGCTGGTGAAGGTACAGTTACAATGACGAGTAGGAGTAAGGGGCAGCAAGGTTGACCTGACCCTATGACATCGCCAGAGAGTCGGGTTCAGTTCTATAAGGAGTTTCTACGTCCTACTCTTGACCGCGTAATTTTCATGCAGGTGTTCCGGTTTCATCCCGCATTCCGAAGACATGAAGGGCAGCAGGTTATTTGGTCTCCTGTGCGCAATTGGACCATGTTGGGTCACTCTGCCGTATCTCTACAAAAGGCACTGAGATAGGGAAGGATTAGAGAGATAACGCTTCCAGGCAGAAAGTAGAGATTTGTGATAAAACGGTGAAAATTTAGAAGTAACATGTTCCGACAGAGGGAGGTATGCATACGGAATTAGCTAAGAATACCGCAGCTATTAGAACAATCACACAGGAATTTCCCAGCAGGTTTCGGCAGCGTCCACAGAGAGTGGAACAACATTAACTCTTACTTGTAAA